>NC_044549.1:52643621-53337453 GCF_007565055.1 Rhinopithecus roxellana
TATGTCACCGGCATCACCAACCACCAGAACCCTTTCTCCTTTGGCAATGCTGTGCCAGGCCTGACCTTCCACTGGTCTGTCACCAAGCGGGACGTCCTGGACCTCCGAGGGCGGCACCACGAGGTAGGTAACTATCTCCCTAGAGCTCACCTCCCAGCCCTGTCCCAGGCCAGCACCCCGAGGGTCAGGGAGGGTTCCTGCCACATTGTCTCAGAGGAGGTCCTCATCCTCACACCTAGAGAGGCCCTCCCTCTTTCTTCCCTCTCCCGAGGCTCATTGGGACTCCCTTCTCTCAAATGCTAACCACGCAGACAGAGTGAGTAGGTGCCTCTCCTGACAGAAGCGGCTGTGTGAGGAAATCACAAAAGTCCTGGGAGGTCAGAGTCTGTAGCTTCTGACCATTTTCTGAGATGATGCCTGGCAGCCCTCCGTTTCTTTTGGTTCATCCCAGAAGCCAAACTCCCCTTCCCTTAGCCCAGCGAGGGGCCCTGGCTCCTCCTGAGATGTCAGAACTGGAAGGTGCCGGGGAGGCTACTAAGTCCCTCTGTGTTAACTGAGGCCAGAAACAGGAAGGGACTTGCCCAGGGTTGCCCAGCAAGCCAGTGGGGAAATGGGACTGGACACCAGCCCCTGTGACTCTAGGCTCAAGCCCAGGTGGGCCTTGGACACACAGGACCCAAGTGGAGGGTGGCTTGAAAGGTCGCCCCCTGCCTCATTCAGGAACAGTGGGGATGGAGGCCTGGAAAGAGACCCAAACCCGGGGATAGGATTTCCTAAAGGTTGTCTGAAGCTTGTCTAGTGTAGGACTAATGCCCCCCGCAACCCCACCCAGTGGGAACAGGGTCCTGTCCCTGGTGCCTGGGGGCTCCCCCACATTGCCCCCATGGAGCATAAGCAGTGAGACTTACTAACAGATATCCCAAAACAAAGCAGTCTGCAGGGACACACTGCAAAACCCAGCATCGCTCTGGGTGACCTACAAGCACTGAAGTCTGAGGGACATCCTGTCATGAAGGCCCCTGGCTTATGTGGGTGGGCCCAGTGTTTTCCAAATGCATCTGTGCACGTTGTGCGATGCAGGCAGGGCAGGACCTGGGCACCCATGCTGGGGAAGCCAGGTCTGCACAGCTCTGGGGTTAGCAGACCCAACCCGGGCAGGAAGGCAGGGCCCTTGAGAACAGGCCAACAGCTGCCAGGACCAGAGGGCTGGGGGGTCTGGGCCTACTGTCCGGCTCTGCCTTTTTGAGGACACAGGGACCTGGGCCTTACACCTGAAAATGTGTTTGATGTCTTCCAGGCGTCGATCCGACTCCCGTCACAGTACAACTTTGCCATGAACGTGCTTGGCCGGGTGAAAGGCCGGACCGGGCTGAGGGTGGTGGTCAAGGCTATGGACCCCACATCAGGGCAGCTGTATGGCCTGGCTAGAGAACTCTCGGATGAGATCCAAGTCCAGGTAGGAGGCAGGTGGACAGGCCACAGGGAAGGGGGAGAGGAAGTGCCAGCTGCCCAATCCTCCTCCAGAGCCACATGTTGCATGGGCAGAGGCTGGGAGACCTGAGAAGCTCTCAGTCCGTGGGGTTGACAGTGGCCCATCGCAGTGGGGTAAGCATCCGAGTGTGACTGGTGCTGTGGGAGCCCAGAGGTAGGGTCAAGCAAAGGCTTCACTGAAGAGTAATGTTTCCGGATGGGAGGGGCTGGCAAAGGCCTGGAGGTGGGAACTCACTTGATGTGCGGCCAAAAGAGCAAAAAATTCTGAGCTTGGGGCTCCCTGTGTCTTAGTGGCCATTAATTTCATCATCTGTGTTTATTTAACACACATAGAGCACCCAACAGAGGCTGGGGCACCCTTACACGTTTTTCAGTATTGCTGCCTCCAGTCCTCAGGTGAAGCCTGCTGGGCAGGGGCTGAAGGGGCTGCCACCTGCTAATGCGCCTGAGGCGGGGAGGGTCAAGGTCACAGGGTAAGTGGGGAATGGCCTCAAGAGGCCGGGGTACTGTGACCTGTCCACATTTGGAAAACAGCCTCAGAGAGGGAGGGGCCTTGTTCAGAACCAGGGGGTCAGGACTGAGTCTAGCGGTTCTCCTGCCTGGGGTGCAGCCCTGGGTCTGTATCCGGCCTGTCCCTGCTACTTACAGGATGGGATCTGGGTGAGCTCCTGCCTCTCTGGGCCCCTCTGCAAGGTAGGGAGTTGGCAAATTTGTTCTGAAGAGCAATTTTGTCTTCAAGGGCCTCGTTCTGCTCCTCTGGACCTCAGTAACCCGTAGGTGCTCCTAAGCTGTAAAGAAAAACAAAAAATGTTCCCTATATGTCCCAAAACAGTTTCTAGTCCCCTCCTCAAGAAGAAATAAACTATGTCTAACCCAAGCACCTCCCTGATCAGGGACAAAGAAGCAAACTTTTCAAGAAAGAAAACACCCACAAAAAAACCCCACCGATTTGCCAACCCCTCACTCCTGCCTGCACGTGTGCGCGCGCGCACACACACACACACACACAGACACATATACGTACATAAACACGTATACAGACACACAGGTCCACATGCACATCCCCACACTCACCAAGTGCATGTTCTTTGTTAAAAAGAAGTAAGTTCTGGAGCCTATCATGGAATTAAAGGCAGGGCTTTGCAGCTTCCAAATTCTGTGACCTCAGTTGGGTCACTTGACAGCTCTGTGCCTCTGTTGCCCTATCTCACAGCAGGTGGAGTTTGAGTAAATCAGAAACTAGAGAATCTGGATCCAGCCTACAAATGTGTTTTATTTGGCTCACTCAGGCCTTTGAGACAGCTTGTTGTCATGTAAAGATAGGAAGATTCTATGTGAAAATCTAAGATGCAGCATGTCCTAAAGATATGGTGTCTGCCACAGCAAAATCAGCAGGCAATGAGAAGCAACCTTGACTCCATTAGAGCTGCGCTGTCCAGTTTGCCACAGGCCCCACCACTCCCTGTTGTCTCCCTGACAGTGAGATCAAGAATCAGTTGCCGTTTACCATGGGGCTTGTGCTGTTGCTTTTCTTCTAGTTAACAGGAAAGTGGGAAATCTCTTACAACTCCCCCTCCATCTAAAGAGAGAAGATAGGAATGCATGGTTTAAAAAAAATAGGAGGAACCCTATTTGTGAATGTATTTACCGGGCAGTAAGTGTGTCTGTGTCAGACTCAGTGAGGTGGCTTCCCTGTGGATGCCGGAAGGGGGCATACAAGTCAACCTTATCTCACCTGACACTGAAACCCCACCCAGCTTCCAAAGTCTATTTCTCACCATTTGGGAAGTGCTGCCCCTCCTGTCACCTCATATGGAGCCCACAACTCTCAAGACAGGCGTGGAGAGGGTGTTAGTTTTGGACCATGCACCCAAGGAAATCTAGGCTTACCTGAACAGAGCACAGAGGAGCCGGGAGGGACAGAATCAGGCCATCTTCCTCTTGGAGAATCACTTGTCAGATCCGATGATACTGGCCATGGCCCAGGGCTCAGGCCCTAGGGGCATCCACCTGGTCTGATCAGAGGCCAGTGGGGAGCTCAGGGCACAGCTTTACCTGCCAGCTAGTGACTGCCCCTGAACCAGGCTGGGAGGCCACATAGGCAGCAGCAGCCCCAAGGGGCCTTAGAGAGGGGACTTACACAGGTGGTGGACACATCTGAAGTCTTACAGAGAAGGGGTCTGGAGTTCCCAGGCAGGTGTTGCTGCTGTGGGCTCGGGGAGCTACCAGGGCCTTGGAGCACCTGGGCGTCCCAGGATCAGATCTGAGCCGATCTCATGAGGCTGATCATCTGCTAGACTGAGCTCCTCACCAGGCCCTTGTGTGTGTCTATGTGGATCCTGCAAGAACATGGTCAGAGCCAGCCAGAGGGACCTGGGAGGTAGAATGGAGGTTGTTCTGAGACGGTGGCAATGAGGAGAAGGATGTCTCTGTGAGAGGAAGGAGCAGTTAGGTGGTGCCTTGCCCAGGCTCAGTCCTGGCACAGTTACCCTGAGCAAGATCCTGTTGCTGGAGTTGTGCGTGCTGCCCTCCGAGCTCACATCCTAGCAGGTAAAGTTCTCCCTCACTGGGCACGGAGGGAGAGGCCTGTGTTTCCAGGCTCCTTGAAGGAGCTCCCATTAGGCTACACAAACATGAGGCTGCCTGCCTTTTCTCATCATATCTTTGGTGTGTGTGTGTGTGTGTGTGTGTATTAGGGTCTTGCTCGGCTGTTCAGACTGGAGTGCAAGCCTTAGCCTCCCAAGTAGCTGGGACTAGAGTTGCACACTCCTTGTCTGGCTAATTTTTAAAATTATTTTATAGAGACTGGGGGTTTGCTGTGTTGCCTTGGCTGAGCTACTGCACCCGGCCACACCTTTGGCCTCTTAAAGGTCAGCCCTTCACATCATGTCACCAGTGACCTGACAGGCGAGAAAGCTGCTTTTCTCCTCTCTTGCCCCTCCTCGACTCTTGCTGCTAGGAGAGAAGCAGACACCTGGCCTGGATGTGACTCCAGTGCCCCATCGGAGGTGAAACTTGCCCTCTCTTGCAGGTGTTTGAGAAGCTGCAGCTGCTCAACCCTGAAATAGAAGCAGAACAAATATTAATGTCGCCCAACTCATATATAAAGCTGCAGACAAACAGGTACGTGACTCAGCTCTTATTTCCAGCAAAGCTGTGTGGCTGTACTTGCATCCGACAGCTCATGTGTCGACACTGTCAGGAGCCATGGGTGCTTTCAGGGAGGTTTTCTCCTGTTGTGCTTGGAATGGGTGAGGCCTCTGCCTGCTCCTTCTCTTCTCTGTGGTGTTTCTCTGCTTCTTGAAATCACTTCTCACTGTGGGTCTCTTTTTCCTCTTTGTAGCCTAGAAACATTTTTATGCAAGCTACTAAAATTCAATCTTTAAAAGGGAAAAAAACACCAGCTTAGAAGTGTTGTGTTTCAAGACTTGCCACTCAGAGTGTAGCTGATGAGCCAGAAGCATCAGCATCACCAGGAAGAGGAGATGCAGCTCTCAGGCTCCACCCAAGACCTGCCCAAGGAGAAGCTGTACTCTAGGGAGATCCCCAGGCGAGGGGGCCACACAGTAACGCTTGAGAAGAGCTGTTTAAAGCTCTTCTGCAAACATAATTCCTACCTTTGATTCCAAAAGGATGCCTTTCATAACAGTGGCTTGTATTTGAATGGCAGTTGCCAAGCGGGAGACTCCACGGGCCACAGGATACTTACTTGTTGCATGAAACACATGCATGTTTTCATTCAGCCAAAAGTAACAAAGTGCCAGGCTCCATGCTGGGCTCCAGGAACGCAGATATGGGTGACATAGGGTGCCCTGGAGGAGGGTAGCAGGAGAATGCTATTATAAAGCAAGGTGTAGTATTCAAGCCAGAGCCCAAAGAAGGGTGCTGTCCATGGAGGTTTAGGGGAGGCATGTCCCAGGTGGAGATGTTCGGGCTGGAGTTCTTGAAGGATGAGTAAGAGTTCCCTAGGTTAAGAGGAAGGGGTTGGTGGGGAAATAATGTTTAGGCAGAAGCAATAACATTTGCTCCTAGTCATCTATAGGGCTGTGGAAGAGACAGAGATGATGGGAACTAGCCCTGGGAGCTGGAGGCCTTTCCTTCCTGGGTTTCTTTATTATATTAATAAATATGTAAAAGGGTAAAAAATATGGCATAATTTGCTTCCTACCCAGTGCATAGTATCAGTAGTTTGCTAACAGTTTTCTTAGCAGGTAGCCTGTTTTTATCCTGTTGACAGTCCTTAGAAATAGGACAAGGCAGGATCATTGCACACCTTTTACCATGTAAGAAGTCAATGCTGAGAGAAGAGGGGACATAATGTGCACACAGTTGGCGGCAGGACATGTTGGGACCGGCTTTGGATTCTGTCAGACTCAAAGCCCCATCCTTCACTATGCCAGGCTGCCTTGCTTCAGTAAATTGAGAACAATTTGCTGCAGAAATGATATTTTACAGTAAATGTCCCATGGAGCTGATGAAAGAAACTACCCTCACAGTCTCTCCCTCCCTGCTGGCCGACCCACGGCAGGCACTGCTCTGGGAAGAGTGAGAAGCCACACTTTGCTCGGAACCATTGGATTTCTGAATTAGTTTTCCATGGGTGACTGATGAAGCCTCAGACAACTGACAGCACATGGTCCTGAGGCCCGTGGGGCCAAGATTGGGCCTTTTTCACCTCCAAGGAGCATGGGGAGCCACAGGCTCTTAGATCTCCTGGCATTGTATCCAGGCCCACTCTCACTACTGCCGTCTACAAAAACAGCTCTATTTTGTTTTCCAAAGGGATGGTGCAGCCTCTCTGAGCTACCGCGTCCTGGATGGACCTGAAAAGGTTCCAGTCGTGCATGTTGATGAGAAAGGCTTTCTAGCATCAGGGTCTATGATCGGGACATCCACCATCGAAGTGATTGCACAAGAGCCCTTTGGGGCCAACCAAACCATCATTGTTGCCGTAAAGGTAGAGTTGTATTCTCCTCCTTTTTGGAGTAATGAAAGCAATAGCACTGAGGTAGTATGCCTCTCAGGTGTAAAAGTGAATATATTCACCTTCCAGCTGAGAAACTGTAGATAGGAATTTAAGAGTAACTCAGGGGCAAAGGTCCTAGGTAGATAAAAAGCTACAGCATCTTCTGGTCATCAGAGCCGAAGATCCTTGGGAGATCATTGATTCCAAGTACTTCATTTCATAGATGAGGCCCAGCGAGGTCCATGATTGGCATAAGGTTACAGAACTGGGACTGGCACCACAGCTTCCAGACTGGAGTGCCGGTGCTCCACCCACCGTGCTTGGCCACTGATGTTATCACCACCACCCATGGTGGAGCTCCTGCTCTGGGCCAGCCCAGTGCCTAGAACATGATCTGTTCTTAAGAGCATTGGATGATATGCTCGGTATCTACTATAGTAAAGTTATGACATCCAGTACATGACATCTGCTGTGGTTTTGAGAATGAGGTGGCCCATTTTCCAGACAAGGAGACTGAGGCTCAGAGTGGGAGTGACTTGCTCAAGGTTGCATGGGAATTGAGAGATGGGGTCTGTCTGCTTTGGGCAGTGTCCTTCTACCATATCATGGTACTGCCCTCTGCCATTCTGTGTTCCTTAGGGATGGGACCTTCTCCATCAGCATCCCTGGGTCAGGTCCTGGGGTTTTGCTGAATGGAATTTTCTTTCCATGTCTCATCACCACTTGCTGAACCCTGGATGACAGAAGACACACACTCACTTAAATCTTTAGACTCTGCCTGGGTCACAGACCTTTTTCATTAATTCACATCTTCTGTTTCAAAGTGAGTGCCTGGTAGCAGATCCCCCGCTCTAGTTTTTGGTGAGTGAAAGTGACTGATTGCTCATCCTATTTCAACAAATACGTATTGAGCACTAGCTGTATACCAGACACTGCACCACTGAACTTTGTCAAAGAAGTTCAGACCTTTGGAGCACTAGTTTTTGAGCCAGGATAGATTTTCACCTGGACTCAGAGAAACAAGGGCTGCTGTTTATGGAGCTTGGGTTCTTGGGCTCCAGAAATCCCCATTTCCCTCCTTGACCTGGTGGCCTGCAGGCACACTGTGACATGCTTAGAGCTTCCCCTGCGATCCAGAAGGACGTTGTTTCTTTAAATGCCCCGAGAGCCAGGTTCTCTGAAGAAACTGGATATTTGCAGCCCAGGGGGCCCTCTCGCAATATGAATAGCGATCTCATTTTTCCAAGTCATGGATTGGGACACTCCTGGGTAGGTTTTCTCATAGTGAAGCCAGTCTGCTGTGTTGGGAGGTAAGAACCTTGTCACTAAGTTGGGACACTCTGGGGAGTGTGGCCTTTACTCCTCTCAGGATCCCTAAGTCCAGCCCCACATTGTTCCTGAAGTGGATCCTCCTGGGGGCAGGCGTCCCCTCCTTGAGAGGTAGGTTTTGCTGGAGGCCAGTCCCTGGCACTGAATCCTCATCATACCTGTATGTTGTCCTTTAGGTATCCCCTGTTTCCTACCTGAGGGTTTCCATGAGCCCTGTCCTGCACACCCAGAACAAGGAGGCCCTGGTGGCTGTGCCTTTGGGAATGACCGTGACCTTCACTGTCCACTTCCACGACAACTCTGGAGATGTCTTCCATGCTTACAATTCGGTCCTCAACTTTGCCACTAACAGGTAGGATGTGGGCGAGGGTCATTTCTCCTATAAAGTCCTGTCTGGTACCTGGTAGAGACAACTGGGGATAACACAGAAAGGCTGCTGCTATTGAAGGAAGATGTGTGTTACTTCAGTTTCCAAGAGATGTGGGCATGCTGCACCATGCAGGGCCACAAGGAAGCACCACTGCCCTCGGGGGATGCAGACCATCTCAGAGGAAGACAGACAGGCATCAGCCCCCAAAGGAGGAAGTAGGGTGTGGGGAAGCTCCAGGGAGTGCGCCCCAAGGCACAGGAGATTGGCACTTCAGCCCCGGCTGCCCACAGATCCTGCCACGGTTGTGTTTCCCTGTTGCTGAATGCATTCAAAGACAGGTGTCAAGGGTGTTGCCTTATGGAAAGAACTAGGGTTTAGAGTCAGGCCTGGTTCTAGCCACAGCTCTGCCCTTTGTGGGCCCTGTGAGCAGGTCACCATCCAAAAATCTGTTTCCACACCTATCATGTTGGGCAATGTGGCCTAGGTTCCAGGGCTTTCCTTCAGCTGAGGGAGTGGGTCATGAGGACCTCTGGCAAACCATGGTGCTCTGTGTGTGTGCACAGAATTGCCATCTGTCAGTTTAGGGCATGTCCTGGAGGAAATGGAGCCCAGTTCTCCCAGCCCTTTGGCTGCACTGCAGGTCATTCTGGCCTTCTTGTGGCAGGAGCACCTGATAGAGACCCAGTCAGCACTCAGGATCAAAAGGTGTGGTGGAGGCAAGGATGCAGCCACGATCCCTAACCCAAACTATCACCCCACGCAGTCCACACTTCTGCACCAAAGCTGCCATTGCCAACATTGAGCACCTGCCCTGTGACAGGTGCCTCCTCACTGCTGACCTCATGTAATACTCACACCAGGCCTGTGTCGCGGGCACGTGATGATCCCCATTTTTCAGAGGAGGAAAGGGCAGAGGCTGCTTCTGCAGTCAGGTTGCATAGTAAGGGCAGCCTTCCCTTTCTGGTGTGTCCAGTTCTCTGGTGGGAAGAACGTAGGGAAGCACTCTGGATCTCTTTCCCCTCGGGGCCTCAGTTTCCTTTCTGGAATGCCGGAATGATGCTGCTGCCACTGCCTAGCTGCGGGCTGTGTGTGCTTTCTGGGGTGACAAGTGAGGAGGCCTGTGCCATCTGCCTGCAGTGGTCCCTCGTCTGGGGCTGCTGTTTGGTAACCTTGAGTTGGGGGCCACAACTAGGACCTCAGTCAGTCGAATGTTTTGCTCAGCAGAGGACCTGGACTACGTTTCTCCCTCTGGGAGTTGGAGGCTTCTTTACCGAGACTGAGAGCAAGCCCTCCTTTCTCTCCTGTGCCTAGAGACGACTTTGTGCAGATCGGGAAGGGCCCCACCAACAACACCTGCGTTGTCCGCACAGTCAGTGTGGGCCTGACACTGCTCCGTGTGTGGGACGCAGAGCACCCAGGCCTCTCGGACTTTGTGCCCCTGCCTGTCCTACAGGCCATCTCCCCAGAGCTGTCCGGGGCCATGGTGGTGGGGGACGTGCTCTGTCTGGCCACTGTTCTGACCAGCCTGGAAGGTAAGACAGATCCTGAGCCAGGGAACCTGTGGAGTCATGGACGCTTGCAAAGCTGAGTGGGGGCTACCCGGGCGGTGGCTCGGCGCCAGTCACGGGGGCCTGCAGGCAGACCTGCAGGATACTCAGGAGCAGTGCTCCAAAACTGCTGCCCAGAGACCAGATCCAGCCTGTGCCTGTTTTCTGCAAGGAAATTTTTGTTGACACTCAGCTGCACCATGCATTTATGTATGGTCAGTGGCTGTTGTCACCCTACCACTGCCAGATTGTGTGGTCATAGCAAAGATCATATGGGCTGCATAACCCAAATGCTTATGTCCGACCTTCAGAGAAAGCATTTGCCGGCCCTTTTCTGGAACAGCTCCGCCCGGAGGGCGTCCCCTGCTCCTGTGGGGCATCCTGCCTCTGCACAGTCTCACACAGTTCCTCTAGCCAGGAGACACACGGATCTCCGCTGCTGCTGAGGAACTGAATTCACCATTTTAGTGAATTCTGTGGGAAGTGGCCGCCACCGTGGACAGCACAGGCTAGGAGACTTAAGCAAAGAAGGACATTGGGCTAAATCAGTGGCTTCCAAATTTCAGCCATGCGCAGGTGACCTGTAGTACATCTGTGGAACACATGTACAATTATTTACTTAGTTTTTATTTTCAAATTGTCTCCACCTTGTTTTTGTTTTTTTACCTTACTAAATTCATTTTAAAAGGAGATGAAATACTACCTTTAAGGAAAAACAAATATAATTTGCCATAAATAGATTATGGTTGAGTCCTTTAATTGTATTTATTATATAATGTGATTAGCTTTTAACTCAGAAGTGTATGTGGTGAAAGCTCTGAGCCTCACACCTGCTGTCTGTTTGCTAAAAAGGAATTGATAAGGCAACGAAGGAATGGGGAGGGCTGTGCTTTGGGGAAGGAGCTACAGAGGGCAGGGCCTGGCAGCAGCACCAGACCATTCCTGGGCAGGGGTCAGCTAAAGCTTCATGCCAGGATGATCAGGAAATTCCAGGCAGGGAGTTGTGGGTCAGGGAGAGCAGGTGCTACGGGCCACAGCCCTGTAGAGGGTGGGTGCAGCAGGGTAGGAAAGCTGATGGCTCCAGGTGGCTGAAGCCAGGAGCATGACCCGCACTGGGGCAGGCAGTGTGGCTGTCTCCTGAGGCTGCTGAGTGAGCCCCCGTTGGGGTAGTGGCAGCCAGTGAGGAGGCTGGCTTATCATCCAGGTGAGCTGGGCTTTGACTGGAGTGTCCAGCTATGGGAAGGGGGTGACGTCACATCCATGTTTCCTCTCCAGGCCTCTCGGGAACCTGGAGCTCCTCGGCCAACAGCATCCTCCACATAGACCCCAAGACGGGTGTGGCTGTGGCACGGGCCGTGGGATCTGTAACAGTTTACTACGAGGTCGCTGGGCACCTGAGGACCTACAAGGAGGTAGGCCTCAAGCAGCCGGAGGCACAAGTGACTCAGTGGCCTGTGAGGCGGGCCTGACCTTCTGGGAGGATTATGAAGACTTTTCCTTTTAGAGAAAAGCCATCTGAGGGCTTGGGGTCTGGGAGTCATGAGTCTGGGACTGGCCACTTGCTGACTCTGACATGGGGACAAGCTCCCTTTTCTTTCTAGGCCTCAGTCTTCCCATGTTCAAGAGGGTGTGATGTGGACAGGCAGCCTTGTAGGGTGGATTCCAGCTCCCATGGGCTTGGTTCTGGCAGCCCTAGAGTGGGCACTTCCTGGGAGCCGGTGCTTCCCCGTCACCTGCAAGGTTAAGACTCCCTGTGCAAGTCACTTTTTGAGTCTGGAGGCAACAAAACCTCTCTCTTCCATTCATCTCCAGTTAGGAATGAATCAGTGGGCCAAGTCTGACTGAGATCCAAATGCATCTCATTTTTAGAGGCAGCATGTGCTTTACAGAACCTAGCAGTTTAACCTAATAGTTTGCATATTTAGTGCTGCAGCTCTGCGGTTTGGGCGAGCCAGTTGCAGACAGAGGCATCCTCTGACAATACAGCTGTGCTCTCCTGGAAAGAGCCTCCGATCAGGGGATGGGGTGGCATGGACAAAGGTGTGCAAGGTTCAAGGGCAGAGCATGGGGGGCTGGAACAGAGGGTGTGGGAGAAGCATGGTCTGGCTTTGTGATCAGATCAGAAAATGCACCGGATTCCGGGCAGTTTGGTGCAGGTTGACGGTGCGGCATCTAGAGCCAGATGGTCTAGGTCAAATCCCAGCTTGGCCACTACAAGGCTATGACTGAGCAATCACTGAGTCTCGCTATGCCCTGGTTTTCTTGTCTATATAATGAGGATGATAGTGTTGTGAGGATTCAGTGAGTTAGCATGTGGGAAACCCCTAGGGTGGTGCTCAGCCCATAGCCAGTGCTCAGCAGAAATTAACTGTTGCTGCTCCTGTTCCAGGGTGAAGGGGTAGAAGCTTATGCCACACTCAGTGGAATTTTTTAAACAGTGCTATAGACCAAGGCTGTGTTTGCTGAGGTTACCTGGCTCCTGGAGGAGCTTGAGAGAGCAGTGGCTGCAGGGTAACTGGCCAGAGACTGAGGCCAGGCCCTCAGCTGGGTTCATTGGGTGTGGCAGAATCTAAAGGCAGGTTTGGGAGAGATGGGAGGGAGGGAGGCACATCAGAGCTCCATGAGCATCCAGAAGTGGGGCTGGAGGGGAGGAAGGGCTTGGGGTGACCAGGCTGCTACTGGTCCTTTGTTGAGAGGGGCACACAGAGGTGAGTAGGCCTGCAGGGAGGTGAGGAGCCTGGGCCAGGGAGCTAGAGATGTCACAGCTCTCCCAGGTGAGGCAGGGGGCACAGCTGGGTGGGTGCGGCAGGAGCACTGTGAAGAAGGCTGGACGGGGGGAGGCTCACTCCAGAGGTGGCTTCTGAAGCCCTGGGAGTGGGTGGGAGCGCACGGGCACTGCAGGAGTGCAGGTAGGAAAGGGACCAGGAGGCCTTGGGCACTCTCTGAGGGTGGACAGGGAGGAAGGGGAGAGGAGAGCCAGAGTTGGGGGGTCCCAGGCTAGGGAGTGGGACACAGCCTCTGTCAGTCCCTGGAGGTGGATGGTGGTGAGCCCTGAGAGGAGGCCCCGTGAGTTTGACAGTGATGCAGGCCTGGTCACCTACACATCCCTGGGAGCTGCAGGGGCTTCGATCCCATCCCTGCTCTGAAGTTCACCTACTGGTAGAAACCAGATCCCCAGAGGCAGGGACCGCTGGTGCCTGCTGAGAGAGGGAGGGGGGCCTTCAGCTGCAGGAAGTGGCCTTGGGCCTGAAGGGTGGATGGGGCTGGGCTCTGCAGAGAAGGTGGGAGGGTGTCCTAGCCAAGGGATTGCAGGGGGGTCACCAGCCTGGGGCTGTTTGGATGTGGCCAGGTGCAGGATGGGGCCCACGAGGAACAGCTAGGAAAATCTGGGCAGACTGGATTCTGGTTGGGGTGCGGTGCTGTACTACAGAGAAGTAATCCTGGCTGTCCCAAGAGCCAAAATCCTCAGCCCACCCAGATCAATTAATGAATTCAGGCCCGCTGCTCAGCGTCCAGTCGGCTGCTGGGAGAAGCAGCTTATTCAATGGGAGAACTGAGCTGTGAAGTCTGACTAGACTGGGCTCAAACCCCCTCTCTGCTACATTCTAGCAAGGCATTTAGGCTTTGAGCCTCAGTGTTGCCACCTGTGAAATGGGTGACACTGTGTCACAGACTGCAGGGTGAGGTCGTGGAAACGCTCAGCATGGACCGGGACATAGGCGGCGCTCCATGAAGCTTCCTTGGCTCCCTCTCTAGGTCGTGGTCGGTGTCCCTCAGAGGATTATGGCCCGTCACCTCCACCCTATCCAGACCAGCTTCCAGGAGGCTACAGCCTCCAAAGTGATTGTTGCCGTGGGAGACAGAAGTTCTAACCTGAGAGGTACTTAATGAGGGGCTTGGGCGGTCTTCAGAGTACCTGGGAGCAGGGAGGTGGCTTCCTGTGTCCTCCGGATGGAGTTTGTCTGCTTTTCCTATTCACACTCACACCAACTCCAGAGAGGGCATTTAGCCCCCACTCGTCCACTCCTTCCAGCGTTTCTGAACTTGGAGTCCTCCAAAAGCTGAGCCAGCGAAAGGAATCTTCATAATGGAGCCCAGCTCCCAGAAGGTGCCTGTTCTGCACTAGAAATGTGACTTCAGCCCAAGGGCACCCTAGCAAAGAAAGCCACAATTTCCCACCATGAATCCCAGAAACTAATGAATTAGCAGGACTGGTTGCTGGTTTTAATTTTTGTAATGACCTCTCCCAGGTCATGCATAGAATGTTGAATCCCATCCCCGCCCATGACAGCCCTGAACAGCAGCTGCCAGAAATAAGTAAGTCAACAGGGCTGTTTTCTTACACCACTTCACTGGCAGAGTGAAGCACCGCCCTTCTCGTCCTAATTAATGAGGCATCTCTGTTCCATCATGGCAGCCTCTGCTCCTTCCTCAGCACAAGTGGACAGCACTGTGCCATTGCCAAAATGCTGCTCAGGTGTTAGTGGAGAACTAGTGCCCTCCGAATGTGCAGAAGTAAATTGCCATTTCCCCTGCTGACAGGGACAGAAGTCAGGCATTAGTGGGCCCGGCCCGTCTGCTGTGCCCCTGGATACAAGGTCTGGAACAGATGCTGAAATTCTGACTTGAAGCTCCCTGTGATGCCGAATGGCGCCCTCTTCCATATGATGTGTCCTTGGCTTTACCAATCTTGGCTGCATCTCAAAACTTTGAGCAGCCCTGAGGCCCTGCTGGAAGACATGCAAAGGCAGGTGGCATTTGCGGCCCAGCCAGCCTGTGCAGGCCTGGTGGAATTCGGTGTGGTGGCTATCGGGCCTGGCCCACACCCTCTCATCTCTCCCCTCTCTAGGCGAGTGCACCCCCACCCAGAGGGAAGTCATCCAGGCCTTGCACCCAGAAGCCCTCATCAGCTGCCAGTCCCAGTTCAAGCCGGCCGTCTTTGATTTCCCATCTCAAGATGTGTTCACTGTAGAGCCACAGTTTGATGCTGCTCTGGGTAACTGCGAGGATTTGAAAGTGAAAGGGACTTGGAGACAGTCTCTGTCTTCTGGGCATCTTGGGGCTTCATGTGCCCAGCTCACCATGGCCATCTGTCCAGAGGGGAGAGATTGTTAGGAGCCCCACCTGGGGATTGACTCCAGGGGGACTTGGGAGGACTGCTGGTCACAGAGGGTATCCTAGCTTGGCCAAGGCCTTTACGGGGGATTCCCAGGAGGACTT
Organism: Rhinopithecus roxellana; assembly: GCF_007565055.1. Taxonomy (NCBI): domain Eukaryota; kingdom Metazoa; phylum Chordata; class Mammalia; order Primates; family Cercopithecidae; genus Rhinopithecus; species Rhinopithecus roxellana. The sequence continues at coordinate 52,658,545 of NC_044549.1, forward strand.
CTGGAGGAGGTGACTTCTCACCTGGGCTCTGGAGGATGCATAGGAGTACCCTGGTTAGAGAAGCAGGGAGAAGAAATGACATCAGTGCATGGGCAGGAGAGGGGACAAGACAATACACTCTTGTCTCCGCAGGCCAGTACTTCTGCTCAGTCACAATGCACAGGCTGACAGACAAGCAGCGGAAGCACCTGAGCATGAAGAAAACAGCTCTGGTGGTCACTGCCTCCCTCTCCAGCAGCCACTTCTCCACAGAGCAGGTGGGAGCCGAGGTGCCCTTCAGCCCAGGTCTCTTCGCCGACCAGGCTGAAATCCTTTTGAGCAACCACTACACCAGCTCTGAGGTCAGGGTCTTTGGTGCCCCGGAGGTTCTGGAGAACTTGGAGGTGAGTGGCATGTGCATGCCTCAGGCCAGGCCGCAGTCAAGGGCGTCAGGAAGGCCCTGGAGGAAGAGGGAATGTGGCGTGGATGTCCTGGGCCAGCTCTCTTTAAAATTTATTTTTATTATAATTTTTAAATTGAAGTACTCTTTCCGTAGCACTATTGCTGTCTCTCAGGCTGCGTGATTGTATTAATTGATCCGACCTCTGCTGGTCTTCCCCAGCTGTAAGTTAAGCTTGTGGGGGCAGCACTGAGAACCGAGAAAAGGTGCCAGTGAGCATGTGGTGCGTGGCATGGCCGAATTCAGTGCAGGAGCATCCGCCACAGAGCAGGGAGGAAAGCCCTAATCCCTGCTGGGACAAGTCCCCTCTCTCCAGGCCTCACTTCCCCCATGACTAAGTCTTGGGGTGGGGTTGGGGGGTGAATGATCCCTCAGGCCCAGAGCCTAGCAGGCTGGAAAGAGTTCTGGGGTGAGAGAACCAAGGAGTTCCTCGGCATTTCCACCTGCTCATCCTCCTGCCTTGCTGCAGCCAGCGTGACAGCATGTTCTCCCGCAGAGGCAGGGAATGCCCAGCATCGCCGATGAGGGAGGAGGGCCGGCCCCCTGGCGGCTGCTGGAGACCAGCCGTGAGCAGAGCTCGGGCTGCTGCCTTGGAGAGTGGGTGCTTGGTGATATTTTGTGTTGGTTTAGCCTTTTTTTTTTGAGACGGAGTCTCGCTCTGTCACCCAGGCTGGAGTGCAGTGGCACTATCTTGGCTCACTGCAATCTCCACCTCCCAGGTTCACGCCATTCTCCTCCCTCAGCCTCCCGAGTAGCTGGGACTACAGGTGCCTGCCACCACACCGGCTATTTTTTTGTATTTTTAATAGAGATGGGGTTTCACCGTGTTAGCCAGGATGATCTCGATCTCCTGACCTCATGATCCGCCTGCCTCAGCCTCCCAAAGTGCTGAGATTACAGGCGTGAGCCACTGCGCCCAGCCTGGTTTAGCATTTTTGTAAGCAGCAGTTGATTAGAATTGAATAAACTTGAATTTGATTCTGACATTCATATTGATTTGCTCTTCCCTCAAAAAACACCCTGAGTACGGACAGGGCTTCCCGACTCTGCAGACTACATGCCGTCCATGAGCAGTGCCCAGGTGTCATTACCTGCCCATGAGGTGTGACCTGGGCAGGGGTCCCCACTCCATACCCTTGGGCCCCAGGAGGGAAGCCCAGCATGTCAGGCTGAAGCGGGGGTGCTTCCAGAGATGGGCCATGCAGAGCAGCCCTCCCGCCTCGGGGTCCTGAGGCCCCACTCAGTGTTTCCTCCACTGAGTCCCACCCCCAGCTCTAATGTCTCTTCCAGGTGAAATCCAGGTCCCCAGCTGTGCTGGCATTCGCAAAGGAGAAGTCTCTTGGGTGGCCCAGCTTCATCACATACACAGTTGGTATCTCGGACCCCGCGGCCGGCAGCCAGGGGCCTCTGTCCACTACCCTGACCTTCTCCAGCCCCGCGACCAACCAAGCCATTACCATCCCAGTGACAGTGGCTTTTGTGATGGATCGCCGTGGGCCCGGTCCTTGTGAGTTGCGGAATGATGTCATCTGGGACAGACCAGGGTGGGGAGGGACAGGCAGAAGTGGTCCTGGCTATCAGTAGAAACCTGGGGTGTAAGAAATGGAGGAGTCAGAAATGCAAAATGTCCCTCAAAGTGATCACTGCTCATTGGGGCCATGATGCAGACTTTAGTTCCCCAGCTTTCCCATCTGTTATCAACGTGGCAGCCACAGGGACTGTGCCCCTCCTCTGCTCAGCAGCCAGAAGAGGAAGCGCCAGAGTACCAAGAGCAGCTGTGGGCCCGGACCTCCAGCAGGTGGCCTGGCCCTCATCCTTATGTCTAAGAGGGGCCTATGGACTGCCCTGTAGACATACAGTAGTGCAGGAACATGATGGGACACCACAGTGGGCCTGGTGGTTTTGGTAACTCATCTTCCCATTGATGGCAGATGGAGCCAGCCTCTTTCAGCACTTCCTGGACTCCTACCAGGTCATGTTCTTCACGCTCTTTGCCCTGTTGGCTGGGACGGCGGTCATGATCATAGGTGAGGAGGCTGCGTGTATCTCTGGGTCTGTTCCCCTGCCCCCTCCTGCTCTAACCAACCATGTGCTCTTGCAGCCTACCACACTGTCTGCACGCCCCGGGATCTTGCCGTGCCTACAGCCCTCACGCCTCGAGCCAGCCCTGGGCACAGCCCCCACTGTGAGTAACTCCCCTGCAGGCAGAACCAGGCAGCTGCTGAGAAAGAAAAGAGCCCTGGGGGAGGGGTTGAGGCTCCTGAACCCTAAGTCTCAACAGGTCCTTGCCTGGGCCAAAGGAGCCTGAGGCCCAGAGGACAGATGTGGGAGCCAGGAGGGTCAGGGCAGAGGGGCTGCCAGTCCTGGTTCAGCAAGAGCTTTCCCCAGGCAGAGCTATGCTAGGTGGAGGTGTGGGCAGCAAGGAGCTCTGTCTAGGCAGGGGTGCATGCTAGGACCAGATTCTCACCTGCTGGGGCTGCCTCAGAAGGCTCTAAGCTGGGGTTGGACGAGCTGACTCACAGATGGGGATGCTGGGTAGTTCTGATGAGAAGTTTCCCAGAAGAAGGGGCAAATTCATTTCTTTCAGTGGTCCAACTGTTTCTGGTGACCCTGCACAGCTCCAGGGAGCACCTCACTGTGTGAATGCAATTTCTCTCAAACAATGCAGTGCCCAGCCTGTAGTGTTCTATGCGAAGGCCCTTTAATGTCTTCTGATTCCCATTTGAGGGTTCTCTCACCTACACAGAGAGTCCTTGAGCTCGTGTCTGCTGACATGGGGGCCCATGGACCAGCTTCAGGGGGGGTCCCTGAATTTGTTTGAAAGAAGACCCAGTTGTGTGGGTAGAAGCACTTTCCTGGGTAAGGAGAGCCCACACGTCCTCGCCTTCTACCTGACGGCTTCTCCACCTGCGAAGCGGTGCCCAGGGGAGGCCATGGGTGCTCAGCCTTCTCACAGCTCTGCTGCTTTCTGCAGCTGTTCTGGCAGCAGGCACCTGCCCTTTCTAGCTGCCTCTCTCAGCGTGCTCCTCCCTGGGTTTTGGGAGCCACGCCTGGGTCTCTGCAAGGTCTCCGGAGCACTGTAGAACCGCTGCTCCCCTCGAGGTCTTTGTTCCTGTGGCGCTCTTGCCCAAGGCTGTGTTGCGTTCAGATGCACGGGCCCTCCCTGCCACATGCTCCCTGGACAGATGCTGCTGTGGTCCTGAAACTTGACACTTGTTCTCCCCGGACAGATTCTGCGCTCCTGGGTGTTAGGGTGGCATCCCAGGCCTCTCTGTGTGGATGAGGCCAGCTCAGCAGGTGCCCATGGACTTCCCTCTGCTGGCTGGGAGGAGGCCTCGGGGCATCACTATGAGAGTGTCCTGGGTGAGGCAGGCGCCTGCTGAATGCTGGCTGTAACTGAGGAGCGCGCCGCTCTCCCTGGCTCTGCTGCTCACATCGTCTCTCTTCCCACCCCAGATTTCGCTGCCTCATCACCCACGTCTCCCAATGCACTGCCTCCTGCTCGCAAAGCCAGCCCTCCCTCAGGGCTGTGGAGCCCAGCCTATGCCTCCCACTAGGCCTTGTGAAGGTTCCCAGAGGATGGATCTCAGCCGAGCCTCGTGCGCCCCCAAGATGGGAGATCCTTGCTGCATTCACACTGGAACAAGCCCCTCCAGACGAGTGCCCCCGCCAGCTTCACTGCCGTCTCTGTTCACACAGAGCTATAGTTTCGGCTCTGCCCATTAGCTCATTCTTTTATATAGGAGTTTTAAATGTGTGTTTTTTTCCTTTCAGGTCTTACAAAGCTAAGACTTTTTTGCTCATTCCTTTTTGCATGGTTGTCTAGGGTTTCTGGACAATGTGCTGTTGCATTTTTATTTTCCTAGCCTTGCTGAAATCTCTCCCTTCTCAAGACTTTGAGCAGTTAAAAGTACTCTTTAGAAGTTGTCTGTAGGTGACGTTACTGTAGTGGTCTCAGGGAAAGGATTGTCCAGTTACTTTAGGGGTTTTTTTGGTGGGGTTTTTCCCCCTGTGAAAACTTACTTTTCCCCTAGTCTGGTTGCTGCTAGGAATTTTGGGGAGCAGAGGGACGTGCATGTCCCTGTGTCTGCCCCACTGCCGCAACGGAAGCCTCAGGAACCAGCACCTGGAGGCCGGGATAGCCAACCCCTGGGTGAGCGAAAGGCTGGAGAACACGGGAGCTCACCCAGGGCTGCTGCCCGACCACGGGCCACTGTGAACAGACTTCAGTCCTGTTTTTGTTTCATAAGCTGTTGAGACATCTGGTGGACTTGGCTTAGGCCCCGCTGGGACATCCCAAGTGTGATCCCTCTCACTCCATCAGGACACCAGGACTGTCCTTAGGAAAATTCCTTGAGATGGCAGCAGGAGTCGTATTTTCTGTGTGTGTGTTTCGGAAAGCTGCTGTGTCCTGCCTCAGCACAAAGACCCAGTGTCATTTGCTCCTCCTGTTCCTGTGCCACTCCAGAACCTCAGCAGATCTGAGCCACCGCCTGCCAGTGTGAGAGGCGGCCACTTTTATGGCAGCTCGTCAGGCGCAGGGCCCCAGGCAGCTTCCCAGCAGGCCCTAGAGCCTGGCCTGAGCCGGTTTTGGAGGGCAGCCACCAGCCCAGGGCCTGCCCATCCAGAAGGCACTCCCCAGGGGCTGGGGGAGGAGACCCTTGGAAAAGTCCTCTCTTCCCAGCTCCTGGTTCTGGATCTGAGATTCTCAGATCACAGGTGCCTGTGCTCTAGGCTGAGGCTAGGCCACCCTCAGGGAGATCCAGAGACTCATGCCCATGGCCATCCATGCATGGACGCTGTGTGGAGAGTCCAGGATGACTGGGGATCCCGCACAAGCCCCCTTCAGTCCTTCAGGGCTGGGCCATGTGGTTGATTTTTCTAAAGCTGGAGAAAGGAAGAATTGTGCCTTGCATATTACTTGAGCTCAAACTGACAGCCTGGATGTAAACAGGAGCCTTTCTACTTGGTTTATTTAATAAAGCTCTATGTGATTTTTTAAGAGGGTATGATCATTGATGAGACTTCTCTCTGATGATGATGGTTTCTTCCCTTTACCCATCTATGATACTCTGGGGCCTGGCAGAGCTAGAGGTCTGAGCTTTATTCTCCCCAAGGGGTGAGCATCATTTTCAAGCACACTCAGGTTGGCAAATTCAAGTGCATCGGGACATAGCCAGATCTTGCCAGCAAGTGAGTGTGCCCAAGAAGGCATGTTGACAAAACCATGTGATGCCACACAGTTCAGCTTTCTGCTCCCAAGCTAACCAAGCGACTCTCTATCTCTAATGGTTGCCAGAAAAGGCTTTTAGCACCATTTAGCACTAAAAATATAGTATATATTGTTTTTTCTCTAGAATTCTTAAGTCTGGCCAAAAGTGAACTCTTGTTCTCTGTTTTTCTGTGTGTCTTTGTGCATGCTCACATGTGCATCCATGCATCCTGGAAATATTTTGTTGTTGTTGTTGTTGTTTTGAGACGGAGTCTCCTCTGTTGCCCAGGCTGGAGTGCAGTGGCGCAGTCTCAGCTCACTGCAAGCTCCGCCTCCCAGATTCACGCCATTCTCCTGCCTCAGCCTCCCGAGTAGTTGGGACTACAAGCGCCCACCACCATGCCTGGCTAATTTTTTGTGTTTTTAGTAGAGACGGGGTTTCACCATGTTAGCCAGGATGGTCTCAATATCCTGACCTCATGATCCACCCACCTCAGCCTCCCAAAGTGCTGGGATTACAGGCGTGAGCCACCACACCTGGCCGCATCCTGGGAATGTTACATCACAAGGTCTGCGAACACTCGCTAGCAGGGAGCACTGAACCTGGGGCATCCAGGATGGGTAGCAGAGGTCTAGGCTGGGGAGAGCTTAGCAATCAGGTGACCAGGAGTCTAGGCCCACCTTGTTCTGGGGCTGGAGAGAAATTATGTATCTCTCTGGGCCACAGTAGTTTCCTCACCTGCAAAGGGGCCCTCCTGACATGTGTCCTACTCACCACCCACCCAGAGTGGCTCCCAGCAGGAAGCAGATGCTAGATGGCATCACTGTCCCCAGACCCTCAGCCTCTCTCTGTGCACGCCCTCTCCCACATGCCTTTGCAGTTCCTTCTGCCCATTGAGGCTAGGTGTGGTCATGTGACTTGCTTTGGTTGGCATGGGTGAGAGGGACCATGGGTCAGTGCTGGGCATCCCTCACTCTTCTTGTGCCCCTGCCATTGATGTAGTAATCAGGAAGCCCAGGTAGCTGCAGGTCCAAGCAGGAGGAAGGACACCTGCAAGGGACCTGCCCATCCTGGATCACCTGGCCTGCAGCCCATGGCTATGGAAAGAGTGATGGTTCTTGGGGACAGCGTGGTAGGCAGCAACGTTGCAGCAACCCGTGACAGATAAGAAACATGCTGTGGTTCCCTTCTGGCTGAATGCAGTGAAGGCAGATGTTTTCTGTCTCACGTTCCCTCCCTTTGCGGATTCCCTCTGGGCTGTCTGGTGGGCCCTCTCAGCCCATCCTGCTGGGACAGGGTTTCCTGGGCGTCCCTGGCCTCAGGCCTAGCCAGGCACCCAGTCAGGAACCTCTGAGGACGGGGCACAGCAAGGTTGTGTGATGCTGGAGCTGCCCCTCCTGCGCTCCCATCTCCTCTGGGCAAGGGTGTGGTCAGCCACACACTAGAGGCTGCTATGGGGGTGGATGGGAATGTGGCTCCACAGGACACATCGCTCCATCATTGTGGGTCCCGTGCCCACATGAAACCATCCTGCTCAGCCTTACTCTCCACTGCAGCCGCTGTGGCAGGGCCACAGTGGGAGGGATGTTCTCAGGATGGTTTTTGGAATGAATGCATGAGTGAATCCCCACGAAGGAATGTGATTCTGGGTTTCCCCAACTCTGGGTTCTAGTTTCTGGAACATCCTGAACCTCAGGTCAGTGTGGGGAGGAGCAGGGGCCAGGGGGCAGGTGGAAGCTGAAACTCGCAACAGGCTGAGAGTGCCCACCAGACACAGCCCAGGGAGAATCGGCTGAAGGGAGGTACCGCAGGACAGAAAACAAGAGAGGGCTGACTAGTCTCTTCCAAAACACTCCTCTCAGCCACCTCCAAGCCACCTGGGCTACAGCCAAACAAAGCCAACTTGACAGAACCACCTCTGGCCACCAGCATGGCTCCCAGCAGTCTGTGTAGATCTGTATAGATGGTTGGAAGAAGCCAAGAGGCAGGGCAAATGCTCAGAGCCGCCGCTGTTTCCTGCACGCCACCTGCTAGCACATGCTGAGTGTTTCCAGTCACCAGCTCACTTCATCCCCACCACAGCCCTAGGAGGCAGGCCCAGCCACCTACAGATGGGGAAACTGAGGCCCACAAGGTGAAGCCACTCACCTGGTCACACGCTGGCAAGTGGCAGAACCAGGATTCAAATCCTGGTTGACTGGCACCAGAGTTTGCTCCCCCAATGTGTATCTTCTTTTACCCTCCTGGGTAGGGGCATCCACTGTGGGAGCCTTTCACCCACTTTCCTCAGACCAACTCAGCTGTGGACTGTCCCATGAATTATTTTATAATCATAAGGAAGAAATTTTGCTGGGCATGGTGGCTCACGCCTATAATCCCAGCACTTTAGGAGGATGAGGCAGGCAGATATCCTGAGGTCAGGAGTTCGAGACCAGCCTGGCCAACATGGTGAAACCTGGTCTCTACTAAAAATTAAAAAATCAGGCATGGTGGCATGTGCCTGCAATCCCAGGTACTCAGGAGGCTGAGGCAGGAGAATCACTTGAACCTGGGAGGTGGAGGTTGCAGTGAGCGGAGATTACACCACAACAAGACTCCATCTCAAAAAAAAAAAAAAAAAATTAAGAAAAAATTTAACATAGGAAAATATTTTTTACAAGGAAAAATGTTTTTCATAAAAAATTAAAAGGCTGGGAACGATGGCTCACATCTGTAATCCCAGCACTTTGGGAGGTCAAGGTGGTGGATCACGAGGTCAGGAGATCGAGACCATCCTGGCTAACACGGTGAAACCCCGTCTCTACTAAAAGTACAAAAACTTAGCCAGGCATGGTGGTGGGCACCTGTAGTCCCAGTTACTCTGGAGACTGAGGCAGGAGAATGGTGTAAACCTGGGAGGTGGAGCTTGCAGTGAGCCAAGATCGCACCACTGCACTCCAGCCTGGGCAATAGAGCGAGACTCCATCTGAAAAAAACAAAGAAGAAAAAAATTAACAAAAATTTTTTATAAAAAAAATAATTTGGCCGGGCACGGTGGCTCATGCCTGTAATCCCAGCACTCTGGGAGGCCGAGGCGGGTGGATCACGAGGTCAGGAGATTGAGACCATCCTGGCTAACATGGTGAAACCCCCGTCTCTACTAAAAATACTAAAAATTAGCCGGGCATGGTGGCAGGCGCCTGTAGTCCCAGCTACTCAGGAGGCTGAGGCAGGAGAATGGCGTGAACCTGGGAGGCAGAGCTTGCAGTAAGCCGAGATTGCGCCACCGCACTCCAGCCTGGGCAACAGAGCGAGACTGCGTCTCAAAAAAAAGAAAAAAGTTTTGGCTGGGCACGGTGGCTCATGCCTGTAATCCCAACACTTTGGGAGGCTGAGGTGGGCAGGTCATTTGAGGTCAGGAGTTCGAGACCAGCTTGGTCAACATGGTGAGACCCTGTCTCTACTAAACACAAAAATTAGCTGGGCATGCTGGCATGCGCCTGTAATCCCAGCTACTTGGGAGGCTGAGACAGGAGAATCGCTTGAACCCGGGAGGTGGAGGTTGCAGTGAGTCCAGTGAGACTCCATCTAAAAAAGAAAACTTGGCCGGGCGCGGTGGCTCAAGCCTGTAATCCCAGCACTTTGGGAGGCCGAGACGGGCGGATCACGAAGTCAGGAGATCGAGACCATCCTGGCTAACATGGTGAAACCCCGTCTCTACTAAAAAATACAAAAAACTAGCCGGGCGAGGTGGTGGGCGCCTGTCGTCCCAGCTACTCGGGAGGCTGAAGCAGGAGAATGGCGTGAACCCGGGAGGCGGAGCTTGTAGTGAGCTGAGATCTGGCCAGTGCACTCCAGCTTGGGTGACAGAGCGAGACTCCGTCTCAAAAAAAAAAAAAAAAAAAAAAAAAAAACTTTTAACAGAAAAGTACAACAAATAATATAACAAACCCCCATGCCTACTACTCAATGTAGGCTTTTGTTAGCATGATCTTATAGGCTTCCACAGTGTGTTTTGTTTTGTTTTTCAAGAAACAGACCAAAAAAAAAACCCTACTGTTACAACTTGTCTCATGTAACCTCTACCTTCTAGCCCTTCATCTTTTTTTTCCCTTGAGATGGAGTTTTGCTCTTGTTGCCCAGGCTGGAGTGCAATGGTGCGATCTCAGCTCACTGCAACGTCCGCATCCCGGGTTCAAGCACTTCTCCTGCCTCCACCTCCCAAGTAACTGGGATTACAGGTGCCCATCACCACGCCCGGCTAATTTTGTATTTTTTTTAGTAGAGACGGGGTTTCTCCATGTTGGTCAGGCTGGTCTTATACTCCCAACCTCAAGTGATCCACCCGCCTCGGAATCCCAAAGTGCAGGGATCACAGGCTGAGCCACTGTGCCCGGCTCTCGTTTTTCTCTTCGTAAGCTACTACTTTTGTAACTTTGGAGCCAATCTTTCCAAAGCAACTCTTATTATTAAAAAGCATCAGTAAGGCCAGGTGCAGTGGCTCACATGTGTAATCCCAGCACTTTAGGAGGCCAAGGCAGGTGGATCACCTGAGGTCAGGAGTTCAAGACCAGCCTGGCCAACATGGCAAAACCTGGTCTCCACTAAAAATACAAAAATTAGCCAGGCCTGGTGGCACACACCTGTAGTCCCAGCTACTGGGGAGGCTGAAGCAGGAGAATCACTTGAACCCAGGAGGCGGAGGTTGCAGTGAGCTGAGGTTTTGCCATTGCACTCCAGCCTGAGTGACAGAGCAAGACTCCCTCTCAAAATAAATAAATAAATTTTTTAAAGCATCAATTAATAAAATATTGTTTTGTGTGTCCTTTTTAAATGTTCATGTAACTGTTCTCTTACTTTGTAACATTCAGTGGAATGCTTTTTTCTCCTCGGTGTTGTCTACTTTCCCATCATAAAGCTGCACCTCAGTTTAATTCCTCTTTTCCCCGTTGTTGGACAGAAAGATTGTTTCAGGTTTTTACTATGATAAACAGTGCTACAGTGAACATGCCTGTCCAAGACTCCATGAGTACAGGGGCCAGAGTCTCTCTAGGGTGGATAGGAGGGAGTGGAATTACTGGGTGAAACAGGGTGCCCATTATCCATTTTGCTTGATGCTGCCAAATTAATTTCCAAAGCATTGTGCCAATTTGCACACCCACCAGCTAGATATCAATTTCTGTTTCCCCTTACTTCCCAACACGTAATATTGCCATATGTGTATGCTTACTTTTGCTGGTTTGGTAGGTTAAAATGGCATTTTATGAGTTTAATTCAAATTCCTTGATGACTAGTGAGGCCGAGCTTTTTTGTTTATTGGCCTCTATGAATTGTCTGTCCTCCACTCAAATGTTTACTTTTTTTAGTTATTTCTCTATCACTCCAAAGAAAGATGCTATAAAATACCTAGTCATATGCCTGATTTTGTATTAGGTGTATCAGTTAGCTATTGCTGTGTAACACACCACCCCAAATTTTAGTGACTTAAATCAGATAACTTAATTATTTCTCATGAGTGTGGGCTCTGCTGGGAGTGGCTCTGATCTGTGTGTCTCTCATCCTCCTCCAGCTGGAGACATGTCCTCATGGTGACAACCCAGGTGCAAGGGAGCAAGTGGAAACACAGAGGCCTCTTGAGCTCTAGGCTGGGACTGGCCTGCTGTCATCTGCACTTCATTCTACTGGACAAAACAAGTGTCTGAAGTAGCACCAAGGGATGGGGACATAGACTCCATCTTTGATGGGAGGAGCTGCAAAGTCACTAGGCAAATGGCATGAAGGGGGAGTGAAGAATCAAGGTCATTAATGCAAATCTATGATGGCTGTCCAGCTGGCTCTTTTCTGATTGGTTCTTACTGATTTGTGGCAGCTCTTGCTTTAGGATACTCCATGATGTTTTATATATTGATACCTTCTTTGGGGCAATCAGCTCCTGTGTTAGTCCACTCTCACACTGCTATAAAGATGTTACCCTAGACTGGGTAACTTAAAAGGAAAGAGGTTTAATTGACTCACAGTTCCGCATGGCTGGGGAGACTTCAGGAAACTTTTTTTTTTTTTTTTTTCAGGAAACTTAAAATCATGGTGGAAGGCAAAGGAGAAGCAGATACCTTCTTCACTAGGTGGCAGGAGAGAGCAGGGGAAATTGCCAGACACTTATCAAACAACCAGATATGAGAACTCCCTCACTGTCACAAGAACAGCGTGGGGAAACTGCCCCCAGGATCCAATCGCCTCCCACCAGGTCCCTCCCTCAACACATGAGAATTACAATTCTAGATGCGATTGGGTGGGGATGTGGAGCCAAACCATGTCAGCTCCCAAAATTAAATGTTGTAACCTTCACAGTTTTCCACAGTTGATCCACAGTTTTAACATCACATAAGGCAAGCAATCTCAGTTAAAGAGTGAGGAAAAAAGAAGCAAAACCTGAGGCCACGGACTGGGTGATTGTCTATTACTTTGTTAAGTTTTATGTTGTATGTAATTAGCAAATGAACCTCTGTGGAAGACTTCATAGCTCATCAGGCGACCACTTTTATTTGAAGAGGCTTCACTGAAAGCCCATAAAGACCACTGACAAGAACCAGGAAAGTGGAATCTGAAAGACCCCTTGCTTCCTTGCTTTCAAGCATAGTAGCTTCCTTGTCAGGGTCCTTCTCGGTGGACAGGGGAGTCAGGGGGCAAGCGCAGCGTCCAGTGAGCCTGGTGGACAGGGCCCAGGTGCAAAGCAAATCCTGCCTCTGCCACTCACCTGCTGGATGACCTTGGAAACTTCGTGTTTGAGCCTGTTTCCCTGTTTGCAAAATGGTAATTATATGACCTCCTTCACAGCATTGCCACGTGGGCATAATGAATTCCTGTGTTGAACCACCCCTCCCCCCACAACCCACAACAGTGGTGAGCAAACATTTGGTGCTCAATAAATGTGAACTTTTCTTCCTTCGTCTCCCTGGGTGGTCCAGGGCAGCCATCCCCAGTCTCTTGGAGACCATGACACACCTTCTCCAGGAGTTGTTTCTTAGCAGTCCCCTCTGCCACTCACTGGACCAACAGAAATAAATCAATAATCAAGTCCAGGAGTCACAAACATGGATGCTGCCGGGCCAGGTAGACACACCCAAGCCAGGGGGTCAGAGGTGGATGCTGGTGACCTGGACTGCATGACCTTGCCCACTTGGCTCCAGTTGCTGTGGCCAGATGGGAACAAAGCCCCAGTGGGGCCAATTCTTCTGGTTTTCCAAACTCCCCTAATCCAGCTTTCTTGGGATAAAAACTTAAATAATGGCAATAAAATTCAAGTTTTAAAAACTATAACAACCTACAGTGAGTGAAAACACCTGTCCTTGGGTTACCAGTTTTGTGTGTGTGTTTTGCTGTTGTTGTGTTGTGTTTTGTGTGTTGTTGTTGAGACAAAGTGTCGCTCTGTCACCCAGTGCAGTGGCACAATCTCAGCCCACTACAGCTTCTACCTCACAGGCTCAAGTGATCCTCCCGCCCCAGCCTCCCAAACTGCTGGGATTACAGGCATGAGCCACCAAGCCCCACCTGGCCACCAGTTTTCAATGTCTGAATTTCTTCCTACTTTGTAAAAACCAGGCACGTGTGTCTCCACACTACTTCCTCTGGCCCTGGCAGATATTGCTAGTCGCTCCCATCACTCTTTCCTGCAGAAGCAGGACTCCCTCAGCACTCCTTACAACCCAGCATCCAGGTGGTCACCACCAGTCAGTGTGTGCAGGCAGAGCAGAGGAGGCCACTATTGTCCTAGTCTACTCCAAACCATCATTGCAGAGATGGGGAAGGACTGGCTTTCGCTCACCCATATTCCAAGATAGTCTCAGCTTTTTCCTGCCAACTTGCTCAGGACGAACACAGAGGAAGAGAAAAGGGAGTGACTAGAGGAGGCTGTGCATGTTAGGTTTCTGTTTTTCCCCTCAATATCATGGGTTTGGAGCTGAAGCATCTTAAAAGGGCAAAGGAGCAGGTGACAGTTGCAGTTCCGAACACCTGTGTCCACTTCCCACAGGGTCCCTAGGTGCAGTGGGCAAGCAGATTGTGTGTGAGTGTTGAGGGGAGGGCAGTTAAATGCAACAACGTAAACCCTTTGTTAAGTTTTTGTTTGTTTTGAGACAGAGTCTCACTCTGTCGCCCAGGCTGGAGTGCAGTGGCGCGATCTCGGCTCACTGCAAGCTCCACCTCCCAGGTTCACGCCATTCTCCTGCCTCAGCCCCCCGAGTAGCTGGGACTACAGGTGCTTGCCATCATGCCCAGCTAATTTTTTGTATTTTTAGTAGAGATGAGGTTTCACCGTGTTAGCCAGGATGGTCTGGATCTCCTGATCTCGTGATCCGCCTGCATCGGCCTCCCAAAGTAGTGGGATTACAGATGTGAGCCACCACACCTGGCCATCCCTTTGTTAAGTTTTAAGAAATGACCGAAATGGCAGTTCTAGCCAGAATGGGGGAGGAGAATTGAGGTTCAGGGTCTAAATTAAAGGAAAATTATTAAGGGCTGTTTCTTAGGCAGCTGAGCTGGAGGCCGATGCCTCTTGGCTGCCAGGTGGATAATTTGGTCTCCAAGCCCAGAGTTGAGTTGCCATTATCGCCTCCTAGGGACATTGGCATCTGCTCCTGATGCCCTGCCTGCCCATGTATTTATTCTACTGCCATTCATTAGCTCACATTATGTGCTGGCAGTGTCCTGGGGGCAGGCTGGGAAGGGGCAGAGCTCTGAGTCAGGCAGGCTTCTCCGTGTGGGGCATCGAGGGAGACAGCCCAGGTTCAAAGGACCTTCACAGGACGGAAGGTGCTAGAGCCTTGGAGAAGAGACTGTGCCCAGTTGATGGGGTGGAGGAGGCTCTGGGAGGGAGTGAAGTCGGAATGGGGCTGGAACAAGGGGCGTCTCATGGGGTAGGAGGAGGGGTAGTTGGAGGCAAGGTCAGAAACTTCTTCTGCAGGGACAGTCTTAAATGGTGAGGATTTCCGGGAAGCAGTCTGGCTTCACCTTCTCACTGTTTACAATGGAGTTATGGCATATTGCCCTGTTGCCCTGGGCATTCAAAGCTCACGGGCCCCCAGTCTAGGAGATGCCAGAGGTCCTGCTGTGGGATGCCTGCGTCATTCCTCGTCTTGGAGCATCACCTGGGGGCAGCTCAGCTGGGCTGAGATGCTCTGAATTCACAACAGCTGGGGAGCAGAAGCCAGCGATATCGACTGAATGTGACTGGTCTCTGTTAGGGTTCCCACATTTGGAAATATAAAATGGATACAACCCGCTCAATAAAGGTTCACATAACTTCAGATTCTGAGTGAGTTAATTTGATAACGGAGTGCTATTTCATCAAGTTGTATCATAATATTTTCCAATCACAGCCCTCACTGTATTTTTTTTTTTTTTTTTTTTTTTTTTTTTTGTGAGACGGAGTCTCGCTGCTTTTGCCCTGGGCCTAGAGTACAATGGCACAATCTCGGCTCATTGCAACATCGACCTCCCAGGTTCAAGCAATTCTCTGCTTCAGCCTCCCGAGTAGCTCGGATTATAGGCGCCCGCCACCACGCCGGGCAATTTTTGTATTTTTAGTAGAGACGGGATTTCAGCATGTTAACCAGGCTGGTCTTGAACTCCTGACCTCAGGCGATCCGCCTGCCTCTGCCTCCCAAAGTACTGGGATTACAGGTGTGAGCTATCACGCCCAGCCACAATGTCTAATATTTTCTAGTTCCTATTAACGAAAGTATAAACATTAACCAAGATGAAGTTATAGATGTCGACTTAAAATGTTGGGGGGGTATAGTTTTGCTAAAATTCTTTAAGAGAATGAGAAAGCAGTCTGCCCTCTCCTGTAGGCAGTGGGGAGGCATGGATGGTGCCTCAGCAGGGGTGTGGCGTGTTTGGAGCTGGGCTGGGAAGTTTATTCGAGGGGTAAGAGTGTGGGGGGATGCACTCCCTTCTGTGGAAGCTGAGGGGATGACTGCAGCCTGGGGCCATGGACGGGCCTGTATTTGGGGAAAATGTGTATCCTTGCCTTGCCGCTGCCTGTTTGTCCTGTAACCCGGCTCCCCTGCCACCCCAAGGGGCAGTAGGAACAGGTCTAGGTTTCTGCTTCTAGTTCTGTCCTGCCAGACTCTGCCCCCTTGGTTCCCACCCCTTGCCTGCTGAGAGTCCCGGCAAGGAGAGGACCCAGTGCCCAGGACACAGCGTGCTCCATCAGCCGAGCTCTCGGGGAGCAGATGTGCTGAACTCCAGGGGCTGCCCTGCCCTCAGCAGGAGGGAGGTGGGGCCTCAGAGCCACCGCTGAGCCGCAGGTGGAACAGGGGCCGTCCGCTCCCAAAGCCCAGCCCAGTGTAACCAATAAACACTGCCACTGGGGTCTGAAAGACACTACCAACTTGTCACTTCTCCCTGACTGATTGGGGACATGTGAGAGAGGGACATGGAACCAGGTCCGTGGAGAACAAGTCACTAGCCGATGCCGGAGAAAAGTCAAATGTGGGGCTCCTAATCCCCAAACTACACCTGCCACCCCACCCAGCAGTGCCGCCCTGAGTTGACCATCTCCCCATCCACCCTCCACAGCACAGACCTCCTCCCATCCACTCACCCACTGTGCCCTGGAAAGCTGCAGGGCAGTGTCCGGGCGGTCTCCTCTCCCTTGCCTGGCACCTGCACTAGGGGCTGACAGATGGGCAGAGGCCTCGCCACCTGTACCATTGCTCTTCTGCCCCTTCCCCTTCCCTCTCTTCCCCTTTTCTCCTGCTTTCTAACCACCACCTTCTTTTTCTCGATGCAACACTCTTCAGCCTCAGCCTCGCTGCTCACACTGGGTCCTCAGATCACAGCAGCGGCACCTGGGGAGCTCACTAGAAAGGCTGACTCTCCGGCCCCAGACCTGCTGAATCAGAACCTGCAGTTCAACAAGCCCCCAGGTGTGTACTTTTCTAATCACAGAATAATGGGAGTTAATTGAAGTAGAAAACACAGGTAAGCAAGAAGAACAGAGGCATTGCCTGCAGCCCCTTTGCTGATTGTGACTCCACTTCAGCGTGCTGCTCTTTCCCTCCAGGACTCTTCCTGTGTGTGCCCTGCCAATAAGTACAGGCCTCTATCCGTTAGTCATTCATCAGACATTCGTTCAACAAATATTAAGCGCCTATTGTGTTCCAGGCACTTTCCTAGGTTCTCAGTGTGCACTGGGAAATAAAGCAGATCCATTTCTACCTTAACAGAGTTTACAGTTCAACTAGAGGGAAAAGATACACCAAGCTCCACTCTGTACACAGACCACGGCCGATGTGACAAGTTCCTGGAAGAAGACCCATGTTATTAGGGGATTTGACCTGGTCAGGGAGGGATCTCACAGGGAAGTGATGACTGGGCTGGCATTTGAGGAGTAAGTGGTAGCCAAGTAAGGACGGGCAGGTAGGGGACAGTGTTCCAGGCACAGGCACAACCATTCAAAGCTTCCAGGTTGAGGGTGTGAGGGTATCATGACTGATCAGCAGAGAGCAAGGTAGGCTGCAGCAGAGGCATACATGTGGCATTGGTGGCCTCACCCATCCCCAGTTTAGGGGCACCCAGCTTCCTTCCAGTGTGTCAGTGCCATCAACAATGCTGAAATGAACGTCCTGGTGCAGACAACTCTGCCCTTGTCTGGTTATTTCCCTTGGACAACTTCCTAGACATGGCATGTGCTTCCTCTGGGTGGGTCTTGAGAGGCATTCAGCCAAAATTCCTACATGGATTTTGTTCCTGCAATCCCCTCCGGGAACCAACCACCCCAATTCTCTGTCTCTGCTCCAGTCCACACCAGAGGAGTCAACTCTGGTTGGTCAGGGACAGGCTGGGACAGGGACCAAAGTTATTCTGAGGACAGAAAAGATGACAGAAGCTGAGGTTTCCTGCTGATGGGAGGATGGACCTTGCAATCCCGCATTCATCTCTGTGGTGCTGGGACTCCGGGAGGCCTTCAGCCCACCCCTATGCTTCTGAGCTCAGTGTGGTGAAGCGCAGGCTCAGACCAGGGCCAGAATGGGGCCAGTGCTGAGGAAGCTCAGAGAAGGCCTCACTCCGGTGGAGAGGATAGGGATGATCAGGATGGACTCCCTGGAAGGGGCATCCTGAGGCTTCCTCAGGCATCTTGAAGGAGTAGTAAGAGGAAAACAGGGAAGGTTTCCCAGAAGAGGGAAGGAGCTGTGTGGGATGTACTTGTACTAAAAAAAAATCACCCGTTGTTTATCTGCAAAGACAAGCAGGGTCAGGAGCAGTGCTTTGTGCTGGGCACAGGTGGTGGTGGCTTCAAGGGTGAGGCTGAGGTCAGAGAGGGCTAAGGCTGTGTGGCCAGGGTGGGCTTTCTGCAGGTCAGCTGAGTAAACACTGAAGTTAGTATAGTGAGGGGCTGGGCCAGGCCACGGCTTTATCTGCAGGGCCTGGAGCCGGAAGGCCTGCATTCCAGTCCTGGCTCCACTTCTTATCAGCTGCACAACTATGAGCAAGCCGCCTGCTCTCTCTGTGCCTCTGCTTCCACACCTGGGAGATGGAGGCACTAACAGCGCCTCCATCGTTTGGGTTGATTTGAGAATTAAATGAGGAGTTAATTAAAGAAAGTGGCCAGGTGGTGGCCCACGCCTGTAATTCCAGCACCTTGGGAGGCCAAGGCAGGCCGATCACGAGGTCAAGAGATGGAGACTAGCCTGGCCAATATGGTGAAACCCCATCTCTACTAAAAATACAAAAATTAGCCGGGCATGGTGGCACATGCCTACAGTCCCAGCTACTCAGGAGGCTGAGGCAGGAGAATCGCAGTGAGCTAAGATCGCGCCACTGCACTCCAGCCTGGACAACAGAGTAAGACTCCTTCTCAAAAAAAAAAAAAGAAAGAAAAAAGAAAAACAAAAGAAAGGCTGGGTGCGGTGGCTCACGCCTGTAATCTCAGCACTTTGGGAGGCCAAGGCGGGCAGATCACCTGTGGTCAGGAGTTCGAAACCAGCCTGACCAACATGGAGAGACCCAGTCTCTACTAAAAATACAAAAATCAGCCAGGCATGGTGGCACACACCTGTAATCCCTGCTACTCGGGAGGCTGAGGCAGGAGAATCACTTGAACCTGGGAGGCGGAGGTTGTAATGAGCTGAGATGGTGCCATTACACTCCAGCCTGGGCGACAAGAGCGAGACTCCATCTCAAAAAAAGAAATAAATGTTAAACATGATTGGATATACATGCGTTGGGCACTGACTCTGCACCTTGCCCTCTGCTGGACTGACTTGGCTTCTCTCAAGACCTGCTGTTCTAGTGGGGAAGACGGACAAGTCAGTAAATAAGATTGTTTCTGAGGCAGTGCCAAGTGCCACGAGAAAGATAAGGCCATAGGAGGGAGGATGGCGGCAGCCCCCACTTCCGTCTGGTGCTCAGGGAAGACTGCTCTGCAGCAGTGACACCTGAAGTGAGACCTCAGTGTCAAGGAGTTGGGGTGGGGTGGGGATTCCAGGCTAAAGGCAGCAATGAAAAGCCCTGTAGTGGGAAAGTTATCGAGATTATGGAACAGCAACGGGCCAGTGTGGCTGGAGCAGATTGCCAGTTAAACTGAAATTTCAGATAAGCAATGACTGATTTTTTTTTTAAGTGCAAGTGTCCTGAAGTTGCATAGAACATACTTGTACTAAAAAAAAATGATTCATTGTTTATCTGAAATTCCAGTGTAACTAGGCACCCTGTATTTTATCTGGTAACCCTAGACTAGGGGAGATGAGTCAGTTACAGGGCAAGGCCAGGCAAGGCCCTGAAGGCCTGGGGAGGTGGCTGGACTTTATTTTAAGGGTCTTGGTCAATGGGAGCTGAGCCCTCCAGCCTCCAGCCTGGTCCAGTGCCCCTGGGTTGGTGTTCTTTGCTTCATGGGGAAGTGTCTGTCAGGGACCTCAGAACAAGCGTCACCCACATTACAAAGAGCCCTCCAAAAGATGACTCATCCCAAGAACAGGCGAGAGATCCGGGCTGCATCACACTCTCAGGAGGCAGAAACATCCCTTACATAAATGCAGGGGAAGGGGAGGGGACGGAGGTAGTAGAGAGAGAGGGATGTTAAAATTAGAATAACTGTGTTCTGTTAATTAGAAATGCAGTAGGTGCCGCATGAATCTGTAATGGGTTTCCTTGCAGACTTCTGGAAGCGGGAGGGCTGGGTCAGCCAGTGGGAATATTCACGAGGGGTGAGGAAGGGTCCCTGGGGATGCTGGCCTGCCTGCTTCCAGGAGGGGCATGGTAGGGGAGTCTGGATGCTGATCCCAGCTCTGCCACTGAGTGAATCTCACTGTGACTTCAGGCCTGCCCTGTCTTCTCTAGGCCTCAGTTTCCCCATATGTGCAAACAGGGACCCTGCTCTAGGGAAGATGGATAGAGAGATGTCCAGGACAGGATACCCAGAGATGAGAGCCAGAGGCAAGGGAGGACTGAGCTGCCCAGGGCAGGGTCAGAGGCCCTTCATGTGGGCTCTGCTGGCTTCATAGTCTCATTAGTGCTTGTTGAATGAATGAGGGCTCTTTGGCAAACCCCTTCTCTTTTGTGGGCAGAGCTATTTTAAGACCTCTGCTAGGTTCTAGTTTGGCATTTCCATACCCCATCACATCAACATATTACAAGGCACCCACATGCCTCATTAAATAAAATTTATGTATAACTACACAAGAGTGGAGTTGAGATGCAATTGACTAGTTGACTAATGTTATATTCTGTGGGCATTTAATTAAACGTTTATTCATTTTGACATGTCAGTGTGGTTTTTTTCCCCTCCCTTCCCCACTCCCAACCCCAAATATATTCACGGACCTCTGATGAGCTCCTGGCTAAGATACTGTGCTCAAGGGTCTAAGGGAGGAGGCCTTGCCTTTGTCCTCAGTCTTCCCATCTGTAAAAGGGTCAGGTTGCACGAGGTGACCCTGCAGGGCTCTTCCAGCTCCGGCTTTATAAATGGCACCTTCAGTGCCTGCTCCAGGGAGTGTAGCCCCTGCTAGGGAGTGGGTGGGCAGGTGGGGAGCATGACAAGCCCAGTGCTATGGTTTGAATGTATGTGTCCCTCCAAAATTTACATGTTGGACCCGAAAGCCTGAGGCGATGGTATTAAGAGGCTGGGTCTTTGGGAGGTGATTGGGACATGCAGGCTCTGCTGTCATGAATGGGATCAATGTCCTTATATAAAAGAGGCTTCAGAGAGCTGCCTGGGGCAGGTGCAGTGGTTCACGCCTGTAATCCCAGCACTTTTGGAGGCACGCTGATCACTTGAGCCCAGGAGTTCGAGACCAGCCTGGGCTAAGTGGCGAAACCCCATCTCTACAGAAAAATAGAAAACTTAGCTGGACATGGTGATATGTGCCTATAGTCCCAGATACTTGAGAAGCTGAGGTGGGAGTATGACTGGAGCCCAGGAGGTGGAGGTTGCAGTGAGTTGTGTGTACGCCACTACATTCCAGCCTGAGCAACAGAGACCCTGTCTCGAAAACAAACAAACAAAAAAAACCTAACAACAAAAAACAGAGAGCTGCCTGGCCCTTTCATCTCTTCTTCCGTGTGAGGACAGAGCAACAACGCATCATCTTGGAAGCAGGGAGCAGCCCTCACCAGACACCCAAATCTGCCAGCACCTTCATCTTAAGACTTCCTAGCCTCCAGGACTGTGAGTAATAAATTTCTGTTCTTTGTAAATTACCCAGTCTGAAGTGTTTTGTAATAGCAGCAGGAATGGACTAAGACACCCAGGTTTCCTGCAGAGACAGAGGCCTCAACTGGGAACCAGGCAGAGGAGGGGGTGTCCCACCCAGGGAAACCGATCTGCCACCTGCCTATGTGGCAGGATGTGAGCAATCTCATAGAGGACTTCACTCCAGAGCCTGATGGCTGCTGAGGGAGCAACCCTCCTAGTTGGGGCTGGGGGAGCTGCAGAGGTGCCCCCTCCTTCAGGGTTTGATGGTGATAACACCTCTAATGCCACATGGGAGGACACGCTCTGGGGATTTCCATGTTACCTTACTCCGTTTCTCGGCTTCCAACATCCCTCAGCAGTAGGGATTATGATCCCCACTTTACAGATGGATAGACAGGGACATGGTGCGGGGAGGTTAGGGCCAGCCTTTGGGGCCCCAGGACTCCTGAGACAAAGTCCTTGAGATTAGGAGATGTGCACAGAAGCACATGAAGTAACACAGAGTGATGGAGAGAAAGGTCCATCCTTTTTCATTTCTCTTGCATCCTTCTGATTATACAAAGTAGAGCGAGACTCCATCTCAAAAAAAAAAAAAAAAGGTAGAAGGTCTCAGGTAAGGTGCTGATAAGTGTTTAACACCTCTCTAGTGCTTACAAATCTCCCCTTTTTGAGGGGTAGGGGGACAGAGTCTCACTCTGTCGCCCAGGCTGCAGTTCAGTGGCACAATCTCAGCTCACTGAAACCTCTGCCTCCCTAGTTCAAGCGATTCTCCTGCCTCAGCCTCCTGAGTAGCTGGGATTACAGGCACCCGCCACCATGCCTGGCTAATTTTTGTATTTTCAGTAGAGATGGGGTTTCACTATGTTGACCAGGTTGATCTCGAACTCCTGACCTCAAGTGATCTGCTCACCTCGGCCTCCCAAAGTGCTGGGATTACAGGCGTGAGCCACTGCACCTGGGCCAAATCTCCCTTTTTAACAGAAAAAGAGCAGTCTTTGAACGCACAGTTTGAAATGACAAGTTTCTAACCAAAGACATGTCTTCACCCCATTCATTTTATGAGTTACCTTCAATTTATGGCAAGTAACATAAAGTTGCTTTATGGACTAAGTATATTTTGGTAAGGAAATGTTTAAAATGAAAAATAATGTTGTCAGCTGGGCACAGTGCTTTGTGCCTGCAGTCCTAGCTACTCAGGAGGCTGAGAGGAGAGGATAGCTTTGAGCCCATGAGTTCACACCCAGCCAGCTTGGCTAACAGAGCAAGACCTTATCTCTTAAAAAAAAAAAAAAAAAAAAAAAGGTGTAAGAAAAAGAAAATAAAGAAAAAAATCAAATGTGTGTTTAGACTGTACCCTGGCTGTGGCAAAATTCATGACATCAGTATTTGAATAACCAAATTTGGGATTATATTGGAGAGGTCTGCCATTAACACACTGCGTGTCTTTAGACAAACCATTCTTTCTTTTTGGACCTGAGTTTTCTCATTTGTAATAAACGATAGCCCAGATAGCTTCAGCTAATGATCTAACGCTGATGACTCCTTTTTCTGGTCCTCTTCCCTTTTTTTTTTTTTTTTTGAGACGGAGTCTCACTCTGTTGTCCAGGCTGGAGAGCAGTGGCACGATCTCTGCTCACTGCAAGCTCCACCTCCCAGGTTCACCCCATTCTCCTGCCTCAGCCTCCTGAGTAGCTGGGACTACAGGTGCCTGCCACCACGCCTGGCTAATTTTTTGTATTTTTAGTAGAGACAGGGTTTCACCATGTTAGCCAGGATGGTCTTGATCTCCTGACCTCGTGATCCACCTGTCTCTGCCTTCCAAAGTGCTGGGATTACAGGCGTGAGCCACCTCGCCCAGCCCCTCTTCCCTTTCTTTTAAGGGGAGTTCAGAGTCTCCCATAAAGGCCCAGCTGAGAGTAGGCTAAAAATATTTACATAGGGCTGAGTCCTGATATTGTGTTCTGTGTACATGTGCTCCAGGGGCTTGGCCCTGGGGACAAAAGGCACTGAAGGATCTGTAATCTTCCAAGAGGGCTGTGTGCAGCTGCCCTAGGGTCTCCAGCAACTTGTAGCCAGTTACCTCTTCCTGCAATGTGGTTCAATCCAGGAATGAGTATCCTTCCTGATTTTCAGAAAGGAGGCGAAGGACAAGTGATTGCGACAATCAGCCCACTGCATCTGGAATGACCACAGGGTACTCTTCAGCTACCCAGAGAGCAAGGGGCACAGTTCTTTAGCTCTGAGGATTTAAGGCTAGGAGCATCAGGACAGGAGAAGTAATGAGGAGTGCATAGAAGGTGGCAGGCAGGAACTCCAACCCCAAGGAACTCTTGTGATGCTTTACCTTACTTATCAACACATAGAAGCTGGGCTTCATCAAAAGCCTATCTGAGAGTCTCTGTCTCTTAATAGGTGAGTTGAAAAAGTTGACATTTATTGTAGTTGTTGATCTGTTGCGACTTATTCAGCCATCTTTCTTTATATTTTCAGTTAACTATTATTTCATTTTCTTTCACTTTTAAATTGATCAAACTGTCTTGGTTCTATTTTGTTTTTCCTCTAGTGGTTTGGAAATTATACCTTCTATCTATATTTTTCTTTATTTTTTTTTTGAGACGGAGTCTCGCTCTGTCGCCCAGGCTGGAGTGCAGTGGCCGGATCTCAGCTCACTGCAAGATCCGCCTCCCAGGTTCACGCCATTCTCCTGCCTCAGCCTCCCAAGTAGCTGGGACTACAGGCACCCGCCACCTCGCCCGGCTAGTTTTTTGTATTTTTTAGTAGAGACGGGGTTTCACCGGTGTTAGCCAGGATGGTCTCGATCTCCTGACCTCGTGATCCACCCGTCTTGGCCTCCCAAAGTGCTGGGATTACAGGCTTGAGCCACCGCGCCCGGCCTCTATCTATATTTTTCTAGTGGTTACTTTTACATTTTTAACATGCAGATGTACAGTTTTCTAATCATGTTTATTGCTTAACACATCTACATTCCAACTTGATCTTTGTGGATTCTGATAAATCTCAGAGCCAGGGATCAGGCAGGAGTGACAATACGTGCCCCTGCCATGTGCCAGGCACTTTCCATGTGTTTCCACAGGTGATCTTATTTCATCCTCAGAGCCACCTGGCAAGCAGGGGTTACACTGCCTGTCCACAGATGAGGACTGGGAAGCTCGAATGGATGAGGAGAACTGCCCAGGGCTCATCAGCACATTGGTGGCCATGCAGTTTTCCTAGTCCTGGCTCTTTCCAGCAGCCCATCCCTCCTGTGCCCGACACTTCCTCAATGAAGAGGCAGATAAGCAGAAAGAGTGGAGACAAGAAAGGAAGTTGGAAATGAGAGCGTGCGGGGGAAGGGGAGAGTCCTCCATTGCCATCTGGCCTCTGTTTCCTGCCAGTGTGTGTTCTGGGTGCTTGGGAGCCTCGGGGAGCCCTGCATGGGCTACCTTCCTGCCTCAGGCTCATGGGAAGAACACAGTTATTGATTCAGTTCTGAATGAGGAAGGCAGGGACCACCCCAGCCTGGTAATATCACAGGCTTCTCAATCATGCATTCCCCATTCATGCATTTGTCAGATGTTTCCTGGGCTCTTCTTGGTGGCAGGGTATGGAAGCCGAGGGTGCTCTAAAGGGTTAATCAGACAGGGTCCTTGCTCTCAGAATCCAGGTTGAAATGAGAGGGAGATAAGCATAGAGAGTATCACAGCAAACGATCATCGTTCCCTCTCAGTTTGTCATTATGGTTACATTTTGAAAAGCTGATATGCACTCCAGCCTGGGTGGCAGAGTGAGACTCCGTCTCGAGAAATAAAAAAAAGAAAGAAAGCAAAAGAAGAGGCGATCCCTGTGCATGGAAAGCAGCGCCTGAACTTTATGAAAGGCTACGGACTCAGTTTCCTTCCTACCTCAGGCTGCCATTACTTTGTGGAAAGGTAAATATGTATGAGGAGGTATAAAAAGCCCAGAAGCACCCACTTAACATTACCTGGGGTGTATCTTGGAAATAGCCTGTACATATTCAGGCTCATGATGCTGCACATTGCTTCAGACTTCTGCACTCCTGGGGACATCCCACAACCACTGTCCTGTGCCGGGCTTTTGTCATTTTATCCTGAGGGTCGCCCTCATCAGTCCACAGAGAGCCTCCCCAACCTCATGTGAGGCTGCAGAGGCTCTGTAGAAGGAGCTTTCCTGGCTTCCGTTGAGCATGTGAGTGAGCATATCTGTGGAATATGTTCTTAAAATTGGAATTGTTGGGTCAAAGGGCGTGTGCATTTGAAATCCACCTCAAGATTCTCCAGTTGTTCTGTGAGGAGGTTGTGCCATTTGTCATCCAGCAATGTCTGAGAGTTAGTTTTTTTTTTTTTTTTTGAGACGGAGTCTCGCTCTGTCGCCCAGGCTGGAGTGCAGTGGCCGGATCTCAGCTCACTGCAAGCTCCGCCTCCCAGGTTCACGCCATTCTCCTGCCTCAGCCTCCCAAGTAGCTGGGACTACAGGCACCCGCCACCTCGCCCGGCTAGTTTTTTGTATTTCTTAGTAGAGACGGGGTTTCACCGTGTTAGCCAGGATGGTCTCGATTTCCTGACCTCGTGATCCACCCGTCTTGGCCTCCCAAAGTGCTGGGATTACAGGCTTGAGCCACCGCGCCCGGGCCGAGAGTTAGTTTTAATTTTCCCACATCCCCATCAAACTGGTGAAGAACATCTTTTAAAAAAACAGCAGGGTGGGCTGGGTGCGGTGGCTCACATCTGCAATCCTAGCACTTTGGAAGCCAGGCGAATCACCTGAGGTTAAGAGTTCGAGACCAGCCTGACCAACATGGAGAAACCCCGTCTCTACTAAAAATACAAAATTAGCCGGGTGTGGTGACACATGCCTGTAATCCCAGCTACTCAGGAGGCTGAGGCAGAAGAATCTCTTGAACCCAGGAAGCGGAGGTTGCAGTGAGCCAAGATTGTGCCGTTGCACTCCAGCCTGGGCAACAAGAGCGAAACTCCGTCTCAAAAACAAAAAAACAAAAAACAAAAAACCCAGCAGGGTGAAGAGCTTTGAGAGCTGAAAGGAGCCCCCCAACCCCAGTGGCTGTAGGACTTGGGGCTGCCAGAGAGAGGTGCCAGTTGAACTGGGTCTTGTAGGATGATTAGGAGTTTGCCAATCTGGGGAGTGTGTGGAAGGGGTATAGGAAAGAGGGAACAGCATGTATAAAAATACAAAGGTGTGGGAGCACATGACGTGACCAAGGCCAAAAAATCCAGGAAACGTAGAGGAGAGAATGTGGATGTCCTGTGATGAAGGGCACTGCTGGCTGGGCTGTGCCCCTTTCTTGCCACTGTCCTCTGTGATAGGCATGAGAGCAGGCAGCCCATTACGGTGGAATAATCCATAAGCCATTGGAAGGGGTGCAGAGCCGGGGGAGCCACTCACTCAGGGCCTAGAACTCAAGGTCACAAGCCCGTCCTGCCCCTAATGCACTGAGTAATCTTGGGCAAATCTCTCCCCTCACGGGCTCCACTTCCTCATTTGCAGAGTGCACCCTACCATCCCACACCCGTTTGTTGGGAGGAGCCCCTGTGCTGGGCTAGAGGGAGATGGCTGGTTTCTACCAGGGACTTGGCAGGCAGTTATTGTTCCGGGATGAGGGGTCCCCAGCTCTTATCTTTGGGACTTTTCCCCTCTGCCCATGCCCCTCACAGTATCATAGTTCTGTGTTCTACAGCGAGACTCGATTTACCGAGCACACAGCATCTGTCTCAGCCAGGCAACCTGCTACTTGCCACTGGTGGGTATCAGGTAAAGCAGCAAACCTAAGAGATCACGTTTGATTGTTTCTGCGTGGATCCCTCATCCTGTGACTGTGTGCAGCTCTCCAGAAAGATGTTTTGAAGACAAAGCAGGACAGAGTGTGCAGCTCCCCACATCTCTCGCCTGAGCCACTATATTCCTTAGAAGTGAAATGACCCCAGTCCTTGCCTTTTCCCACACATAAGATAACATCTGATGGGGTTGGTGCTTATGCCTCTGTGATCCCTAAAAGCGCTCCCACGCACAAACCTGGGTGTGATTCTGCTGTAACTTCTGAACAAGTTTAATGTGGATTCGCGCACATTAACCCTCCACCTCCTGTATATAAGCCATGGGTTGAAATGCCGTGCAGGAATGGCCTGACGGTGGGGCCTCTCTAAAGGGCTCTTCCTGGCTATAGGCCTCAGTCTACAGTCCTCAGTCAGGCCCCCACATGAAACTGTCTTTAATTCTTTGAAAGCTTGATCTTTTCTTTCTTTAGTTGACAATCATGGCGACCACAAAGGGACTCAGACTAGACTGCCCATGGTCATCTGGAACATGTGGGCATGCAGCACCCTGGTACCAGCACAGGCCCTGTGAGCGTCTCTGCTTCCACCATGGTTGCAGACAACTGGATGAGTCTCTCCTGAGTCTCAGACCTTCCATTTAGCTGATGGTCCTGAGGTTTTTTTCAACTTGTTGCGCTTGCTTGTTGATGTGGGGTAAGTTCTTCCTCGAGACTTTTCATTTCTCCAGAAGGGGAATTCTCCTAGTTAAAAGATATCAGGAAGGAACAGATAGGTGAGGCTGTCTTACTGGCTGGGTTCTGCCAGGGCTTCCCTCTCCGTTTGCCTCTGTAAACAAGGCTCAGCAGGACAGACACTACTACAAATCTCTGAGGGTTTGACTTGCATCAACTCTGAAGACAAGCGACACTCGCTCCTTCAGCCAGATTCTGACTTGGCGTCTCCAGGTGACCAGAGATCCGTGGAAGTATTGGAGGTACAATCCTTATGATGTGCAGCAGTCCCACAGGAAATTCCTTGTCACAAGTAATTAACCAGTGGCTCATCTGGAGATGCACAAAGAAGGGTTAGTCACCCAGTGCTCTGAGCCTCCACGATTGCTTTAAGCAACCCGAGGGAGAAACCGAGACACGTAAGACAGCCACTGGCAGTGCTCGGAACAGTGCAGTTTCTTCTCTTCTCTTTTCTTTTCTTCTCTTCTCTTCTCTTCTCTTCTCTTCTCTTCTCTTCTCTTTTTTCTTTTTCTTTTCTTTTCTTTTCTTTTCTTTTCTTTTCTTTTCTTTTCTTTTCTTTTCTTTTCTTTTCTTCTTCCTTCCTTCCTTCCTTCCTTCCTTCCTTCCTTCCTTCCTTCCTTCCTTCCTTCCTTCCTTCCTTCCTTTCTTTTTTGAGACAGAGTCTGGCTCTGTTGTCCATGCTGGTGTGCAGTGGTTCAAGCAATTCTCTTGCCTCAGCCTCCTGAGTAGCTGGGATTACAGGCGCCCACCGCAACGCCAGGTTAAATTTTTTTTTTTTTTTGTATTTTTAGTGGAGACGGGATTTTACCATGTTGGCCAGGCTGGTCTTGAACTCCTAACTTCAAGCGATCCGCCCGCCTCAGCCTCCCAAAGTGCTGGGATTACAGGCAAAAGCCACCATGCTCAGCCAAGACAGCACATTTTCTTTTGAGAAGGGTCTCACTCTATCTCCCAGGCTGTAGTGCAGAGGCACAGTCTCAGCTTACTGTGGCCTCCATCTCCTGGGCTCAAGCAATCCTCTCTCCTCAGCCTTCTGAGTAGCTGGGACTATAGGTGTACACCATCATGCTCGGCTATTATATATTTATGTATTTATTTTTTGTAGAGACAGGGTCTCGCTATATTACCCAGGCTGGTCCTGAACTCCTGGGCTCAACTGATCCTGCCTCAGCCTCCCAAAGTGCTGGGATTACAGGCATGAGCCACTGCGCCCAGCCAAAGCAGCTTATCCCTCCACTACATTTCTCAGTAGCAGTCCTGCTTTGCTGAGCTCTTACAATGGAAAATAAATCATCTAAAACTGAAACAACAGGGTCATTGAACAACCAACCTCCAGTCAGCACTCCAGCAGGCTTTGTGTGTAACACACACGGAGCTTACACTGGCAAGTGTCTCTTTGGATGGGAGGACTTTATTAAAGGAGATTTAACTTTAAAATGGCCAAAAATGGGATCTTCCAGTGTATTCCTGGAAACACCCCCAAAATATATCTCTTATTCTGTGCAGATATTAGATGATTTAAATTGTTTGGTAAATTGTATGGGAGGCATTGTCAAATGATAAATGGTACTAGATCTTTTTTCAGTTACATTTATGGGTATGTTATTGATATAAATGTTCTAAAAATATAAATTCATAAAAATCTAATGTTATCAGTAATAATTTTGATTGTTATATTAAATTGTTTGTAAGTTATATTTGTGTGGATATGTTGTTAATATAAATATTCCAAAGATTATATAAAATTTATAAACGTCTAACGGTCCTGATGTGCCGCTATCAGTCATAATTCTGGTTGTTATCTTAAAATGCTGTGTGAAACAGAAATAACTAAATTTCATTGTCAATTAAAAACTTTCATCAGATTTTAACCATGGCTATTCTAAGTTTTATTATCCACAGTTATTGTTATAAATTATTCTCTAAAAACATTTGCAGGCTGAGCACAGTATCTCATGCCTATAATCCCAACACTATGAGAGGCTGAGGTGGGAGGATTGCTTGAGCCCAGGAATTTGAGACCAGCCTGGGCAACATAGTGAGACCTGGTGTCTAAAAAAACTTTAAAAATTATCCAGGTGTGATGATGTGAGCCTGTAGTCTTAGCTACTCAGGGGGCTCAGGTGGGAAGATCGCTTGAGCCCAGGAGGTTGAGCCTGCAGTGAACTGTCATGGTGTGCCACTGTACTCCATCCTGGGTGGCAGAGTGAGATCCTGTCTCAAAAACAAAAACAAAAACACTTGCAATTAGCTCTAGTCCAACATTGTTTTTCATAAAAAGACTGTAATAAATATGGGTACCAAAAGGGGAAAAATGTTACGATTGATTTAAAAAAAACTATGCAAATGTATGTTCCAGTTTTGCTAAATGGTTATCAATAGTTTTTGTTATCTGTAACTCACTTTAATGCTATTAAATAGGCATTGCTACCTATAATCTGTAATATCCTTATAGTAGTCCTGTTGAGGTATTGTGTTAGGTACAGGAAATGGCAATGTCACAAAGAACAACAACAACAAAAAAACCCAGATCATGCTAGTAAAAAGTAGAGGCAATCCGGTGTGTTTTCTGCAAAATAGCAGAGTATGCATGCTGAGCCCCATACAACTACCATTGAAGCTTCCCGGCCTTCCTAGGTCTTCTTGGCTACATAAGACAATAAGTGTTTGTCTTGTAAATGCAACTGATAGCTGATTTATGAACAAAACAGGGAACTTGTGAGACAAAGTAACAAACCTAAGAAGCCATGTTTGTTCATTTTGGCTTGTCAGCATAAAGTGTAGCTCTCCAGAAAGACATTTTGAAGGCAAAGCAGGCTAGATCACAAGGCTCCCACATCTCTGAACCGAGTCACTATTTTTTGGAAGTGAAATAACCCCAGTCCTTGCCTTCTCCTACACATTAAGATAACCTCTGCTGGGTTTAGTGCTTATGCTAAACACATGCACTCCCACACCCAAACCTAGGCGTGACTCTGCTGTAATGTAACTTCTGAACAAGTTTAATGTGGATTTGTGCACATCAACCCTCCGCCACCTGTATATAAGCCATGGGCTGAAATGCTGTGCAGGAACGGCCTGATAGAGCCTCTCTAAAGGGCTGCTCCTGGCTACAAGCCTCAGTTTATAGTCCTCAGTCAAGCTTCTACATAAAACTGATTTTTGGCCAGACACGGTGGCTCACGCCTGTAATCCCAGCACTCTGGGCGGCTGAGGCAGGTGCGTCACCTGAGGTCGGGAGGTCGAGACCAGCCTGACCAACATGGAGAAACCCTGTCTCTACTAAAAATACAAAAATAGCCGGGCATAGTGACGTATGCCTGTAATCCCAGCTACTCAGGAGACTGAGGCAGAAGAAGAATCTCTTGAACCCAGGAGGCAGAGGATGTGGTGAGCCGAGATCACGACATTGCACTCCAGCCTGGGAGACAAGAGTTCCATGGCCCAGTGCCCTCCAGGGGTTGGTAAACATGACCATGTAAGCACCCAACTTGATCAACAGCAGAGGGCATCTGATGGTGGCTAGGTGGGACAGCCACAGCAGGAAGGTGGGTTCCTGCTGCCGCCTCCAAGGAGCCAGGCAGGCTGGGTGTCCTCAGAGTGCACCCCTTCTCTCCTCCCTCCATCTTCCTGGCTTCAAGCCAGGCTAGGGGGTGGGGGACAGCTGTAGGAGGTGATGGTGGCACTTATGGAGCCCCTGCTGTGTGCCTGGCTGGCCTCTTGACTTGCTTTGGCCAACAGAACAGGGTAGAAGAGTCACTGATATGGGTCTGTGCCTCAGAAAGCCTCCAGCCACCACTCTCGCAACAGCAAGGAAGGGTGAACTGCGTGAATGCTAGGACGGTTCCGAGCCCCTACCACCAGGGCTGGCAGGCCTGTGGGAACTCGGGGTGGGAAAACTGATGCTCCTGTGAGACCGGTGAAGGGAAGGCCTCAGGGGAGGTGGCCACCATTCACCTGGAGACAACTGTAGCCAGGCGGGGCCTGTCCCAGAGAACCCCAAGGCTAGATTCTTTGCATGAAATCTCCTGCCCTTAAAATGGTGGCAGTGAATACTCATTATGTTAAACGCTGCTTGTCTTGGGCTGGGATGCTGGCTGCCCCATTTGCAACCTTTGTCCTGGGGTCAGGTTCAGTTATGGGACTGAGAGCCATGTCTCCACTGTGCCTGTGGCACCGATTCACACATTTCTTCCTTCAACAAGGACCCAGTGATCTGTGGCTTATCTGGGCTAGGCCCTTGGCTGGAGGTTGCAGCCTAGGTGAGAGGCTGGCAAGGCTTCCCTGGACAGGTGTGTCTAGGGCTGTGACCCAGTACAGGGCTCCTGTGGCGGGGGGCTTCATGCTGAGTGTGGGGAAGCCAATTACTTACACTCACTGCACCCCATCGCCCTACTCCAGGGTGAGCCCTCACAGGAACACTAAAAGAATGACCAGTATTCTTACTTTAAGCCACTCTAGTTGGTATGCAGTGGTATCTCAGTGTAGTTTTTTCCCTAACAGTTCTACTGAGATACAGCAAATATCCCAAATAACTCACCATTTTAAAGTGTGCAACCCTATGACCTTTAGAATACTCATAGATGTTTGCAACCATCACCACAATCGATTTCAGACCATTTTCATTACCCCATAAGGAAATCTTCACCCTCCACTCCTGCCCCTAAGTTGTGGGCAACCACTAATCTACTTTCTGCCTCTATAGACTGGCCTGTTCTGGACATTTCACTGAACACGAATCATACAACGTGTGGTCCTTTGTGACTAGCTTCTTGTACTCAGCATGATGTTTCCAAGAGTCATAATGTTTTCCATTCTCTCGGGCATATACCTAGGAGTGGAATTGCTGGGTCATGAGGTTTAAATGTTTACATGTTTGAGGAACCGCTAGGCAATTTCCCAAAGCAACTATACCATTTTACATTCCTGACAGCGGTGTATGAGGACTCCAATGTTTCTCCCTCCTCACCAACACCTGCTAGTGCCAGTAGTTTTTGTTCCAGCCAACCTAGTGGGTTCACATGGTGGGTATAAGCAGCTAAGTGGTGTGTCATTTTTTCTGATGGCTGATAATGTTGAGCATCTTTCCTTGTGCTTATGATATCCTCTTTGTAGTAATGTCTATTCAGATCCTTTCCCATTTTTAAATTGAGTTATTTGCCTTTTATATTATTGAGTTGTAAAATTTCTTTATGTGTTCTAGATACATGTCTCTAATCAGACATATGAACAGCAAACATTTTCTCTTCTGTGGGTTTTCTCTCTTCTGTCATTTTCTTTGCTGAAGTCCTTCAAAACATAGAAGCTTTCAATATTGCTGTTTCTCAGTTTATCTCCTTTTCCTTTGTTGCTTTGCTGTTGGTATCATCTCTAAATCCCTGGGGTTTTAACTTGCATTTCCCTAATGAGTGAAGATATTGAACTTCTTTTAATTTGCTTATTTGGCATTTATATATCTTTGGTGAAATATCTGTTTAAAATGTATGCCCATTTTTAATTGGGTGTTTTTTCTTGTTTTTATTGAGTTGTAAAAGTTCTTTGTACATTCTACACACAAGTCCTCTGCTGGATATCAAGTTTGCAAATATTTCCTCCCAGACTGTGACTTACCTTTTCATTTTCTTAACAGTTTCTTTTGAAGACCAAGTTTTTTTTTATTGCAGTGAAGTCAAATTTGCTGGTTTTTTCTTCACTTACAGTTCATGCTTTGGTGTCACATTTAAGAAATATTTGCCAAATTCAAGGCCATTAAGAGCTTTTCTAAAAATTGTACCTATTTCCCTCTTACATGGGTTCTATGATCTAGTCCCAGTTAATTTTGTAGATACTCTGAAATGGAGGTGGAGGTTCATTCTTTTGCATATTATCCCAGCAGTTGTCCCAGCAACACTCATTGAAAGACTATCCTTTCACCCATTGAGTGCCTTGGCATCTTTGTCAAAAATTGATTGACCACATATGTGTAGGTCTACTTTGAGACTTTCTTCTAGTTTGTCAATTTATGTGTCTCTTTTGACACCGGTACCCATTGTTTTGATTACTCTTGCTTTATAATAAGTGTCGAAACCTAGTAGTGTGAGTCCTTCTGCTTTGCTTTGCTTTTTGGTGATGTGAGTGGGATAGTTTGTATTGGATGACACTCCCTGTGTGCTGTATCTCAGGGCCCTGCCCGTTGAATATCAGAGCATTGTCAGTCATTCTCATGACCAAAAACATCCCACACCAGATTTTCAAATGTTCTGATCAGGGAAAATACCCTCTTAAGAGAACTCTTCTCTAAAGGAACAAGAATCAGAATGGCATCAGCAGCACTAGGTAATGGAGGAAAATGGAGCAAACCCTTCCATGGTCTGAGGAAACTAATTTGTAACCTGGAATTCTATACCCAGCCAAACTACCAATCAAATCTGAGGGCAAAGTAAATACTTTCAGACACACAAGAACTCAGAGACCTACCCATAGGCTGTGTCTGTCAGAATTGCCTGAGGATATACTCTGTAAAGTAGAAAATGAATCCAAGAAAGAGAATATACAGGATCCAAGAAAGAGTGGACTGAATTCAGAAGTGTAATGCCAAGAAATCCCCAATAATAGCTGTGTTAAGGCCCAGGAAGCAGTCAGCTCAAATTATAGTAGTGAGTCAGAGAGTGTTCAGGGGAAAGTTTTTAAGGGAAAAAATTAATTTATTTTAAAAAGGACAATATTAAAAAGATTCGATAATCTTACCGAGAAGCTGGATGTGAATAATAACAGGAAAATTAACAAATGATTATACATATTATACTTCCCCTTTCTCTGTTTCCTCTTCCATATTTTTGTAATCTTTATTTTTTTGGAGTGCACACTCACATCTTCCTTTCTGCAGTTGAATTTAAATTACTTGGCCTCGAATTTATCACATTGGAAATGCCGGCAATCAGTTTTTTCAGGTGGCAGAATGTATCTGTATACAAAGCAGGGAGACCTTAACTAGAGTTGCAGACTAACATGCACATTCTATAAATCCTAACGAGGTCAAAGGACTGGTGTGAAGATGGGAGAGAAGGGGAAGGAGAATGTCCTGGGTCACCTCCCAGGGAAACATTCTGAGAGGGAGGTTTGCACACAGGAGGTTTCCTGGGGAGAGCCCAGGGGCCGGAATCAGCGAAGGAGAGAAGAGGCAGGATTGGCAGAGGGAGAGGCTGGGCCATAGTGTGAATCCTACAGAGGCTTGGCTAATCCCACAGGAGCTCTGGAGCTAGGATGACCCCGCAGAGTTGCCCAAATTGAGGCAAAGGGGCCAGGCTGTTGTCTTCCTGCATGGACCAGTCGCTAGTTGGGGGCTGCCCTGGGAACGGGAATGTAATCTTGAAGATTCTGTCAGCACAGGGCAATTTCCCGAGAGGGTCTTTGCTGTGAGCTGGTGCAAGGCAAGGGCCTCACCTTGAAGGGGAAACCTGGGCAGCGACCACAGCATCCATGACACGGTGCTCCAAGGACTCTAGAGGCTCTGATTCTTTTATTGAACATCGTGGGAATTTAGATGAGAGATTGCAGCTGAACTGGATGGACTTTAATTGCTCTGATGGCTTGGTGCTGCCAGCTGAGTGAAAGCAGTACACCCTGTCCCTCTGTGTCTCATCTGCCCTCTGCTCATCAGTGTTTGTATGTTCGGGGCCATGTGGTGAGACTGGGAGAGACCCCTGGGTGCCCAAGAGCCCTGAGTCCAGTCCAGAGGCAGGTGGGAAGCCAATTAACTCACTGCATGCGGGGGTCAGAGCAGGGAGGCTGGAGGACGAAACCACAGGGCTTGAGTGTGGGGTCCTGTAAGATAGCTCTGGCCTGTGCCTGCTCATCCCCCTTGCTCACTCTCTGTCTCCATGTGAGAACTCCTAAAGAGCAGGGGCCCAGAGCCTGGCCACAGTCGATGCTCGGCCACATTTGCTAAAGGAGTGGCTGGCTGAGGCTCTTTGAGGAAGAGGCCTCCCTTCTCTGGTGGGGACGGGCATTTTTCCTCCCTTGCCTGCGAGCCGGGAAGGAGGGTGGACTTGGCCCCATTGCTGATGGCAGACTCCGCTGTAACCTCCAGCTCCAGGGAGCTGGCTGTCACTGGAACACCCCTGAGTCCCAGGAATGGAAAGCGAGGCAGATGAGTGAGGCAGAGGTGGAGGACAGGCCTGAGGGGCTCCCTGCTCCCACTTCCACCACCTAAGGAGGAATCCAGGGAGCCAGGCAGGCCACTGCTGGTGTTCACCACCTATGGCCTGAGGACTTCTCTGCTTGCCTCAGAGCCTGGGGAGTGGCAATTCCAGGAGGACAGGGCCCTGCCCAGGCCTCGGGTGCAGTGCTCCTGCCTGGAGGCTTGAACAGTACCTTGTTGGCCTGTTGTCGTCTTCTGCCCTGGCCAAGCCTGGAAGCTCCTGAAAGGCAGGGCTGAGGCCTCCTCCCCTTGTGGTGTCTGGTGTCACACGGGCCTGGTACAGACTGGGTGCTCTGTCTGCTGAGTGGCAAGGTGACCTGCCTCAGGGAGCAAGGAGGCAGTGCAGAGATGGAGATGTGGGGTCATCTGCAATCGGGAACAGCTGGAAGGGGTGTCTGGGGGCTCCACATAGGCATTGAGCATAGAAGGGGAGCCTGGCTGCTCCTTCCCCAACCCCTGCAGCTCTGTCCATCAGCCATGATCCTCACCAACAGGCACCAGGGACACTGGCGGAGACCCGTGTGCAACTGCAGGGTCAGGCCTCCCATAAGGTTGTGAGAAGCCTGGGCTACATGGATCCCTTTTTGGGAAGCTCCTCAGATATTATAAAATGAGGAGATATTAGAATAGAGTTGCAAAGATGTTGGTATATTTTAAATTTATAAACCAAAATGATAAATGATTTGTACATGTACAAATAGGATGGTATCTAATGGTGTTCTTCAAAAGGTAATAATAGGATTTATAAAGATAACATTAATCTTGAGAACAGGACGTGTCTTAGAAACGAGGGTCAAGTTTAAAGTTGTGTTGAGTTTTCATTCAGGGTGGTGTGCGTATGATCTCTTCCTCGTATAACAGTCCTTGGGGAACTTGAGGTTTCCAGTACATGGCCCCACTGCCATTCTGGGCCCTGATCATGGGATACCTGAGATGGGACACCGAAGGAGGCCTGAGGACCCTGGAGGGTCTGAGGTCTCTCTATGCAGTCTCCTCCTCTCCTGGGGGTGGAGGGATAGCAACAAACATGAATATGGAACACCAAGTGTCAGTGAAGCTGGTATAACAAAGGCAATGCCTCCCGTATGTAAATAACAGCTTTAAAAACATATGAGATGTAGCTAAAGCTTTACCCAGAGGTAAATTTATAGCCTTAAATGCATTTACTAGAAAACGGAACTACAGAAATAAGCCAGCTACAGAAATAAGCCAGCTCAAATCAAGGAGATAGAAAAGCGAATTTAACCCCAAAGAAACTTGGTGTATGAAAATTGCAAAGATAAAAAAAAAATCAACAAATGGAAAATATTTTGGCTAAGGAAATGTAGGCTCCCAGGGGTAAAACAAATTGCTGCAGATTTCAACGCCCGTGCAGAGGCGGGGCTTCCCTCCACAGGTTTTCTGTTCCCCGCCCCAAGTGTGAGTGCCAGGTTGGGCCCCTGAGCCTTGGCAGCTCAGCAAATAGAACCATGGAGACTTCAGGGCCACCTTCTGGTTGCAACTGGGAAGGGACGGCCGGGGAAACGTCTTGCTTCTGCAAGTGCTAAACATTCCTAGTGTTTTATTTTATTATTTTATTGTTATTTTTGTAGAGCCAGGGTCTTGCTCTTTTGCCCAGGCTGGTCTCAAACTCCTGGGCTCAAGCGATCCTCCTGCCTCGGCCTCCCAAAGTGCTGGGATTACAGGCGTGAGCCATGGCACCCTGCCCACACCCAGTGTTTTAAGTAGACTCAGATCAGTAAGAAATGCCAATGGTCTCGCGTGTTGTTTATTTTTTATTTACACTTTCTCTAAAATCGTCCTCTGTTGGATTCGAGATGTATTTCACGGAATCGCTTCTGATTTAAGGCGCCCGAGGCGACCGCGGAAGGATGGAGCGGTCCCGGACGCCGGGCGCGGGGGCGCGGGACCCAGGGGCGGTCCCAGCAGGCGGCGCCCTCCCCGCCTCTTCCCGCGCCGCGGCCGGCACTTTGCAAAACTCCTCGCCTGCCCGCTGCGGCCGCAGCTCCGCGCCCTGCCGCCCCGGCTCGTCGGCGGGGCAGCGGGCGGCGGAGCGCGGCGGCGCGGGGAGCAGGAGGCCCGGGGGCCCCGGGGGCGGCGCCGGCGGAGGCGGGAGCCGAGGCGGGGCCGCGGCAGCCCCGCGCCGCGCCGAGCCGCCGTCCCCGCCGCGCAGCCATGGCCGCGCCGCCGCCGCCCCGCCGCCCGCTCGCCTGAGGCGCGGCCGGCCTCCGGGCGGGGGGCCATGGCCAGCGCCGCCGAACCCCCCGGCCAGGCGGCCGAATACCTGCAGGAGCTGACCCGGATCGTCGCCGCGCAGCAGGAGCTGCTGGCGCGCCGGCGGCGGCGCATCGAGGAGCTGGAGCGCCAAGTGGCGCGGCTGAGCCGGGAGAACGCCGGCCTGCTGGAGCGACACCGGCGACACCTGGCCGCGTGCGCCCGCCGCCCCGACCCGGGCCCGGGTCCCGGCCCCAGCCCGCAGCCGCTCGGCGCCATCCCAGAGCTCGGCGGTCGCCGAGACAAGTAAGCGGGGCCCGGGGCGGCGGGCGTGCCGGGGGCGTGGGAACTTCTTGGGGCCCGCGGCTTCCCTCGGGGCTTGGCTGGCAGGCAGGCGGGTGCGGGAGGGCGTGTGGCCGGCCCGGGAGCGCCCACGCCCGTCGCCAGACCCCTGGGGGCCCCCTGGGATTCTCTGGCGGGGTCGCCTCCCAGACCCGGAGCTCGATCTCGGGTGGGGACTGCGTTCCCTGGAAAGGGGCTCCAGGGAGCTACCCAGCGCTCCCGTCGGCCTGGCTCTGCGCTGCAGCGCGGACTCAGAGTCGGCGACCCCCGGAACTCGGGTGCACCAGGCGGAGGTCTGTCCGGGGAGCGGATCTAGGTCTCGCAGTAGCAGGGCCAGAACTCCCGACCCGGAGATCCCGAGATCGGTAGGGAGGGGTCGCGGGCCGCGCGAATCCCGCCCTGGAGCGAGCTTGGGTCGCTTGCGGGTCGCGGTGTCCCTGGAATGGACTCTGCTCTGTGTCCAGTCCGGGACGCGCAGAGCCCTCCTCTCTGGACGCCTCCGTTTCTTACTTCAAGGCTGGGGTTAATTCCCGACCGCCTTGCCCAGGGATTACCCGGGGCCATTTCGGACCCAGGATTAAGTGAGGGATGGGGAGAGGTACAGGGCGGTGCTGTCCAGCAGGCCTGGACCCCAGCGTCCCTGCCGGCTCGCAGCCCGCCGGCCGGGTTCCCGTTTGCCTCCCATGGGTGTGGGTGTCGAAACCCAGAGCATTCTCACCCTGTGGACCTGTGGGCGCCCATCTGGGGCAGGACAAGGGGGCTGGTAGGCTTCGGTGCCGCTGGGGCGGGGTTTCTGCTGCTTTGTGCCCTCTGCCTGCCCCTCTGCTTCTCTGTCTTCGAGATCACCCGGGGCACACTATGAGTTGGCCTGGGGAAGACTGGAAATCACTGTGTGGTTGGGGGAGTGGCCGTGGTCAGGGCTTCAGGACAGTCTTCCTACTGGGCGGCCCTTCCAGGGTGGAAATGGGGGAGGAGTTAGCCGTGGCTCCAGAATGGGGGGTGGTTCCTGATTCCCAGGAGTCCCAATACTGTCATGGAGACCCGAGTTTCCCACCCCAGGGGGGCTGCAGTGACTGTGGCCATGGGACAGGCCCTGCTTGCTGCCCTGCCTGGAGGGTGTGCTGGCTCTGGGCGGTGCCAGTGGGGCTGGGGGGGTCTTTGGAGGAGCATTGTGAGGATGAGGTCGGGCTGTGAGTGAGCGCATGGCTCTGTGTGTGGCAGGCTCTTGCTCTCTGTGAATGAGGAGGGAGGAGCAGGGCGTGTGTATAGCTCCTAACTGGTGTCACTGGGAGGAAGCAGAGACCCCGCCCACTGCCTGTCTGGGCCCCACTCCTGGCCCTCCGGAGTCTCTGAGACTCACTTCACTCTTCAGTCCTGCCACAGCAGCTGTGGGTCTCCTGGAGCTGGTCTCAGAGGGGCCCGGGCCCTTTCCCCCACACCAGGAGAAAAGAGAAGCTGGGGTTGCCCAAGGAAAGTCCTCAGCAGCTTGGGGAGGTGGCACCAGGGCAGGTCCCGAGTCCCTGCTTTCACAGTAAACAGTGATTCGTTGGTTGGCACATGCCTCACACCACCACCCTGGGGAATGGCTTCCTTTTTCCCCTCAGCGTCACCCCTGGTGACCACACAGGGGACAGGAGGATGCTGAGAGGCAGCACATCCGTCCTGCCGTGGGGCATCTGGGTTGCATCCAGGCAGCCCCTGGCCGGGGGAAGCCAGGATGGGAAGGCTGGGATTTCGTTTCAGAAGCCCCTGGCTCTGTGTCCACCTGGCTTCCCCTTAGTGGATACACAGCCATGGCCTATGAGAGAGAGCATTGCCTTTAGGGAAAGCAGGGTGTCAGTACAGTCCTCAACCCATGGTCTAGGTCGAGCATGGCTTTCAAACTTGAACGTGTACACCAGGAGCCTGGGAATCTTGCTACAATGCAGATGCTGAGCTGGTGGGTCTGGGGCGGGCCGGAGTCTGCATCTCTAGCCAGCTCCTAGGACACCCAGTGCTGCTGGGCCCGGGCCCCAGGGTGAGCAGCAAGGCTGTGGGGAGTTCTGGTGTGAGCAGGAGCTGTGGGTGGGTTCTCTTCAAGATGGAGCAGCTGGGCCCATTTTTGTACATTTGATTCACTCCCTAGTCTTTTGGGAAGGAGAGTGCTGGGG
Source organism: Rhinopithecus roxellana (assembly GCF_007565055.1). Classification (NCBI taxonomy): domain Eukaryota; kingdom Metazoa; phylum Chordata; class Mammalia; order Primates; family Cercopithecidae; genus Rhinopithecus; species Rhinopithecus roxellana. The sequence goes on from NC_044549.1 coordinate 52,699,296, forward strand.
TCTCCTCCTCTCACAGGAGACTCACAGGGACGGGGGCATTATGCAGCCTGCTCATATGCGTAGGGTTCTGGGCCCCCCCACCCCCCGGGACTGCTCAGCAAACCATGAGTTGGACGTGTCCCACTGCCCATCTGTAGAGCAAGGTGATTTATGCCTAAGGAACATGGGATAACCAATCCCCTTGAAGACTTTTATCAAGCACCTGCTGTATGCAGACTCATTATCAATGTGCTTGGAAATGTAAGAGGAAGAATGGAGAGGAGAGGAAGAGAATAAGCAACTCTGTGTGGAGAGACCAACATGAATGGACAAACTAGGGTCCCAGGCCCAGCCCTGCGCTTACCACCTGGTGACCATGGGACAAGTCACACTACCCCTCCTAGCCTCGGGTTTTCTGAAATGCAGGCAAAGCAGGAATGATCATAGCTGCCTCCCATACTTTTTTAAGGATTAAGCAAAGATGGGCATGGAGGAAACTGGTATACTGTAAGTGCTTAATGCAGGTCAGATTCTTCCATTGTCTACCTGTTTGTCATTTCTTTTGGGCCAGCTGAGTACAGGCAGGGGGTGAGAACTTTGGAGCTGGGTGCAGGAGGCATGGAGAGGGGAATGGGTTACTGTGAAGAGGGCTGCCCAGAGGCTAGGTGGGGGTTGAGCATGGGTTTCCCAAGGCGACAGGGCCATGCAAGGCCACAGCATCAGGATTGACTTCCTGCTGGGGACTGAGCTCCCCTTTTCCCCTGCCTGCACACAGAGGCCCTGTGAGGGAGGGTCTGGCGAGCATGCCAGGCTAAGCCAGGCCTGGCTGACCTCCTTCTCAGCCTCCAGATTCTCTGGCCTGAGTCAGGAGCCCCCAGCCCGCCACACAGACAGAAGGTGCAGTGACTCGCGGGGGGATGGATAGAGGCAATTGAGAGATCACTGAGCAGCCTAGTCCTGGGACAACAGTTAGCCTGGCACTGCCTCACCCATGCAGTCTGTGGGCAGGTTGACTTTGTGTGCCGGAAGCGTCCAAGTCCAGAAACCTTTTTTTTTTTTTTTTTTTTTTTGAGACGGAGTCTCGCTCTGTCGCCCGGGCTGGAGTGCAGTGGCCGGATCTCAGCTCACTGCAAGCTCCGCCTCCCGGGTTCACGCCATTCTCCTGCCTCAGCCTCCCGAGTAGCTGGGACTACAGGCGCCCGCCATCTCGCCCGGCTAGTTTTTTGTATTTTTAGTAGAGATGGCGTTTCACCGTGTTAGCCAGGATGGTCTCGATCTGCTGACCTCGTGATCCGCCCGTCTTGGCCTCCCAAAGTGCTGGGATTACAGGCTTGAGCCACCACGCCCGGCTAATCCAGAAACCTTTAAACTCTTTCTCAGAGAGTGCTCTTTCATGCCTTGACGCTCCCTGAAAAATACCATCGTGAGTTTCTCAGCTCTGGGAAAAACAGGATGAAAACAGGAAAAAATACAGTGATGGGATGCCTGTGGTTACTTTGACTATTTGGCTATGCTTTTTCCCTGACATCAGAATTCATATCCAATGTCTGGTTGGCTACATGCTAGTGATCTGTTTCTGGAATTGCTGTCTGCTCACTAGAGGTTCAGACGCATAATAGGCACTCAGTAAAGATTTGTTGAGTGGATGAAGCCAGAGGGATCGATTAAGGCCATTGCATTTTCCTTTAGAAAGTCAGTTGAACTTCGGCAGGCACAGGTGGATTGACAACCACCCAGACCCAAATCCCAGGGAGCAGGGGTGGGGCCGATGGCTGCATCCACCGGGGGCTTCCTGTGTGCCTGCCCTGCTTGCAGTCTATGCCTTGGTCAGGTCATCTCTTTGTCTCATCACTCCTGTGAGGCAGGTGCAGCTGCTGCTCCCATTTTACAGATGTGGAATCTGAGGCTCAGAAATCATGGCCTTTCCCAAGCTCTCCCATCTGGCTAGGGGGTGGAGCCAGGATTTGGGCTCAGATGGTCTAGCTCGGCCTCCCCGTCCAGCCCCCAACCCCCTACGCCGCCTGCCGAGACGGAGTCTTGCTCTGTCATTCAGAGCTGGAGTGCAATGGTGTGATCTCGGCTCACTGAAACCTCTGCCTCCCGGGTTCAAGCAATTCTCCTGCCTCAGCCTCCTGAGTAGCTGGGATTACAGGCGCCACCACGCCCAGCTAATTTTTGTATTTTTGGTAGGGATGGGGTTTCACCATGTTGGTCAGGCTGCTCTCAAACTCCTGACCTCAGGTGATCCACCTGCCTTGGCCTCCCAAAGTGCTGGGATTACAGGCATGAGCCACCTCGCCCAGCCTCCCCCAGCCTCCCCCAGCCTCCCCCAGCCTCCCCCCAGCTCTTATCCACCCACCACCTGCCCTTCATGCTGTCAGATGGCCAGACCGTCTCCCAGGATTGCGGTGACTCCTGGCTTCTCGAGCTGGAGAAAGCCCAGATGGGAGGTTTCTGCCCTGCCGTGTGCAATCTTGTCACCAAGGCAGGGCTCCTGGTGTCATGTGGGGTGGCAGTGCAGAGGGGGCAAGGATTTAATGAGATGATCCCTTCCAGCCTTTGATCTTTCAGAGTTCCTTGGCAGAAGGAAACATCGCCTAAGGAGGCTGGGGGTGGGGGTGGGGAAGCCCAGTGGAGTGGCCTGCCTCACTTTCTGGTCCCCTCCAGCCCTTAAGTGCTGTCATATCACTGGGAGAGGACGTTTTTCTGACGCTCTGAGTTGGTGACTCACTCTGGGGGAGGTTTTCAGTGGCATTCAGGCTCTGTTGATTTACCAAACCAGTATTCTTCCCGGGTTCGTGGTGACATTAACCATACGGCGGCACGTCAGTTCAGAGGCAAGCTCAGGGGTGGCCACTGATAAGGGGGCAGCAAGCAGAGACTGGATTATCCTAATGGGCAGCAGGCTGATGACACAAGAAACCACCCTCAGGAGGGTCCTGCCGGGAGCCCCTGATAAGTGTGTTGTTCTTCAGAGTAGCCGGGAAGCAATGCTGGGCCAGGGGCTGGGGGTCTGAGGTCACTTAGGTTGGATTTCCTGTCCCCTCTTAGCAAAGAGGAGGGGGCTGTGGAGAGAGTGAGTGAGGCCGAGAGGGCTCTTTTCTGATCTCTGAGTTGGCAGAAAGGGTGGCAGGGCAGAGGGAGATACAGTGTCATATTTTGGTTCAGTAATGTTCTTGTTCTCCCTGCCAAGATAAAGCCTGTGTCCAGTGCTGGGGAGGATGTCCCCACGTCAGGAATGAGCTGCAGCGTGCTCTGGGAGACTTGTCCTGATGGGACAAAATGTGTTCAACTCCCAGGGAGTGGGGAGAGCAATTCTCATTTTCCAGCAGATGGTAGAGTCCACAGAAAGACGAGGGAGTGTGTCTCCAAAGCTCTCCCAGCCATCTGACAAACTGGGCAAATTATTATTTTACAACCTGGAAAATAAACCATGAGATGTTTCTTTATCCAGCTCGAGCTGAGGAAGACAGCGAGTGGCACTGTGTGTGAAATAAAGTCGGGACCTACTTGTTTCCGACGTTTGGTTTTCGCCTCCCCTTTCTGGATTCAGACTCGCTGCACCTGGCAGAGATCAGGAGGCTTTGCTGTGCTAGGAGGAGTGAGAGGTGTCGGTCACATTGGAGGGGCCCGGAGTCAGGCATTTGGGGACATCAACATTTTTTGCCAGCTGGGTGGCTATTTCTCAGCTGTTTTGTCTATGACATTGTTTTGACAGCTGATCTGGTCTTTTGTGTCTTATTTTCTGTGTGTGTGTGTGTGTGTGTGTGTGTGTTTTTTTAAGAAGGAGCAATGCTTTGCCTAACTTGGGAAGTGCACCATTCTGAGCTTGTCAGGGTGTCAGCCGTATAATTGCCACAGAGCAGCAGAAAAAAACAACACAGGCCAGCCAGGCATTCTGCAAGAACTGGAATAGGGGAGAAGGCGTTGACCTAATTGGAATGGAGCAGAGGCTGTGGTGGGGCCAGGAGGCAGTCCGAGTTCAGGGCCACCCAGTGTTCTGCCCCTGCCTAGGGCAGACCCGGGCCAAGCTGCAACCAAGTGACTCAAACGGAAGCTCTGAGGCAGCAAGGCCTTGGGAGTTTGAATGCTGCCCTCCGAGGGGCGGATATTCCAACAGGATGCACCGGGCCAGTTATGGCAAACATTGGGTGCTTCTGTTTTCATCGGGAAACAGCTGCTGCCTTGAGGTTGCCAACGCCTCTCTCCAGTCCATCGGCCCTGGCCTTGCTCTGGGGACCCCGCAGGCCCCCATAGGTGGCTCCTGAGCAGTTAGCCCTGTCCCTGCAGCAGGCTGTAGGATCCTAGCCCTGCCTCAGCCACTTCCCTGCTGCTTGGACTTTCCAAGTAACAGCCCCAGCCTCTCGGAGTTGCTGTCTCTCCCCATGAAAATGGAGAAGGCCTCTTCTGTGCAGAGAGAGCAGATACGGGAGTTGCCTGTGACCCGGCATTAGGTGGTGGCTCCAGGGGGAAGAATAGCCAGGGCATCAGTAATGCTTTTGAGGAGGCCGGGTGTGGTGGCTCACGCCTGTAATCCCAGCACTTTGGGAGGCCAAGGTGGGCAGATCACGAGGTCAGGAGATTGAGACCATCCTGGCTAACACGGTGAAACCCCATCTCTACTAAAAATAGAAAAAGTTAGCCGGGCGAGGTGGCGGCGCCTGTAGTCCCAGCTACTCGGGAGGCTGAGGCAGGAGAATGGCGTGAACCTGGGAGGTGGAGCTTGCAGTGAGCCGAGATCACGCCACTGCACTCCAGCCTGGGTGACAGAGCGAGACTCCGTCTCAAAAAAAAAAAAAAAAAAAAAGAATGCTTTTGAGGATTGTTTTCCGTCAGTGTTTTATTACAAAAATGTTCAAACATACAGAAAAGTTGCAAGAGCCATATGGGGCAGAACACTGTCCCTCTGGGTTCTGCAATGAAGGTTTTGGAATATTTACTATGTTCCATGCCCCTCCGTCCTTGGAGGTGTCTGGAACCTTGTGGATGGGGAGCTCACATCGGTGGGGCACCTGCTGTGGCCCAGGAGCCAGGCCCTGCACTGCCTGCACCCGACCGCCACCTCTTCTACTCACACCCGTTCCTGGGCTGCTTGTCCTCGGTTAGGGCAGCTCCCCAACTGCCTCTACTTGGAAACATCATGCAAATGGGAGATGGAGACCTGTACGTGGAAGATTACAGAGAGATCAGGCCAGGGAGAAAGGGGGCCAAGTGGTGTGCAGCCCCAGAGCAGGAAGCGAGTGACCACCCACGGGTGTCAACAGAGGCTTCCTGGAGGAGGTACCTTTGAGCTGAGACTTGAAGAGCAGGAGAGAGGAGGAGGATGGTGTCAAGGCAGGGGAAGCAGCATGTGTGTCTGTGCCTGGGGTGTGTGAGGGGCTGGGCGGTGCTGTTGTTGTTTGTAACAGGTCGGTGCAACTGGACCAGGTGAGACCAGCCTAGGGCACTTGGCTTTCTTACAACCTAGATATCAGTTTTTGGGGGCTGGTGGACAAGACTGGCCCTTGCCCTCCAAGCTGGGCCTAGCTTGAACCCTGATTTTGAAGTGTTCGGCTTTCCCTCTTAGATGAGGCAAGATCCACAAAGGAATGGATCAGAGCTTGTCGTTCTGCACCTGAACTTAGAATGTGTTGATTGTAATGAGGCCACAGCAATAACTGAGCCTGTTCTAGGTGCTGCGTGCTGGGCACATTCTTCTCTGTGTCTCTGTTGATGCTCTAACCCTGTGACAAGTGTGAACTGTCCTCATCCCATTTTGCATATATGAAACCTGAGGCTCAAAGAAGTTAAGTGGTTTGCCCACAGTCACCCAGTGGCAGCGGTGGGATTCACACCCCAGTCTGTCTGCCTCCAGGGCCGGTGCAGTTCACCACCATGCCGGGCTGCTTCAGAACTGTTCACTGCATGGTGTAGATGTTTTGGAAACATTGGGGGCCATTTCCAAATGTGGCATGGTCCCTTCCCCAGATTTTTGGCTTCAGAAGCCAAAATGAACGTAGCTTTGTCACCCACCTGGAGACAGCCCAAGTTCCTTCTCTGCAAAGCAGCTGACAGTGGTTGCACCCAGCTGGCAGGGCTGCTATGGGCAGTGGGTGCCAGTGTGCTCGGGGAGAGTCCTCTAAGCCGTGCAGCACTCGGTAGCCAGTGCTGAGTGTTCCTCTCTTGAGTTGGTCTGACTTCCCCACTCCCCTTAGATGAACACTTGCTGAGCTCCCAGAAAGCTGCTGTTCACGTCTTCATTCATGCAGGACACACTTGGGACATGTGGTCGCAGGGGAGGGTTGGGATGGGGGCCTCTTCTTTTGGCTTTGTCCCAGCTTTTGCTGGAAGCGCCTGTGATGGTTTAGGTGTCCTTTGCTTTGCATGCCACTTGCGTGAAGAGCATCACACCTGTGGAGAACCAAGGGGCCTGGGCCCGCCCACTCCATGGGAACCGCAGGAGCACGACTGGCTAAGGGCAGAAGACAGGGCCTGCTCAGAGGGTGTCCTGGGACCGGCGGGGCAGGAGGGTCCTTGCATTGTCTGGTAGTTCTGGGGACCCTTCCAGGGACAGACATGTGTGTGGATGAGATTCACGGATGGGCTGCAGAGCCCATGAACAGTCCAAGGCTGAACGGGACCTGGTGGGGTAGCCTGGGAAAACCCAGAGACAGGACTCGAGGGAGGGTCCCGGCTTTGAGGTCTGTCTGTACTTTCTCCCCGTCGGCATGTGAAATGCACCTCTCTGAGCCTCAGTTTTTTCATCTCTGCTATGGGGACAGTGACAACTGGATCTCCCTCTTAGGGTTGCCCTGAGTGGGGAGTATGCCTGGAGGCATGGTTGAGGTGCAGGGAGCGGACCAGTGTGCATAGGGCAGAGTGAAGGGGACAGCGTGGGAGAGGAGCGTGGAGGCAAACAGGGCAGGGGCAAGGGGTGAGGCAGAGCCAGCAGGGCCATGTGGGCCCACTGGGGACTTTGGCTTTGATCTGAGGGAGACAGAAGTCCCTGGAGGGTGTTGAGCAGACGAGGAAGTGATGGGACTTAGGTCTGGGCAGGATCTCTGGCCCCTGGGGCAGGCATGGGTACCAGGGTGAGGGAGGCTTCAGGAGACGCTGCAGAGCTGGGTCCTGGGAGCCTAAGCAGAGGCTGCTGGGGTGGGCAAGAACACGTGGGCTGGGGATGAAGGCACACAGCCCCACCCTGTCTTTCCCCCCAACAATCACCAGTCCAGATGCGAAGGAGAGAGAGGAGTGGAACCAGAGAGGAGTGGCTCCAGATGGGAGGGGCCATGCCCATCTTGGCTGCCTGCAGCTGTTCTTGGAATGGGGAGTACTTGAAACGGGGAGTTCTTGAAACAGGGAGCGAGGGGGCCGGTGACACCCCTGGACTGTGCTTCTGGCTCCCCACACCTGGGCCACCCACTTCTTTCACCTTGAGGGAGGAGCAGCCCAAGCAGGGACGGTCACTTTCTTTGGGCTGGCCGGGGCTTCTAGACGGCTTGGGTGAGGCTCCCTGTGGAGTATTTGGGCAGCACGGTGGCCAGGAGCCAAGATACAGACTCTGGGGCCAGGCCAGCAGCCTGAATCCCAGCTCCCTCCACCACACACCCCCTGTCTTCTCTGTCTTCTCTGGCCCAAGGCTGAGCCTCTCTGTGCTTCGGCTTCCTCACCTGTAAAATGGGGTTATAAAACCTCCCTGCTGGAGGAGTGGCAAGGATTACATCCTTGATGTACGTAAATGTGCACAGAGCCACTTGTATCACTATTGTTCCTTCTTTCTCTGTTGAGAAGGAAAGTTATTTTAGAAAGTCATGGAATTTGGAATCAGGTGACTTGGGTTTCAGCACATGTCTCTTATCTATCCACTTCTCTGCATAGTTAATGCTGCTGATTTTGAATCCAACCATTTGTACGATGTGTTATCTCAATCCCTTTAACGCTGCAGCCTCTTCACTATTTTAAAGTTGTGGAGTCTTAATTTTATTAAATTGAATTGAGGCCTCCCCACCAAAAAGGAGGAGCCTGGAAAGTTCCATCCCCCTCCCACAGCCCACGACATGCTCACATTTCTGCCTTTAGTTTCTGTGAGGCTTTACTTTCACCCAGTTCAGCAGTTCCCAGACTTGGAGATGTGTAAAAATCCACCCCCTAAAAGGGGTGTGCGGGGTGACTCTGACCATCGCCTTTGACCCTCACCCATAGGTTGGCCTGCTTGCCCTCCCTGGCACCTACTGTGAGTGTCTCTGGGCTAAGGACTCAACAGATGCCCCAGTACTGGGGCTTCACGAACACCGGCTTTCCCTTTCACCAGATGATCCTGCAGGGCTGTGATGGACCACATCAAATAATGGAAACAAAGGTGTCTTGAAAGTGTAACATTGTACGAATGAATGCCCCTCACCTAGGGATGGAATGTCAGGGGTTTCTGCCACCCCTCCATTGTTGATGAGCTATAATAGTAACCTTGATGACTGGCTATTTATTGTAAGCGCTTGCCACAATTCTGTGAAGTGGGGAGCATTATTATCTCCGTTGTGTATATGGGGGAACTGAGGCAAAACAAAGCAAGGGTGGTTGGGAAGGTTGTGGTGTGAGCAAGGATCAGCCAAGCATATCCCTATCAGAGCTGTCATCTAGACATTTTTAGCGAACTCTTAGTTTCAGTCCGTTTTGTTCAGAGAGCATACTTTGTGTGATTTCCGTCCTTTTAAATTTGTTGAGACCCATTTTAGGGTCTGAGATGCAGTCTGTCCTGGAGAGTGTTCCATGTACATTTGAGAAGGATGTTTTCTGCTGTTGGGTGGACTGTTTTGTGCATGTTTGATAGGCCTAGTTGGTTTGTAGTCTTGTTTGTGTCTTATATTTCCTTGTTGGTCTGCCTACCTGCTCTGTTTATTATTGAAAGTGAGGTATTGATGTCTCCAATTATTATTCTTGTTTGTTAATTCTTATTTTGACTTAATTATAGTTTTTTTTGAGAAAGGGTCTTGCTCTGTCATCCAGGTTGGAGTGCAGTGGTGCAATCAGAGCTCACTGTAACCTCAAACTCCTGGGCTCAAGCAATCTTCCCCATCAGCCTCATGAGTAGCTGGGACTACAGGTGTGCACCACCATGCCCAGCTGATATTTAATGTTTCTGTAGAGATGGGGTCTTGCTTTGTTGCCCAGGCTGGTCTTGAACTCCTGACTTAAAGTTATCCTTCCACCTTGGCCTCCCAAAGTTCTGGAATTGCAGGCATGAGCTACTGCACCCAGCCTCCGATTATTATTCTTTAATTGTCTCTTTTTTCCTTCATTTCTGTCAGTTTAAACACTTCATGTAATTTGGGGTTCTGTTGTTGAGTGCACATATGGTTATTATTGTTGTGTCTTCTTTTTTTTTGAGACGGAGTCTCGCTCTGTCGCCCAGGCTGGAGTACAGTGTCGCCATCTCGGCTCACTGCAAGCTCCGCCCCCTGGGTTCACGCCATTCTCCTGCCTCAGCCTCCCGAGTAGCTGGGACTACAGGTGCCCACCACCACGCCTGGCTAATTTTTTGTATTTTTAGTAGAGATGGAGTTTCACTGTGTTATCCAGGATGGTCTTGATCTCCTGACCTTGTGATCCGCCCACCTCAGCCTTCCAAAGTGCTGGGATTACAGGCATGAGCCACCATGCCCAGCCTATTATTGTGTCTTCTTAATGAATTGTCCCTTTTATCATTATGAAATGTCCTTCTCGGTCCCTAGTAACAATGTATATCTTAAAGTTTATTTTGTCTGATTTTAGTTACAGCTACTTTAACTCATTTTGGTTACCATTTGTATATCTTTTTCCATCCTTTCATTTTCAACCTATTTGTTTTTGAATCTAAAGTGAATCTCTTGTAGACAGAATGTAATCGTATTATGTTTTTTGTTATCAATTCTACCAGTCTTTGTCTTTTGATTTAAGTGTTTAATCTACATTTAATATAATTATTGATAAGGCGAGATTTACCTATACAATTTTGTCATTTATTTTCTGCATCTTATATCTTTTTTCTTCCTGTATTCCTCCATTATTACCTTCTTTTGTAACTATTTTTCTCGTGTAATATTTTAATCCCCTTGTTTATTTTAGTATATAGGGGACCTTTTAGAGCACGATAAAACTTGTTCTAGAGGCAGAACATCCCACATGAATTTATCCTCACCCAGAGAGAATAAAGACAGGGGCAGGATCTAGACAGGGAATGTTGACAGTGAAGCCAGAAAGTGGCAGGCGCCAGAGAAGAAAGCTGGCAAACACAGGTGCGGACCCATCACAAACTGGGTAGGCACCAAGGAACCAGCCCAGAAGCTTCCTGAGGACAAGGAGAGTGAATTATTTGTTTCTGCTATTTCTTTAAGGGGTCCTGCCTCAGGGTAGGTTTTAATGAATATGTATCGAATGAATGAATCAGCAAGTCAATTAATCCATCATTCAGTCACTGTAAAGGTTATTTGTTGGCCTGTAACAGATTAATTAAACATTTAGTTTTAAAACAACCACCATTTTATTATATCTCATTTTGCAGATCAGAGGTTGGGCAGTGCTTGACTGGGTGGTTCTTCTGTTCCCTATGTTTTTAATGGAATACTCAGTGGTATTCAGCTGCATAATGGGCTGATCTGGGGGGTCTAAAACAACTTCACTCACATATCTGGCACCTTGTGGAGGTGTCTGGGAGGTGGGCTCAGCTGGGACTGCCACCAGAGTATCCACATGTGGCTTCTCCAGCCTGGTGGCCTAGGGGCCCCCAGAGCCAGTGTTCTAAAATGCCTGTGTGGGAGATGTGAGGCTTCTTGTGATTGGACCTCTGGAGTCCCAGATGTACTTCTGCCGCATCTTATTGGTCATGCGGATCACAAGGCCAGTCCAAATTCAAAGGCAGAGGAATTGGCCTCTACCCTCCCTGGGAGAAAGAGGGACAATTTGCAGAGGTCCTTAATCTCCTACATTTGGTTTGCTCAGACTGGGCTCTGTCACTTCTCCCTGCCAAGGCTGCAGAAGTTTTAGAGTGGCCTGCCCACAGGTGGGCCTTGCTCCCCTCTCTCTGCCTGGAACGTGGCTGCTGTCCTGCCCCTGCTGAGCTGGCCTGTCTGCGGAGGATCACTTTTAGGGGTGGCTGTGTCTGCAGCATTCTCATCCTCCAGTGCAGCTCATCAGGAGGCCAGTACCCCGCCCCCGACCACCTGGCTTGGGCACTGAGGATGCTTCCTGGGCAGGGACCTGACCTGTGCCCTGGGTGGGGGACGGGAGTAGGCTGAGCTTCCCAGCCCAGTCACTCAGGGAATGCTTGCCCGTTCTTTTCTACGTCCCCCTCACTCCAAGCTGTATTTTTAACTCCTGCCATATGGAGAAGCAGCCAAAACATCCAAAGAGGGAAAGGGGGTCTGGAGAAAATCATTGCTGCAGTGCAATTTGGATGGCTGCAGTCACTGAGAGCGCTGCCTTCTCAGTCCCACCTTCTCCCTGGGCACTAAGGACACCCAAGCAACCTTGCTCCTGCCTGGCTGTCGTCCTGCCCTGAGGGCAGGAGTGTTGGCCTGAGTTCCTCTTTTGCTGACAAGGGTGCCCTAAGCCGGTGGCCAAGTGCCTGCTAGTTGCCTAACCCCAACTCCCTGCACTGCAGCTCACTCCGGATGCCTGCAGTTTTCACACCTCGTGCTGTTCCCGCTGCCTGGAATACCCAGCCCACATCTCTGTTCTTGCCTTTTGAAACCCCGCATGTCCTCTGAGGACTGACTCTGATCTCAGAACCTTTCATGGTGCTGACACGTGTTAGAATAAATGTCTTATCTTTATGTTGATTATATTTATTCCTGTAGCCCTGGTCGCTCTGCAGGCTTCCTGTCTTGTTACCACTGGGGGCCTGGGGGCTTGCATCTTCCCTCTCTGGGGCAGGTGGCAGCCACACCCCTTGCTCATCTTTGGAAGCCCTCCTACCAAACTGCCCAAATTTAAAATGACATATTTTGAACGAATTGATGATTGTTACATGGACAAGGGTCTCCAGATTGGAATGCACACACCCCTAGGGGCAAAGGACTGGATTTTTTGAGGTGCAAGGAAAACATGTACAATTAAGATTGTGTCTGCAGGCCGGGCGCGGCAGCTCACACCTGTAATCCCAGCACTTTGGGAGGCCAAGGCGGGCAGATCATGAGGTTAGGAGATCAAGACCATCCTGGCTAACACGGTGAAACCCCGTCTCTACTAAAAAATACAAAAAAATTAGCCGGGCGTGGTGACGGGCGCCTGTAGTCCCAGCTACTTGGGAGGCTGAGGCAGGAGAATGGCGTGAACCCGGGAGGCGGAGCTTGCAGTGAGCTGAGATCACACCGCTGTACTCCAGCCTGGGCGATAGAGCGAGACTCTGTCTCAAAAAAAAAAAAAAAAGTATATTTGCACTTATTATTTAATTTCCTCCTTAAACATCTTTTTGGTGGGCCCTTTTATGGATATTTGTGACATCAGTGCAGTCTCATCTGCACATGACTTATAAAGACATAGGTTCATGGTGGGGATCTTGCTCAATGCTTCTGATAGGGGAGCCTCATCAGAAAGTCTAGTGTCAGTGGCCTGGACCACAGCTGAGTTTTCACTGCTGTCTCCTGGAGACAGCAGCTTTCCTAGCATAAGGGTCTGTTCTATGAGATGGGCTGAAGTAAGTATGTATTAAGCGCCTACTGTGTGCTAGCTGGTTCTTTTTTATCTGTGCAACCGCATTCTGAAGATGAGAAAACTGAGGCTCAAAGAGGTGAAGCCCTTGCCTGGGGTTGTACAGCTGGTAAGTGGCAAGGGCCAGACATGGGCCTGGTCTGTGGGACTCCCAAACCAGTGCTCTTGGCATCCTGCTCTGTGTCTGGTGGCCCTGATGCCCTCCTCTGGCTGAGCTCTTGGGCTCTGCTCAGGGCTGTGCATTGGCAGTGACAGGACCTGGCCTCTGTGTTTCTGTGGTTTCTGCAAAGGGTGGTCCTGCTAGTAGTGGTGTGATGCTTGTCCCTCATGGACAGGACTCACCAAGCCCCTTCTTTTTCGTTCCCACAAATGTGAAAGCTCCAGGCTGAGAGAGGATGTAGGTGGATCTGGAGGAGAGCTGGTTGAAGGGGGCACAGCCCTCTTGTTTAAGAAATTTGCTGACTCTGGCCCCAGAAGGGTACAGGGCTGGGGGGCACCTGTTTAATCTCTGTTTTTCCAGATTTTCATTCATCAGATGCCAAAAATCCAGTCCTCTTTGATTGAAGGCAACCAGAGGGATGGAAAACGCGGCTTTTATTTCATCAGAATGTCAGCCTTTCTTCTTTGTGTGGATTGTTTTTATTGTAAAATGTAGTTTCTTTTATCTCCACTGAACTGGTACCAGGTCTGTCCTCAGCCATTCAGGCTGCCATAACAAATGCCATAAACTGTGTGGCTTACAAACAATAGACACTTACTTCTCATGGTTCTGGAGGCTGCGGAGTCCAAGGTCAAGGTGCCAGCAGGTTCAGTGTCTTTCCAGGGCCCTACTTTCCAGTTTATAGATGGTGCCTTCTCGCTGTCCGCACGTGGTTGGACAGGCAAGGAGCTTTCTGGGCCTCTTTTATAAAGCACTTATCCCAATCAGGAGGGCTTTGCCCTCATGACCTCATCACCTCCCAGAGGCCCCGCCTCCCAACACTATCACCTTGGAGATGAGGATTTCAACACATGAACTTAGTGGGGAGGACACAGACATTCAGACCACAGCAAGGTCCAATAGAGTAAGCGGTTATGGAGCCTCTTGTGTGCAGACGTGTGCAGGGGTCAGGGGTGCAGCCAGGGGTCAGGGGTGCATCCGGGGCCCAGGGCATTCCTGCCGTCCACTTCACAGCCTGGTGGGGGAGCAGATACACCCCTAGAGCACCCCCTGTTTGGGTGGCTGAGATAAGCGCTTGCTGAAGGACCGCCTGGGCTGGAGGAGGCAGTGAGGGTTGTTAGGAAGGACAGTGAGCCCGTAATTGTCCTGGCCTCGACTTTTGTGCTCTCCTTCAGAGACCCTGGGGATTCAGCATGTGGGGTCTCCCTGTGTCTGCCTTGGAGAGGGTTGGCTTTTGGTTTCTTCTTAAGGTGACAGCTTCAGCAGTTTTCCGTATTTCTCCCTGAATAGTTCTCCTTTGCTTGATTTTATTGAAAAAAAAAAACCTGCTTCCTCCCATGATGGGAGCTGCTGGCTGCTGCTCTGTGCATGCTGTGTGGGCTTCCCTGAGCCTCCTGGTTTAATGAGAAAGTCCCTTCCCAGGGTCAGGGCCTCAGGGGCCTGTGGGCTTCCCGCCGCCTGGCCGCACTGCAGGCTGAACTTGACCGGTAAGAGGCTGGTGTTTGGACTAGTTAGACCTGTGCTTCTTGGGCATTTTCCATACTTTCAAGACTCCAGGGAAAGCTGTGTCTCAGGCTGCTTGATGCCACATGGAGTCCAAGGGCTATGGCATTGAGATTGAACACTGTCATCTCTCCTGCCACAACATACCAAGTGCAGTTTGATTAAGACAAAATTGTGAAGGTGGTGGGTGCATGCAGTCTGGGTTTGGATACTGGCTCCAGTCTGAGCTATGGGGGAGTGTTTCCTCATCCTGAAAATGGGTGCAAGAACAGTGCCTCCCTCAGACAACGCCTAGCCAGTGCTAGGGGTGTCGGGAGTACTTGCTCCATAGTGGACCTCTGTCATGATCATTTCAGGTGTAGGGAAAGTAACAGCAGGAGTCTCAGAGGTGAGAGGGAGTCCTGTGCTAGATAGGCATGGGATGTGTGGCTGAGATTGCTGCTTCTACTTACCTGGTTTCCTTTTTTTTTTTTTTTGCAACAAAGTGTCTTTTTTTTTTTTTAATTGCCCATAGAGCAGAATAAAGACTGCCCTTCTCAGCCTCTCTAGTGGTTACATGTGGCTGAGGAATGTTGTGTCCTTTGAGTCTTGCTCTGTATCCTGTTGGCTGGAATGAGGATGTGATGGCTGGGGCTTAGGCAGCCACTTTAGATTGTGAGGACAGTGGCTGCACCAGAGGGATGAGGGGTCTGTGAGTCTGCAGAAGCCTGTAACCTGGTAACCTGGAGGAACTGTCCCACCTAGCCTGGACTGCCCACTGCCAGACTCCTGCATGAGAGAAGAAACCATGGGTTTCAGTCTGCGTGTATTTGTTTTTGGTCTCTCTTTGTTGATCCTGACCCTAATGTTATCTCCAGAGTGATTTTTCGGCTGTGCTTCATCTCTGGGAGCCTGAGGCCTCAGAGTTTGAGGGAGTGGGGGTAGAGGTGGGTCCCCCTGGAGCCCAAGTGTTGGGATGGTGAATTAAGCCACTTAGCAGATGAGGGCTGGGTGCTTCACGCAGTGCCGGTGCACAGGCAGAGGCTCTGCTGAGGGCTGGGCCCTGATCCTAGGGGATGCTGGGTATCTTGTCACAGTTAGGGCAGCCTGTAGCTGTGATGGGGCTGGCAGGGATCTTGCAGGGGAAGAGCCTAGTGGGCCAGTGAGGCTGCCCTGCATGGGCTGAGGAGGAGGCAAGACTTGATTCACTTGGACAGGTTGGGGGACACATGGCCAGACGTTCTGGACCCGGATCACTTCTCAGGGGCTGGAAATGGTGCTCCTCTGCTTTCCAGGGGAAGAAGGGGTATCAGGGCTGCAGCTCCCACCTTTTTATCCTTCTGTGCTCAGCCATGCTGCTGAGAGAGAAAGAGAGACACAGAGACAGACAGACAGAGATACAGAGAGACAGACGGAGACACAGAGAGACACAAACGGAGAGAGAGGGAGAGACACAGTGATAGAGAGAGAGAGACACAGAGAGAGGGACAGAGGTAGGGATAGACAAACAGAAAGAGAGAGAGAAGAGGGGAGAGAGAACCAGAGAGACAGAGTAAGAGGGAAGTAGACTGGGTGACAGTCCCCCCAGAGAGGCAGAGACTGTATGTGTTTGTTAGAAGACCCTCCTGCCCTCTCCTCCTTCCTCCTCCTGCTTGTTGAATTAGTGATTGATTCATTCACCCATTCATTTGCTTCGCAAGCCTGCAGGGCCCACCCTCAGTGCCAGCCTTCCTGCAGAGTGATGCTAGAGCCTGGAGATGCTAAGCCAGTTCCCCAGGGGTGCCACGTGGTGAGAGGGAGCTGGAGGGAGGGAGGGAAGGAGGTTTGGTGAGGGGAGGTGGGGGTGCCAGGCACCTGTCAGAAAATGCTACATTTTGAAGATGATATCCCATGCAGGTTGACTTTGAGACAGATGAGAATTAGTATAGGAACCCAGGCGAACACAAGACTGAGACCCAGGAGAGCAGACAGGGGGGGCATGTTTTTACCATGTGTGACGCACTGCCCCTGGTCTCCTTAGAGTCCTTGGCCTCCCGTGGGTATCACGGCAGCCAGATGCTTTCCATGGGCAGGGCAGGGCCTGGTGAATCTGCCTGGACTGGAAAACCAGTTTGAGTTTGGAGAGAAGTTGTGACAGACAGTGTGGCAGGAGGGAGACACAAAGCCTGAACTGGAGGCTGGGAGAACACAGGAGGCTGCACTTGGCGGAGCAGCCACTCCAGGGAAAAGGACTTTCCAGCCAGGCTGGCTGGGGTCAATGGCCTGGCCGGCGCCACCCGGCTCAAAAGCCTAGGCCAGGAGCTTTAGGGCTATTTATATCCACTCCAGCAAATCTTTTGATCTTGATGATTCTGTGCAAAGCCTGTGTGGTGCTGGCTTGTGCACGTTGGACTCCCAGGCAGACAGGCGTAGGGACAAGGATGCAAATCCAGAGACTGACTGGGCCAGGAGACTTTCTTTTCCACGACTTCAGCTCAGGGAACTGCGGCTCAGAGGGGCTGAGAGCTTGGCTGAGGTCACCAGCAAGTGTGTGCCCAGCCCTGCGCTCCAGGCTCCACTCCAGCCTTAGGGCAAGGGGGAGGCTGGCAGGGACGGGGCACTGGGTGAGTACCTACTTAAAAAAAAAACTGGGGCTGGGCACAGTGGCTAACGCCTGTAATCCCAGCACTTTGGGAGGCCAAGGTGGGCCGATCACAAGGTCAGGAGTTCAAGACCAGCCTGGCCAACATGGTGAAATCCCATCTCTACTAAAAATACAAAAAAATTAGTCGGGCGTGGTGGCACTTGCCTGCAATCCCAGCTACTTGGGAGGATGAGGCAAGAGAATCGCTTGAACCCAGGAGGCAGAGGTTGCATGCAGTGAGTGGAGATTGCACCATTGCACGTCAGCCTGGGCGACAGAGCAAGACTCTGTCTTAAAAAAAACAAAACAAAACAAAAAAAGTGTCCGGTACTTTTTTCCCCCAAAGGAGGGTTGTTTATTTTTAAAAATAGTGATAAATACACAAAACATAAAATTCACCTTTTTGCCATTTTTATGTGTATAGTTTAGTGGCATTAAGTACATTCACGTTGGTTTTTTGTTTTGTTTTGTTTTAGACAAGGTCTCGATCCATCACCTCGGCTGGACTGCAGTGTCACGATCTTGGCTCACTGCAACCTCTGCCTCCCAGGCTCAAGAGATTCTTACGCCTCAAGTTCCTGAGTAGCTGGGACTACATGCATGAACCACTGCACCCAGCCAATTTCTGTATTTTTTAGTAGAGACAAGGTTTTGCCATGTTGACCAGGCTGGTCTTAAATTCCTGGCCTCAAGTGATCTGTCCACCTTGGCCTCCCAAAGTGCTGGGAACATTCACATTGTTGTGCAACCATGTTCACCACCCAGCTCCAGAACTCTTCATCCTCCCACACCGAAACTCTGCCCCCGTTAAACATTTACTCCCACTCCCCTCCCCCAGCCCCTTTCTGTGTCTGTGAACTGTACTGCTCTAGGGACTCCACACAAGGAGAATCCTGCTTTATTTGGCCTTTTGTGAGTGGCTTATTCACTCAGCACAATGTCCTCGGAGTTCACCCATGTTCCAGCATGGATCAGAATTTCCTTCCTTTTTAAGGCCGAGTAGCCTTCCATTGTGTGGACAGACCACATTTGTTTATCCGGTCATCTGTTGCTGCACAGCTGGGTGTTTCCGCCTTTTGGCCATTGTGAATGAAGCCATGCGCATTGGGTGTGCCAGTACTTCTTCAAGACCCTGCTTTCAGTTCTTTTGGGGGAACATACCTGGAAATGGGGTTGCTGGGTGCTGGGGTGATGTGGCAGGTCCTTCTAGCTCTATGAACTCCATCCCCGCATAACCCCCAAGGCAGGTGTTGCTATCTGCATTTTACAGACCAGGAAACTGGGGCAGTGGAATGGGGGGTAAAGACAGGAATGGTTTCAGGATAGCCACAGGCCCCGCCAGTGTGCCGGGCTCTTACCCCAAGAGGGACGGGTTTGCTCCCTCACCTCCTTTTTTGAAAACAATGTTCATTATGTATTTATTTATTTATTTGTGAGGAAAGGTCTTCATCCTGCTGAGGATGAAGACATGCAAGTGTCGAGCGCACAGAGCCCAGTGCATAGCATGTGGTCAGTTGTTATGGCTTGTGTTGTCCTCTCAGGACTGACCCCGGTCACCTGAGGAAGTGTGGCTCAGGTCCAGGGGCTCGTGACTCTTGAGTGTCCAGCACACCGGGGAGCTGGCCCGCTCCAGGCCTGGCTTTACAGCCACAGGAAAAGGTGCTTATTCCTGTTGCCTGAGTTTACAGCAGTGAGTGCAAAAATGGCTTCACGCTTTTATAGGAGCTGCCGATTTTCCCAAGATGTCAAGTGTACTGATTTATGAAAGTTGCCTAAGAAAAAACTGGGCAGATATTTTACAAATCCATGAAATCCCAGAGCACGGCATTTTTACACTGGCTTCTGACTCACCTGCTAGGGACGCAGCCACCCAGGGTCATGCCTAACAAGGCTTGTAGCATTGAGTGCCATAAATTATGGAAGGAACTGAACTGTGTGAATTACATGGGTGAATTTCACGGGTATGTTGTCAAGGGGAGATTTACTGGGAATTTTGGGGTGAGGCTTCAACTTTGTAAGCTCTTGGGGACCATGCATCCCTGGCTCTGCCCCTGGAGCTCAGGGGACAGATGCATGATCACCAGCTCCTTGCAGCACATGTGATGACAGAGGTGGGGGATGGGGGAGATGGGAGATCGGGCAGACGGCAGAGGACATGATTCTGGAGATTTGGGGCTTTGCTCGCTGTCTTGAGTTGAGTTCCCTGGGAACAGGCTCTAGGATGGGACTTGTGTGAAAGGGGATTCACTGGGAGCTCTCGGGCACAACACTCATGCGAGGGGCTGGGTGGGTAGAGGGGACATTGGGGAGCATGGCATGGTCTCTGCAGAGGCCTCCTATAGCCAATGCCACCAGAGCTCTGGAGCTGGGAAGGCTCTGAGGGGATGTCCCTAATCAAGGCCAGGGCACTGCCCTTTTTCCTTCCACATCGACTGGATATTGTGTGTGGCCCCTGGGGGAGGGAGGCGTGACCTTAGCCAAGGGCAGTCCCCAAGTGGTACTCTGCTGGGAGCCCTCAGCAGCCAGCACTCCTGGCAGGCGGGGACAGGGAACGGGACCTGGAGGGCGCCTGGGTGGCCTCCCCAGTGTCCGCTATAGCTAGTCAGGCTGATCTTTCTATATACAAATCAAGTGCCATGGCTTCTTCTCTGAAAAATCTGTCCCTTGCTCTCCTTTCCCTCTGAGTTGGCAAACTGGGTTCCTTGGGCCACACCCAGCTGACAGATCATCTATTTTACCAACTTGAATTAGTTGCCAGTATTTACAAATCCAATGATTTTACATGAAACCTGAGACTTCCAGCTTGCCTTGAAAACAAAGCAAGCCCTGCCCACCTCTGGAGGACCCCTCTGTGGGAGGACCCCAGCTTCCTTCCCTCAGGGTCCTGCCGAGCCCCGGGGGCCTTTGAGACTAGGCCTCCCACGGACGGCAGATAGGTTTGAAATCTTCGTTCCTCACTGCCTTACGCACGCAGCCCATACTTGGGGGTTCTGACTGCCCAGCTCTGTGCTGTGGCCTGGGCCCTGTCCAGCCTCCACGCTGGTGGTAGACCTGGCCACAAAGAGATGGGCAGGGCAGCTTAGTGTGGATTGGACCATTGGGTAGAGTGGATGTCAGACAGGGAGATCAAATAGGGCAGGGAGGCAGGGAGAGAGTGATGGGTGCAGCTTGAGGCCATCGGTCAGGGAAAACCTTGGCCGTCCCCAGTCCCCATACCTCTCAACCCTTCATTTCCACCAGTCTTTGCTCTGGGGGCTGGGTGGCCTCTGCACCGCCCAGTACTGGGGACTCCTTACATGCACCATGTGCCTTGCTCATCTCAGAGGACCCCTTCCACCCTCCTCTTCCTTCAAACCTTGAAAGCTTTCAGCCTCCTTGGCTGGGCCTGTCTCCCAGGCCCCAGGGCAATGTGACTTTCTCCTTCCAAGCCCCGTGCACCCTGCCAGGAGGATCATGGGGCCAGCACCAAAGTCAGCTTCTGGGCCAATGGGGTCTCTGTGTCCTCAGTCCCTGCATAGTGCCTGGCACAGAGCTGGAGTCAGAAGAGGCAGTGCCAGGTCAGGCCTTGATCGTAGACTCAGGCACTGGTGAGGGGCGCTGCTTCTCAGGCAGCCTGGAGTGCCAGGACTTTCACAGATCCTCTTGGGAACGTGGGCTTTGGCTGCTGTTGCCAGATGCACCTGTTTTGACCAAAAATTGTCACTCAGTGAAAGATGAGAAAATCATGCCCCTACTGGACAGAAATAAGTGAGAGTATCGTGAGGACAGAAGCCATTCAGGGATTAATGGGAGTGTTGCACATCAGCCCGTCGTGTATTGATCTGCGTTTCTGTATCACTGCATAGGTACCCCTTATCTGGCTCCCTTCGAAATGTCAACCTGGGAATTAGGCAGCCCATATCTTTCTGGTTGGCTTCCAAGCAGCAGCAAATGTCAGGCCAGAGAACATCGTTAACTAGCATCATACAAATTAAGCCTCTGGGCTTGAGGGTTGCAACTTTCCTTCCCTCCCCGCTCTTCCCTTCCTCCTCCCCGCTTTCACCACTCTTTTCTGTCTCCCCCACTCTCTTTTCTGTCCCTCCTCCCTCCTTCCCCTCCTCCTCCAGCCCCACAAGGCATGTCCTCCAGGCATGGTGAGCCAAGGCTGCTTCCTGAGATCCAGCACCTGGTTTTGCCTCTGGCAGGCACAACTTTTGCTAGAATGATGTGATTCCTTGCAGAATCTCCCTGCCAGCACGACTGTTCTAATTAGTCATATTTTGAAAGCAGATCTGCTTAATTGCAAGGAGAACTAAATATTGGTATATAAATAAAGTCATTAATAACTGTATATGGTAGAAATGTCTCCCGCTGAGCGCTACAATAAGCAAGCCCCGTTGACCTTTTCTTGGGTGTCATTGGCTGCATGGCTTGCATCCCCTTGTGGCATCTATGGATGACCAGAGGTGGAAGCAGGTGGAGGTAAGCATTGGAGACTCCCACAGGAGGGCCAGAAGACAGGAGGTGGGTGGGAGACCCCGTGGACCTGAGGAGATGGTTGTGGAGCTGCCAGTTTTAAGTGGCAGCAGAACAGCCTAGTGGGTCTTCTGCAATCATCAAGTTAATGAACACTTAGTGAAAACAGTTATGGCTTAAACACTCCATTCATGAGCCAACCTTGAAGGCCTTGGGGAGTCAGCTGTATTTCCCTGATTCGGAGGCTGGGCCTCTGGAAATGAGGACATGGCCTGTGATGGCAGTGCCATCTCACCACCACTGTTTTGACGGGGCGCAGGGGAGAATGTGGTACTGGGCTTAGTGCAGGCCAACAGTCAATTACCCTGACGCTGCTCACAGGCTTGGTGACCTTGGGCTGTGCCTTGGTCTCCGCACTTAGAGAATACAGATGATAACGTTTGTGCAGTGCATCGTGGGTTTGTTCATTCGTTAGAACATCCATCAACTATTTACAGAGCACCTCCTCTTGTCCAGGTCCTGTTCCAGTGGAAACTGTCCTGTCGCAGGGCCTGCAGGGCGGAGGGTGGTGGAGGTGGAGCAGTGTGGCCCACATGGGCCGTGCGGGCAGTTGGGATTTTTTTCTGGCTGCTGTGGGGAAGCATTGGGAAGATTTGAGCTTGATAACAGGGTCCGGTTTATCATGTTGAGAGACCTCTCTGGCCATGGTGTGAGATAGACTATAGGGAAAGAAGGTAGGGGCTGTGCTGAGGCCCAGGGGAAAAATGGTGGGTCTTAGGCCAGGGAAGGGGGTAGAGGTGGCAGAGCCCAGACTTGGGGGCCATTTTGAGGCAACACCTGCCAGACTCCCAAGTGGAGTTGGTGACGCTGTGGAATCCTGGGGCTTCCTAGGTTCCTGGAGGGTGCTGGTGCCAGCCCCTGTGCAGTGGGGAGCGGGGCAAGTGGGTGCGATTCACAGTGTGAGATGTTGCTTTTTCCCGACTGGTTGTGCTCCTCACTGGCTGCATTCCATTATCTTCTTTGGGTTCTAAATTTATTTTTATTGTTACTTATTTATTTAATTAATCTTATTTTCAGGATCTCACTCTGTTGCCCAGGCTGGAGTGCAGTGGCACAATCATAGCTCACTGCAGCCTCGACTTCCTGGGCTCAGGTGATCCTCCCACCTCAGCCTCCTGAGTGGCTGGGACTACAGGCATATACCACCATGTCCGTCTAATTTTTAAAAACAATTTTTGCAGAGATGGGATCTCACTATGTTGCCCAGGCTGGTCCTAGGCTCAAGTGATCCTCCCATCTCGGCCTTCCAAAGTGGTAGGATTACAAGTGTGAGCCATCACACCTGGCTCTGAGTTCTAGATTTTTTAAAAAAGTTTTTTTTTGTTGTTGTTTTTGTCACTGTTTGTTTAATAGTCTTTATTTTTTAGAGCACTTTAGGTTTACAGAAAAATTGAGCAGTAAGTACAGCGAGTTCCCATGCTCCCGCTGTCCCTGTTCCCTCCGTTATTATCTTGCATTAGTGTGGCGCATCTGCTGCAATGGATGAACCCACTTTGATACATCATTATTACCCATAGTTCATAGTTCACCACGTGCTTGTTCTGCCATTGTGGCATCACATAGAGCAGTGTTACTGCCCCCCCAAAAAATCCTCTGTGCTCTGCCTGTCCATCCCTTTCTCCCTCCAGGTCACCTTCTTTCACTTAGTCATATGCATTGAAGCTTCCTCCATGGCTTTTAATGGTTGATAGCGCATTTCTTGTTGGCACTGAATAATATTCCATTGTCTGGATGTAGCACAGATTATCCATTCACCTGCTGAGGGACGTCTTGGTTGTGTCGAAGTTTTGACAGTCATGAATGAAGCTGCTATAAACACCCATGTGTAGGTTTTTGTGTGGACATACATTTTCAGCTCCCTTAAGTAAACAGTAAGGAGCGTGATTGCTGGGCCGTGTGGCAGGGGCGTATTTAGTTGTGTAAGAAGCTGCCAAACTATCTTCCAAAGTGGCTGTGCCATTTTTAATTCCTGGGCTTCTAGATTTTGGACCCCTTTAAGGGGCTCTGGGTTCAGAGGATTTCACAGACTCTAGTGCCCCACCCCATTTCTCAGACCAGCTGCAGGGTGCGGAGCCCCACCCAAACCGGGCGGTCTCAAGTGAGCTCAAATGAAGATGTCCTGAGTCTCCCTGAGGCTTCCTGGACTGCACCAGGTGGGGGCAGGAAGCGCTGGGGCAGTGCAGTGAGCACCAGCCAGGGTTAGTCTGGTTGGGGGGTGATGCTGATGTGTTCGACTCAGCTAGGGGGAGGGAGCCTAGTGAGGTCACCAGATGTGGGACCCGCAGCGTGGGGCTCATTGTGGGCCAAGAAACTGGGTGTCCTTGGGAACGTCCTGCCTAGCCAGAATGTTATGTCTTCTGGAGAATGTCTGTCTGTCTGTCTCATATGCATGCACTGGGGAAGCTTCTCAGGGCAGCTTACATGTGAAATCATGCCCTTGAGAATGGCCACTTAGAAACGTTCGTCCTGAGGCCCCTGAGCTGTGGGGTGTGCCTCTGTGCCATCCTGACTCCCTTGTTGTCTTGATTGGACTTAAGTGCTGCCCTCCCTGACCCTCACTGCGTGCCTGGCAGGGTGGTGAGCAGTTTACACTCGCTGCTTCCCTTAATCCTCATGGCAGCACCAGAGGTAGGTTTTATCTTTTCTTTTTTACAAAAGGGAAAACCGGGCACGGAGAGGTTAAGGAGCTTGCCTGTGAACACACAGCGGGTTGGCTGGGATCTGGGGCAGAGCTCCAGGCCTGTTTTTGGGTTGGGGAGCAGGGGAAGATAGGGGCTGCTGGCTGCTAGTGCTGCACTCTCTCCCCAGGGTGGGTGGGGCTTTCCCTCTGCTCTCATCCGGGGTCCCTCTCCCCTTCTTGTGCTTTGCGTCTCTCCATGGCGTTTGCCACCTGATGGGTTCTCCAGCTTGTCCTTTTGGTTTTTGTCTGTGATCCACTTTCCGTCTTTCCACCATGGCCTGGGGTCCCGTAGGGCAGGGTTTCTGTCCGCCTGGTCGCTTCGCATCCCCAGCGCTTGCTCAGTGACCTTCGTTGAGTGAGATATCCCAAAGGCTGCTTTGGGGTTGGTGAGGTCAGCTCAGGAGGGCATGGCTCTTAGGAACCCCAAGCCCCCTGGGCAAGTCACTGGGCTGCCCTCCATTCATTTTGCTCATCTGTCAGGTGAGGGATAAGGATGGGGCTAATGCCATGGGTTATAACCGCAGTTAGTACTTGCTGAACAGGCAACTTTGTGAAATAATTAAAATTACATAGTACATATAATTATATATGATATCTTATATCTGATGTGTCATAGACTTTTTTATGGTTAAAAGATAAATAACACAAACTGTTTATTTACCATTTTAGCCATTTGAAGTGTGCATTCAGTACCGTGGATCGCCACGTACAGGAGAATGTGGGAACATGTCGTGGACAGTGCACCTGACACTCAGTGTGCAGCTGTCACCGTCACCACTGTCTGTCTCTAGACTCAGCATCCCAGAGAGAAACTCTGTACCTGTGATACCACATACATTATTTATTATCTTCAATAGTCCCTTATTAATTTTTTTTCCTAAGGCACCTTTTACCAAGGGTCCACCTGTTTGAGAGTTTCTCAGCATTGGCATTGTAGGATCCAAAGACCATCAGATCCAGTAACGCCCCCTCCCCAGTTCCCCAGTTGTGACAACACAAAATGTCTCCAGACATCACCCACTGCTGCCTGCTATTAAACTGCCTCTGAGTTGGAACCCCTGGTTTAAGAGTTTGAAGCTAGTTGGAAAACCAGGCATCCCATTTTGGGGAGCAAATCAATCATTGAAACACTGTAAGGCTGGCTGAGTACAGATTACAGTGGCTCCTGCCTGTACTCCCAGCTACTCAGGAGGCTGAGGTGGGAGGATCGCTTGAGCCCAGGAAATCAAGGCTGCAGTGAGCCACGATCCCGCCACTGCTCTCCGTCCTGGATGACAGAGCAAGACCCTGTCTCTAAAAACAAACAAAACAAAACAAAACACTGTAAGGCCTTTTCCATCACCAAGAAGGGTCCTCTTCTCACTGTTGGATCCTCTTGCCGTCTGCCCCTTTGTATTATACAAGACTTTCTCCTGTGTTAGTTGAAGTGTTTGGCCTTGAGTTAATCACAGACTGAGACTGGGTTGATGCAGCCATTTGAATTTGGGCACATATTCTACTCTTCCAATACAAGTATAGGCCCTGTGTGTGGGAGCCCCAGTCCCATTCACAGCGATGCACCTGTTGTTCCAGGTTGGAGAGGGCCCTTCAGGTGTCCTCAGGATCGGGGGATGGACCTCCGTCTCACAAGGCAGAGCCGTCCTAGGGAACCCCTGGCTGCAGCACTGAAGCCCAGTGTCCGGTCTGCCTCTTTCAGGGGAGAGAGGCAGTGACTCCCCTCCCTTGGGCTGGGGTGCTGGGGAGCGGCCAGCCACGCATGTTCTCTGTTAAAGCCCAGCTGGTTTGGAAAGAAAAGAACCTGTTCTTGGTTCCTTCTTGGGTAGCAGAAAATTAGTCTTGGATTAACACAAAAGCAGCTTCTAGAGCTGCCTGATGTGGAGGTTGGTCTTGCAGATGTTCCTGCCAGTGCGTCCACTCTGATTGTCAAGGGAGATTGGGTCAAGGGAGGAGACATGTGGATGTGGCTTGTTGGATGTGGAGTTTTGTCAAGATCCTGGGGAAACAGGAAGGCTGTGTGGATGCACGGAGGCCCCATGGAGGCCCTGGGTCACAGGTGGCTAACTCTGCGGCCTGGGAAAGCTGGGCAGCCCTAGGCCTCGGTTTCCTCATCTCTAACGTGGGGACAGGCAGGGCCGTCCAGGATTCCAAGCTGAGCTGTGGAGAGCCTTCCGGTGCAGGGCTTTGCCACCTGCTGCTCGCTGGGCAGTAGAGTGGTAGAACCTGGACTTGAGTCCATGGAGGAGAAGGGAGGAAAACGAGTAGGAAGCGCCAGAGAGCTGTGTTGTTGAAAGTGTTTGCTTTCAGTTTGGGCTTTACTCGAATGCCAGAGCCCTTCACTGAAGGGGGCTTGAGCTGGCTTTCGTGTAGCCGATGCTGGCTGTGATGAAACCTTGCCTACTGCCCTTTTGCTGTTTGCAGCTTATCCCTCACTAACACTTTTGTGCAGGGGGGTTTGGACCGACCTCTGCTCAGAACTGTTTTGGGCACATCTTGGCCTTCCTGGTCTCCAGTTGGAGGTAAGTGGAGCAGGGAAGAGGGCCAGACATGGGACCTGATGGGCCGGGTGTGCTTATGGCTCCCTTGTGGCACTGCCATCAGGCCTCCATGTCCAGCCTGGGCACCTCCTGGCCAGTGAGGTCTCAGGACCCCAGTGCCTCCCCAGGGTGTGGCCTAGCCGTGGGGAACAGGCTCGGTTCACGTTTGCTGAGTCTGCAATCAAACCAAGGCCAGGCTGCACGCCTGTGTGGGTGGAGCATCTCATCTGGATCAGAAAACAGGGATAAAGCCAAAGTGAGGTCAGACGGCAGCGCTGTGATGCCAGGCAGGACCTCTAGGTCAACATGATAGCTGACTGCTGGCCTGAAGTGCCCTCTGTCCTCAGATGCGGCAGTGGAGGCAGGGCTTGTAGTTATGGGGAGGGGCTGCTGCCTGAGCGGCGTATCACCTGTTGGTCAGAAGCTGGGGTCCCAGCGTGTGCAGCTATTCCCAGCGGTGGAAACACAGCTTCCATCAGTGACCCGTGTTCTTCTCCCTATCTTAATGGGGTTGTGCTTCTGGGGGCCCCGGGTATCAGAGCCATTTGACGTAACCACCGAGGCACTTGGAAGAGCATGTGTGCTGGGTTACCTCTTTGTCAGATAAAACCCTGGCCTTTTGTACTCCCTAATTTAGCTTTTGTCGCACAGCGGAGCTCCTCCTACTACATGCAGTAATCTCCCCAGAAAATGAGGCTGTTGATACTTCAAAAATAGAGTTGCTTAAGAGAATCATTATGCTTAGCGCCCTTGTGTGCACTCACATTTTGCCTTTTAGAAATCAAATGCTGAGTGCCCCTTATCTAATATTTTGATGCATGGCGTTTTTAGTAAAATGGAGGTGAGTGTAGTTTTCTCTATGGCAGCAGGGAAATGCGTTAAAGCAGAGTATTACCGAAGCTTCTTTCAGCCTTAGTGTGAGCTCTTCTGAACCCCTGTCCAGTGTCACCACACCACTCAAGAGCCACCATCGGCCAGGCGCGGTGGCTCAAGCCTGTAATCCCAGCACTTTGGGAGGCCGAGACGGGCGGATCATGAGGTCAGGAGATCGAGACCATCCTGGCTAACACAGTGAAACCCCGTCTCTACTAAAAAATACAAAAAAAAAAAAAAAAAAACTAGCCAGGGCGTGGTGGCGGGTGCCTGTAGTCCCAGCTACTCGGGAGGCTGAGGCAGGAGAATGGTGTAAACCCGGGAGGCGGAGCTTGCAGTGAGCTGAGATCCGGCCACTGCACTCCAGCCTGGGTGACAGAGCGAGACTCCATCTCAAAAAAAAAAAAAAGAGCCACCATCTTGGCTGAGCTGCCTCATTGGGGGTGATTACTTCCGGGGAGGAATCTGCTGACCAGGGGGTGCCACACCCCTTCTCTGGGCACTCTTGCATTCTGGAGTCTGACATTCCAAGTTCAGATCCTGGTTCTGCCACCCATGGTATTAGCCTCTGTACCCCATGGCAAGTTACTGAGCCTCTCTCTGCCTCAGTGAAATGTTAAATCTGTAAAACGGGGATAATAGGCCGGGCGCGGTGGCTCACACCTGTAATCCCAGCACTTTGGGAGGTTGAGGCGGGTGGATCATGAGGTCAGGAGATCGAGACCATACTGGCTAACACGGTAAAAACCCGTCTCTACTAAAAATATAAAAAATTGGCCAGGCGTGGTGGTGGGCGCCTGTGGTCCCAGCTACTTGGGAGACTGAGGCAGGAAAATGGCGTGAACCCGGGAGGCAGAGCTTGCAGTGAGCTGAGATCACGCCACTGCACTCCAGCCTGGGTGACAGAGCGAGACTCTGTCTCCAAAAAAAAAAAAAAAAAAAAGTAGATAATAAGAAGTCTGTTGGCGAAGATGTGGAGAAATTGGAACCCTTGTGCCCTGCTGGTGGGAATGTAGATGGCGCAGCCACTGTGGAAACGGTGTGGTGGTTCCTCAAATAATTAAACATAGACTCACCATTGGATCCTGCAATCCCATGTGTGGGCATATGCCCAAAATAATTGAAAGCAGGGCGTGGAAGAGATACTCTCACACCCATATTCATAGCAGCATTACTCACAGCAGCCAAAAGATGGGAGCAACCCCAGGGTCCAGCCACAGATAAACAGATTCACAAACTGTGGTCTGTGCACACAATGGAATATGGTTCAGCCTTAAAAACGAAGAACATTCTGACACATGCTACAATGTGGATGAATCTCGAGGGCAGGTGCCAGATGACATGAACTGCTCACAAAAGGGCAGATCCATACAATCTCCTTATAAGGAGGGTCCTGGAGTAGTCACATTTGTAGAGACAGAAAGTAGAAGGATGGACACCAGGGACTAAGGGGAGGAGGATTGGCGAGTTCGTGTTTAAAGGGGACAGAGTTTCAATTTGGGAGGATGAAAAAGTCCTGGAGATGGATGGTGGTGATGGCTGCACAGAACTATGAATGTAGTTAATCCACTGAACGGTACACTTGAAAATGAGTAAGATGATAATTTTGTGTTGTGTGTAGTTTACCACAATAAAAAATTGGGGAAAAATAGTATGTGGTGCATGCTGAGCACTGGGCTCTGGGTTTGCTCTGCTGCTGCTGCTGTTGTACTTATTAAGCTTTGAGCTACATGAGGTCAGAAACTCATTTCTTTGGCTTTGTAGTCTGAGCACTCAGTACCCAGGAGGTACCTTTGTGGAACCTCCTGCCTGGCCTCTAATTCTGGCATGGGTCTGTGCTTGTCACTGAATCCCTAGCTGGCTAGGAATGCCTTGGCTCGGTCCCTCCTGTCAGGAGTCTTCTTTTGCACATTGACTGTCTCATCAGAATATTGTTGAATGGAACAGAGTCTCATACCCCATATAGCGGGCAGTGACCTCTGCACAGTGCAATCCTTGTCAGGACCTTTGTCCTCCTTGGCCAGGCTCCAGCTCTGAGCTGCCATATTTCAGTCTTTCGGATGCCAACGTGTAAACACTGTGGTTTCCTTCTGGGTCCTCTTCTCAAGGTTTTCCTCTGCATCTTGCTGGTCGGGAGTTACAGCAACACTTAAAATATTCCCGGGTGTGGCCGGGCACGGTGGCTCAAGCCTGTAATCCCAGCACTTTGGGAGGCCGAGACGGGTGGATCACGAGGTCAGGAGATCGAGACCATCCTGGCTAACCCGGTGAAACCCTGTCTCTACTAAAAAATACAAAAAACTAGCCGGGCGAGGTGGCGGGCGCCTGTAGTCCCAGCTACTCAGGAGGCTGAGGCAGGAGAATGGGGTAAACCGGGAGGCAGAGCTTGCAGTGAGCTGAGATCCGGCCACTGCACTCCAGCCTGGGTGACAGAGCAAGACTCCGTCTCAAAAAAATAAATAAATAAAATAAAATATTCCCGGGTGTGAAGGTTCTTTCAGCAAATACTGTTCATTCATTTATTCAATAAATATTTATTGAGCTTCTACTCCATGAGCCAGAACTGTTCCAGTTGCTGAGCAGTTACCACAGTGCGCAAAACAAGGAAATTCCTGTCTTCAGGGTTCCAATTTCAGTGAGGAAAACCAGACAATAATAGTGGTAAATAGAGGTTTTATGTAGTGTGTTCGATTGGAAATGTGCTTAGGAGAAAGATCAAGCTGGGGTGGGTGG
Source organism: Rhinopithecus roxellana (assembly GCF_007565055.1). Taxonomy (NCBI): domain Eukaryota; kingdom Metazoa; phylum Chordata; class Mammalia; order Primates; family Cercopithecidae; genus Rhinopithecus; species Rhinopithecus roxellana. Next base: position 52,729,538 of record NC_044549.1, read on the forward strand.
GTGGTGTTGGTGTGTTAGATGGAGTGGAAGCAGAGGCCTAAAGGAAGTGGGTGAGTGAGCTGTGTACACATCTGGGAAGAGCCAGCCCAGCCCAGGGCTCAGCCAGTGCAAAGGCCCAGAGGCCTGCAGGTGCCTGGCTTGTTGGGGGAATGGCAAGGAGGCTAGTGTGGCTGAGGGGGAGCCGGGGGAGGGTAAGAAGAGGTGAGGACTGAGAGGTCAAGGGAGCAGTAGTTCACACAGGGCCCTGGAGGATTCTGCCTTTCCCCCCGGCAGGGAGCCTCTTCTGGACAGAGGAGGAGTGATGGGGACCTGGAGTCCTGGATGCTGTATGGGGCAGGGACTCAGGCATGTGGGTGCAGGGAGGGAGCCCAGAGAGGCCACTGTAATGATCCAGGCAAGTGATGACAGTGGCGGGACCAGAGGGGTGGCAGCAGAGGTGGGGGGAAGGGCTGGGTTCTAGACGTCCCTTGAAAGTGGGGCTGGCCAGGCACAGTGGCTCATGCCTGTAATCCCGGCACTTTGGGAGGCCGAGGCGGGTGGATCACCTGAGGTCAGGAGTTTGAGATCAGCCTGGCCAACATGGCGAAACCCTGTCTCTACTAAAAATATAAAAACAAAAAAAATTAGCCGGGTGAGGTGGCGGGCTCCTGTAATCCCAGCTACTTGGAGGCTGAGGCAGGAGAATCATTTGAATCCGGGGGTGGAGGGTGGTGTTGGGGGGAGGTTGAAGTGAGCCGAGATCGAGCCACTGCACTCCAGCCTGGGTGGCAGACTGAGACTCCGTCTCAAAAAAAAAAAAAAAAAGAAAGTGGGGCTAATAGCACTCGCTGACAATTGTCCATTAGACATCACCATGACACTGCTGTTCCCGTGGCTGTCGCACCAGGTCCCTGCATTTGTCCTAGCCTCTCTCATCCCACACAAGGTCGGTGCTTCCTGTGTGTGCCACCGAGCCTCAGCTATCTCACTCTCTTGGTTCCCACCGCTCTTGGAACTTCCCCTGCATGGCTGGTTCAAACCCATTTGGCCTTCTTTGAGTCTGCAGAGCTTTTACTGTTTGCTGTGTCCCCTGAAAGCCTGTGACAAGCCCTAGAAAGGCTAAGAAGGAGATGTCATACCTGTGTCCTGCTCACGGCAACATGGTGCTGTGCTGTGAAACGGTCACCATGGCAGCCACAAAAATGAGACAGCTCCACATCAAAGGGAGAATCTTAGAACCTCAGCTGCACAGGCAGCAATGGAGCTGATGGGCGCTCACCTCACAGGTGGGGAAACTGAGCTCAGGGAGGCTAACTGCCAGCCCTTGGGCATCTGCATGGTTAGTGGCAAAGTTGCCATGAAAACCCGTGGGGGTCTTCACATGGCCGAGTTCCTGAAAGCAGTCCTGCCCCAAGAGGATGACAGCTGCAGCAGCTGCTGTGTTGGCGTCCTCCTCCTCTGTGCTTCCTCAGAGTCTGCTCTGGTGCTCGTGCCCATCCATTTCACCTTACACTCCCCTTGACCCAGGCTCCCCCACCTCGTTTTTCAGAAAAGGAGACCAAGACCCAGAGAGATGGAGTGGTTTGCCTAGGATCACACAGCAAGAGCTGGGATTCGAACCCAAGGCTGGTAGACTCCATCACAGCTCCATACTGGCTCCTAATGCAACTGAAGTAAGGGAACATAAGCCAGTGAGCATGACTGAGGGATAGAAATAGAATAAACTCTCTTCAGTGAAAGCATTTGAAGCCGTGAGAAATACCCCCAAAGGAAGTTTCCTTCTTTTCTGTAACTGTGCATCAAAGTCCCACCCTTTGAGAGGTAGAGTTGAGACCCAACAAGGAATTCCAGTGATGAGAGACAGACTCTGCCCACAGTGTGAGAGTCAGGAGGTGGAGCCTCTCTCATAAGAGGGGAAATGGGTCAGGAGCATGGACTGGGGCGAGAGTGTCTGGGTCCAACCCAGCTCTACACTGACTAATTCTGTGACATTGGGCAAGTGACTTAACCTGCCTGTGCAGCTATGTGACGTCAGGCAAGTTACTGAATCTCTCTGTGCAGCTGTGTGACCTCTGGCAGGTGACTTAACCTGTCTGAGGAGCTGTGTGACCTCTGGCAGGTGACTTAACCTGTCTGTGCAGCTGTGTGACCTCAGGCAAGTTACTGAATCTCTCTGTGCAGCTGTGTGACCTCTGGCAGGTGACTTAACCTGTCTGTGCAGCTGTGTGACCTCTGGCAGGTGACTTAGCCTCTCTGTGCAGCTGTGTAACCTCGGGCAAGTTACTCAACCTCTCTGTACTCCAGTTTCCTCATCTATAACATGGATGTAATAAAAATAGCCTGGTCTGTACTACGTGCTTAGTAAGTGTCAGCCACACCAGGCGCTATCCCAAGATTTGTACTTATAGCACTTTATTTAACCTTAACATGAGCTGGAAGGGGGTTACTTTTATTCTGAGAGTCACAAAAGTTGCTGAGGGAGCAGGACTGCATGAGTGGTTTGGAGCTGCCAGGAATGGCCTCCTGGAGAAGGGGATGGTACGGACAGGCCTTGGAGTAGGGAGAGTACCAGAGCCAAGGAAGGGGTTCCCATTCCACGTTCTACCAGGGGAGACTGGGTGTAGGTTTTGAGGGTGAGCCCGACTGGAAACCGGAGGGACTCTAGTTTTCCCGGGACCTGGGCACAGGTGGGAGTCAGCTGGAAGGTGGGAGGTGGGGATAAGGCCAGGAAGGCCAGAGCTCGGGGAGCCTGAAGTACCAGCTGAGAGATTCCTTCTTTGTTGGGAGGCAGTGGTGTAGCCAGAACTGTCTGTAAGGAAGATAAAAGGGAAAACCCGGCTTCCTCCTGAACCAACGCAGATGCTGGATTTCCAGCGGACTTGGGGACACAATGGGGGCCTGACCGCTTGGAAAGAGCCCAGGTTTCCAAGCCCAGAGCTCGTCCTTCCTACAGTCTGGGAGTTCTCAAAACCCAGTTTTGCAGCTTTCTAAGGGTGAACAAACGGGGGATGCCCCCGAACCTACTGACTCCAAGGGAACCGTAAGAACCTGTAGGGGGCATTTTGATATCCAAACCTACACTCCCATGAGCTTAGACTTGACCGCAGGCACAAGGCAGGAGGGGATTGTGAACAGTGGTCCACGGTCCTGGATAAAGAGCCCACTGGAACCCCAGGAAGACAGGACCAGTAAGCGCATCTCCTTAGGCCGCGGAGGCCGGGTTCCCACAGCGTGTCTGTGGGAAGATGGGGTACGTGCAGTGGGAAACAGTGCCTGCAATGCCTGTGTGCCTTGGGAGGTGGCTAGGGTGTGTCAACAGCCCAGAGGAAGTCCCTGGCCCTCCCTCCAGATCCAGATCCAGATGGAGACCACGAAACTCACCTATCAAATTTGCACTTGACTCGGAAGTGAGAAGGCGGCTGATGTGATGGCATTGAGACTGTAAGTGATTCTGACGCCCCTAACTGCAGGGCGAAGGCTCATGGAGTGAAAATTATGAGAGATAAATATCTGCTTCAGCTCGAGGCTGAAGAAAAGAAGGAGAGAGCCAAGTCCCAGCTGATGGCGTGGAGCCTGAGAATAGTGAGCTCTTTATCAGCCGAGGCAGGGTCAGGCCTTGCCCCGAGGAGGGTGACAAGGGAGGTGAGGCCACAGCAGCCGCAGCACTCATCCAGGGGCTGCAGTGCATACCTCTGGCTGTCCTCGACAGAGCAGAGCCTGGGGACAATGGAGGAAATGACAGCTGGACAGACTTTCAGATTGTCGTGTTATGAGGTGGGAACAGAATGGCAGCAGAGAAATCCCAGCACGTCCTGGGGGTGTCTGGGAGGAGTAGGGACCTGCCCAAAGCAGGTACATCTATTAGGTAACTTTTAGGAGATGATGGAGGTGAAGGTGGTTATGGATGAGTTAGCAACCGTCCTCTCCAGACCTCACCAGTAGGTTCTAGGCAAGTCTGATATCAGACCAGCTTCCACTTCGTGTAGAGATAGCTGCTGTCAAGTGGCACCTGCAGCGGGACAGCTGGACAGTGGTCCCACAAGCTGAAAGGTGTCATTTTGAGTGTTTCTTTCAAGAAACACTCCTTTCAAGAAAGGCCCACCCAAGGTAAACAGGCCAGCGTTCCAGGGGCAGGATTTGCTGGTCAGCTCTGGGAATCAGGAGAGCAAGAAGCCTCCCTATTCACTCGTGGTGGGAGTCGGGTCTGGGTGGGGCCCCAGCTGTGTCCCTCACATCGGGATGGGTGGCAGGGCTCATAGCTCACTGTTCATGTCTGGTCCGTTCAGGGAGGGAGGTGTCTGCAGTATTCTGCAGGGATGGAACATCGCCCCCGACCAAAGAACCCATTCCTGCATCAGCCATGCTGATGAACAAGCTGCGTACCGTTAGCAAAGCCTCTGAACTTGACGGGAGATCCACAGAGCTGGGGCACAGGTTGATCAGACGCTGGAGCACAGGTGTCTCCTGCCTGCCACCACAGTCTTTCCATATTTGTATTTCTTAGCTGTATTTCCTTTGCACTGCTGTGGGGTTTTTTGCTTTTTTGTTTTTCTTTGTGGCAAAATACACATCATATAAAATTTACCGTTTTCGCTACTTTTCATTGTCACTCCAGTGAGATTAGGTCCACTCACACTGATGCGCCACCGTCCCCACCGTCCATCTCCAGAACGTTTTCCTCTTTCCAGACCGAGCCTCTGTCCCCATGAAGCTCTGTCCCCTGCCCCAGCCTCTGACACCCCTGACTCTACTTCCTATCCCTATGACTTTGGCTACTCCAAGGGCATCAGGTCAGTAGAGCCCTCCTGTTCTCGGCCTTTGGTGATCGGCTTGTTATTTACTCTGCAGCACACCCTGAAGGTTCACCCATGTGGCAGTGCGGCCCAGAACCTCCTTCCTTTGTAAGGCTAATAGTCCCTTGCATGGATAGGCCACATTTTGTTTGTACATTCATCCATTGATGGATGCTTGGATGCACTACTATTTAGTTAATATTTCCCCACACATAGTTTTTGAAAGAGAAAACACCTATTTTAAAGTAATCATCACATCATTTCAAGTGGAAATCCTGTGTCCCTTGTGATGATGGGCCAGTCCTAGCCTTCAACTTCAGCTGGAAGTTCAGGTCCATGATAATAGAGGTGTCTTGGTTTGGGTTCCCCGGCTGTGTGCCACAAAGGGTATATTGAGTGAAAAACAAATCCTAATGTCTTCATCTAGCAGGAAGGGCCATGGGGTGTAGTAGGGTAATTGTGAAACGGCTTCACTTCCCCACCCTGCCTGCCTCCACAATCTTTTTTTTTGTTTTTTTTTGAAACAGGGTCTGGCTGTGTTGCCAAGGCTGGAGTGCAGTGGCACGACATCTGCTTACTGCAACCTCTGCCTCCCGGGTTCAAATAATTCTCATGCCTCAGCCTCCCCAGTAGCTGGCACTACAGGTGTGTGCCATCACACCCAGCAATTTTTTTGTATTTTAGTAGAGATGGGGTTTCACTATGTTGGCAAGGCTGGTCTTGAGCTCCTCACCTCAAGTGATCCACCCACCTTGGCCTTCCAAAGGGCTGGGATTACAGGCATGAGCCACCGTGCCTGTCTTTGTGTCTACATTCTTGACATGTGACTGTTCAGCGTCTCCCATCCAGAGCTGGAGCCCTTTTTTTCCACTCTTTGAATCCAGACTGGCTGAGCAGCTCGCTTTGGCCAGGATAATGTGGCAGAAGTAGTACTCTGTGTGTTCTGAGCTGTGACTGTTGGAAGTTCTGCTGTCTTCCTTAGAGCCCTAACACTGCATCGGTGAACCTGGGTGTGGCTGCTGGAGGATGAGACACCACGTGGAAGAGAGCCACGTCTTCTCACCGTGGCTTCGCTAGTCCAGCCAGCACACTGCTGAGCTGCTGGCAGCCCACAGACACATGAGTGAGTCCAGACTAGATCAGCCAAGCCCAGCTCAATTAGAAGCATCCCTGGCCCACCTGTAGACTCATGAAAGATAATAAATGGTGGTTGTTTTAAGCATCAAGTTTTGGGGCAGTTTGTTTTTAGCATCACAGTGGCACTAGCTAGCAGATACACAGTGCTTCTCAAGACTGTGGACTCCATTTGCATGCCTCTGTTGAGGTTCTTAGTAGTCCTCAGAGGCATGGGAAGCTGCGATTGTGGGGTGGCAGAGTGTTGCATGACCCCCCTTCCTGAGCAGTTGGCTGGTGCCACAGTGCCTGTCATTGTGCTGTGTTGTTTGAGAGTTACAGGCTTTTTTTGGTGTCTGCTTGGTGGTCAATGGCTGGCAGGTCTAGAGAAGATGGAAGTCTTCCTCCAAAGTCTTCTGCCTACTCCTTGACAGTCCTGCCCCTGCTGAAAGGATTCGTTCGCCATTGGACTTATTGCATGCACCAGCTGCTGAGGCTGGGAGCGGGGATCCGTATGGAGTGTCTGGGCTGGTTGTTCACAACTGCAGTCAGAGGACTGAATCAGACATTTGTTGAAATCAATAGACTCATCCACTCTCTGGGGTTACGTTATTTGGAGTTCAGTGGACCTCCCCGTTAATCCACTCAGCAGACATTTATTTAGCACCACTGTTTGCAGACCCAGGGTCCTACGTGTGAATGACAGATGAATTACATATACTAACAATCACTAGGATATTGGTGTGTAATTGTTGCAATTTCAGCTGTTTCTGCACTTTTATAGAGGAGCGATTTCTAAGTGTTAAAAAATAGACATGGTAGTATTAAATTATCAGTTACTAAGGAGGCTGAGGCAGGAGAATCGCTTGAACCCAGGAGGCAGAGGTTGTAGTCAGACGAGATCGTGCCACTGCACTCCAGCCTGGGGAACAGAGCAAGACTCTGTCTAAAAAAAAAAAAAAAAAATTATCAGTTGCTTTTCATTATCACCTTTTTTTTAATCAGCTGCTTTTAGAAGAAAGCAACAGCATGCATTGGAGTCAGACAGTGCAGAAGTCAGATAGGCTGGAGGTTGATCTTCAGCTCTGCTCACAAAGTGAGGCCACCCCTCTGCATGGAACGGTGACCTGACACAGAGCAGGCGCTCCACAAATGTGTGTCGAGCAAACGAAAGGGCGTCATATCCTGTTTGAGCTTCCGAACTGCTTTTGTGGCCATCTGTGGGCGGACACCATTGTCTTCACTTTGCAGAGGAGGGACTCTGACCCTGAGGGCTGATGAGGCTGCCAGGAGTTGCACAGCGAAGATGTAGTAACAGAACAGCAGGAACCCAGTGCTCTCCACTGCTTCCCACTCTGCCATATGCCCCCCAGAAATACAGACAACCCCAGAGAACAACTGTACATGCAGATGCTTCTGCACGGGAGACCAGAGAGGCATGCGCAGGCCCACGTCCCCCTCCAGTGAAGAGGAAGCACATTGGCTCCTGCTGGTCAGATCTGTTACTAGAACTTCTGCTGGGTCTGGAGGGGAATGAGGCTGTCTCCCGGCCCAGCGCATCCACTTGACCTCAGCTTCTACTGGGGTGTAGAGGCTTCTGCGAGAGACAGAGACGGGATGGGCGCCAGGCCAGCAGCACCTCCTTGTAGCATCTGGAGCAGAGACCACCCCTGGAAGAAGCTGTTGTTCCAGAAGGGTCTGTCTGCAGTGTACTCTCAAAGAGGCTCTTAGCTGGCCCTGGCAAAGGCAGCTTGTGGCCCTGGGGCCTCCTAGGGCTCCTGACTTCCAGACAGCCCTTCTTCCGGGGTTCAGCTGGCATGATAGCTCTCGGTGGACACACAGGGTCTTGTTCACAGACAGACGATCCTCTCCCCTCCCTCAAAGCCTGGACACCACAGGGGGTCAGAAGCCCTTGCCCAAGGGTGTGCAGGAGGATGGCAGGGCTGTGGGCCTGGCCAAGCACAGTGTAAATTCAGGTTAGAACACATTTGTGAGCATCTCTATGTGTGAAGGGACTTTACCTGGATTTACTCTTGTTCTCCTCACAGCCATGAGACTGGCTCCTAACTTGTGTTTAGGACAGTTTTGAAGCCTAACTTACCCAGAAGGAGTCAGCCTTGGAGGTTGGTGGAACCCAGTCAAATTCTCCAATCACCCCCTTCACTACTGGGATTTAAAGAATTTCCCGTAGGGCCCCCGACATGTGCAGAAACACAAGCCCTTTCTCCGCCTCCCTCCCTCTCCTCTCTTTTCTTTGCCCTCCCTCTCACTCCTCTACCCTCCCTCTCTCCCTGGGAGAGGGATGGGATGTTAACACCTGGCATCTGCATCAGATGAAACTCCAACCAGTCCCGGTGACATGAAGCCTGAAGGGGCTTCACAAAGGAAAAGGCTTCGTTTTCAGGTGAGCTACTTTTATTGAACAGAACATCCTCCCAGAAGCACGAGCACCAATCCCAGGAGTGCAGCCCCAGATGCCAGTCACCAGGCCCATGTTGCCCACCCAGGGCAAGGAACAGAGCAGGACCAGCCCCGCCTCCCTCTAAGGAAGACACCGTGCAGTGGACGGACACAGAGGCTTCAGCCACAGCCGGGATGCGCAGCGAGTGGAAGGCCTGCATGGGTGCCACTAGTGGAGCCAGCTGTGGCCCTGCCGGCCATGTCACTCTGCACAAGTGACTTCGGCTCTCTGAGCCTGGGGGTATTCCCCATATGCCCACCTTGCTCTCAGGGGTCCTGTGAGGTCAAGTGTAGCACAGAGCCAGAAGCACTTGGGAAAATTCTGTGTCAGAAGGGTCACCGCACCTCATGTGGGTCACCTTCACAGTGACAGCTGTCGCTCATATTCTGTAGGCCAGGACTCCAGAAAGTCTGAGCAGCTCACCCACATCACAGCCGCAGAGACCTGGAGCCCAGCTCGAACCCAGTACTTACTGACTTCTTTTTTTTTTTTTTTTTTGAGACGGAGTCTCGCTCTGTTGCCCAGGTACAGTGGCGTGATCTTGGCTCACTGCAAGCTCCGCCTCCGGGTTCACGCCATTCTCCTGCCTCAGCCTCCCGAGTAGCTGGGACTACAGGCATCCGCCACCACGCCCGGCTAATTTTTTGTATTTTTAGTAGAGATGGGGTTTCACTGTTTTAGCCAGGATGGTCTCGATCTCCTGACCTCATGCTCTGCCTGCCTCAGCCTCCCAAAGTGCTGGGATTACAGGCGTGAGCCACCGCGCCTGGCTACTTCCTGACTTCTTTACTTCCTCGAGTATTTCTTGGTTGCCCATGTGCCCAGCCCCCCACCAGGCCTGGGGCTCTCACAGTGAAGGTGGCACGGTCCCTGCTGTCACCTAGGAGCTGTCCCTTTGCCCTGTGTGGGTGGTTTTATAAAAAGACAAATATATACGCACACATACCCACATCCATGTATGTATATACATTGTGGTGAAGCACATGTCATATAAACTGGTCGCCTTAGCCATTTCTAGGTGTCCTTGGCATTAATCACATTCCCTCAGTGGTGCCACCGTCTCCGCCATCTGCCTCCTGATCTTCATCTTCCCGTTCCTTCTACAAAAGTGTATTTCACAGCTGTTTCCCACAGCCTCAGAGGCTCTGGGAGGTTAGTGCGTGAGAGAGAGAGGGGTCCAGGGGCCAGTGGGTCCCTCTCCCAGGGCTGTCGCCCTCTTGGATGAGCCCAGCTGGCAAGGACCTGTCAGCCCCATTTCTGAAACACGGAAACCCAGGAACTAGGCTAGAATGCGCTGGGGTCGGTCTGTCCTGAACCCAGCAGATGCATCCTCATTTGTCATCAACAGTGGGGACATTCGGGACTCATCCTGACACCTCTCCTATTCAGAAGAGGAAGACAAACCACTGAGCACTCACTGGCCTGGAAACCAGCCCCCGAGGGAGAGGCTGTGACTTCAAGGACTGGGCAAGGTGGCTCTGGGTGAAGCATCTAAGCCGCAGCTGCCAGCATCCTGGTTAAAGGACGTCATGGCGGACACACCTGTTCCCAGGCGTAGAAAATGGAATAGGAAAATGGCTCCGGGGCAGCCTGTGGTCTGGTGGACAGAGCCCAGCTCAGGCAGAACAGCAGGGGATTTCCAGGTCGGCTTCAAAAGCCTCCAACTTGACACATTTTGTTAAAAGCTGCTTTTGCCTGCTTGTGTCTGGCCTCTTTGCGTAACGAGGTCCTGGAATTCAGCATTTTCCAAACTCAGATGTTTCTAGGGCCATGAACCAAAATATTTCATCATCAGTTTAATTGTGGGAATTCTGTGTTTATTTACTGCGGGACTTCTCAGAGCCTGTAGTGGGCCCGTGGACATGAGGCACTGACAAGGTGAAATTGAACTGTGCAGCACATACTGGTGTCTTCAGACCATCAAGTGCCTGGTTTGAAGACATGATCACACAGTGGGCCCACTTGTGCACTGCCAAACAGAAATGAGGAAATGCTGCTGAAGTTGCTCACTTAGGAGAAGGAGGAAGACTTCTGTTTTTTCCCAAGAACTATGTTAGCAAATGACTTTAGTCCAGTGTGGAGGGTGCCCCTTGGATCTGGTACTCCAAATCAATGAACGTGACGTCCACCCATATCCAAAGTGTGTCGGATTTATCATCTCCTCTGCCTGCCTCAACTCTGCCCGTTGGCACCTGTATCCTCCTGGGTCGTTCATGGAGCCCAAACTTCGTTCAGTTCAGCTGTGAGCATTTATTGAGTGCTGGGTACTAGTGTCCTGACGGGGAGTTAGAGCTTACAGAGTGACCAACCTGCTCTCAGGATGTTCTGTGGGAGGGGGATTGTGAGGGTGGCACTGAGGGGCATGCATTTTAGCTTGAATTTCCTGCAACCCTTGAGACCCTCTACCGACTGGCACCCACCCCTTGCCGGGCTCCCCTGCCATTCGTCACAGCCTCTGCCACACCGCTGGTGGCTCCCTTGCTGTCAGGTTCCTCCAAGCCTCTGAGTGTTGGCTCGGTCTGTTCCCCTGCCCTCCACCTAGCCCTGGGGAGCCTCAAACAATGGCTCAGGATTTTAATTTTTATTTATTTATTAATTTATTTATTTATTTATTTTTTATTTTTTTTTTTTGAGATAGGGTCTCACTCTGTCACCCAGGCTGGAGTGCAGTGGTGTCATAGCTCACTGCAGCCTCGAGATCCTCTCTTCTCAGTCTCCTGAGTACGTGGGACTATAGGCACATACCACCTCACCTGGCTAATTTTTTGTAGAGATGGGGCCCTGCTATGTTGCCCAGGCTGGTCTCAAACTCTTGGTCTCAAGTGATCCTCCCGCCTCAGCTTCCCAAAGTGCTAGGATTATAGGCGTGAGCCACCATACCCGGCCAAAGTTTGTTTTTTTTAATTAAAAATTTGTAGATGTTGAATTGTTACAAAATATGCATCACATAAAATTTACCCTTTTAACCAGTTTTCCAGTGTGCAACGAAGTGGCATTAGCACACTTACCCTGTTCTGCAGCCATCACCACCATCCGTCTCAGAACTCCTTCCTCCTCCCACACTGAACCCTGTCCCCACTCAACACTAACTCCTCACTGCCCACCCGCAGCCCCTTGGGGCCCCCATCCCACTCTGGTCTCTAAGCATCTGGTTGCACTGGGGCCTCTTCGCAATGTTGTCCTGCAGGCTTCGTCCTTCTGTGTCCAGCTTATTTCCCTCAGCATTGAGTCCTCAGGGTTCACCCCGTGTGGTACCACGTGTCCAGTGGTTCAGTTTTGCCTATGGGCACACGGCTGGGAACCCCTGTGGATGGGCTCCGAGGGTTTGTCCTCAGTAAGTGGGGTGCTGCTTGGGGGGCCTCCCCCATGGACCATCTAGGTTCCTTGCTGCGTCCCGAGGGGCGGGCAGCTTTGGTGAATGCCGCCCCAAGTTGCTGAGAGTAAGAGCAGAGACCTTGGCTTTCCCAGGTCCTCACGGCCAGGAGGACCCAGAACACGAGGATCTTTCTGTCTCCTGTGTCCGTGGCAATGACATCTGGATGGAAAAGGGTGTGAAGCAGGCCCGAGACGGTGAGGACCGTGCCCGGCAGTGTGCCAAATCCATGGGTTCCTGTCCCGCCTGCCTCTTCCAGATCTCAGCCAGGTCAGGAGGCAGGGGCTCAAAGGGGCAGCACCCAAAGCCCCCAGTTCATTCCACACTGTGTGCCTGTGCTGTGGGTGGCCGTTGCCTGTGGAGTGGGCCCACTGGACTGGGACTGAGCCGCTGTCCGCCTACGTAAACCGGAACCCTCACATCCTGGGCAGCCAGCTTCCAATTTTAATTTAGAGAAACCAAAGGAAATTCGTAACTTGCTCTAGCTCTGCTCCTTTGAGAGACTCATTGTGCTGGCCTCCACCCCAGCAGGGGAGATTCACAGGGAGCAGGGGCATCCTCAGGGAACCCTATGTCCTCCAGCAGAGACAGGAATGAGGAAAGGCTGGTGGGTGTATCGAGTCCCCAGCATGGGCTCCTTGAAACACAACCCCCCTCCTCTCAGGGAACTGGAGATGACAGTGTTGGCCTCTTTATGCCCAGCTCCTTAGGAGAAGCATGTGGGGCCACTCGGAGGGAGGCCTGTCTTTAATGGCCAGAGCCCTCCCGGGGGCTGTGGGCCCTGGCCTGGGGGCTGCTGCACACCCAGGAGGTGGTGTGTGGCTTGGACTGGACTCAGAGTGGGAGCCATCCTCAAGGACATGGGGAAACTGAGGCAGGAGCTCACTGTTTCTAGGAGAGCATGGCACAGCAGGGAGCAGAGGATGGCCCAGCGCCCAGGATGCTGACCCCTCCTCACTGAGCCGGGATTGTGGTGTTGCCAGCCATGTGCTGAACCCTGCTCTAGGCTCTGGCGGGGACAAGACGTGGTCCTGCCTGCGTGGAGCTCCTACTGGGAAGGATGGATGACAAACACCTGACATGAGAGTGACAAGTGCCATGAAGGTTCTGCAGGGGTTAGAGGTGGTGCCGTCTCTGAGGAAGCCATGGCTGAGTAGAGGCCTGGAGGAAGGGGGTGAGCCCTGGGGTTCTGGGGAGAGCATCCCTGGCAGAGGGAATGGCAAGTGTGCTGGCTCTGGGGCTGGAGCCTGGGGTGCAAGAGAAGTGCAAAGGGAGGAGGCCAGGGCTGGACAAGGGTTGCTGTGTGTGGTCTGGACTCAGGGAGCTGTTGAGGGTTATGTGGAGGAGTGATGGGGTCTTGCCAGGACCAGGAGAGGAAAGCAGGTGGAGGGCGGTGACCGCCGTGGGCTGGTGTGTCTGCACCCCATTTTCCAGGTGGGCACGTGGAGGTGCGAAGAGTCCAGCTGGTTGGTCGGGGCATGTGGTGGGCGCCAGGATCTGTCCCAGGCCTGCCTGACCATGCGCTGTGGTTGTCCCATCTGCACATGGACGCTCAGCGGTCAGTGCCTCCAGGTGCACCCTGGTGGGGAGAGCAGGGTCACAGCTCTGCAGTCCCCCATGCAGGCCTAAGGGGTGGCTCAGAGGAAGCATTTGGGGACTGACCGAGGGAGTGACCACAGGGAGTGACCTCGGCCCGCCCCCTGCTTGGGCTTGGCTGCTCTTGCTCTGGGTCCCCGGCTGAGCCCCTGGTCTCCTCCGAGCTGAGCCGGGCTTGGGAAGCATCTGCTTCATGCCAGAGCTCACAGGAGCTGTCACCTTCCATGTCACTTTCACTTCCACAGAATGGCCTCAGGGCAGGCACTGACCCATTTTACAGATGAGGAAACGGACCCCAGAGCCAAGGATTTGCAAGTGCACCATCTCCAGGGGCAGGGCTGCTTGTGGGAAGTCCTGTGCTTTCCTGTGGAGTCTTGCCTTGCAGCCTTGGAGCAGCTTTACCGGCAGAAAACCCGGTGGGGAAGCACACAGCCCAGTGTCTCGGTTGTGCCTGTGGGGGAACCGGGGCCTGCACCGGTCCAGAGTGCCCTGTCCTGATCGCTTCCCTCGTGCGATGGCTCCATCATCCGGGTGCGCTTACTGTCAGGAACCGAGGGCATAAATAAAGATCCCTGGAGGAAACCTTCAGAATGGGAGGATTCCTGTGTCCTGAGACCATGGCGGAGGCCAGTGTTGCTTGGTTTTGTGCAAATGGGAGGCCCTGTCCAGAGCCTCGGAGGGTGATGGGGCGCTGTCCCCACCCTCCACAGGGTGTCCCTGCTGTCAGCTCAGTGACTCCGTTCTGGGGGGACTCTTGCTCAGGGGTCATCCTGTCCACGCAGAAAAGGCTCTTCCATGGCCATGGTTTTCAGACCCTTTACATTTGTAACTTGTTGGCAGCAGAATCGTGTTTCTGAAAGAAACCTCTGTGGAAGCAGCTATAGAAATCAGAGGAAAGTAGAGAGGTTCTGGGAGGTGTGGGGAGACCTTCCAGTGCAGCCCTGCCTTGGGATCTGCGTCCAGAGAGCACAGTTGCATCCCCTCCACACCAGGAAGCCCATCCTCGGGCAGGTGTTGTGAGCCGGGTGTGGGGCCACCCAGCGTGCCCGGGCCGGGCCCTTGGCCTCAGACAAGCAGAGCAGCCTTCAAAACCTGGCTGGGGACATTTTGCTGCTTCCCCAAAAACACTGGGTGGGGTGGGGCATCATGGGCTGCATGGGGTGACCAGAGGCCCCGAGTGCAGCCAGCCAGAGGGGCTATGCGCAGACTGACGGCAGCAAGCCCACCCTTCCCTCTGTGTCCCAGCCCTAGCACGGGGCCCATGTGGAGCTGGCACCTTCTCATGTCTGTGGACCCAATTGGCTGCTGGCTCCACCTCCGCAGGGGGCGTCCCAGGCAGAGAAAGTGGAGGGGATGGTTGGCTCAGTGAGAGGGGGTCTGTGACTCTGAAGCACCTGAGAATGGGAATGAGGGCCTTGACAGGTAGGGAGCCTCTCGTCACTGCACTGTGTGTTAGCAGGACAAGTTGGGGCACCCTTAGGACCATCTGGAACCATTGTGTCCCTGCTAATGACAGCAGGGCAGAGGGCCTGGCCCATGGAAATATCACATGAGCAGAAAAGATGGCCAGTTTCATGTCGAAAACTCTGGAAGATCTGGGGTTGTCAGAACAGTTTTCAGTCCAGCACAGCCTGGCTGTGTGCTTCACCCCAGTTGGCCTTAAGTGTGTGAAGGATGCAGCCTTGGGGGACCTGTGAGGGGCTGACATTGGCCTTGGAGGGTTGGAGGGCACACGCCCACCTGAGTGCAGGCTCTGATCTGAGAAGTCGTCCTCCCTGGCCTCTCAGTGGGGAGCTTGCAGCCTTAGTCTCTTGCCGTTGAACTTCTGTGCAGTTGGAACAAAGGGAACAGAGATGAGTAAAGGTTGGTGAGCCTGGCACAGCGCCAAGGCCCTGCTTTCATACATCTATCTCATAAGGCCACATGGGGCGAGATCCATTCACTTCATTTTCAGGAGACAGACTCTTGAGGAAGCTGCATTCCTTGCTGAGGGTCCCACACTACAAGGCGACAGGACCAGGAACGGGACCAGAACCCCCAACCTGTCTGCCGCAGCGGGTTGTCTCAGGGGCTGGTGGCTACAGGGAACCGCGGCAGCATGAGAACAGGATTTAAAGACCAAGTTTGGCTGGGCGCGGTGGCTCACGCCTGTAATCCCAGCACTTTGGGAGGCCGAGGCAGGCGGATCACCAGGTCAGGAGATCGAGACCATTCTGGCTAACATGGTGAAACCCCGTCTCCACTAAAAAAAAAATACAAAAATGAACCGGGCGCGGTGGCGGCGTCTGTGGTCCCAGCTACTCGGGAGGCTGAGGCAGGAGAATGGCGGGAACCCGGGAGGCGGAGCTTGCAGTGAGCGGAGATCGCCACTGCACTCCAGCCTGGGCGACAGAGCGAGACTCCGTCCCACAAAAAAAAAAAAAAAAAACAAAAAACCAGGTTCAGCAGAGTAGCCAGGACGTGCGTTGGTTCTGTGTTGCCTTCCCTGCCCTCTCTGCAGGCAATGGACGTTAAGCCTGCAGTGGCGATTTCAGACATTTCCCAAAAGGAAGAAGAATGTCATGGGGCATTTGCTGCCACCTTTGCTGCCACAAAATCTTATTCCTCCTCTGCGCGGGCCACTGGGGTCCCAGAGCAATGTCCACAGGCAGCAGGAGTGATGTGCTGGCCTCACGGTGCCTGCGTGTCTGCAGACAGCACCCACCTCCAGCAGTCTCAGAGGGGCACCTCTGGGCAGTTTGCCCCTCCTGCTGAGGTGCTCCCACTCCCCACCCAGCTCGGCACCAGGGATTTTGTTGTTGGGGTGCACAGCCCCAACCTATGAGCAGGGAGGTTTCTGGAGAGATCTGGGCTCTCCCTACCTTTGAACCCAAGGATGCAGGTGCCTGCAGGTCCCCCGGGGCCAGCAGCAGCAGTTGGGATGGTAACTGCCACCAGCCAGGGGAAGGGTATGGCCACACCTCTCAGACCCCAGCGCCAGGGAGGGTGTGGCAGGATGTGAAAGCCAGGCCACAGTGGCTCCCTGGAGAGCTGGGTGAGAAACCCTGACTGAGGGGCTCACCATGCCCCCTCTCTGTGAGACGGGGCAGCTCCACCCCACTTTGTATGGGGACTCTCCCTTTTAATCCTTTTTTTTTTTTTTTTTTTTTTGAGACGGAGTCTCGCTCTGTTGCCCAGGCTGGAGTGCAGTGGCCGGATCTCAGCTCACTGCAAGCTCCGCCTCCCGGGTTTACGCCATTCTCCTGCCTCAGCCTCCCGAGTACCTGGGACTACAGGCGCCCGCCACCTCGCCCGGCTAGTTTTTTTTTTTTTTTTGTATTTTTTAGTAGAGACAGGGTTTCACCATGTTAGCCAGTATGGTCTCGATCTCCTGACCTCGTGATCTGCCAGTCTTGGCCTCCCAAAGTGCTGGGATTACAGGCTTGAGCCACCGCGCCCGGCCCCTTTTAATCCTTTTTTGGGTCTCAGATCCCACAGAGGAAACTGGTGGATCTCTTCCATCAGAGAAAATAAAAGGCACAGATACATGAAGCCAGCCCACATCGCTAAACCCCCAGAGCCCATCCCCAGACCCGTGGGCCCCCTGTCCTGGCTCCGCACATCCACCTCTCCTGCACCCATCTCTCCCCAGGGCCTCAGCAATCACCCACACCTCGTGGCTGACTGCTGGCAAACTCAAATCACATTTGACAACAAACACTGTGTGTACAGTCAGGGAAGCAGAGAGAGAGATTTATTAGCTTTCATGGCGGGAGAAACACAGGGACCACAATGGTAGCATACATTTCTCATTTGTTGTAAACTCCAGAAAGGAATTAAGGAACACTAATATTTTCCATATTTAATCAAACCCAAGAGTTATGAGAGGCAGGGGAGGGAAAGGGAAGAAAATCCGATTTTGTGTGTGGGATTTGGGGACTGGGCATGCACTGGGCAATTTTACTTGATTCTTGCCGCTGCTGCAGACATAACCTGTGTGGGTTTCTTTTCTCTTTTTCTCTTACCAGCCCATGTAAGTAGGTATTAGTGTCAGCAGCAGCAGTAATAGCGTAAGATGACATGGTGTAGGGGGTGAATTAGAAATTCAGGTGCTTTGGGGGAAGGGAGGGGGTCTCCCAGGGGCAGATTCGACCCCGGGCTTCCTGCCAGAGAGGCGTCACCTGAGGTGTAGCTTAAACCACTGTCTTGGTCCCTTCCTGTAGAGCAGCTGCCCAGGCTCACATGGACATGGTGCTCACTCCCATAGGCACACACAGACACAGGGCTCACACCCACAGGCAGACACAGACACAGGGCTCACACCCACAGGCACACACAGACACAGGGCTCACACCCACAGGCACACACAGACACAGGGCTCACACCCACAGGCACACATAGACACAGGGAGCTCACATCCACAGGCACACACAGACACAGGGCTCACACCCACAGGCAGACACAGACACAGGGCTCACACCCACAGGCA
This sequence comes from Rhinopithecus roxellana, assembly GCF_007565055.1. Lineage (NCBI taxonomy): Eukaryota > Metazoa > Chordata > Mammalia > Primates > Cercopithecidae > Rhinopithecus > Rhinopithecus roxellana. Next base: position 52,747,321 of record NC_044549.1, read on the forward strand.
CACACAGACATGGGGGCTCACACCCACAGGCAGACACAGACATGGGGACTCACACCCACAGGCAGACACAGACACAGGGCTCACACCCACAGGCACACACAGACACAGGGAGCTCACATCCACCGGCACACACAGACACAGGGCTCACACCCACAGGCAGACACAGACACAGGGCTCACATCCACAGGCACACACAGACACAGGGCTCACACCCACAGGCACACACAGACATGGGGGCTCACACCCACAGGCAGACACAGACATGGGGACTCACACCCACAGGCACACATACAGGGCTCACACCCACAGGCACACACAGACACAGGGCTCACACCCACAGGCACACATAGACACAGGGAGCTCACATCCACAGGCACACACAGACACAGGGCTCACACCCACAGGCAGACACAGACACAGGGCTCACACCCACAGGCACACACAGACATGGGGCTCACACCCACAGGCAGACACAGACATGGGGACTCACACCCACAGGCACACACACAGGGCTCACACCCACAGGCACACACAGACACAGGGCTCACACCCACAGGCACACACAGACATGGGGGCTCACACCCACAGACACAGACATGGGGACTCACACCCACAGGCACACACACAGGGCTCACACCCACAGTCAGACACAGACACAGGGCTCACACCCACAGGCACACACAGACACAGGGCTCACACCCACAGGCAGACACAGACACAGGGCTCATACCCACAGGCACACGCAGACACGGGGGCTCATACCCACAGGCACACACAGACATGGGGACTCACACCCACAGGCACACACACAGGGCTCACACCCACAGGTACACACAGACATGGGGGCTCACACCCACAGGCACACACAGACATGGGGGCTCACACCCACAGGCACACACACAGGGCTCACACCCACAGGCAGACACAGACACGGCTCACACCCACAGGCACACGCAGACACAGGGCTCACACCCACAGGCAGACACAGACACAGGGCTCATACCCACAGGCACATGCAGACATGGGGGCTCACACCCACAGGCACACGTAGACACGGGGGCTCATACCCACAGGCACATGCAGACACGGGGGCTCACACCCACAGACCCACACAGACACTGGGGTACGCACAGATACACATAGGCACAATCTGTGCCAAAGTTTTGAAGCATGAAATTAGACAAACCCAGCATTGGAGAGTTAGGGGAAGCTTGTATTTTAAATTCCACTGGGATCCTGAAAGTGGCATGCAGAGTGCATCAGTTTTACTTTGTCAGTCATCACAGCAGCCCCCACTTCAACAGCACTCACCTGCCCGGCCTCTTCTCTGAACAGTTTGCACATTTTATCTCGATTCACCCTCCCTGCTTCTTGGGGGGTTCTGGGTACTAGAATTATCCCCATGTTACAGGGCACAGAGAGGGGAAGTGCCACACCCAAAGCCATACCACATGTGAGCAGGGAGCCGGGCTTTGCTCCCCAGGAGCCTGCCAGAGCCCTCACTCTTCCCAGGGAAGTTCAGCACCTCTGGACCTGCTTCTCAAGGAGCCAACCAGGAATTTGTGAAACAAGAGCAAGGAGAAAAGACAGCAGGCTACGTGGCAGGGAGAATCCACACCCAGCTGTGAGGATAGTCAGGCGGAGGGCAGGAAGGGGAGACAGTGGGGCTATGTGGAGCTGGGTGGGGAGGCTGGGGCACAGTCCGGGACCAGCCCCTTGAGGCTTGGATAAACATAATGTGGTCCATACACACAGTGGAATAGACTGTGGAACCTGCCACAGGAGGCTCTCGGGTGGGTGGAGGTTGGGAAGCGGTAGCGACTGTCTCGGCCAAGTCCACGGCACAGCCAGGACGGGGGTCTGAAGCCAGAACAGTCTGCAGCTGCCAGTGAGCAGTCAAGGTGGTGAGGACAGCAGACCCCTCAGGCTGGAGGGAGGGACAGTGCTGGATGGAGGGCAGCATTTCTCAAAGTGTGTTCCCAGAACACTTGCATCTGGTCCCTGGGATGGTTGTTGGAACGCAGCTGCCGAGGCTCTGTCCCACACCTGAAGTCTGGGTCTCTTAGAGACTCTGCCCTGGAATCTGCATTTCTAATGAGCAACTCAGGTGACACTCACTTTTTTTTTTTGTAATAAAATACACAACATAACATTTACCATTGTCAACATTTTTTAAGTGCACAGCGTGGTGGCATTAATACCTTCATGTTGCTGTGCAGCCACCACTGCCATCCATCTCCAGGACCTTTTCCTCCTCCCAAATGGAAACTCTGCCTCCATTAAACATCAACTCTCCATCCTCCCTCCCCCAGCCCTGGGCACCCACCATTCTACTTACTGTCCCACTAGGGATCTCACACAGTGGAATGAGACTGTTTTTCACGTTTCCTGATGGGCTTATTTCGCTTCACATAGTGTCCTCAGGCTTCATCCATATTGTGTGGGTCAGAATTCCCTTCCATTTCACGGTTGGATTCGATTGCACTGTGTGTGTAGACCACATTGTGTTTATCCACTCAGCTGTAGACACTTGGGTACCCTACTCTTTATTTATTACCTAATAATATTTAATACATAATTTTATTATTATTCTCCTAGTCTTGTAGCCCATGAGGCTGTGGCTCTGTCTCCTGCGCCCCTGACTCCAGCTCACTTCTGTGGACTCTCACATCTGACCTGCCCCCTGCCCTCTCTCCCCAGACCTGCAGCTGGGCCAGGCTGGGCCTTCTCTCTGCTAGTCACTGCCCCGTGAGAGGCCTCCCCACCTTTCTTCTCCCTGCCACTTCCCTGCCTTGCGAGGAATGCAGGTGACGCCTCCTTGTGAATTACTGCTGCAAGCGTTTCCTGAGGCAGCCTCCCTCCAGAGAGGGAGGTCATCAGGGAGGTGGACAGAGACCTAGCGTGGGTTGGGGGCAGTGGACCCCCTTCCTCCAGAGAGGAGGGCAGCAGAAGACACCCGGCGTTGGTGCCCCTCAGACCCTGCTAGCTGGGCACCTTGGCCCGTGTTCTTGTTTCCTCCTGTCTATGATAGGATAATGGTGGGGCTGAGTGGCTAGTGCAGAGTCTCAGAACAGCCCATCTAGGATAGCAAACACTGCAACTCGCTTTGTCATCGTGAAGTGAGACTCAGCTGAGAAAGCACACCCAGCACGTAGTTTATTAAAAAAAAGTGCAGTGCCCTAACTATTATAAAGTAGAAGGCAAAGGAAAGTGATTTATGATCCAAATAATCCAGGTTTCAACACATCAGTGCGCTAGGTCAGGACCTGGCATGTTTCTCCTCTGAGGCAGGGGAGGGAGTGACATTGGCCTCTCCGCGTGGGAGCACCAGGATGTGGCTGCTTCAAGTGCCCCGGAAGAGCAGATGTCAGCAGCTCAGAAGTCAGGCACGGCATTGCCAAAGGGGTTGTGAGGTTCTGAAACCATGAACAACTTTGGTCAAGTTCAAAACAAAAATAGTCCAGCTTCCTGAGATTTAGAGACCTGCTGTGCTCTTGGGAAAGTCAGTGCTTAGGTGGAAATCAGAGTTAGGGTCTTGGCATAGTAATTTATAGTTTAGAAGAAACATTCACAATCATTATTGCATTTGATAGAGACAGCAAAGTAGGGCTCATCATCCCCATTTTATAGGGAATAATAGTGGATATTGTTTGTGTCCCCCAAGTTCACATGTTGAAACCCTAATCCCTGCTGGGCATGGTGGTTCATACCTGTAATCCCAGCACTTTGAGAGGCCCATCATGAGGTCAGGAGATCGAGACCATCCTGGCTAACATGGTGAAACCCCATCTCTGCTAAAAATACAAAAATATTGGCTAGGCGTGGTGGCAGGCACCTGTAGTCCCAGCTACTCAGGAGGCTGAGGCAGGAGATGGTGTGAACCCGGGAAGTGGAGCTTGCAGTGAGCAGAGATCGCGCCACTGCACCCCAGCCTGGGCGACAGAGCGAGACTCTGTCTCAAAAGAAAGAAACCCTAATCCCCATCGTGTTGGTATTTGGAGGTGGGGCCGCTGTTAGATGATTAGGTCATGCAGGTGAAGCCCTCATGATGGAATTCGTGTCCTTATAAAAAGAGATGAGAAAGCGAGCTTCCTCTGTCTCTCCCCACCGTGTGAAGCTGCAGCAAGAAGACCAGAACCCCGCTATGTGGCACCCTGATCTTGAACATCCCAATCTCCAGAATTGTGTGAAATAAATTTCAGTTGTTGAAGCCACCTAGTCTATAGCATCTTGTTATAGTAGCTCAAACTAAGAGAGACAGACAGATGTACACGTGTGCGTGCATGCGGCACACACACGCGGGACTTCAAAAAATTCATGGAAAATGAGTATTATTTTTAAAAACTATGCTTGGATTTCAGAACTTTTTGCATCAAAATAAACTTGTACTAACTTGTAACATGTCTGAACAGGATCTAGTTTGAGGCCCTTAGAAGAATAAGACATCAGTTTGAAAGAAGCTTCTATCAGAGTAATATTAATTCTGCTAAAATTGAAGCAAAAGCAAACATCAAATTTATGGCAAAATCATCGATACTTTACGAAAAGTTTAAGGGGACAGTGCCCCAAAGAAATCAGCAGTTTACAAATGAATACCTCCTTTTAAGAAGGAACAAGATGATGTTGAGGATGAAGCCCTCTGTGGCACACCATCCACATCAGTCTGCAAGGAAAATATTCATTTATCCATGCCCCAGTTGAAGAGGACCAATGAGTAACAGCAGAATAATAGCCAACACCATAGTCTTCTTGCTTAGTTCAGCTTATTCGATTCTGAATGAAAAGTTATAGTTAAGGAAATCTTTCTTATAGTTAAGGGAATTATAGTTAAGGGTGCCAAAATTGTTGCTTCCAGATCAACTGCAGACAAGGGCAGAGCTTTCCATGGAAATTGTAAACAAGTGGGATCAAGGTCCTGAGCATGTCTTTGAAGAACAGGAGATGAAACACAGCTTTACCAGTACAACCCTGAAGACAAAACCCAATCAAAGCAATGGCTACCAAGAGGTGGAAGGGGGCCAGTTAAAGCAAAAACCAACCAGTCAAGAGCAAAGGATATGGCAACAGTTTTGGGGATGCTGAAAGCATTTTGCTTGTTGACTTTCTAGAGGGCCAAAAAACAATCACATCTGCTTATGATGAGTGTTTTGAGAAAGTCAGCCAAAGCTTTAGCAGAAAAATGCCCGGGGAAGCTTCACCAGAGTCCACCACGACAACGCTCCTGCTCATTCCTCCCATCGAACAAGGTCAATTTTGTGAGCGTTTTGTGGGGAAATCATAGGCATCCACCTTACAGTCCTGATTTGGCTCCTTTTGACTTATGTCTGTTTCTTTTTTTTTTTTTTTTTTTTTTTTTTTTTTTTTGAGACGGAGTCTCGCTCTGTCGCCCAGGCTGGAGTGCAGTGGCGCGATCTCGGCTCACTGCAAGCTCCGCCTCCCAGGTTCACGCCATTCTTCTGCCTCAGCCTCCTGAGTAGCTGGGACTACAGGCGCCCGCCACCGCGCCCGGCTAATTTTTTTTTTTTGTATTTTTAGTAGAGACGGGGTTTCACCATGGTCTCGATCTCCTGACCTTGTGATCCGCCCGTCTCGGCCTCCCAAAGTGCTGGGATTACAGGCGTGAGCCACCGCGCCCGGCCGTCTGTTTCTTAATCTTAAAAACAACTCTAAAGGGCACCCATCTTTCTTCAGGTAATAATGTAGACAAGACTGCATGGATATAGTTGAATTCCCAGGACCCTCTGTTCTTTAAAGATGGACTAAATGGCTGGAATCATCACGTACAAAAGTGTTTTGACCTTGATAGAGCTCATGTTGAGAAATAAAGTTTATATATTCTATTTTTATCTTTTAATTCAGTTTTTCCATGAACATCTTGAAGTCCCCTCATATTTCCTGTATACCACATGCCAGGCACTCTTTGGTATATTTTATGCATATTAATTCAAACTTCAAAGCAACCCCATGAAAAGGTACTATTTTTATTCTTACTTGACATGAAAAAACTGAAGCAAGTACAGACAGGTTGGGTCAGTTGCCCAAGGTCACACAGCTAGTAAGTGGTGGGTCTAGGCAGAGCCCTCTAGAGGTGCTGGCTGAGCTGTTCAGAAGAGGAGCTTAGATCTGGGATGCACCTGGGGATAAGCATCCCAGCAGGAGGAACAGTGTGTGCAGAGGCTCCCGTGTAGGAACAAGCTTGGCGAGTTTTGGGGGGAGAATGAATGAATGAACAGGTGGGTGTGAGTCCGCCTGCCAGCTCAGATCTCTTTTCCTTGACGAAGTCCCTGCTGACCCCTCAAGGCCCCCCCTCCTCCTACCACATTTCCCCTGCGATTGTCTGTAATGCACTCCTGTGACAGTCAGTCGTGGGCAACCTGTGACAGCTCAGCCATTATTGCCTCAATTGGGTATTCATCTCTCCCACAGCTGTTTAAATTGTCACACAGAAGGCCATAAACACCTCGACAGCTAAGACGAGGGCTTCCCCTGTGATAGCAGTGCCTGGACTCCTGTACACTCAGCAAGCATTTGAAGGCTAAGTACATTTATGCAGTAGTCATTACAGGCCAGACCCTGTCATCATAGTATGTGTACATCAAAACAGCACATGGTTGTGAGAGAACTTCAAGATACTAAGAACTTGACAAACCAAACAATATCACAGCTTTAAAATTTGAAGGTAACTTACCAAATGTTTAGGGGAAAGGTGAGATTTGAACCCAGGCAGTCAGGATTTGATGTTACTCTGTTCTGTGCTGTGCTGATTGTGTGAGGGTGTATATGAGAGAGTATGTGTGTATGCTGGTGGTGCCAGCCCATGTCACACACTTATTTATTTATTCCATAATCTATACTGTGTGCCAGGCACCAGACCGGGCTCTAGTGGTGAAAAGACAGACGGACAGATGGATTCGTGAAGTTCTCAGACCAATGAGAGATTGTCCTAGGTGCCAGGAGGAGAAAATAGAGAAGACAGACTAAACTGAGGTGGGGCAGTGTGGAAGGCCTTGCCAAGGAAGTAGCATTTACACTGAGCACTGAAGGGAGCCTGTCAGTACCGAGTGGAGGGCACAGTGTTTCCAGCAGCAGAAACAGCATGTGCAAAGGCCCTGAGGTCAGCACAAGTTTCCTTGTTTGGAGAGCTAAGAGGTCAGCAAGGCTGGAGCACAGAGGGCAGGGGTGAGAGGAGGGAGCTGAGAAGGGGGAAGTGAGCAGGGCCAGATCCTGCCACTCCTTGCAGGTCCTGCAAAGGGATTTGGTAAGGCTTTCAAGATTTCAAAAAATTTTAATATATTAGGACCTTTGCGAACTAAAACAAGATTTTGGCTTCTTTTCAAAATGGCAAGAAATATTTCAATCTAAGATCAATAAAATAGTTACTATAATGTCTCCCATTCACCACACATTTGGTGCCCACTGTCTTTAATTCCAGCCACGCCTGCCTGGAGGTCATGGCTGTCTCCAGTTGACCTGGGAAAGAGTGGCTCTGGGAGGGAAGTGACTTACTGAGGTCACGCAGTTCCAGCCCACGAAGCCCCACGTGGGTGCTTCCTTCACCTGCTCCTTTGTTTCCTGTCTGGTAAATGGGGATCTTTAGTGATCTTGAGGCTTCTGGCACATTCTTAGTACAGTGTGTTCCTATGCACCTTGTAAAGCAAAAGCAACTCTGAACTTCTTAGTTTGCATCATCAGCTATTCCCAGGTGATGGCGCCTGGGCACTCCCAGCAGGGCTGGGGGTGGAAAAGATGGACTTTTTAGTGCATTTATCAGCAGGAGCTGGGCTGCCTGGAGGTCAGGAGAGTAAATCACAGTTCCCAGGCCTGAGAGCGGGAGGCACACAGACAGCAGGGACAGCGGAGGGCCTCAGAGGAACCATCGCTGGCCCTTCACCCTGGTTGGAAACTGAGGCCAGGCTGCTGGAGATGGTGGGGGGGTCCTGGGCGAGCTGGGGAGGAGGCGCCACCCAGGCTGAGGATCCAGCCTCAGGCCTTGGCATCCGTGTGGGCTTAGCCTGCCTCCTGCAGCTCCAAGCCCGGGCAGTGGTCTCTGTTCCTCATGTGTGGACGTCTTCCTGTGAGATGCCGCTTGGAAAGTCCCCACTTTGCTGTCTATCTCCAAAACCCCCTGTCAGTCAGCCACCAGGAAATGATGGTGGACCCCTTCAGAATCTGCCCCTCCAGCCCTCCATCGCCCCACCTGGCCCTGGCACCGCCAGCTCTCACCTGGTTGTAGCCTTAAGAACGGTCCCACTGCTCTGCCCATCAGCCCTGGTCCCTCCTCTGCTCAGCACCCTCCCACAGCACCCACCTCACCCAGGTGACAACCAGAGTCCTCACAGTGGGCACAGCCCCTGCACAGTGTGTCACCATCACCCCTCTGACCTCATATCTTACGGCACTTCCTCTTGCTCCTCCAGTATCCCTACTAGAACATGAAGTAAAAGAAGGCAGGATTTTTTTTTTCTTTTTTCTTTTTCTTTTTTTCTTTTCTTTTTTTTTTTTTAGATGGAGTCTTGCTCTGTCACCCAGGCTGGAGTGCAATGGCGCGATCTCTGCTCACTGCAAACTCCGCCTCCTGGGTTCATGCCATTCTCCTGCCTCAGCCTCCTGAGTAGCTGGGACTACAGGCGCCTGCCGCCATGTCCGGCTAATTTTTTATATTTTCAGTAGAGACGGGGTTTCACCATGTTAGCCAGGATGGTCTCGATCTCCTGACCTCGTGATCTACCTGCCTCAGCCTCCCAAAGTGCTGGGATTATAGGCGTGAGCCACCGCGCCCAGCCCGTTTTCTTTTCTTTTCTTTTTTCTTTTCTTTTCTTTTCTTTTTTTTTTTGAGACAGAGTCTCGCTTTGTCACCCAGGCTGGAGTGCAATGGCACGATCTCAGCTCACGGCAACCTCCACCTCCCGGGTTCGAGTAATTCTCCTGCCTCAGCCTCCCGAGTAGCTGGTATTACAGGTGCCTGCCACCATACCCAGCTAATTTTTGTATTTTTAGTAGAGATGGGGTTTCACCAGGTTGGCCAGGTTGGTCCTGAACTCCTGACCTTAGGTGATCCACCTGCCTCGGCCTTCCAAAGTGCTGGGATTACAGGCCTGAGCCATCACACCTGGCCAGATTTTTTTTTTTTTTTTTTTGTGACAGTATCTCTGTCACCCAGGCTGGAGTACAGTGGCATGATCATAGCTCACTACAGCCTTGAACTCTTGGGCTCAAACGATCCCACATGAGGGGTTCTGCCTCAAGACTCCCTCTGTGGCAGGGAGGACTCTGCTGGGTTTGCAGAGAAGCTTTTCCAGTCCTCGGGGATGGAGGCTGTGGCTGGAGGTAGGGAAGCAGAGACCTGGGGGCCTCCCTGAGATCTGGAGGAGTTCATCCTCGTGGGAGGGTTTGGGCCTTTGGGATCCCTTCTAAACCTGAGTTTGTATATTTCCATGATTTCCTCCCAGAACTCAGGCCTCTAACTGGGAAAAAGCCAATTATGCAGAAAGCGTTGACTTTTCCATGAAGACCTGACATTCTGGGGCATTATTGAGGGAGTGTGGAGAGTCAGGCACAGCAGCCGCCACGTGCCCACTTACTGGGTTGATGAGGCAAATTTTTTTGTTTTGAGACAGAGTCTCTCTCTGTTGCCCAGGTTGGAGTGCAGTGGTGCAATCTCGGCTCACTGCAAGCTCCGCCTCTGGGGTTCACGCCATTCTCTTGCCTCAGCCTCCCGAGTAGCTGGGTCTACAGGCGTCGGCCACCACGCCCAGCTAATTTTTTTGTATTTTTAGTAGAGACAGGGTTTCACCGTGTTAGCCAGGATGGTCTCAATCTCCTGACCTCGTGATCCACCTGCCTCGGTCTCCCAAAGTGCTGGGATTACAGGCTTGAGCCACCGCGCCCGGCCGATGAGGCAAATTTTTCAACTGTTTTTTTTTTTTGTAGAGATGGGATCTCACTATGTTGCCTAGGATGGTCTTGAACTCCTGGCCTCAAGCGATCCTCCTGCCTTGGCCCCTCAAAGCATTGGGATTACACCTTGCCCAACCTGGGGGGTCAAGAATTTTTATTTTGTTCCCGGATGTGTCCTCACTGCTTAGAACAATTCCTGGCATACAGTAGGTCCTCAGTAATTATTTGTTGAGTGAATGAACAATGATCTGAGGTGGATATTATGATTATCATTTTAAAAATGAGTAGACTGAGGTACAGAGAGATTAGGTAACTAACACAGGGCCAGGCAAGTACTAAATGGCAAACTCGGGTTTCAAATCTAGGCAGACTGGTTTCAGAATCTGTGTTCTTAGTCCCTAAGCTATATTGTTTCTTTAATTAAAATTTGATGAATTGGCTGGGAGCAGTTGCTCACGCTTGTAATCCCAGCACTTTGGGAGGCCGAGGTGGGTGGATCACCTGAGGTTGGGAGTTTGAGATCAGCTTGGCCAACATGGCGAAATCCCGTCTCTACTAAAACCAAAAATTAGCCAGGCGTGGTGGCAGGTGCCTGTAATCCCAGCTACTTGGGAGGCTCAGGCAGGAGAATTGGTTTGAACCCAGGAGGCTGAGGCTGCAGTGAGCTAAGATGGCACCATTGCACTCCAGCCTGGGAGACAGAGTAAGACTCTGTCTCAAAAAAAAAAAAAAAAAAAAAAAAAATTGATGAATTAACAAGTCAAATAGCCTTTCTAGCTTCTTCTTGCACCCTATCCAAAGTGCAAGATCATCAAACATCTTCTTCCTTACCCAACCTAAATTGCCCCTCCACCAGGTAGGGTTAACTTATCTCCTTCCTTGTTTCCATTGTCCTGTGGCTATACCTTTCTCAGAGTTCTTAGAACCAATCTATTTATGTGGCTTTCTGAATCTTCACTTAACCTTGAGTTTCTTCATGGCAGAGACCTATTCTTTATTTTCTTCATCTCTCCCAGCCTGTGTCTAGCACATGTTAGATATATACTTGTTGAATGGGTGACTAGAAGGCTTTCTGGTACTTACCGCCTGCCAAGTGAATGTATGCTTGTTGAGTCCTATTTATGATGAACTTTCATTTTAACATGGCCCATGTGTTCCAGAGAGAGAAAAACAGGCCCAAATCATAACAGAATTGCATACAATCACATCTCGAGGTGACTTTTCATGTCATTCATTTAGTGGCTTCTGGTAAAACACTGTTCCATCTTTGCTGTATTAAACATACATTTAATGTTATCCGATGTACAATTGCCTTTCACCCCAGATCAAAAGGCACTGTGAGGCTATATAACTAACTGACCACGGGGGAAATCCACTTGGTTAGGGGACAAAAGGGACGTTCATGCCCCATTGGGTTATACAACTCCTGGTTGTCGTAAAATGCACTAGTGTCCATGTAAATGTGTTGACCAAAGGTCATGGGGCGGACTATGGTAACAAAACCCTTGCCCTGCGTGAGAATTTGACCTTGGGTTAACTTTGTAGCTCTGTTTCCCTGGGACCCAGGTAAAGGCAGAATGTCCCTCTGCTGCTGGGCAGTATTGCTAATGGCACAATGTCCCCTGGTTGGTATCTGGGCGAGGGCTATGAGTACCTGCTGGGCCACCAGGCTTGGGCTTCACAGAGCACAGTGACTCTGCTGGACACATCCCTGTGGGGCGCCTGGGACACTTTGCTGATGGAATTGTTAGTAGAGGTGCTGGCTTCTGGGGGGGCATGAGGCTTTTAAGCTCCCACACCTTCCTGATGTGCCTCTGGTCTTCTTGCACCTGCGTGGTCACAGGGGTTGGAGGGGATTGACAATGGAGATGACTCCCATGTGGCTGTGTGGGCAACTGCAGAAGCGAAACACTCGAAGCTACCCTCCTGGCAAGCTGTGCTCCTGTCCTGAGTCCTTCTCGGTGGACGGTGGCCTAGGTCAGGCCTGTGGCACTGAACATCAAGTCGAACCCCAAGACACGCCCTTGTGGGCACTGCGGAGATCAGATGCTGTCAGGGGGCTGCTTTAGCGCCCAGAAAGCTGAAGGAAAAGTGTATTGGCTGAGAGGACGTCACGAGGCTAAAGACCCCCAACAGTCTGCCCAGCGCCCCTTCTCCTTTTATACCCTGGACAGCAGGTGGTCCCCGCCTGGGCCAGGCCCAGGGCCCAGAACTGGGAGACCAGTGATGCCCACATTGATCCCCAAGGCAGAAATCATTCTCCTCCCAGGCCCTTCCACCCTTCCTCTCGGGGCCTGATAATTGGGTGTGGTGGCTTTTTTTTTTTTTTTTGAGATGGAGTCTTGCTTTGTCGCCCAGGCTGGAGTGCAGTGGCGCAATCTCGGCTCACTGCAGGCTCTGCCTCCTGGGTTCACGCCATTCTCCTGCCTCAGCTTCCCAAGTAGCTGGGAGTACAGGCGCCCGCCACCACGCCCAGCTAATTTTTTTTTTTTTGTATTTTTAGTAGAGACGGGGTTTCACCATGTTAGTCAGGATGGTCGTGATCTCCTGACCTCGTGATCTGCCTGCCTCGGCCTCCCAGAGGGTTGGGATTACAGGCGTGAGCCACTGCACCCAGCCTGTGGGGCCTTCTTTCTTCCTGCTGACCTCCTGGGCTCAGTCAGGACCTCTGTCTTCTCCCTCCTTCTGATTGGTCTGGGCTACAGAGGGGACTCAGCCCTGGTGGGGAGGCCGATGTTGGCTCTACTGGCCCCTGTCGCAGGCTCTCGCTCTGCGCCGGCCCTGGATTGCATAGTCTTCCTGTCTTTGCCACTGAAGCCTCCCAGCAGCCTCCTGAGGTTGGCCTCTTCATCGCCTCCATTTCTCAGATAAGGAACTGGAGGTTCAGAGAGATTTCAGCAACTTGCTCAAGGTCGCCCAGCAGCTCTGGGGCTGAGGGAGAACTCGGCCCCCACCCTCTGGCTCAGAGTCTGGCTCCGAGGCACTGCTTTGTGCTGACCAACATTCCCTTCCAAAGCTCATTAATGTCCTGTGACTCCAAACCAACAGCACCTTAGGAGGGAGCTCTGGGCAGTGAATTTCTAGGGCACAAGATGTCCCCTTTCTTCCCTCCTCTGTCTGAGTCTGTCCATTCAGAAAATGCTGAGATGGGCCAGGTGTCAAGTCTGGAAAGCAACCCAAAAATGAATCAGCTTTTCCTCTTCCTGCTAATGCCTTTGCTTTGACTTCCTCTGCAGATGTCGCGGTCCCCGCGCGTCCCCAGTATGTCTCTTGTGGGCAGGAGCTTGCGTTCTCAGATCTGGCCGATGGGTGCATGGGGAAGGTGGGTGCGGGAGGACCTGGGAGGCCAGTTCTTCCTGCCCTTCTGCTGGGAGAGTGGGACCTGCCCGCCTGTCCCCCATTCCCAGCTTCCCTCTGGTGAGTAGGGCTGCCATCCCCAAGGAATTCTGTCTCAAGGACTCCCTCTGCAGCAGGGAGGACTCTGCTGGGTGTGCAGAGAAGCTTTTCCACTCCCCAGGGGTGGAAGCTGTGTCAGGAGGTGGCACACTCCCATCTCTGGAGATGGGGAAGCAGAGACCCGGGGACCTCCCTGCAATCTGGAAGATCTCCATCCTTGTGGGAGGGTTTGGGCCTTTTGGATCCAGTCTAAACCTGAGTTTGTATGTTTCCATGATTTCCTCCCAGAGCTCAGGCCTCTAACTGGGAAGAAGCCAATTATGCAGGAAGCGTTGACGTTTCCATGAAGACCTGACATTCTGAGGCATCACTGAGGGAGTGTGGAGAGTTAGGCACAGCAGCTGCCACATGCCCACTGGCCGGGCAAGCCGGGGGTCTGGATGGGTCACGCTTCCTCCCACCCAATCCTGCCCAAACCTCGATGGCAGGGCCTTCTGGAACCACAGTTCTCAACCTCTCTGACAAAAGACCCCTTTTTGTTATTTTCCATCCATCACGATTGACACCTTGGTAAGTAGATACCCCTGTGTGAGATGCCAGGGTGCTGAGGGGCTGGAGCTGAGTCTGCTTGCTGCCTCTTGCTTTCTGAGCTTACCCTGCTGTGGGCCTGTGCCATGGGGGACCAGCCGGTCCCCGGGCTGCCCCTCAGAGCACGGTTCCTCAGCAGGCGTAAAGGAAGCAGAGGGATGTCCGGGCGCGGTGGCTCAAGCCTGTAATCCCAGCACTTTGGGAGGCCGAGACGGGCGGATCACGAGGTCAGGAGATCAAGACCATCCTGGCTAACATGGTGAAACCCCGTCTCTACTAAAAAAATACAAAAAAAACTAGCCGGGCGAGGTGGTGGGCGCCTGTAGTCCCAGCTACTCGGGAGGCTGAGGCAGGAGAATGGCGTCAACCCGGGAGGCGGAGCTTGCAGTGAGCTGAGATCCCGCCACTGCACTCCAGCCTGGGCGACAGAGCGAGACTCCGTCTCAAAAAAAAAAAAAAGGGAAGCAGAGGGTCTGGGGCTCCACGCACGTTGCCCTTTGTGGGTCCTGAGCTCATTGGCACATCGAGCACTCTGAGGAGTCATGTGGGAAGAAACGTGCTCACTGTTTCCCAAGCCTGTTTGACTTTGGAGCACAGCGTCTGCTGCCAGAGGCCATTCTCTGGTTGGTGAGGATGTGGAGAAATAAGAACTTTTGTGGCTCCATCGCTGTAGGGAGGTAAAGTGGTGCAGCTGCCGTGGGAAATGGTGTGGTGGTTCCCAAAGGAGTTAAATATGCAACACAATTCCCATATGATCCGGCAATCCCACTTCTCAGTGTAGACCCAAAAGAATTGAAAGGGCCTCAAACGGATATGTGCACACTCATGTTCACAACAGCATTATTCACCACAGCCAGAGGTGGAAGCAAAGAAAGTGTCCATGACAGATGAACGTGGTCTGTCCCTGCAGTGGAATATGATTCACCCTAAAAAGGAAGGGCGTTCTGCGCTGCGCTGTAACAGGGATGAACCTGGACGACAGGATGCTAGTGAATGAGCCGGCCACAAAAGGACAAATACTGCAGGATTCCACTTCCACGAGGTCCCTGGAGTAGTCACATTCATGGAGACAGAAAGTGGAATGGAGGTGCCAGGGCTGGGGGAGAGGGGATGGGGGTTCGTGTTTCATGGGGCAGAGTTTCAGTTGGGGAAGATGAGAAAGTGTATTTAATGCCACTGAAGTGTGCGCCGAAAATGGATAAGGTGGTAAATGTGTGTTGTGTATCCTTTACCACAATGAAAAGGAAAGGGGATCCTCCTCTGGAAGTAGGCTGGGGTGGTCCCACCTCCTGCCCCTCTGCTCCGCCGCTCCCCTCTCCAGGTGGGTCTAGTCGTGGTTGAGGAAACTGGCTCATTTCCGGAGCACACTAAATTTCTAGATCAGGCGTTGGAGTCCTTTATGAATCTGGTTTGGGAGCCTGGCTTTCCAGATAGCTGACTGCAGGGGGGATTCCCAGTTTTGTGGCAGATGCCAGCGCTGGAGGCAGCTCCCTGCAGAGGAGGCCCGGCCTCTGTGATGTAGTCACAGAGCCACACACTGCCCCATTGGAGAGGTGGAAGCCCCACTCGGACAGGAGAAGGAGAGCCGCTGTGGGCTCCAGGAGTCTGTTCCTGGGGCCCTGGGAGCCCTGCAGTGTCTGAGCTTATTAGGACCCTGGGTTTCCATTGGGAGGGCTTCCTTGGCCAGGCGGTCTGGGGTGGGTGGGCAGAGGTTTGGCTGCAGGCATCTGGGGTGGGAGTCCACAGGCGGGGGCCCTCTACTTGGCCTTGCCTGGAAGGCCCTTCCTGTGCCCCCCTGAGGATGCTTGAGGTTGAAGGACGCCTCTGTGTGATAGAGGCTCTGTCCTAACTCTACCTCTCCCTGGCTTCTACCTCTGGGACATGTCCTGTTGGAGGAATAGTGTCACCCTTCTGGCTGAGACAGAGGGGCCTGCAGAGGGGCATGGGCTGGGCAGCTGCCCACAGAGCAGGTGGGCTGGAGCCTGTGTCCACCCTCAGGAAAAACCCTCTGGGCACCACCCAGGCACCCCACCGTGACCAGGGCGGGACCTGGGACAGTGGCCTCAGGGGCAGAAACCACCTCCCTCCCCTCACCAAGGCCTCCTGGCTCCAGGCCTTGCTATGGTGTCACACTAGCATCCTTCCAGCGGCAGCCCTGCTTACTAGCCCTGAGTTCTCCTGCTTACTGGCCTCCCTGCCTCCTTAAGCCTCAGTTGCTACCTCTCTCTGCAATGTGTTCCCCTATGTCATTTCACTGACCATGGATGACCATGGATGAGGCCAGCAGCTCTTGAAGCCAGTTTGAGAAATAAGTGGCATTAATGCCTGTGAAGTGGCCCAGTGGCTGGTAGCTATTAATAGAAACAGGAGTTTGGCAGCAAAACCCATCCACGCAGATCTAGATGCCAGTGGATATGTGAAGAGTGTTTGGCCAGCCTGTTAATGAGGCCAGTTTAGCCAAATGTCCCGGGATATGAGTGTCCAGGGTGGCATTGCTCTTCACACCTGGGGTGCCGTCTGTCCTCTGCAAGGGTCGACGTGCACCTTGGAATGTCTCAGGCCGTGCTCTGTAGGGACCGGCTCCTAAGACCATGCATGAACCAGAGGAGTAAGTCAGCGATGGCCATGAGGCTGACCTTGTCCCGACCAGGAAATAGGCTGGATCATTAATTAGTCATTTCATTCCGTGAAAATTTAGTAGGGAGTCCTCTTCCCCGGGATCCAGAAGCCTTGCCTTTGAGGGTCTGTCAGTTTAGACCCATGTCTCAGTCTAGACGATGGCCACAGAGTGGGAGAAGTCCCTTGGGGGGGCCAGTGGGGTGTGAGGGGCAAGTGGCAGATAATGGGGTGGAAAAGAAGTAGGGGGCAAGGACCGCCCTTGTTCCCCCAAGTCTCAAATTGGCAGTGTTGGTCACAGGCCCTGTGTGACCATTTCCAAGTTTGAAATTTGAGGTGATCAAGGTCTGGGGCTAGAACGGAGTGGCACAGTCCCCCCGGAGGGGCCGGGTTGGCTCTCCAGTTTGCCCCAGGCCCACCTGGCCCGGCTACTCCCGGCCCCAGGAGGCAGTTGAGTTTGCAATGCTAACCCTTGCCAATTTAAAATCTTCAAAGGCACTGAAGTGCCTAAGGCTGGGGTTTAGAAATAGCGTCCCAACAGGAGCCTGTGACGAGGGTGGGGGCAGCCTGAGCACAGGTGGCTGCACAGACCCCAGTTCCCTGGACTGGGGCTGCAGGTGACTTTTGCCACGTTTCAAGTTTCCGATAAGGAGTTGCCACACCTGGAGTGATTGGGAGAGAGAAGACAAATAAATGCATTCAAGTCCGAGAGTCAAGCTCTCTGGATATTGTGGGCAGCAGCGGCATTAAGGAAATAAGCCACCAGCCTCTCAGGGCCTTGCTGGGAAGTGATGGTCCGTGGATGAAGATGTGCCATCCCCCAGCTTGTTAGAGGCACCACCCTGCCTCTGGTGGCCACGTGGTGGGCCTGGACTGTCCCCATGCTGTCCTGCAGAGGTGGCTGGGAGTTGGGCCAGCACTGGCGCCGCTGCCCCAGCGAGCAGAAAGCCACTAAGCACTTGACAGGGGCTGCTTACTGTTGAACTATTTAACATCCTAATGCATCTACTTTCACATGCTCTGCTGATCCCCGAAGACCGCTGGGCGGGCATTGGTGAAGTTGCCATAAGTATTAATGAGGCAGCACTCTGTGCCTTCCCGCCGGGGTGGGGGCACATCCTCGATCGTGGCCATCCCAATTTGGGACCACCAGGGCCCCAGAAATATTTTTCCAGTGTGGGGAGCTCCCTGGGGGGCTGTGGGGTGGTTACATTCCCGGGAGAAACTGCAGGGAGGGGATTTCCAGCACCTGGACAATGTGGGCAGCAGTGGCTGGCACAGAGTGAGTTGAAGGGCCAGTTCTGGAGTCTGCTGACCTTCAGCTTCCTCCTGCCAGTAAACTTGGGAGCATGTGTCAGGAACATCATGCAGCCTGTCTCTGGGGAAGCATGGCTCAGCCAGGGCCTGCTGGTGAGGTGGATGGACTGAGCTTTTGGAGGGTTTTTGCAGGAGCTTGGGGGTGACATGGTGTGACATTATTTTAAAGACCTTTCCTGCCGTGGCACAAATTGTAGAAGGGCCCTAGGCAGCTGCCAGACCGGCTGGGAGACTGATGTGATGGCCCAGGGGAAAGCCGCTGCTGGCCTGGGCCAGGATGGCTGTGGTGACAAGAGCATTTTGGGTGCACTTGCAGCTGACTTGGTGAGTGGCACTGAGTAAGTGAGGGGAAAGGAGACTATGGGTGATTTGGGAGAGCTTGAGGAAGTGTAGAAGCCTCTGGGGGTGGAGGTGGCGGCCAGGGCTGTCTTCCTTTCTCCAGGTTCCCTCCATTGCACACCTGCTGCCAGAGAAATCATGCTGAAGCTGGATCTGTTCAGGCCACCCTCCCTCAGGAATGTTCAGTGGCTCCCCGTTGCCTGCAGGACCCAGTGTATACCCTTGAGGGTGGCAGTCAGGGGTCTCCCCGACAGACCCCTCTGGGCCTGGGGCCACCCCTCACCTCCACCTGTGCATGAGCAGGAGCAAACAGAGCATATGAACTTCATTTTCCAGTTTCCATGAAAAAAATTTTAAAACCTTTTCCCTTTTCCCCGTCATGAGATGTGAAAAGCATCTTGTGTGTGAGTGCAGCCACCATGCTGTCTCAGCCACAGGCTTCCCTCGCCTCCCACTGAAGACTCCGTTGCCTTGGAGAGCAGCCCCTTTTGGATGGTTCGAGTAGTTTTCAGATGAGTTATTTCAGTCTGTCTTTTCTCTCAGCAGCCAGCTCATTCATGCACACACCTATGAGTCATTCATTCTACATTCCATGAGCACCTGCTGTATAGCCAGCACTGAGCCAGACCCTGGGGACTAATGGGATTAAGAAATGATCCCAACTTCAAGGATTCAGCACAGCCAGGTCCAGTTGCTCCCCGCCCATGCCTTGCCCCAGGCCTCGCACACCTGGGAGCACCATAGGTGCCGTGGAAGGAACTCAGCACACAGGAGGTGCTAGGTCACTTCTGCCCCCGCCTCCCGGCACGGCTTTGTCAAGGTTCCCAACCTCTGTGTGTGGGAATCCTGGAATCCCGGAATGCCAGAGCTGCCAGGGGGCCTCGGAAGCCAGGGGTGCACCTGACTTTAGATGGGGGGCTAGCATGTGATTATGGTGTTGCTTCTAGATGCTTTGGGCTCCAAGTAGAGGTCAGGTCATTCCATCCAAGGTCTTTCCAGCTCTCCTGGTTCTGTGGGGGACAGTGGCTTGGTCTCGTGCCAGTCTGCTGTCCGGGCCTCTTTCAGGGATGAGCTTGGGGTGAAACAGCAAGAGTCTGGAGCAAGAATGGGATGTCATTGTTTTGTGTTCCTGGTATTATTTTGAGTGTTCTTTTCTATTTCAAGTAATGATAGTATATTACATTTAAAGTGTGAATATAAATAAAAGTGAATTTTCTTTTCAAAATACATTTAAGTAAAGGAGTGAGGCAATTTAAAGGAAAATACTAAGTAGTTTATAGGGACATGGCACAAAACTGGAGATGGGGGCTGGAATGAATCAAGTTGGGGAAATTTGGAGCCAACCAGACCCGAGGCTTCTGGACTGGCTGTGGAGGTGCCTCCATTATGCCCTCTTTCTGGAGGGCAAGTCCCTCCCAGTGGTTTCAAGGCAGAAGCATTGTGAAAAAATGGCGTGAATGGAGAGAAAACTTGGTACTTCCACACAGTGGAATACTACTCGGCCCTGAAAAAGAATGGTCTACTGGTGCACACTATGTCATGGATAAACCTCAAAAACACAATGCCAAATGGAGGAAGCCCCGCCACCAGACTGTGGCATATGGAAGTCCCGAAAAGGCAACCCTATAGAGATAGAAGTAGATTAGTGATTGCTGGGGGCTGAGGATGGGTAAGGGAATGCATCAGACGTAAATGCATGAGGGATCTTATTGGGAGAAGAAAACATTGTAAATCTAACATATGGTGGTAATTGCACCATTCAATAAAAGTTGCAAAAGTCATTGAATTGTAAAACAAAACAAGCAAAAAGTCTGAGTCAGGTTCACTCTGTTCATTTGGATTTTTTTAGAAAAAGCACTAAGAATAAAATCAAAATCATCTTTTGTCACCTGTAATGGGGCAGAATGTCCTTCAGGGCTCTTCTCCATGGCAAATCCTTTGTCACCACCATTGGGCTCCTGTCATCAGCTAAGTTTTGCAGTGTGTTCACCTTGCCTACGTCATGATATGCTGTGTCCTATGCCATTAACTCTTCTAGGTTAGTGTGACCTAAACTCATCGGGAGAAAGGGTCCATACGTTCGGGAGTGGGCAGGGGTAAGCGAAGTTAAATTTGTGTGTTTCACGTGCTAATGAATAGAATAGCATTTTGTTTCTCCATGGGGAAGAGAGTGCATCTGGGTATTCTGTCCATCTGTTTGGACCCACTGTCCACTGCTCTCCATGCTCCATGCCCTGGAGGGGTGCCCTCTCCCACTGGCTTCCGCGCCCTCCAGCTTTCTGGTGGGTTCACTGATGGGAGATCAGTGGGCAGGATGGAAAGAGGCTGGAATATTCATTTCTGTAGCCCCTCCTGCGGTCCCTCTGTCCTCAGCCACAGCTCCCCGCTGCAATCCCTTTGGGTTCTGGTGACTGCTCCCTCTCATCCCTTAGGTCCAGGGGGTGGACAGCTCATCGCTCTGCCAGCCCTGGGTGTATCTAAGTGGCTCCCTGCCCTCACCTGCCCTCTGTAAGTCATCCCTTCACATGGCTGGCTCCAGTGGCCCCTTCTGAGGGCCCCCTGTCCTCTGCTGGGTAACGTGTCCTAAACATATTTGACCATGTGTTCCTCTAGGAGCTCACATGGAGCTGCTGGTGTGGGGGATGCTGTTTGGGAAATGCTGTTCTACAGCTGTGCTGTTGGCTGTGTAGTTTCCCACACTGCACGGGTGCTATTATTATATATGCAACCTCCTACCATTGAGCAATTGGTCACTGCCAATCTTTGCATCTTTGTGCAATGACTATGTCCTTTGGATGGATTCCTAGAATGGCCAAAGGACATGCCCACTTAAAGGCATTTTCAATAGGTGTTGGACAGAGCTCTGGAGGGCCTGCCCAGCCCCAAGGAGTGGCTCTACCCGTCTTTGAGGACATCATCTCCTGCATGTGGTGTCTGGATGTTTAGCAATCACTAAGAAAGCCGACTTTGGCTGTGAGGGCTGAGACAGAGAGTTGGTTTGGAAGCCCCGGGCCTGGTCTGCTCTGGGGCTTGGAGGAATACTTGTTCTGTGAGCTCCACAGCAGGTCCTGCCTGAAGGGCCCTGGCCCTTCTCAACAGGAGACGTTTGAGAAACGAGCTCTCCTCTCAGCCACTCCCCAGCTATGTGGCATCAGCTACCGTGGAGGGGCTCTGAGCTTAGGTGGGAATTGCTGGTCTTACCAGCCTCTCTGCCCAGCCCGTGCCGGGAGCGGAGTGCAGTGGCCATGTCGGCCTTCTCCGGGCCCCAGGAACACATCCATGTGTCATCTGTGCTAAGAAGGTTTGGTAATGCCCTGGTGGTTTATTATCTGTGCAGCTTTGCCTCCCTCGGCCCCAGGACCAAAGAGACATTTATCAAGCCCCTCAAATGTGCAGAGCACTCTGTCTGGCTAATTACAATTGTGAAGCTGTTCAGAATTAACATGGATTTTAAAGGAAACTCTTGCAGTTCTTGTTCTTCGCTTTTCTGAGGGGGCCTGAGGCTGCCCTTCATGATGTCTGGCATGGCTAGAGCCTTAAGGTGGGCACTAAGGCTCCATGTGCTCCTGGAGCGGGTATCTTGGTCATGGGCTGATGATCCATGCTAATCTAGTTGGCGTGTCCTCTCAATTTCATCAGGCAGCCATGTGAATTTCTCTGTCCTCCGGGCAAGGCCTCTGGTCAGCCATTCTGAGCCTTGGCCGCTGGTTTATTTGGAAACCTTTTCCATCCCCCAGGCCGAGGCTTGGTTTTATTTTCCTCCATGATGCTGTCTTGTGTGCGCGGGAGCCTGGCACAGGGGAGGGTTTGGTGGTAAAGAGTCACCTTCTCTTCCCTTGCCAGATGGTGCACAAGGAACCGCATCCCCACCATCTGCCTCTCGCCTCTGCAGCCTTTGCATTCA
Organism: Rhinopithecus roxellana; assembly: GCF_007565055.1. Taxonomy (NCBI): domain Eukaryota; kingdom Metazoa; phylum Chordata; class Mammalia; order Primates; family Cercopithecidae; genus Rhinopithecus; species Rhinopithecus roxellana. Next base: position 52,769,378 of record NC_044549.1, read on the forward strand.
GTAGGCACTTACTCATCCTGCCAGCCCTGAACCATGTCTGAGGGCCTAGTCTAGGCCAGGCACAGGGCTCAAAATTCCACTTACTGGTGCAGTAAATTCCACTCATCTGTTCACTCGGGTGCCTGTTCATTCGGCCAGTGCTCAGCAGAGCCCGGCGTCGGTCCTAGCGCTCAGCTGCAAACACTGGGACCTGCTCTTGCTCTTTACACAGAAAGAGAAGTTCCAGAATGCCAGGTGCTGCACACCATCTGGGAAGGTCAGAGAACCAGCTGCATGGTCAGGCACGGTGCCCCGCTGGGACCTCAACACTGCTCCCTGGAGACTGTGCTCCACCGGACACCAGCTCGTGTGCCACAGTGGCCCCTTGATGGCACTGTGGCCCTACTCTTGCCAGGGTGGGTTCCTGGAGGTGCCCCCTCCTCACCTCACAGGCTTCTGCTGGGATTCCTGCCCTGGTTCGTCCACCTGGCAGTGAGAGGCCCCAGGCTGCACCCATGTGCAATGGAGGCCGTGAAAGGGAGTTTCTCATTTGTTTCTTGGAGGAAGGAGGCCTACAAGGAGGGACATGTCCCAGACTCAAGGCAGGGGGCCATGGCCAGAGTCCTGGTTCAAGCTCGCTGTGGCCCTGCTGTGTGCCTGCCTGTGCTGCCAGTAGGACGGGGTGAGGAGTTGCCCTGAGCAGCTCCCGAACAAGGGTGTCGTGAGCAGCAGATGCGGTGTTCTGGGTCCTCTGCAGAAAGCTGATGTCGATGACTCAGACAGGGTTAGTCTCAGCCAGCCAGGGCAGGCTGGCTCTCAAAGGCTCAGAAGCCCCTGCAGTGCGACTGGAAGGGTAAGAGAGGGGTTCTTCATGTTAAGGGTTTGGGACTCTTTGGTAGGAGGGGAGAACGACACTGGAGCAGAGAGACCAGCATAGCAAAGGCCAGGAGGGGCTGGGCTGTGTGGACAAAGCACAGTGGACAGGGACACGGGGCATAGGCCTATCAGAAGGAGCTGGGTGGCAGGGAGGGACCAGGAAGAGCCCAGGGGAGAGCGATGGATCCAGGTCGGGGTTGGGAGAGGGCCCTAGATGGGACTTCTGGGCGGCAGAATCAGTGAGGCTCAGTGGCTGACTGGCTGTGGGTATGAGCCCAGGATGGTGCCTGGCCCCTGATTTTGGTGCCAGGCAGGTGTGCAGGTGACGGCCATTCCTGAGATGGCCTAGGCACTCGTTTTCTTTCCCTCTAGTCATGTGCAGCACCTTTTCTACCTTGATGTTCCCAGTCCCACCCCGGGACCCACCAACACCGGCCCGGTCACGTGGCGGTAATTGCTTAGCTTGCAGTCTGGTAATTACTGAATGTGCTTATTGGCTGGATTTCAGCAGGTTTAATATCATCTTTCATGGCTAAAAACGTGGCTCAAAGTGAAGGACATAAAGTTGAAGGAGCCCTGGATAAAATTCTGCCTTCAGGTTCCTGTTGATCAAGAACTCGGGTGATGAGCTGATGCCATAATTCACAGGGAAGCTCAAGGAGCCCAGGGTAGCCAAAATGGTCCTGAAAAAGAAGAACAAAGTAGGAGATCCCACACCTCCCAATGTCCAAGTTACTATAAACCAACAGTCATCAATACTATATGGTACCGAAACAGGAAGGACATCTAGATGGATGGAATAGAATTGGGAATCCAGAAATCAAACCATGCACAGGGGGCCAAGATGGCTCAGTGGGGAAAGAACAGCCTCCTCAACAAATGATGCTGCACAATTAGATATCCACTTGCAAAAGAATGAATCTGGACTCTCGCTTCAGGCCACAAACAAAAAATGAACTCAAAATGTAACTAACTGTCAGAACTAAAATGATAAAACACAAGAAAACTTAGGAGTAAGTCTTCATGACCTTGGGTTTGCAAAGGATTCTTAGACATGACATGAAAAGCGTGAGCGACAAAAGAAGTAGATAAATTGGACCCCATCGAAGTTAAAAATGTTTGTTTCAAAGAATATTATCAAAGTGAAAAGACAACCACAGAAAGGAAGAAAATATTTGCAAATCATATATTTGATAAGAGACTTGAACCTAGAATGTATAAAGAGCTCTTATAACTCAATAACAAAATGACAACTCAACTAAAAAGCAGTCAAAGCGATGACAAAAATCACCTGATTTTAAAATGCGCCAAGGACTGGGATAGACATGTGTCCAGACAAGATACGCCAGTGACCAGTACACATGTGAGAAGATGCTTGCCATCATTAGCCACCAAGGAAATGCAAATGAAAACCACAAGGAGGTGCTGCTGCCACCACCAGGATGGCTCTACTCAGTCAGACAATGACACGTGTGGATGAGGATGTGGAGAAACTGGAGCCTTCACGCATTGTGGGTGAGAGTGTGAAATGCTGAAACTGCTTTGGAAGACAGTCCGGCAGCGCCTTGAGCAGTTAGACATGTGTTACCCTGTGACCCAGGAATTCCACTCCAGGGCCTCTACCCAGGAGAGATGAAAACCTACAGAATTCATCCTTAAGTGTTTGTAACAGCATTATTCATAATAACCAGAAAGTGGAAACAACACAAATGTCTGTCAGTTGATGAAAGCACACACTGTGGAATATTATTCAGCCATGAAAAGAGTGAAGTCCTGATACATGCTGCAACATGGGTGAGCCCTAAAAACATGCCAGATGCAAGAACCATTCACAAAAGTCCACATATTATATGATTCCACTTACATGAAATGTCCAGAATAGGGAAAACTGTAGAGACAGAAAGCAGATTAGTGAGTGGTTGCAAGGGCTGGGGCAGAGGAGGCAGAGAGAATAGAGAGCTGATAGCAAAACAACCTTGGTGGGAAGGTCCTATTAGCTCCACTTTACAGGTGAGAAAACTGAGGCTCGGAGAGATTAAGAAACCTACCCCTGAGAGGCACAGTGCACATGGGGCAGAGGCAGCATTCAGACTCTGGACTGCCTGACTCCAGAGCTGCTGAGCCACTGCGAGGGCCCCTCACGGAGGCTGGGCACCAACACGTACCAGAGCCCACAGGGGCTTAAAAACACAGGGCCCTGGGGATCTCAGGTCCTCTGGCCACAGAGAGAGGGGTTCTGGGGACACAAAACCAGCGTGGATGGACTGTGCTTGCGAGGGTGAGTGAGAGTTGCGTGGAGGGTGCGACATTTGCTGTGGGCTTTTAGGGATTTCATCTGCCAGGATGGGGTCAGGGAGAGAGGGCCTTCCAGGAAGAGGGAGGTTCCAGGGCAAAGGCCTGGAAGCTGGGCGCCTGGATTTGGGCTCAGTGTGGCGGCTGAGCAGGGCTGGGTGGTGCCAGTTCATGGGTCCCCGCCTGGCCTTCAGGATAGGCTGAGGGGATCAGACTTTCTTTCAGGGCCATGGAGAGGCAAGGATGGTGACTTGTCTGCCAGCCCTGTGGGCTCCTACTCGGGGAGGGGCGTGCAGGGAGGTGGCTGAAGACACTGCTCCCACAAGGGGACTGGGGAGTGGATGTCTGAAGAGCCCAGACTCCGAGTTGGGGTATTTGTTTGTCTGACCTGGAGCCGGGGGCAGAGGGGGGCCGTGGGGGCCCAGAAAGCAGAGACCCCAGGCAGGGATATTTCCTCCCTCCCTTCCTAATTCGGTAAATTTCATGAGCACGTTATTAGAAGTCCTGGGTTCAGGAATGACAGGATGAAGAGCTCGCTGCCAAGAAGACCTTTCATGTTCATTGCTGTCGAGGAGGTAGTGAGACCTCCGTTATCACAGGCGTGAAAGCAGAGGCTAGATCCTCATTTCTCCAGGCTGTGCTTACACTCTTCTCCTGCCCTCTATCTTGTCTACAGGGACTGTGAGCTCCATGAGGGTGGAGATCACTCAGTCATCCAACACACCTTTACTGCACACCTACTGTGTGCCAGGCACTGCTAGCCAGAGGATGCATCAGGGAACAGCATACAAGGTCTCTACCTTCTAGCAGACTCTTATCTCTCTCGGGTGGTAGTGTGTGGTGATCTGTCCAGAGGGAGGTATCTGGGGTCTGTGCTGCTGTGTTCATAGAGTCACAGCCTCCTCCCCTCCCACTCGGCCTCCCGGAGTCATTGACTGGCCGTGTTCCTTTCAGTCCACAGTGGGCCGTGCCCTCCATGTGGATGGCATTTGTTTACAGGGCCTCAGGGCCTGCTTCCTTCCCCTTCTCCCCTAGGAACGTCTTCATCGGGGTGGGCACAGAGAGAAACACATGACTCCTGAGGCTGCCTGAAGCCCACTCAACTCCGTGGAGATCTGCCCCCGAGATACTCTCTTTCTTAGGAAAACTCAGAGTGGAGGAGCCACGGCTGTTAGTGGACTCCAGTGGCTGTGGCATGTGTCTGCCTGCAGTTTCCAGGGGCCTGGCTTTATCTGTGTAGATTGGGATAATCTAGAGTAGTTGCTGGAGCTCCTGGGGTTAAGCCGCCTGGACACGCATCAGCCCCTCCTCCTGAGCACTGCACGCAATTATCCTAGGGGAGCGGCGGGTGGCCTGGCAGCTGGCGCCTCTGCAGTGGAGGTGGCAGTGGGGGCTTGGAGATTGCGGTTCCCTTCCCTGGGCAGCCCAGGGAGGTGTAACCCTTGCCAGTTGCGTGAAATATCCTCCTGCAGTGAGTGTGCGGGACTAGATGAAAGGCAGAACTGGAGCCCTGGGAGGACACCAGAGGATAAGGGCAGGACCTACCCTGGGCCGGGCACTTGGCGTTCATTCTACCTCACTGGGTACCCCCAGCCTGGGGGGTACCACAGCCAGGCCACACAGCCCAAGCCACGTAAGTGGCATTTGATGAAGCCAGGATTAAAAACCCGGTGCATTTGTGTCTGAGGTTGATATTCATTCACCAGGCTGGGCTGCCTCCCTGCTAACTCCCTGGGCTGAGGACCAGGACTCAGAGGCTCAGAGGAGTGAAGTGACCTGCTCAAGGTCACACAGCAAGCCTGTGACATTTCTGGGCTGAGACTCCTGAGCCTCCCGCTTCAGGAAAACAAGTGATGTGTGGGTAATGCCCCCACTGCATAGCAATGGGTAAGGTTGGAGGATGGTGGGGCTGGAGCCCTGGGAGCGTGTGAGGAACTCGGCTCCAGTGCCGGGTGTCACGCTGCTGTGGTGCTCTTGGAAAGTACGAAAGAATTCCCAAGGGAGCATACACAGCAGCATCCAGAACTGGCCCATCCTCCCTGGGATGCAGTGGATTATTCACAGTCAGGCTCTCGGGAGGAAGGAGCTGTGGACTTGGAGTTGGAGAGCCCCCGGCATAGGCAGCTGGTATTAGAAATCCAAAGTGTAGGCCAACTAGAGATCTTTGGCGTAGTCCCTGAGAGGGCACAGAGGCAGGGGTGTGTTGCAGGGAGAGCCCAGCCCCAGGCATATGGCAGGGCAGGGAGGGCATGGGGGTGCTGGGCTGTGAGAGCCGATGCTTCCCTGGAATTGCCCAAGCTGCAGTGGTCTGGAAGGAGGCCCCAGCACAGCCTACAAGAGGAAGCTGGTGTGCATGGAGGCCTTGGGGAATGATTCTGCAGCTGTGCAGCAAATACTGGCTATCGGTTTAGCTGGGCCCTGGGAAAGGAATACATTACAGGGAATTGCAGGCCAGGCACATTTAATCTATGCTAATTTACCGTATTGGAGAGAAGGAGAGGGAGGGAGAGACATGGAGACAGAGCGAGCAAGTGCAACTGGACTAGTGGACACCATTAGCCTCCATCTCTCTTCGTACCTGAATTGGGAACAGGAGGGTTTAGTTTCTTGGGGCCTCATGGGCTGCGTGCCTCTAGCCTGCTGAATGTGAGTCCAGTGTCTGCCCACACGTGTCCCTGCCCCTGAATATAAACTGGCTGCCTTGCCTGGGCTTAGTCAAAGGGACAACAGCCATCCTTCTGATGACAAATGGCACCGCAGCTCAGGCAGCCAGGGCAGTTGGTGCTCTGAGTCACTTGCTGTGAGCCCTGAAGGTCCACTGACTTTGAACCGGCCCCTGGTCAGGGCTGACCCCTGACTTCAGATGTGGCTTCCCCATCCCGGGGCGGCCCCCAGGCACTCCACGGCAGGGCAGTGAGGGTGCAGGGTTGCATGCTGTGAGTTCATCCTCCAGGGTGGAGTGTGTGCGGGCAGCCTGGGGAGGGAACACGGCTGGAACACGAAGGGGGTTGGAGTTGGGGGCTCCTCTCGAATCAGCAGACTGGCTGACTGTGGGCAGAGCTTGACACCACTTCACTCCTGAAACTGCTTATTCGTTCCCTCCCTCAAAACCATTGAGCCCGCCCTGGCTATGGGTCAGGCCAGAGCTCACCTGCGAAACAGACACGTAAATCAATCCATCAAGAATGCTGGGGTCGGGGGCCAAGGCAGATGTGGGTTTGAGGGGCTTGGGCTCTGGGAAGATAAAAGGAGGTGTCCGCAGGTGGGTTCCCGAGCCTGGGTTGTTACAGGTGAACAGGAGTTCACTAGGTGGATGAGGGACAGGAGGAGGCACAGCCTGTGCGGAGGCATGGAGGTGTGGCCAGTGAGCTCAGGCTGTTAGAGCAGTTCTGGGATCTGGGGCTGGAGAAGATGCTGGTGGCCTGATCCGGAAGGGCCCTGTGTGTCCTTTGGAGTGGCTCCTTTTCTCTGCAGAGTGGATCACCAAAGACTATGTTCTAGGGAAGGTATTTGGAGAGGATGTGTCTCCCAAGGCATTCTCCAGCCTGCCCTGTTCAGTTAAGCTCCAAGTGGCTGTTCCAGATCTAGTGACCATGCAGCGTCTTGTCACTCATTGTTTTGCTCCATCTGTCTGGCCACCCACCCACCCAAGTCTTAACCATGTTCTGAGCCACTATCTACTTACAAATTTTAAAGTTGAATTATTTGGGAAACTAATCATTTAATGAGTCATAGAAAGACATCTGTGATAGAAACATCCAGTGATTTATTCGTTCATTCAAGATGCATTTGTTGAGCATCTGCTATGTGCCATGCTGGGGGTTCCATAGTGACAAAGCTCTGCCCCTCTCTTTGAGCTGATGTTGCAGTGGGGAGAGATAAATTGAGTAAACAAGTCAGCACAAAGGCAGGAGGGAAGGCTGGTCAGCGTATGGAGACCACACAAGGCTGGCCGGACTACATGGCTGGGTGGCAGGGATGGTTGCTTTAGATGCGATGGTGAGAGAGGGCCTCCGGGAGAGCTGGCAGTGGCATGGCCGGCTGATGACAGGGATAAGCCCCTGCAGGAATCTGAGGGCCGAAGGAGCCCTGGGTGCAGAGGCTCAGGGGTGGGGACAAGTGAGGAGCCTCAGGGAGGCCAGGGCAGAACCTGGGGCAGGAGGCAGACCCAGATGACACCAAATCCTCTTGACTGGGCTGCGAATGGGAACTGGCGTGGAGCATGAAGGAAACCCACTGGCACGTTGGCAGTGGGTGGTGACATTGCCAGGGTGCTCTGGGGGGATGTGTCGTGGGGAGAGTTAGAATGGCAGCGGGGGGGGGGTGGCCAGAGGGAAGCCATCCCACGGACCTGGCAGAGAAGATGGGGCTTGGGTCAGGGTGGTGACTGTGGAGGGGGAGAAGTAGGCAGATTGGCGATGGGTGTTGGAGCGGAAGCTGTCAGGACCTGCTGACATGGCTGGACATTGTGGGAGGGAAACAAGCCAGGAGAAATCTGGTGGGAAGGTTTGAGTGGAGATGGGGAAGGGTGGGGTCAAGAGCTTGGTCTAGGTGTGTTCAGCCAGAGATACTTGTTAGACACCAAGTGACAAGGATAGGGGGGTGGTGAGGGCACAAGTTGAGTGGTCCCCACGATGCAGTAGTAGAAATTGTCATGGCCAGCAACTCCCAAGAGCCCTGCCCAGGTCTAGGAAGCTCAGATGCTGCCCTGGCTAATATGCTAGAGATGGGAAATGACCAGTCCAGGTGTGGCTAACCAGGAGGCGGGAGGTGCCAGGAGCTGGGGAGCAGGTTGTGACAGGCCATGATCTGAGGCTGCTTCAGGGCCCACGTTCTCCCTCCTACTCCCCAACCCAGGACCTCAGGTACATGGAATGCAGCCATCATAACTCTTGGTTCATGCCTCACTCCCATCACTGGTCCATGCCTGGCCCCATTTATTTATGATAGTAATACACAAATAAATACCAAGATGTGCACTCACCAGCTTAGTGTCTGTAAGCTGCATCTCGCCATGTGCCCTCACCATCCCACCTACCTGCTTTCCCACAGGTGACCGCTGTCCATCTTACATTCATCCTGCCCTGGCTCTGTTCTGGTTTGCTTTATTATATAATGTGCATGATTTTTTAGAAGTTTTGCTTATGATTTACAAACTTTTAATTAAGATATAGCTCATGTATAACAAAGGGCACATGTCTTAGCTGCACACTTATGAGTTTTTACGGTCATACGTGCCTATGGAGATGAATATATCAACTACTTTCAGTTGGTGTTTTCAGTCTTGTTAATTTTAGCCACTCTGATGGGTATGTCGTGGTGTCTCGTGGTGTTCTTTTGCATTTTCCTAATGATTAAGAATGTAGGCCGGGCGTGGTGGCTCAAGCCTGTAATCCCAGCATTTTGGGAGGCCGAGACGGGCAGATCACGAGGTCAGGAGATCGAGACCATCCTGGCTAACACGGTGAAACCCCGTCTCTACTAAAAAATGCAAAAAAAAAAAAAAAAAACAACTAGCTGGGCGAGGTGGTGGGCGCCTGTAGTCCCAGCTACTCGGGAGGCTGAGGCAGGAGAATGGCGTAAACCCGGGAGGTGGAGCTTGCAGTGAGCCGAGATTCGGCCACTGCACTCCAGCCTGGGCGACAGAGTGAGACTCCGTCTCAAAAAAAAAAAAAAAAAAAAAAAAAAAAAAGAATGTAGAGCGTCTTGTCATGGGTCTCCCAGTCATTAGACTTTCCTCTTTTGTGAAGTATCTGTACAGCGCCCCCCTACCTTATCCAAGGGGGATGTGTTTCAACCCCTAGTGAATGCCTGAAATCTCTGATAGTGCCACACCCTATATACATGATGTTTTGTCCTATACATACATAAGATGGGTGGATGGGTGGATGGAGGGATGGATAGGTGGATGGAGAGATTGATGAGTGGATGGATGGAGAGATAGATGGGTGGATGGAGGAATGGTTGACTGGATGGAGGGATAGATGGGTGGGAGGAGTATTGGATGGGTAGATGGGAGGATGGGGGATGGATGGGTGGATAGGGAGATGGATGAGTAGATGAAGGGAGGAATAGATGAATGGATGGAGGGATGGATGGGTGGGTGGAGTGATGGATAAGTGGATTGAGGGACGGATGGCTGGATGGATGGGGGATGGGGAATGAATGGGGGATGGATGGGTGGATGAAGGGATAGTTGGATGGATGGGTGGCTGGATGGGTGGAGGAGTGGATGGATGGTTGGATGGATGGATGAGTGGATGGAGGGGTGAACAGATGGATGGATGGAGGGATGTATGGGTGGAGGGCAGGAGGGAGGGAGAAAGGGATAGAAGGATGAAGGGTGGATCAGTAGAGGGAGGGAAGGATGGATGGATGGGTAGATGGGTGGGTGGATGGATGGAGGGAGGGAGGGAAGGAAGGAGGAATAGGTAGGTGGGCAGGTAGAGGGAGAGAGGGAAGGATGAGGTGGTCCGGAAGCATCTCAGATGGGACTAACAGGAACATTTCAGATTTGTGGCAGCTGTTTCCTGGTACTGGAGCCTGGGCACAGGTGGGCATTTACAGTCCTGTCTGGTGCTTGTGAGCTGAGCAGAGTGACGGAACTAGTCTGTTGTATCTCAGATGGAGGTGAGCTTGTGGCACAGAATGGTTCCTTGTGGTTTAGGGGGTCCAATTTTGAGAACACGAACACGGGGCTTGCTGCCGTGGTCTTCCTGTTTGGGATGGGGTGGGAGATGTGCACTGGGCTGTTCCCAGTAGCAGTACCAAGTCAGCGCAGGAAAGCATTTTCTGCTCGGAACTGTAGAAAACGGACAGCACGGGCCGGGTGCAGTGGCTCACGCCTGTAATCCCAGCACTTTGGGAGGCCGAGTAGGATGGATCACCTGAGGTCAGGAGTTCGAGACCAGCCTGGCTAACATGGTGAAACCCCTTTTCTACTAAAAATACAAAAAGCCCGGCGTGGTGGTGTGCACCTGTAATCGCAGCCACTCGGGAGGCTGAGGCAGAAGAATCGCTTGAACCCAGGAGGCAGAGGTTGCAGTGGGCTGAGATAACCCCATTGCACTCCAGCTTAGGCAACAAGAGTGAAACTCCATCTCAAAAAACAAAAAACAAAAAAAGAAAGAAAGAAAAAGAAAACGGACAGCACGAACACGCAGGACAGGGACCCGAGCTACCCCTTCTGAGCGCCTACCGCGTGCCCTGAACAGCGCTAGGCCTTTTCTGCTGAGGAATCCCGGGCGATTCCCCCGAAGCTCTGGAAGGCTGAGCGCCACCATCCCCATTGCAGAGATGGGACAGCTGAGGTGCAGCGTGAGCCTCCCCAGCGGTGGGCGACCCTGGTCTTTATCTCCTAGGCTTGGAGTCAAGGTTAAGAGCAGCCCCTGCTTTGCAGGACCGTGGGAGGCAGAAGTGCGACAGTGCTCTGAAGAGACTTGGTGAACCGTCTGCTGATGTGGGGCGGTGCTCTGTCGTACAGGTGTGACTTCGCCCCTGTTTCTCCGTCTTTCTTGACTGGGATCATCCGGGGAGTCAGTGGGCACAGCTGCTCACCCACTGGGTCCCGCGCTGCTCACTGAGGTTTTCCTCGATGACAGTCGCACGTGGAGGCGGTGGGTGGGTCTGAGACTGCACGCAGGGCCCCAGCTCTCCACAGCTCTCCCTGGGCTTGGTGTCTTCCCTGCCTGATGGAGAGTTACCCCTGCGGCCCATGAAGATGTAGAGTGCCTGCGTCCTCCCTTCTGAAGGCCGGACAGTCCCCTCTGGAGGGGGTTCACAGGTGGGTGGGGGGAAGGGGAGCTGGGGACATTCTGAGCCCAGTTCCATTCTTGGCTCACTTGGAGACAGGCCAGGGGCCTAGGGCAGGAAAGCCGAGTCCCAGTCCGGGATGGGGTCTGCCAGGCCCCACAGACCCCTGCCCAAACCCCCGTCTGTTCACTGGCATCCTCTGCATGCTCAGGGCTCCACACGTAATGGGTGCTCTGTAAATGTGAGGAACCATGAGAGGAAGCAGGGAGGGAAGGATGAATTCTTGGACATGGGGCCATGTGACTCAGTCTGGCCGATGGGCAGGGGCTGTTAGTCTCTTCCACCAGTGGTTATCCACCCGTCATTTGCCAGCACAGGGCTCCCTGACTTGCTTTGAGACCCACCACCTCCTCTCTGTGCGCATCTGACTAATGGGCACCGCAAGTGCAGTGTCTCAGCTGCTGGTGGGGTTTGCTCCTTCCTGGAGCAGCTACTCCTTGCCTCTCCGGTGTGTTTCCTGTGTCCCGGGCACTCTGCAGACCTCCCGTTCTTGCCACAGGCCTGGAGCAGGGGCATCACCAGGTCAGGCTTGGGAGTCTCTGGAATCTGGGGGTGCCCACTACGTGAATTTGTCCTGTGCATGTGGGCAGAGAGATGGGCTATGGGGTTCTGGGGAACTGAGAAGTTCAGTTTTACAAAGGGACAACTTCCAGAGGTGTGTGAGGTGAAAACCAACAAGGGCTGTGCAGTTTCCAGGGAGTAGTGGCAGTGGGAGCCCTTGCTATGCCTCAGCTGCAGGGGCAATACCTGTGTATTTGTGTGCCTGTGTGGGTGAGTTGTGTGTGTATGTATGTGTGTGTGTATGTGTGAGTGTGAGTGTGTGTGTGTGGTGGTAATGGAACCCCATGAGCAGCAGGAATGAATCCCCTGGCCTCTCCTCCGTCCTTCCTACCTCCTGCTGGTGCCTCGGGTCGGCTGAAAGAGTTCAGCCAAGAGAGCAGTGGAGCTGAGTGACGCACTGTGTGGAGGTCAGCCTCCCAGGACACAGAGCCAGGCAGAGGGCCACTTGTGAATGGGCACAACCAGAGCATACGACTTACAGGGTACTGTGGGGGAACACACAAGGTGCTGCATGTAGCATGCTCAGAATGGCGCCGGGCACACTGAGCACATGCAAAGGCCATTACGAGTGTGATATGACTCTTTCCAGCCCTCAAAGGTAGGGTTCCAGCACAGGCTTTTTTCTCGTGGTGCAATGCACAGAAATTGACCATTGTAACCATCTTTGAGTGTACAGTTCAGGGGTATTAATACATTCACATTGTCGTACAACCATCACTACTATCCATCTCCAGAACTTTTCATTTCCCCAAACTGAAACTCTGTCCCCATGAAACACGGACTCCCCATTCCTCCTCCCCCAGCCTCAGGCACCCACCATTCCACTTTCTGTCTCCATGAGTTTGACTACTCCGGGGACCTCATTAAAGGGCAAATCCCACAGTATTTATTCTTTTGTGATTGGCTTATTTCACTTAGAGTAATGTCCTCAAGGTTCATCCATGTTGAATTCCCTTCCTTTTGAGGGCTGCACATAAGGATGGGTGCACCACATTCTGTTTATTCATTCATCCGTCGCTGGCCACTTGGGATGCTTCCACACTGGAGCTGTTGTGAGTAATGCTGCTATTCATGTGGATGTACGAAGATCTTGTTGAGACCCCGCTTTCATTTCTTTCCTGTATATACCCAGACGAGGGGTTGCTGGATCATACATTAATTCTGTACTTAATTTTTTGAGGAACCACCATATTGGTTTTATAACAGTGGCACCATTTTTCATTTCCATCACCAGTACGCAAGGATTCCAGTTTCTTCACATCCTTGCCAACGATTGTTAGCGTCTGTTTTTTGATAGGAGCCATCCTAATGGGTGTGAGGTGCCAGCACAGACTTTTGCACATGGTAGAGTAAGTGGATAGAGACAGCGTCTGGTCATTGAAGCAAGACTCCTCTTGGCAGCAGCTGCAGTTGGCTGGAGCGTCACCATGGATTGGAAAATAATGTAGTATTTCTTTTAAAGTACTCCATAATAATTTTCCCCACATTATTTTCCCATTTGTCCTAACTAGCAGGGTTTTGATGTAACAAAGCTATCCAAAAAGCCACAAGGTTTATGACTATAAATGAACTCTCTCAGCAACACAGATGCATGGCATTGAGGCTAAATTAATGGCTGTGATTTCTGTGTATTGGAATCCTGGAAATGAAAATGCTGTTTCCCCTATGGACAAAGCTTTGGTCTTGAATCATCCTGGGGGAAAATGTAGTGCTTCTCTCCAGAATACTGGATGTTGTGGCCATGCCTGTGACCCGTGGGTTTCTACCCTTTGCATATGAAATCTTAAAGCAGCCTAGGCATGGTGGCTTAGGCCCATAATCCCACACTTTGGGTGGCCGAGGCGGGAGAATTGCTTGAGGCTGGGAGTTCAAGACCAGCCTGAGCAACATAGCAAGACCTCATGTCTACCATAAGTAAATAAATAAATACATAAATAAATAAATAAGTTAGCTAGACCTGGTGGTATGCAACTATAGTTCCAGCTACTCGGATCACTTGAGCCCGGGAGTTCGAGGCTGCAGTGAACTATGATTGCATTCCTGCACTCCAGCCTGGGTGACAGAGTGAGACCTGTCTCTAAAAAAGAAGAAAGAAATCTTAAATCAGCCTTTCCCAATGTCTCCTCCCCAGGACTCCTGCCAAACTTGGAAACAGCACACAAGGGCACAGGGGAACTGGTGGGTACAGAGGGAAGGTCGGGAGCTTGGGTCACCACCCTTCCTGACCATGTGGCCTTGGGCGAGCCGACTTCTGTTTCTTTGAGGACCACCCGTTGCCCCTGCTGCAGATGGAAGAGTGAGACTCGCCTCACGTGTTTGTTGTGCAGAGTAAACAGCATTAACTCACAGGCAGTCCCCCCAAAGGTGAGTCGAATGCAGCTGCTTGTCATTGAAGTGGTGCAGTGAGGCAGGACTTAGGGAACCAGGAATGGGGTCCTGGCTTGATTTCCCCATCTTGCTGATACTTTTGTTTCCAGGCACATGTTACAGCTTTCCACTGTTAACTCATCCTCCTATGCCTGTGATCTGATTGGATCATCCCAAGAAATTATCATTTCTAACTTAGAAATGAGAACAGGGAAGCACAGAGAGGTTTAGTGACTTGTCCAGAGTCACACAGCAAGGCAGTAACTGATCAAGAGCCGATGAAGCAGAGCAACATGTATGTGAAATGTAAGGTGGTCTTGCTGGACCAGCTTGCTCGCTCTCCCTGCTGTGCCATCTCCTGGAAAGCAGCCCAGCCTGGAGAGCAGGGGCTGGCAGCCATTCTTCCCCACTCTCTTGGCCTCTTCGCTGCCTGTCCATCAGGAGTCAGGTGCACTTCCCTGCCAGGCGTTCACCCTGACCTGGGGTGCTCAGTTCACCCTCTCAACCTCGTCATCTGAAAGGGGATCCAGCCCTGGATTTTTATGAAAGTCCCTTTTTCAGGTTGTTGTTGGCTATAGATATGATCGTTGTTTCTGATGTAGAAAGTCTAAGGAAGCAGAAAGAGAAACATGAGTCTGGAGAGGCCCCTCAAGCTGAAGTCAGTGAGGGGACACGGTGGAGAATTTCCTTCCAGTCTTCCCGGGGCATGGTTTGTTCACAGTTGAAACAACTCGGTAACTGCATATAAATGATAAGGGGGGAGCGTGTGTGTGGGGTGTGTGTGTGTGTGTTGTATGTGGGTGTGTGTGTGTGCATGTCTGGTGTATGCATATAGTGTGTGATGTGTTTGTGTATGTGTGTGTTGTGTGTGTGTTGTGTGTGTATGTGTGTGGTGTGTGTGTGGCATATGTGAGTAGTCTCTGGTGTATGTATGTGTGCAAATGTGGCGTATGTGCATGGTGTGTATATGTGTGTAGTGTGTGTGCGTGTGGCATATGTGTGTAGTGTGTGGTATATATATGTGTGATGTATGTGTGGTGTGTGTGTGGTGTCTGCACGTGTGGCATATGTGTGTGGTGTATGTGTATGGTGTGTGTATGTGTGTGAGATGTATGTGTGTGGTATATGGTGTATCTGTTTGTGTGTGGGTGTGTGTGTGTGGGGATGTGTGTGTGGGGGGTGTGTGTGTGTAGGGGGTTGTGTGTGTGGGGTGTATGTGGCATATGTGTCTGGTGTGCTGGTTTCCCTGGAATCCTGTGGGGGCTGCTTCTCCACCCTGTCTCAGCTGCTTGTAGGGGTCCTGGCAGCTTTGCCTGGAGCAGAGGGAAGGGCATCCCTGCATCCCTGGGCAGCCATGGAGGACTCAGATAGGGGTGGGGTATCCTCATGGGCAAGCAGGTTCCTAAGGGCCACAGGGGCCACTCCAGGCCTTGGCGCCGGAAGCCTATGTGGGGTCAGCTACTGCACAGGACCTGAAAATACACTGAAGCAGGGTCGCAGGGCTGGCCTTGGCTGGTGGGAAGGAGTGGAGGGGTAGCCACAGCACAGCAAGTAGGGAGTGGCAGGCAGAGGCACTGCTGATGCTCAGAGCTGGGCTACAGGGAGAATTTGAGGCAATGTCCCACACAGTCCTGTGTGAGCTGCTCAGCTTGGAAAGGGGCCGCTGCTCTCCAGAGATGTCCCTGGACGGCTCCTGTCCCAGGGGGTGTCCTAGGAGCTTTGGGGTGGAGGTTTGGCTGACGCCCATTTTCTCAGTCATGACAGCTGGAGCCGGAGTCCCCAGCCCAAGCTGTCAACAAGGACTGGGTCAAATGTGTTGGCCCCTAGAGAAGGGGCCAGGCGTGACCGCCTCCAGAAAGCCTTCTCACTGCCCCAGCTCTCTTCCACCCCAAGCCCGGCCAGTGCCTTCTCTGGGCTGGGAGCTTTCTGTGATGCAAGGCTGGTCTCACTTTTTCACTGCCATGTTGTGTCGCCTGCCCCACCAGCTCCCCCTGTCCCCTCATGCCCCCAGCATGCCATGCATGTAGCTGAATGCAGGAGTGACTGACCACACTCTTTATGTGCATGAGTTTTCGATATGGAAGCAAGTTACATTACAGAGAACTTGGAAAATACAGGCTAAACACTCGCCCGGCAGCCTCCCGAGCCCAGCTATGGTCACTCTGGTGTATTCCATTCTGGGCATTTCTTCTCAGCAGGCTTTTTCTTTCCTAGGAACAGAAAGTGTGGGATTCTGCTTTTCTTCAGCAGAATAGTAACTCCTCACTCCAAGGGCATGAACTCTGGCAGGCGCTGGCTTCAGCTCCCACATGCCCCGCCATGTCGGGTGCTTTGGGTAGAGGCTTAGCCTCTTCTTATGGTGGAGAAACACAGGCTTGAACATGGCAGTGCCTTGCCCACGATCACATAAGTGTGTAAGAGGACGCAACCAGCTGGCGTGAGAGCTGGAATTCAAAGCCAGGTGGCTGTGGCATGGTCCTGGCTCTAAGTCACCACCAAGCCACACTCAGAACTTGGGCATTTCCCCATGCCACCCAGAGTGCCATGCACAGGACTCTTGGTGGTGGCAGAACATTCCAGCGGTCATCACCGCCTAGGAACTGAGCTGCATCTCACACCGCCTAGGAAATCTGCATCTCACTGTGGGTGGAACCCCTTCCTGCCCCCTGCCTGCCCTGGTTGGCGAGTTCTCAGATTGGATCTCCAGGGGCAGTATGCACTCTTCAGATGAGCCCCGGAACCTCCAGGGGGACAGCCCACGGCCATCCCAAGCTTTGGAATTGCTCTTTAAATATTTTATGTTTACATGGATGCAGGGCTTACGTTTTGGGAGAAAAAAGTCCACAAATGGGCCATAACAAGCAGGAGAAGCAGAAAGTAAATTACCTTTTAATGTCTGGATGAGCTTGTTGACTGTAGGACTAAATTACAGGGGTCCTCTGTGGGGGCATGAGCAGAAATTGTTAGAACTAGAGAACACAGGCCATGTGGCCTGAGCTCAGCACCTCTTCACACAATTCTCCTCCAGGCAAGGGTCATCATCTCTGTCCTTTCAGACCCTGCCTGCCCACAGAGTTGAAGTCCTGCCCTGGGGCCACAGGGCATAGCCCTCTCCACAAAGAGGCCTCAGGAGGCCAGGTGCACAATGTGCACACACATCCAGGCCATGGGCACCATGCTCCGCTCCTGCTGGGCCCTCCGAGACCAGGGTTTTTCTTCCCCCTGGCTGGGGGATTTGCTTCTACCTAGCTCATAGCCAGCCTGTACTAAAGCCTAATTCAGCCTTGACTATTTTCCTTGGCCTCTCTGGACCTCAGTGCCCACCTGTGAATGGGACACAGTTTCCTACCAGCTTGCAATGTTGATGCCCCACCCATGCCTGGCCTCTGTACCTCCCTGAACCACTCCACTGGTCATAAGGTGGGATGCAGACTAGCGACTACCGCATGCGGCCGTGAGGTTATCAGGGCTTGGGTGTGGACTCTGTTGAGATGCTGCTGAATAGGGCCAGCCGCTTGGTCATAGGGGCCCTGGGCATTCTGCAGCCTGTGGGGGACATTTGAGGCCCCCAGTCCCTATAACCTTGTTGGGAGTGGCCTGCCCTGCAGCTGGCCTGGTGATGAGTATTGTCTGCTAGGACACTTCAGGATGGGGCCAGGCACCCGCATGTCCTGTCTGCCAGGCTGGGAACTCAGCGCCTGTCCAGCTCAGCCCCAGCGGGGCAGGGAGCACTGCACCTTCCAGTGCCCCTGGCCACGCATCTGCCCTTTATGAAGATGCCTCCTTCCTGCTGTTGTGGGCGCTTGGGGGCTGCAAAAGTTGATTTAAAAAAATGTGTGCAGGGAGCAAGCGTTTCCCATTCAAGTGAAGGAAGACATGGTTCATATGCATCCCTGACCTTCCATAGGGGATACCGGTTAAGATGTCTTCAGGCTCCCGGAGAGGCAGGCAAATCTGCACAGTCCCAAGAGGAGGTAGCGTTTGATGTCCTTGCTGTCTTGGTCTATGGTCCACAGTGTCCCAGGGCACAGGGGCCTCCAAGTGGAGGCAGTCTCACGGCAAGGGTCTTAACTGTAGCACTTCTCAACTCTCCCTACACATCCTGCCTGAGAGAACACTCTTCTTGCCTCTGAGTTGGATCCGCTGCCCAGTGACACCCCCACCGGGATCCCATAGACTCTCCTGCTCCCCCTGACTTGGGACAAGCCTGTGTGGCTTGAGAGACAAGGAATAGAGCCCCTGCGGCTGCTGCTTTCTGGACTTCCTGAGATGGGCTCTCCAGCCTGCTCCCCACCACACACACATACACACACACACATGCATACACAAGTACATACGCACGCGCATGCCAGGGATATTCATTATTCATTCACTGAAAGATTTACCTTTCATTTGCAAAGGGGATCAGAAACGCGTGGTCTTCTCACTGGGAAGGAAACAGGGAGACTTGGCAGGCTGCTCACGCAGCCCTCCCAGTGGCCTGTTCTCCAAGAGATGAAGTTGAGTGATAGCCAGACGTGCAGGGCAAGCAGCCTGGGAAATGCTGCAGTGACAGGAGCCTGGCTCAGAGGCGCTCAGGAAGGAAGCCACATTGTGCCCCCAGTTGAGGAGGAAGGAAATGTGCACCTTGGGGAGCAAAGCTTGCCAAACCTTAGTGGCGTAGAACAACAGGCTTCATGGGTTACCTTTCCTGGTCTCTGAGGTCAGGATGGCTTGCCTTCACTCCACAATGTCTGCGGCACCAGCTGGAAGAAGACTCAGAGGCTTGAGGTGCCTGGATGGCTGGGCTGGGGTCACCTGAAGGCTCTGTCACTAACGTGTCTTGGTCAATGCTGGCATCCTCTTGGGGCCTAGCTGAGACTATGGGCTGGCACCCCCTCCCAGGCTTCCCCACATGAACTGGGCTTCCTCACAGCATGGTGGCTGGGTTCAAAGAGTGAGTGTCCCCAGAGAAAGAGACAGAAAGAGGGAGGGGACACAAGCACGAGATGGGAGCTGTATTGCCTCTTTTGTGAAAAACCCAAACTCTTAATAACTTTTTAAAAAAGTAACCTTCTATTCAGAGACCATTGTAGATTCACATGTAGTCATAAGAAATAATACAGAGAGACCCATGTCCCCTCTCCCTGGTTTCCTCCAATGGTAACATTTTACAAAACCACAGTCAAATATGCCAGCTAGGAGTATTATTGACACTGATACCAGCTCCCCATCTTATCCACATTGCCCAGTTTTATTTGTACTCATTTGTGGATGTATTTAGGATTATGCAGTTTTGTCATGTCACTACCACCATCAAGATGCAGAACAGTTTCAGCACCACAGGAACATGTGCCCTTTGACAGCACATCCACTTCCCTGCACAGCCCCATTTCTGTGAAATCATACAGCGTGTGTAACCTTTTGAGATTGGCTTTCTTCATTCTTTTTTTTTTTTTTTTTTTTTTTTTTGAGACAGAGTCTCGCTCTGTCGCCCAGGCTGGAGTGCAGTGGCCGGATCTCAGCTCACTGCAAGCTCCGCCTCCCGGGTTGACGCCATTCTCCTGCCTCAGCCTCCCGAGTAGCTGGGACTACAGGCGCCCGCCACCTCGCCCGGCTAGTTTTTTGTATTTTTTTAGTAGAGACGGGGTTTCACCATGTTAGCCAGGATGGTCTCGATCTCCTGACCTCGTGATCCGCCCGTCTCGGCCTCCCAAAGTGCTGGGATTACAGGCTTGAGCCACCGCGCCCGGCCGGCTTTCTTCATTCTGTGTAAATGTCCTTGCCTTCTATCCAAGATGCTGGGTGTATCCATAATTCATTCTTTTTGATTACTGAATAATGTTCCATGAACTGGATTCACCAGAGTTTGTTTTTTAAGTGCATTTGAGTACAGTTACTGGGTCACACGGTAATTGCACGTTTAGTTTTATAAGAAACTGCCATACTGTTTGCCACAGTGGCTGTACCATTTTATCTTCCTACCAGCAGTGCCTGAGTGATCTAGTTTCTCTGTATCCTCCCCGGAGTCTGGTGTCACCACTCTTTCTTGTTTTAGTCATCACAGTAGGTGTGCAGTGCCATCTCATCTTGCATTTTCTGCATGTCTTACACGGCTAACATCGTTGAACCATTTCATCTGCTTATTTGTCATCTGTGTATCTTATAAAGTGTTTGTTTGTGTTTTTTGCCCGTTTTCTAATTGGATTGTTTGGTGTTTTACTGTTGAATTTTGAACATTTTTTATATTCTAGATACTACTCGTTTGTCAGATGTGGGATTTGTAACATTCTCCCTAGTCAGTAGCATGCCTTGTCATCCTCTTGACAGTATCTCTCATAGAGCAAATATTTTACAATTTTGCTGTGGTCCAACTTCCTGCCTTTTCTTTGTGTGGATTGTGGGTTTGGGGGTCAAGTCTACGAACTCTTTGCCTCAGGCTAGATCTGGTTTTTTTTTTTTTTTCCTATGTATTTTTCTTTTTTTTTTTTTTTTTTTTTTTTTTTTTTGAGACGCAGTCTTGCTCTGCCGCCCAGGCTGGAGTGCAGTGGCCGGCTCTCAGCTCACTGCAAGCTCCGCCTCCCGGGTTCACGCCATTCTCCTGTCTCAGCCTCCCGAGTAGCTGGGACTACAGGCGCCCGCCTCGTCGCCCGGCTAGTTTTTTGTATTTTTTAGTAGAGACGGGGTTTCACCGTATTAGCCAGGATGGTCTCGATCTCCTGACCTCGTGATCCACCCGTATTTTTCTAAAGGTTTTGTGGATTGACATTTTCCATTTAAGCCCATGATCCACTTTGGGTTAGGGTCTGAGGTTGAGGCTGGAGTTTGCTCGTATTGCCTGCGGATGTCCGAGCCTGGCAGTCCCTTGGTGCCGTAATTCCCTGTGTGTTCTGCGGGTCAGGGCTGTTAGGAAGGCCTGCCAGATTCGAAGGAGGAAACACGGACCTCGCCTCTCAGTCTTTGGAAAATACAGCCTACCTCGAGGGGTCTCCTCTGGGATTTCCGGGTGGGCACCCTCCAAATCGGAATCATAGGTTTGTGGTGAGCCTTCCATGGTAACTACATGCTTGTAGAAAGCAGCTCTGAGAAGGTGGGGTGGAAAGCGAGTTGGAGCACCTTGACAGGAAGCACCTGGCCCTGCGAGGGAACACTGACTGGAGTTTCAGGAATCACAGAGCGGTGGGCAGTGCCTGGCCTGGCACGCTGGGAGGAGGCATTCCCCACACCTGAGGGACAGGGGACAGGTGGTGTCCCCGGAGCCCAGTGAGAGTCTGAGCATAGGAGAGGCTGCCTAATAGTGGCTTCTGCTGTAGGTTAAGACACACAGGAATAAACCTGCAGCCCAGCTGGGAGGCGGCTGCGGAGTGAGCACCCCAACCTCCTCCGCCTCTGCTGACACCCACCAGTGACTCAATCCAACCACTCCGGGCTGAGTTGCATACCTCCAAATTCATAGGCTGAAGCCCTAACCCCCCGCTACCTCAGAACAGACTGAGGAGGCAGGGCCTTTGCAGAGGTAATTAAGGGGAAATGAGCTCGTTGTGGTGGCCCTAATCCAATCTGACTGGTGTCCTCTTAGGAAGAGGGGATTAGGTCACAGACACACATAGAGGGAAGACCATGCAGAGACTCGGGAAAGGGGGCTGTCGGCCAGCCAAGGAGGGAGAGAGGCTGCTGGAGAAACCACTCTTGCCAACCGAAGCCTTGCTCTCTGAATTCCAGGCTCCAGAGCTGTGAGGAAACCAAGGTCTGTTGCTGAAGCCCCAGGGCATGGTCCTTGTCAGCCCGGCTGACTGATAGACACTGGAAGCTGCTGGCTGCTGGTGGAGTTGCACAGGCCGGTCTGGGTGTGAGCAGGTGCAGGCAGGAGGGTGTGGGGCCGGGGGAAGTGGGACAGTGTCCAGCACAGCATGTGTCCAGGGAGAGCCCCACGGAGGAGGGAGGCTTAAGCTCTGACATCAGCCTCGTGGTTTCCAACAGCCTCTTTCCTGCACCTTAAGTGTTCTAGACCCTTGAGCTTGGCACAGCCCAAACTGAACTCATGATACTTCTCTCCTAACCCCCTAAACCTGCACCTGCTGTTCCCCTTCCTTTCTTCCTGTCACCCTGGCAGCCTGGGCCAGCACTCCTCTTCGTCCCCTCCATGCCCTGTTCCCAATTACCACCTGACGGTCCACATCCTTCATCCCCCAGCCTGCTCCCCTTCCTGCGGTCCCCACTCTGTAGCCAGAGAGTTCTTTCCAAGCCACCTCTGATCTTTACCTTCCTAGTTTAAAACTCACCAGTGGATTTCAGACCTCCTACCCCCAAATATGTATTTAGAATGCAAACGACATTGCCACAGGCCGGAAATGGCTCAGAAGCGCAGAATCATCAATGGGGCTGAAGCTGTGGATCTGTTGAACTCCACACTCGCAGGCAGAGAGGGAGCTGGTGGGCGACAGAGGGCAGAGATGCCCATGAGAGTCAGGGGAATGGGGCAGGCTCTGTGTGTGAGCCCTGGGTGGGTGGGCTTCCTGTGCTAGTAGGACAAGGCTGAGAGAAGTTGCTGCCCACCTCTGCTGCTGCAACTGGGTTCCTGTCCGGCCACCAGGGGCTTGAGGATGTACTGCATGCAGTTGCATGGCCAGGACTGGACCTTTGCCCACTGCCCAGAGATGGCTCCTGTCTCTGTCTCTGGGAGCAGAGGTCCTGAATGCCAGCATGAGGCCTCACGCTGGTTCTGCACTCAGGCCTCAGGGGAGGTGTTGCTGCTGGGAGCAGGGGTGAGGCAGATGCTCCCCTTCAAGGTGAATCTGCAAAGTAGAACTCCAGAGCTGACACTGAGCAGGGACCCAGCAAGCCCTATGTGGGAGAGGAGCCCAGCCAGGTGGACACGCAGGGCCTGTGGGAAATGTCTGTACAAGAAGTGGAGTTTGGGATTGTGTCAGGGGCCTCCATAACAAAGTGGGTGGCTCCCAGCCACAGAGCTGTGAAACCTCTCACTGCCGCCGCAGGCTGTTGATCTGAATGTCGGCAGGGTGAGTCCTCTGAGGGCCCCGAGGGAGAATCCTCGCCTGGCCTCTCTCCCAGCCTCCAGGGATGGCAGGTGGTCCTGGTGCTCCCTGCCTGTACCTGCTTCCCTCCTGTCTCCACCTCCACCTCCACAGGGCTGTTTTCCTGCATCTTCACATCGTCCTGTCCCTGCATGTGTCTCTGTCCAAACTTCCCTCCAGTTATAAAGATGGCAGTCATATTGGACTGGGGGACCCCTACTCCAGTGTGGCCACGTCTTACCTAAGACATCTGCAATAGCCTACTCTCTAATCAGAACATGGCATGAGGTACTGGAGGCTAGAACTTCAACATATTTATTAGGAGGAGGGGGACACCATGGAACCCATAACTAGATTCATTAAGAGGATGCAGGGCACAATATTCATCAAATATTCATCTAGTTGTTATGAAATCAAAACAGCCATGGGCCAAGGACAGAGAGGCATGAAGAACGACCAGTGAGCCAGGCTAGAAAGTAAGAACACTGTAGTCCAGGCGCAGTGGTTCACGCCTGTAATCCCAGCACTTTGGGAGGCCAAGACGGGTGGATCACGAGGTCAGGAGATTGAGACCATCCTGGCTAACACAATGAAACCCCGTCTCTACTAAAAATACACACAAAAAAATTAGCCGGGTGTGGTAGCGGTTGCCTGTAGTCCCAGCTACACCGGAGGCTGAGGCAGGAGAATGGCGTGAACCCAGGGGGCGGAGCTTGCAGTGAGCCGAGATCGCGCCACTGCACTCCAGCCTGGGTGACAGAGCGAGACTCCATCTCAAAAAAAAAAAAAAAAGAGAAAAAGAAGAAAATTATCAAAGAGGACATAGTAGCTTTAAAGCTAGTGCTGAGAAATTTACCCCAGAAGACAGCCCAGGACATGTCTTTAAAAGTTTCTTTCATGGCCGGGCGCGGTGGCTCAAGCCTGTAATCCCAGCACTTTGGGAGGCCGAGACGGGCGGATCACGAGGTCAGGAGATCGAGACCATCCTGGCTAACACGGTGAAACCCCGTCTCTACTAAAAAATACAAAAAACTAGCCGGGCGAGGTGGCGGGCGCCTGTAGTCCCAGCTACTCGGGAGGCTGAGGCAGGAGAATGGCGTCAACCCGGGAGGCGGAGCTTGCAGTGAGCTGAGATCCGGCCACTGCACTCCAGCCTGGGCGACAGAGCGAGACTCCGTCTCAAAAAAAAAAAAAAAAAAAAAAAAGTTTCTTTCATATCTAAGAAATAATAATAAAAAGATAAAAAAACAGTTTGGGGCCAGGTGCAGTGGTGGTATTTTTACTTCCTAGCCTGGCCTGTAATCCCAGCACTTTGGGAGGCAGAGGCAGGTGGATCACTTAAAGCCAGGAGTTTGAGACCAGCCTGGGCAACATGGCGAAACCCTGTCTCTACTAAAAATTCAACAGAAGTTAGCGTGGGAACTGGGAGCTGCAGGCTGGAAATACACATGTGCTCATGAGTCCTGGTGGAGGCAGTGCCCGAAACACAGCTGTGGTTTTCCCTGGGGTTCACGGGAAGCAAAATAAGCGAATGTGATGAAGATAGCTATGGCAGCATGAGGAAGATGCCCAGACCATGCCCAGCTCTGGAGAGGTCTGGTTGCAGTCTGCAAGGAATCGGGTGGACAGCCCGCCAAGGATGCAGAAAGATGAGTTCAGTAGCGCTGGGGAGCACCAGGCACAGACTGTCAGGTTTCTGCCTCTAGGCCAACCTGAAGTCCCACCCCTTAGTGTCAGATCGAGGGAGGATCCACGGCTGAGTGTAAAATATGGGGTGACAGGTCTTCTTCTGTGTCCTGGAGATAGAATTAGGTTATGCCAAACCAGGGTGTGTCCTGCCCACAGGACAGCCATGGCAAGGGGTATGTTGGTGGGGGTGGGGGTGCAGGAGGAGGGATGCTGTGCTGTTGGAGGCATCAGTTTGCTATCACCCTCCTGGGCCCACACTAGGGTACAATAGAGAAGAGGCTGGAAATGTCCATGTCAGAGCAGGACTGCAGGGGCCTGGAGTCAGGAATTTAGTGAGGCAGAGGGGTAGGGAGACAGCCCTCCTCCCATTTGGGGACTGCTTTGGGATTTTTCTCCTTTCAGTGTATGTACCTGTACTCTCCTGTAACTTACAGCTTACTCTCAAGCAACTTACAGTGTTTATGTATGTAGACAATTTAGAAAAGAAAGGCTTATTTTGCTGTAGTCCGTGAAAAACCTGTATTCTCTGGCTATTAAAACAGCAATGGCATGAATGATCAGACAGTGTCATTCCATCCTTCCTAGACACTGCCGTGGCTGGTAGGAGGAAGAGTAGTAGAGTAGTTTGTGTTACAAGGAGGTCAAGGCCACACTTTGTCTTTTTTTTTTTTATTTTGAGACAGGGTCTTGCTCTGTCACCCAGGCTGGAGTGCAGTGGCACAATCACAACTCCCTGAAGCCTTGATCTCCTGGGCTCAGGAAATTCTCCCACCTCAGCTTCCCAAGTAGCTGGGACCATGCCTGGCTAATATTTTAATTTTATTTTGTATAGAGATGAGGTTTTTTTTCTCTGAGCCCAGTCTTGAATCCCTGGGCTCAGGAGATCCTCCCACCTTGGCCTCCCAAAGTATTGGGATTTCGGGTGCAAGCCAGGAGTCGGGCCCCACACTCTCATTCATGGAGCATCCTCTGCAGAAGGGGGTCTGGATCAGAATTGGAAGTGGAAATAACTTTTCCCCTCAGTGCCTTGGGGTTCCTTCCTGTAGGCTATGATCTGGGGCTGGGGGGAGGGTCCTTGGACCCAGACAGGCTGTTCAGGCAGGAAGATGAGAACCTTAGACACTGGAGTCCAATTTGCATTGAAGTGAGAGTCTGGGAAACTGCTGGAGCTCTATTTAGGCAGCTGTGGCAGGTACCAGACCCAGGTGGTCAGGGTGGTGGGGCCCTGAGCTGCCTGGGCAGCTTCAGAGCTGGCTCTCCAGGCATGATGGCTCTGGGAGGGTCAGGGCGGAAGGAACTGAGATGAAAGGATTGCATGTCAGCCACAGGATGAGGGCCCCAGCAACTGGCCTAGAGGAGCCACAGATGAGCAGAGATCAGCTGGGGTGTGGGGACAGCTCACATGGGTCTTAGGGAAGGCCCACTGAGGTGGTGGCCTTTGAGCTGAGACCTGGGGGAAGAGCCTTGCAGGCAGAGGGAACAGCAGGGTAGAGCAGCGAGGCAGGAAGCTCAGGGGTGGAGCTGGTGCTGGGCAAGCCTCGTGATCAGGGCTGGAGGCACTGAGCCAGCTGCACATGCTGGTAAGAAGGGAATGCAGTTCAGTTTTCCTCTGAGACTTGTGTTCTGCTGTCACTGTTAGTGGGTGCAGGGGAGAAGCTTGTGGGGTTGCCTCTGGGGAGGTCTTTGGAGGACTTGTTCTGGCAAAAGAGAGGAATGGAAGGAGGGATGTAGTCAGGAGGAGGGTCCTGGCAGGCAGGTGTGGAGGGTCAAGGCCTCAGAAGTCTGATGCCCAGGGCATCTGGGGAGGAGGGCAGGTGTTGGTTTATTAGCTTGGAGCAGGACCTCAACCATCAGCTGGGAAGTGGAGGAATGGGGTTCACCCTAGGGCTGGGTCAGCATTACCGGGCTGGTAACCAGTTCCCAAACCAGGGCTATGCTGTAGGGCTGCAGAAGAAACTGGGTCAGAGGTCATTAGCTCAGAGGGAGCCGATGTCATGGGCACAGGAAGGATGCTGGCAGTGTGGGGAGCCTGTGGCTACAGAGTTCCTCCCTGGCAATGTGGGGTCACAGAGCACAGCTCCCCCAGCCTCTGCCTGTTGATAGGAGGGGCTGCTCATCTCTTCTGGCCCTGCCCTGAGAAGGCTGGGCTGACAGATGGAAAGATTTGGGACACAGGTGAGAGAGACTGGGCAGAGGCCAAGATTCAAAGTCTAAACTCCTCCTGAGGGGGTGCTGCCAGGCGTGGGTCCTAGGCTTGAAGCGAGTGGAAACAATCCCAACAAAAATGGACTTAAGGGCTCACTCGAATCCTGGTGAAGGAATTTGGGGCCCAAGAAAACAAACAATCCAGGTCAACCTTCAGGCATGGCTGGATCCAAGGGCTGCAACCCTGGCTCTGCTTCTTTCCTTGTCTCAGCTCTGCTTCCCTCTAGTCGGCTTTTTCCTGTGGAGCCTCTTGGCTTGCAGTGGTCTGACAGCTCCAGGAGAAAGAGGACACTTCTAGCTCGGTAGGTTGAGCTCAAGTCTGGAGATTGACTCTCACTCGTGTGGCTTTGCCTTTTGCTCACATGGTAGTTTAGAACATGAACTTTGGAGCCAGTGAGCATGGTTCAAAGCTGGGTTTGCCACATAAAAGCTGTGTGACTTTGGATAAGTCACTTAATTTTTCTGGACCTTGGTTTCCCCATCTGTGAAATGAGGGTTATAGTAGCACATCTATATTGTCGGGCTTTGTCGTAAGGGTTAAAAGAGTTAATGAAGGCCGGGCGCGGTGGCTCAAGCCTGTAATCCCAGCACTTTGGGAGGCCGAGACGGGCGGATCACGAGGTCAGGAGATCAAGACCATCCTGGCTAACACAGTGAAACCCCGTCTCTACTAAAAATACAAAAAATTAGCTGGGCGAGGTGGCGGGTGCCTGTAGTCCCAGCTACTCGGGAGGCTGAGGCAGGAGAATGGCGCGAACCCGGGAGGCGGAGCTTGCAGTGAGCTGAGATCCGGCCACTGCACTCCAGCCTGGGCGACAGAGCGAGACTCCATCTCAGAAAAAAAAAAAAAAAGAGTTAATGAGTGAAAAGTTCTTATAACAGTGCCTGGCACATATCTGATGTTGACTACAACTCTTACCACGATCCTCCCTGCAGTGGTCATGGTGGCTCGGAGTGCAGGGCTCTAATAGCTGGTCTGGGATCACATGCTGGCCTGGAGTGGAGGAGGGTGCTCTGCTGCATGTGAACCTTGAGGTGGGCATGAGCAGGAGGTGGTTCCTGGAGGAAAATGGTCAGGAGACAGTTCTCAGAAGACAGAGAATAGGAATGGGGTAGGATAAGCCCACAGATGCCCACAACAGGGCATGAAAGGAGGGACAACTAGAAGCAATCTCAGTTTCAGGTCCTACTAGAGGTCTAAAGGCAGATGCACAGGCCTGGTGTGGCTGGCAACTTCTAAGGCAAACAGAATGGCTGGAGATGGGAGGCCCAGGCAGGTCAGTGGTCTGAATGTCTGTGTCCCCCAGAATCCATATGTCAAAATCCTCACCCCCAAGGTGATGATATCAGGAAATGGGGCCTCTGGGAGGTGATCAGGTCTTGGGCAGAGACCATCTCAGTAGGATTAGTGTCCTTATAAAAGAGGTTACAGAGAGGCCCCCTGTCCCTTCTGCCATAGGAGGTTAGAGTGAGCAGGTGGCTGTCCATGAAGAGGTGGGCCCTCAGCAGACACTGAGCCTGCTGCACCTCGATCTTGGACTTCCCAGCCCCTAGAACTGTGAGAAATCAGTTTCTGTTGTTTACAAGCCACTCAGTCCCTGATATTTTTATAGCAGCATGAATGGACTAAGACAGGACCCAGAAGAGAAGTTTATTTAGTGTATAAATGTTTATTGAGCACCTACTATGTGCTGGCCAGCACTCTAGGTCCTGGGATACAGCAGTGAACTAGACAGCAGCAGTGAACTAGACAGCAGCAGTCAGTGCTCTCATGGAAACCCCATACCAGTGGGAAAGATGGACAATAAACAAGTTAACTAAAATATATGTAAATACATTCAATTAATTCAAAAATTTACATTCCATGATAGGCTTCATATTAAAGTCATATTCAAAAAACATTCAAAACAGGTTAAACAAACTCATTCATCAGAATTAGGGCTGTGCTGAAGGCTTTTGCTGGGCGTGCCTAGCCCTCCTTTGTGGCCCTGGGCATGCCCACCCCTCCTTTGTGGCCCTGCTGTCTCCTCTGCTTCCATCTGTATCATGGCATCAGCCGTGCTGTGGGAAAAGTGGTCTGTGTACGAGACTCTATCCAGCTAGACTGCAAGCTCCTTGAGGGGCTTGGTGCATCTCCTCTTAGCATAGTGCCTAACCCATAGTAGATACTCAGTAGAGGTTTGTGAGGTAGGACGATGGATGGTTGGACAGGTGTGTGGGTAGATGGGTGGATACATGCATAGTGGGTGGAAGGATGGATGGACAGAAGGAAAGAAGGACAGAAAGAAGGAAAGGGAGGAAGGGGGAAGTACAGAAAGTATGAAGAATGAAGAAAAGGAGGCAGGAAGGAAGGAGGGAGGGAAGGAAATAAGGAGCGGGCCACGGAAGAGAGGAAGGGCAGACAGGAGAAGTGAATGGGTGGGTAGACGGATGAAGGAATTTGGCTAGATATTCCATTTTCCAACTCAACTCTTCCAACCTATGCGCCTAGACCTAAGGGGGAACAAGCCCAGGGCACTTAAAAGTGGGAGATGTTCCTACCACCCAGTGTGCTCTTTCCTCATCTGAAGGCTTCAGGGACTTTAGATTCTACTCGTGGGCCGTGGGATGCCTCCTGTGGGGTTTCTGGGCAGGATCCAGGTAAGACCATTCCAGCTGAGCCTGAGTCCCTGACGGAGCCTGGGTCTGCCAAAGGGTCGCAGTCTAGTGCAGGGAGCCCCAGCCCCTGTGCTTCAGGCAGCAAACCGCATTCCACCATGTTCACGTGTCTGGCCATCCCCTCCTCCTTGGGACCACCCAAGGACTCATCCTGAACTAGCTCTGCCCCGTCTGTGTGTCCAGATCTCCAGATGGGCCTCTGCATAGGAACGTGCCTGTGGCTTTCAGGCAGCTGTAGGCAGTCCTCACAGACTGGCAGGCGGCACCAACCCAAGCTAGGGATTCTTTTTTAAAAATAACTGCAAGGTAGGCAAATCTTTAAAATACCAGAGAGTCTAATTCCCCAGCTTTTCCCACTCCCGGCCGACTTCTTTCCAGGTGTGGGGTATTTTAAGCAGTCATAAACACCCTTTTTGTCAGACTTTTCATCTCTGGTAATGATCATGTTTATACAAATTCTGTCACTGTTTCTTCCTTAATCACAATTCATGGTCTAAGAGAAGATCTCTTCTCAATGCAAGCTTCAGAATATTTACAGAGCTTCCACCCAGAGGCAGGCCCAGTGCTGGACCCAGTAGCAAATGAGACAGACCCATCCCTGCCCTCAGGGAGCAGATGCTCCAGTGGGGTGACCGAGGATCCTCAATTACCTATGTTGGGTAATAGATATAGATAGCAGCTTTAATGATTGCACCTGCTCCATGTGGGATGAGGAGAACAGCAGTGAACCCACTCCCACTGGTGCTAAGCCGACTTGCTGACCACCTCCCTTAAATCCTACTGAGTGTGTCCAACTCAGCTAAGAATGGTTATAAGCCAAGTGAGTCACGGCGTCAAAACCACTGCTCATTGTCTCCTCTGAAAGGCATTTGCAGTGGGACCCGCCCACCTTGGGCAGGTGCCCTGTAGCAGCTCTGCCCTGGACAGGAATGAAGAGAAATATGCCCAGAAAAGTGGGCCAGCCAGTGGCATCCAGGATGGATGACACCAAAGTTCTGCAGACACCGGCTCCTCAGAGAATGGATCTCCTGGTGTGTCAAAAGTGCTTTCCAGCGATTAGAATGCAGTCGAAAAAGCATTTGGATCTAATGCCATCTCTGCTATCCTGTGACCTTAGACAACCCCCTTCCTCTCTGAACCTCAGGTTCCCCATAGTCCTTCTAGTTGCAGCAACATTCCAGCCTTTATCTTTGGGTTTCTCTCCTGGAATGGGCTGTCTCCCTTAGGTAATGATGCCTATGTTTGTGGAAGTAATCAAGCTGCTGTTTCGGCCATTGTCACACTTTGTGCCTTCACGCTCAAATATTTGCTGAAGTGCTCCCATATACCAGGCACAGTCCCAGGCGCAGGACCCTGTGGAGAACAAGCTGATGTCCAAGGGAGCAAGGCACTGAATAAACAAGTAGACAAATGAACAAGACGGCTTCGGAGAGCATTAGGTACAGAAGGGGCAATAGGACAGGTGTGACCAAGGAAGACAGGGGAGGTTGCAAAGCCTTCTTAGAGGAGGTGGCCTCTGAGTGGAGACCTGACAGAATAGTGGGTGCTGGCCTTCTAAACAGCCTAGGGAAGAATGAGGTCACCACTCCCATTGACAGATGAGGTGTCTTAGGTCAAGCCACTTGCGTAAGTTCAGGCCGCAGGTCACAGCAGGACCAGGATTTGTTCCCAGTTTCCCTGCCCAAAAGCCACCCACAGAACCTTTACAACTGCCCCAGTCTGCATGGGTGGGAGTGGGAAACCCTCAGATCCCCCGAATCTGAAACCCTTGGCATCTGCGGTCTCCGACTCTTGCTCTCTGGTTTTCCCTGCTTGTCTATTTGTCTGTGTGGAGCTAGGAACTGCTTTAGACCCATAGCCCTACTCAGGAACTGGAGCTTTACCAAGGAAGCTCCATCTGCCTCTCTCCTTTTCCCCATCCTGTCCCCTGACGCCCCACACCCAGACACTCCCGAACTAGCGTCTGTGTTTATCGCTCCCTTGCTTTTTCACTTCAATTCCCAACTGACCATGGCTGGTAGATAGAAAACAATGGAACTGTGTTCACTCAGCTTGCATCCTGTGACCTCGCTAAGCTCACTTAACAGTTCTAGCAGCTTTTCTGAAGATCCTTGGGGATGTTTTCCTGAGAGAATCATGTCGCTTGTGCATAGAGACAGTTCTCGTTCTTCTTTTCCAATCTGTATGGCTATTATTTCTTGGCCTTGCTCTAGTGCACTTGCTAGGACCTGTGGGGGTGATGTTAGATAGGGGTGGGAGAGTGCAGGTCCTGGCCCAGTTCTTGATCTTAGGGGAAAACACCCATTCTTTCTCCATAAAGTATGGTGGTAGCTGAAAGTCTGTGCAGATCCCTTTATCAGGCTGAGGACATTTCCTTCTATTCCTGATGGGCAGAGAATTTTCATCATGAATCAGTGTTGAATATTGTCAAGGCTTGTTCTGCATTTATTGATATGATCATGTAATTTTTCTTCTTTAGTTTGTGGATATGGTCAATTACATTTGTTAATTTTCCAATGCTGACCAGCTTCATTGTGTGATTTTATTCGCGAGCATTTTGTTGAGGATTTTTGCATCCATGTTCAGAGGGATACTGCTCAGGAGTTCTCTTTCTTGCTATGTCTTTGTCTAGTTTGGGTATCAGGGTAGTGTTGACTTCATAACATTAGTTGGGAAATGACTCCTCCCTTCATATTCTGGAAAAGTTTGTGTAGAATTAGTGTTATCTCTTCTTCACTTGTTTGAATTCACTAGTGAAGCCATTTCATAAGCATGGAGTTGTCTTTATCAGAATATTTGTTTGATTCAACTACAAATTCTATTTCTTGAATAGATATAGGACTATTTTTTAAATCTATTTCTTTCTGAGTGAACTTTGACAGTTTGTGTCTTTCGAGGAATTGGCTCAAGTCATCTCAGTGTTCAAACTGATGGACCTAGAGTTGTCCTTGCTCTTTCCTTATTTGTTGGCTATGTTTTTCTTTTCTTTTATTGATCAGTCTGTCTAGAGCATGGGTCAGCAAACTATAGCCTGCAGGTAAATCCAGGAAAGGGCCCAGTTTTCAAGTGTTTAAAAACCAACCAACCAACCAGACAAACAAACACAAGAAAACACAAGAATAGCATTAAATATTAAAATATTTACTCTCTGGCTCTTTACAGAAAAAGTTTGCTGTCCCTTGATCTAGAGGGTTCTCAATTTTACTGACTTCTTCTAATTTAGCCTAACTTATTTTTCCTATGCTTTTTCCTTTTTCTTTTCTCCTTCCTTCCTTCTTTTTTTTTTTTTTTTTTTTTTTGACATGGAGCCTTGCTCTGTTTCCCAGGCTGGAGTGTAGTGGTATGATCTTGGCTCACTGCAACCTCTGCCTCCCGGCTTCAAGCAATTCTCCTGCCTCAGCCTCCCAAGTAGCTGGGACTGCAGGCCTGCACCACCATGCCCAGCTAATTTTTGTATTTTTAACGGAGATGGGGTTTCACCATGTTGCCAGGCTGGTCTCAAACTCTTGGCCTAAGGTGATCCACCTGCTCGGGCTCCCAAAGTGCTGGGATTACTGGCATAAGAAATTCATTATATGGATTTCTTCTCTTATTTTTATTATTTACTCCTTTCTACTTGCTTTGGATTTAATTTACCTTTCTTTTTCTAATTTCTTATTTATTTTATTTATTTTTTTGTGGGGGGACGGTGGACGGAGGAGAAACAGAGTCTTGCTCTGTCACCCAGGCTGGAGTGCAGTGGTGCGATCTCAGCTCACTGCAGCCTCCGCCTCCCAGGTTCAAGCGATTCTCCTGCCTCAGCCTCCCTAGGAGTTGGGACTACAAGCACGTGCCACCATGCCTGGCTAAGTTTTTGTATTTTTAGTAGAGACAGGGTTTCACTGTGTTAGCCAGGATAGTCTAGATCTCCTGACGTCGTGATCCGCCTGCTTCGGCCTCCCAAAGTGCTGGGATTACAGGCGTGAGCCACCGTGCCCAGCTTACTGTTTCTAATTTCTTTGGGTGGAATCTTTATTTGAGATCTTTTCTTATTTTCTCATAAAATCACTTAATGCTATAAATATTTCTTTTGGGTACTGCTTTAGCTGTAGCTCACAGATTTTGATACGCTATATTTTCATTTTCATTTAATTCAAAATATTTTTGAATTTCCCTTGTGATTTCCTCTTTGACCCCTAGGAGATTTAGAAGTGATTATCTAATTTCTAGTTCTCTTAAATTTATTAAGGTTTGTTTTTTGCCCCAGAATGTGGTCTTGGTTGGTGAATATTCTACCTGTGTTTCGTGTTTCCATTCACCCACCCATCTCTCTAGCCATCTCTCCACTCATTATCCACTGCTTATCTTTGTATGCATCCAGTCATCTATCCATTGATCCACCCATTTATCCGCTGGTATAATCCATATAGCTATCATCTATCGATGTAGCAATCCTTTTACCCATTAGAACAGTGCCTGGCACATAATATTTTTACCATACATATTATTATCCTTGGACAAGTCATTGTGGCTCATGAGTATGGGGCTGTGATTGCCCAGAATGGATTACATGTCCATCCATTGAATGGAGAAGTAGGCTCAATCCCAGATGATGCTTACAGATGGGAGCATCACAGACTGATGGTTTGCCAAAAGCAAATTGTCAGATATAGATACCAGAAAATGGGGAATGGATGCTGGGCAAACAAAGCCAACACATGCCCATGATGGCATGGAAGAAGGGAGAACCAGAGGGGATTCCAATGTAAGTCCTACAAAATTTCTGAAAGGTAGCTCTGCACACCATGAGTGGTTGATGAGTTCCAAGGCAACAAGAATGGCTGAAAATGGTACGCACAGTTATGGGACTGGAAGAGAAACACATTAACTAAACATGTAAATTTTTTTTTTTTTTTTTTTTTTTTTTTTTTGAGACAGAGTCTCGCTCTGTAGCCCAGGCTGGAGTGCAGTGGCCAGATCTCAGCTCACTGCAAGCTCCACCTCCCGGGCTTACGCCATTCTCCTGCCTCAGCCTCCTGAGTAGCTGGGACTACAGGCACCTGCCACCTCGCCCGGCTAGGTTTTTTTTTTTGTATTTTTTACAAAAGTAGCGACGGGGTTTCACCATGTTAGCCAGGATGGTCTCGATCTCCTGACCTTGTGATCCGCCCATCTCAGCCTCCCAAAGTGCTGGGATTACAGGCTTGAGCCACCGCGCCCGGCCACATGTAAATGTTGATTGAGCACCTACTGCTTACTGGCCATCACTCTAGGTCCTGGGGCACAGCAGTCACTGTTCTTGGGGAAGTCACATTCTGGTGGTGGAAATGGACAATGAACAAGTTAAATAAAATATGTTTAAACATATTCAAAAATAATTTTAAAACTTCCATTATAGATTTCATTTTAAAGTCACTCTAAACATATCCCAAAAAAAAAAAAAAAAAAACAAATTCATTCATCAGATAGGTGCTGAGGGCTTTTGCTGGGCTAGGTGCTGGGTATTTGGGCCTCCTCCTCCTTTGTGGCCCTGCTGTTCTCTCTGCTTCCATCTGTGTCATGGCACCAGCCATGCTGTAGGAGAAATGATCTGTCTACAAGTCTCTCTACCTGGCTAGACTGTAAACTCACTGATGGGCTTGAAACATCTCTGCTTAGTATAGTGCCTGGCCTGTAATAGATGCCCAGTAGTTTGTGGGATGTATGGATGCATGCATCGGTGGGTGGGTGTATATTCTGGTGTCATGTGGAGTGTTCTGTATATTGGCCATAGGTCATGTTGGTTGACAGTGTTGTTTGGGTATTTTATATTTTTACTGATTTTCTCTGTTTGTTCCATCAATTCATGAGAAGGGATTATTGAAGTCTATAATTGTAGATTTGTTTGTTTATTCTTTCAGTCCTGAGTTTTTGCTTCATATATTTTGAAGCTCTGTTAAGTGAACACACATTTAGGATTGTTATGTCTTCTTGGAGAATTGGCCCCTTTATCATTGTGTGATGTCTATGGGTGATGATATTTCCATGAGGTATAGGCTTGTGGGTTGACAGTTTTCATTCCATGGTCATTCCATTGTCTTTTGGATTGCATAATTTTTATGAGTAATCTGCTGTAATTCTCATCTTTTGTTTTTCTATAGTTAATGTCCCTTTGTATTCTGGTTGCCTTGAATATTTTGGCTTTGTCTTCCAGCAGGTTGAATGTGGTATGCCAGAGCTTTTGCTGTTTTTGTTTTGTATTTGTTACTGAAACACCAGGGGTTTGGTCTAGGTCCTACCTCACAGAAAGCCAACAAATGAGACTACTGAGTATCGCCAAGGAAGAAGGCTTTAATCAGGCATTGCAGCCAAGGAGATGGGAGCTCAGTCTCAAATCCATCTGCCTAACTGACTAAAGCTAGGGGTTCATGTAGCAGGGAGGAAATGTAACAATGTATAAGAAACAGAAACTAGGGAGGGGCAAGAAAGCTGTCATGATGAATGAGGGGTCCTGCATCTCACTGTCTGGATGTGGTGATCTCCTGAATTTCAGTTCTTTGATACTTTTTTGAGAGGACTGAAGGTGTTTCCTGAGGAAGGAATTCAGATAAAACAAATGTAAGGTTCAAACTTTAAGACCAGAGGGTCAGTTTCTAAGTCAGTTTCTATGTTTATAAAAAAGAACAGTCTATGGGACTATTGAATTGGTTTCACATTTAATCTGCTTGATGTCTTATGCCTTCTTGGATTTGTAGTTTGGGAACATCATTAATTTTAGAAAATTCTCTACCATTACTTTTTCCAATATTTCAGGTAGGTTAGTGCTCATGTTTGCTCTCTTTTCAGAGGTGTCTGCCTTCTGTTAGATTTTGAATGCATTGGTTGCCTGCCACATGAGATCTCTGATGAGAAGAGAGCCCCAGGGGGCTAGCCGCTCTCTGCCATATGAGGACACAAGGGGAAGCTGAGAAGGGTGCAAACCGGAGGAGGGCCCTCCTAAGGGCACCTGGTCTCAGACTTCCAGCCCCTGTAACTGGAAGCAAAATAACTTTCTGTGGTTCATAAGCCACCTCGTCTGTGGTACTTTGTAACAGCAGTCTGAAGGCATAAGGCACTGGGCCGAGAGCCCTATCCTCACTCTTGACCACACCCCTGACCTGGCTTCCTAGCACCTCCCAGTGTCTGAAATTGCTTCTTTATTTGCTCATTTGTTGATTGACTTTGACCCCAAAAGATCAGCTCCATCACAGCAGGGTCTTGTGTCTGTCTGGCCACCAGTGAATCTCTAGCACTTGGCACAGCACTGGGCACAGTAGTTGCTGAAATATTTGTTGAAAGGAAGAAGGAACAAATGTAGGACAGAGACTGCCCGGGACTCGGGTAGTCTGGGAGTCTCATCATTCTCTGGTATTTGGTGTGTTTCCTCACGACTTGTGTCCCATGGAGAGCAAATGCAAGAGAACAGGTAACTCAGTGTGGCCAGGGTGCGTTGGTAACATGACTGTTGGCTGTGTGGCTGAGCCTAGCTGTTCAGGGGTGTTGCTGTGGCTTTCTTCACACCCAGCCCCAGGCCTAGGGAGTGCAGGGGGCTTCTTTTCTCATGGGAGTTCCATCTGTACCCTCTAATGTCAGCTGTTGGTATCCTCCAAGAGTGGCTGTGTAGCCCCTGCAGGTCCCTGCCTCCCCAGGCTGAGGTCCAGTGGCTGGCTCTGCATTGACCCTGGGACTTGCAGCATGGCCTTTTGTGAGGTTGTGCATGTGGACAGCAGAGGGACCAACAGCAGGACAGGCAGTGTAGGTGGCTGTGAGCAGCAACAGCTGTTCTATTAGCAGGAGGCCCGGCAGGGAACTCACATCAGCACACCAGTGGAGTTCCCCTCTCACCTCCCCCAGGGGCCACACAAAAAGATCCAGGATTGAGACCCAGATGCCTCTGTCCACAGGGATGGGGCATGGGGGTGGAGCCCCATGTGGCTGCCTGCTGTGGCCCTGCCAGCTGGCTCAGGCTGATGTCCCAGGGTAAATCATCACAAAGGAGATGAGGTTCACAGGAGTGCCCACTGTGGGAGTTCTTCCTGTCCTGCTGTGCTGTGCCTGGCCTGTCCCTTTTCTGGGCAGTTGTGCACTCTCAGGGGAAACTGTTGCTTTTCTCTCTACCCAGCACGGAGATGGCGTGGGGGTGGCAGGGCAGGAGTCCTTCCTGTAGGCGCAGCTCTTGGGGTCCCAGCTCTGAGCAGGGCCTCCTATTAGGGCGCCCTCCTTGTCAGTGACCACTGGTCCATTTTGTTGTTTTAAGAGCTTTGTTGAGATGTAATTCACAAACTGTCACTTGGCCCTTTTAAAGTATATAATCCAGTGGTTGCTAGGATATCTGCAGACTTGTACACCCCTCGCCATTGTCTAATTGCAGAACATCTGCATCAGCCCAAAAAACAACTCTGCACATATTAGTAGTCACTCCTGCTCCCCTCTCCCCAGCCCCTGACATCCACTAATCCATTGCCTATCTCTATAGATTCACCTGTTTGGGACGTTTCATGTCAATAGAATCATGCAATATGTACCTGTTGTGCCTGGCTTCTTTACCCAGATATGATGTTTTTACGTATCAGTACTTCATTCCTTTTTATGGCTCAACAATATTCCATTGTATAGCTACAACAGATTTCCGTATCTGTACCCAGCTGATGTTTTTTTGGTTCTACCTCACTGTTTTCTTAGTTTTGTGGCAGCTCACTGATGCATTTAAAAGCTGGCCTAAACGCATGGACCTTGCCTGGGTCAGGCAGGCGCCCTGAGTTTCCAGTCATCCCTTGTCAGCTCTGTGCTTTAGTGTGGTGTCCGCATGCATCCGGGTGCTTCAGAATGCTGGCTGGTCTCTCAAAACCTGGGGTCATGGTGCCCTGCCCAGGGGGCTGCACCCTGGTGTGTCCGGAATTGGTGGCTTCTTGGTCTCACTGACTTCAAGAATGAAGCCATGCACCCTCGCAGTACTGCAGTTCTTTTTTTTTTTTTGAGACGGAGTCTCGCTCTGTCGCCCAGGCTGGAGTGCAGTGGCCGGATCTCAGCTCACTGCAAGCTCCGCCTCCAGGGTTTACGCCATTCTCCTGCCTCAGCCTCCCGAGTAGCTGGGACTACAGGCGCCCGCCACCTCGCCCGGCTAGTTTTTTTTTTATTTTTTTAGTAGAGACGGGGTTTCACCGTGTTAGCCAGGATGGTCTCGATCTCCTGACCTCGTGATCCGCCCGTCTTGGCCTCCCAAAGTGCTGGGATTACAGGCTTGAGCCACTGCGCCCGGCCCAGTATTGCAGTTCTTAAAGATGGTGTGTCCAGAGTTTGTTCCTTCAGACGGTCAGATGTGTCTGGAGCTTCTTCCTTCTGGTTGGTTCGTAGTCTCACTGGGTTCAGGAGTAAAGCCGCAGACCTTCGTGGTGAGTGTTACAGCTCTTAAAGGCAGCACGTCTGGAGTTGTTCATTCTTCCCGGTGGGTTTGTGGTCTCGCTGGCTTCAGGAGTGAAGCTGCAGACCTTCGCAGTGAGTGTTACAGCTCATAAAGGCAGTGTGGACCCAAAGAGTGAGCAGCAGCAAGATTTATTGCAAAGAACCAAAGAACAAAGCTTCCACGGGGACCCAAGTGGGTTGCCACTGCTGGCTTGCACAGCCTGCTTTTATTCTCTTATCTGACCCCACCCACATCCTGCTGATTGGTCTGTTTTACAGAGAGCTGATTGGTCCATTTTGACAGAGTGCTGATTGGTGCATTTACAATCCTTGAGCTAGATAGAGTCACAGCGTGCTATTTAGCTAGATGCAGAGTACCCATTGGTGTATTTACAAACCTTGAGCTAGACACAGAGTACTGATTGGTGCATTTACAATCCTTGAGCTAGACACCAGAGTCACAGAGTGCTAGTCCTCCAAGTCTCCACTAGGTTAGCTAGATACAGAGTACCAATTGGTGTACATAAAATCCTCCAACTAGATATAAAAGTTCTCCAAGTCCCCATCCGGTTCAGGAGCCCAGCTGGCTTCACCCAGTGGATCCTGCACCAGGGCTGCAGGTAGAGCTGTCCCGCCAGCCTGCACTCCTCAGCCCTTGGGCTGTCCATGGGACCGGGTGCCACAGAGCAAGGGGCGGTGCCCGTCAAGGAGGCTCGGTCGGCGCGGGAGCCCACCGCAGGACAGGGAGTTCAGACACGGCAGGCTGCAGGTCCCAAGCCCTGCCCCTCAGGGAGGCAGCTAAGGCGCGAGGAGAATTTGAGTGCGGCGCCGGCGGGCCGGCACTGCTGGGGGACCCTGCGCAACCTCCGCAGCTGCTGGCCCGGGTGCTAAGCCCCTCACTGCCCTGGGCCGCGGCGCCGGCTGGCCGCTCCGTGTGCGGCCGGCTAAGCCGACGCCCGCGCCTGCGCCGGCCGGAACTCACAATGGCCTGCGAGCGCAGTCCCGGTTCCTGCCCGCGCCTCTTCCTCCACACCTCCTGCATGCAGAGGGAGGCGGCTCTGGCCTCAGCCAGCCCAGAGAGGGGCTCCCACGGTCCCGTGGCGGGCTGAAGGGCTCCTCAAGCGCCGCCAGAATGGACGCAGAGGTGGAGGAGGCGCTGAGAGTGAAGGCTGCTAGCACACTGTCACCTCCTACTGGGACCTGAGGCTTGTTTTGCACTTGCTTCAGGAGGGGGAACCTGCGATCTGTGTTTAGAATATGTTCCCTACTGCTTTACTGGTTGTGAGAGAGAGACTATGGTTTTCTGTGCTGTCACAAAATGGGGTGGAGCAGAGGCTCCCAAGGATCAGGCTGCGGGTAAGGGTGGAAGAAGGTGTCTCTCATGGGGGCCTAGACAGTCAAAGAGGGGAGGACTCTAGTAGCAGTTTTCTGCTATTTTACTAATGACCCCCAAACCGTCTGGCTTCAAACCTTAATGAACATTTGTTATCCTCCAGTTCTGATGTGGTTCTGGCTGAGTCTCTCCTGAGGTTGAGGCAGGTTCAGGGTGGGGCTACGGTTATCTGAAGACTTGACTGGAGTAGGGGGATCTGCTTCTCACCTGTCTCAGCCACATGGCTTTTGGCAGGAGGCCTCAGTTCCTGCCCACATGGGGCTCTCCATAGGTTACTTGAGTGTCCCCAGAGCCAGCGATCCCAGAGAGCAAGACAGAATGGCAATGTCTGTCATGACCCAAACACAGAAATCGCA
Organism: Rhinopithecus roxellana; assembly: GCF_007565055.1. NCBI lineage: Eukaryota > Metazoa > Chordata > Mammalia > Primates > Cercopithecidae > Rhinopithecus > Rhinopithecus roxellana. The sequence continues at coordinate 52,809,979 of NC_044549.1, forward strand.
CATTGTCATGTCTGCCCCCTTCTGCTCATCAGAAGTGTCTGGGTACTTGTGTGCCCCAGCATTTGTAAATTGCAAGCTAATTACCCAGGTGATGCTGGTAGGAAGTTTGGGGAGGTACTTAGGTCACAGGGGCAGAGCCCTTGGGACTGTGATTTGTGTCCTTATAAAGGACACAAGAGGTGAGCCAGCCTCCTGTCTGGAGAGCCAACTGTTGCTTCCACCATGTGAGGATAGCACCAAGGTGCCATCTGTAAACCAGACTAGTGACCCTCGCCAGATCCTGAATCTGGGGGAGCCTTGGTCTTGGACTACCCAGCCTCTCAAACATTGAGGAATAAATTTATCTTGTTTATAAGGCAGCCAGCGTATGGCTTTTTTGTTATAGCAACCCAGAAGGATTGAGACAAGAAACATCGTTAAGTCCAGCCCATGTTCACAAAGGGAATTCAACCCCACTGCTTGATAGGAGTGCTTGGCCCCACTGCTTGGCAGGCTTTGTGGATGTGTTTTAGAGCCACCAAGGGACTCAGCCTGCTTCTGGGCCATCCCATGTTCTGCAACTGTAGGATTCCCTTTCTTGCCCTCAGTCACACAGAGCAGGGGGAGGTGAACTAGAACCCGGCCTCCTGACTACAGCCCAGGAAACTTGGGCCTATAGCAGGGAATGATGTCACTCATCATAGCTAATTGGACATTTGCTGTGTTCTAGGCAGGTATAGTCAGTCTCCACAACCACCTAGAGTGGAGGTGCATTTTACAAATGAGGAAACATGGGCCCAGAGAGGTGAAGTAACTGCCCCAGAGTCACACAGCTGGTACTTGGCACACAGCTGGTACCCTGCCATCATGGGAAGCTCCTGGAGGCTCCGTGGTGGTTGCAGTAGGTGTCACATGCAGACAGAGGCTTTCAGGGATCTGTCTGGCAAGAGAGGGAAGGGTAGTCCACCCTGGTGGGTCTGGGTGTGTGTGGGGTGGGTGGCCAGGGATGACCTTGTTGAGAAGGTGACATTTGAGCCAAGACCTGAGGGAGGGGATGACACTGTGTGGACCTGGGGCAACACGTGCCAGGAGGAGGGACCAGCAGGAGCCAGGGCCCTGAGGCAGGAGTGGCCTTGTGTGTGAGAAACACCGGGAGGACAAGTGGCTGGAGTGGGGACGAGAGAGACAGTGGTGGCAGGAGGTGAGGGTGGGGTGGGGAAGCAGAAAGACCACAGGTGGGCTCCAGCCCAGGTGATGTTGGCTTGACTTGCAAGTGAGGGCAGCTCTGAGTGGGCTGTGAGCTTGTCCATCTCCTGAAGATCTGTCTGGCTGTGTGTTCAGGGCAGACATGGGGTGACATGGAGTTGGGGACCCATGAGGAGACACCTGCCACTGTTAGAGGGAGTGCTGGTGGTGGCCTGGCCCAGGCAGGGCAGGGGAGGGTTGGGGAAGGGCTGATTCTTTTGGGGGCCAATGGGAGGGTGTAGAAGATACAGAGGGACACAACAGCTCAGTGTTTTGCCTGAGCCCGGGGACGGGTGGAGGAGCCCCAACTGAGATGGGGAGGCCGTGGGGGTCAGCTGGGCCAGGCTGAGTGCAAAATGCCTGCGTGGTGTCTTAAAGGTGAGCTCAGGAGGCAGGTGGCTGTATAGTCTCCAGTGGGATGAAGGCTTCCAGCTGGCCACGTGCATTTGGTCTGCAGCCAGTGTGGACTCCCGGGGTAGTGCAACCTCTAGCTGACCCAGAGGACAAAGCCTTTCTGGGGTCATCAGGCATGGGCACCTGAACTGCAGTGGCTGCGCTCCCAGTATTGTCTGGTTGCCGCACAGCACCCAGTCCCCTCACCTGCTTCTCACTTCTGTGTGCACAAGATTCAGATTCCAGGGTCTGAGGCTGGGCGCCACCTGCCCCAGGAGCACCCAGAGCCTGCTGTGGGGAAGCGGGTATGAGCCTGGGCCTCTGGCTCACTGAGTGTGGGAAGCCTCTGCACAGCCAGATGGTTCATGCCTTTGTGTCTTGGCTGCCTCTCCTGGGACCCATGGACTCCATAGCGAGGAATCCTGAGACACCATCTGCAGTGGGACTTTGCACTCCAGCTTGCCTTAGAAGCCCCCAGGATCTCCCTGTTCACACAGAGGCTAGGCTCACTCTGAGTTCCTGATTCAGGGGATCTGAGTGGGGCCAGAGAATTTACATTTCTAACATGTTCCTAGGTGATGCTGATGCTGTGGGTGCCCAGGCCACACTTTCAGAGGACCACTACTCTGGACCCACCCCATGTGTGACAGATGGGGAGACTGAGGCTTGGAGAGATATGGTCCGTCCAAGTCCCAGAGCCATCTACTTTTGTTGCCAGCAGCAGTTAACATGAAGATCTTCAGGGGGTTGGGATCCTCATGCAGGGGCCTGACAAATGGAACCTTCATGTTGACAAGGCGTCTGGGATTGTCCTCAGAGCCCACAGGGATTGTCCAAGGGCCTCTACAGCCTGGAGGCAGGGCTTAGAAGCCCACTGCTTCAGGGAGCATGCCTTCCTCCAGGAGCGAGAGGCCCCAGGATCTGGCCAGCTAAGTCTGCTCTGGGCCAGTCCCCAAAGCCTGAGTGGACAGGGCTGGTGCAGGGAGCAAGTCCCCTGGGGGAGCCAGGGCTGCAGGCGCTGAGGTCCCATTTAGTTCTCTGTCCAGCTGGGTCTCTGGGGACAGGTGAGTGAGGGTCTGAGACCGGTGGGAGGGGACATGAGACTCAGAGCCGGGAGCAGCATCCCTCCTAACGTTCCCATGGTCTGGGCACATTAAAGATTCTCAGCCACGTGGCCGTCCCAGGACAGGATGCGATTTTGTGTCAAGGTGACTGCTTGATCCAGAACCAAAACGCGAGGTGAATCCTAAAGTCCTTGGAGGTTTCCCAGATTTTATTAACACAAAATGATTCCTTCCAGACTTTTCCCAGGGGAAAAAAACTGAAAACTCAAAATATTAGCTGGTTTGGTGAAAAGTGGCCTTTCAAGGAAATCTTTTTTTTTTTTTTTTTTTTTTTTTTGGTTGAGACGGAGTCTCACTCTGTCGCCCGGGCTGGAGTGCAGTGGCCGGATCCCAGCTCACTGCAAGCTCCGCCTCCCGGGTTCACGCCATTCTCCTGCCTCAGCCTCCCGAGTAGCTGGGACTACAGGCGCCCGCCACCTCGCCCGGCTAGTTTTTTGTATTTTTTTAGTAGAGACGGAGTTTCACAGTGTTAGCCAGGATGGTCTCAATCTCCTGACCTCGTGATCCGCCCGCCTCGGCCTCCCAAAGTGCTAGGATTACAGGCTTGAGCCACCGCGCCCAGCCTCAAGGAAATCTTTTGAGGTTTTTTCCTTTCTCCTCAAATGATGAGGTGCGAGAAGGTTTCTCACAGGGTGATCTTTGCCCACGGTGCAGGGGATAGAACACAGTCTGGAGTGAGAGAGAACCACCCAGTGAGATGGGCAGTTACCACTCCCGGGGCACAGAGCGGAACACTGAGGCCCAGAGGTGAAGGGGCATCCCCAGAGGCACATGGCTGGGATGCAGCAGAGTGCACCGTACTGGTCGATGGTACCAGCCTGGGTAGACTCCCAGGTGTGGAGTCCTGCTGCCATCCCTCACCAGCACTGTGACCTCAGGCAGGTCACTGTCCTCATCTGCACCCAGGGGACAATGGCAATGCCCAGTTCGAAGGGTACCCTTTGAAGAGGGAATGCAGTGATTGATACCAAGAGGTCAGGACAGGACAGGCACTCCATCTGTCCTCAGGAAGTGCTGGTCATGACCCTTGCTATTCTCATGCCCGTTCTGTTTGACTTTTCACACCACTCCTAGATGACAAAAGCAGTCTTTCAGGAACATTATTTTTATCACAGGTCTCCTCTGCTCAAGATCCTGCCATGGCTCACTGTTGTCTGGATGAACCAGCTTCGGTCTTTCTGGGCCTGTCCTGTTTAAGGAAGGCTGACTTGCCTTCTTATCATCCATGACTTTGCTTTTCTCACCTCTTTGCTTCATTCAACACCTGTTTGTGGAAAACAGACCTCCTCTGTGCCAGGCCCTGCTCCCACACCCCTGGCCATGGTTCCATCTACTCCCCAGCCCCAAACCTCCCCCAACCATGGCAGGATGGAGGCCTTAGAGCCTTGCTGTGTCCAGAGGACTTGGCTGGGGAAGGAGAGAAGAAGAAAGTGTCACGAATGTTTATCCCTCAAATGCTATTTGGACAGGAAAGCTGAGACCTGCCCACAGACACGGCTTCTGCAGGTACACTGGGCTCATGTGGATGTGTGGCCTCTCCCACCTGCTCCTGTGGGGTGGGACCTGCTTAGGCTCACTGCTCTGCCCCGAGCTTAGCCCAGGCTCCTGGGGGAGTGTGGATGTGTTTTGTGCTCTTGTCCAGGTGCTGGTTGCCCCTCAGGTCTCCTCCCAGAAGCCTCTCAGATGGCCACCCCTGACGTTTTGGCCCGGGACGCTTGCCCCTCACCTCTAACAAGTCAGGGAGCCTCTCACACACCAAGCCCTGGGCAGGCAGCTCTCTGCTGAAGTCAAACCAGGCTGAGACCCCTGAGCTCAGGCCCCAGGGAGAGGGAGGAGGATTTGGTTTTATTTTAAGGTAAAGAAGGCCTTGAAAGAGGCATTTGAGCATTACAGGGAATGGGTCTCTATAGATGTTGTTTGCATAACAAGTGTCTAAATCATCAGGAATAGGGAAGAAATTGCAAATGAGCACTACCGCAGACACTCTGGAAGCTGAGGTCTTCGGGTACCTCAAAAATGTTGAATGTATAACAGCATCCCTGAATTTGAGGTTCTTAAATGGAGGGGAGAAGGGAGTGGGAAATGGCCTGGGGGTGTTAAAGTGGTTGGGGCTGATCAGGTCTGTGGGGTCTAACACTTACAACAACTTAGTTTTAGGTGGATCGTTTAGAGAAAGAACTCAGAATTACATGCGGATTCTGAGAAAGAGCAGGTACAAATGGTTTAAGCCTCTGTAGCCTCCCCGGAAACCTGCCTGTGGAGGTGAGTCAATTACAGCATTTAGGAAGAAAACCTTTTCTCCTGTGTCCACCTGCTTTGACAGTCTGTGTGCCCTTGAGTGGGCCACCTCATCTGTCTGAGCCTCAGTTTCCCTGTATCACGTGAGATGGTGCATTTGAGGCCCTGTACATGCATAATGAAAGGACAGCAGTGATGCTGCAGATTTCTTCAGGGAGAAATGAAGGGCACAAGGATTTCTAAAGACTCCAAAAGGCTGCTGGACCATCTTTACATACTGTTTGACTCTGGCACCCATTACATTGCCTAATAGCTGGCTACGGTGTCTCTTATTTTTATTCTTGCTTCAAAGCTAATAGCTTATGATATAAAGACCCCAATATTGTGGTGAAAACCTCCTACTGGAATAGAGCAGCCCTCTTGGTTGGCTGCGTTACCCTGGTGCTTTGCACTGTTCCAGCTTAAACTGTGTTGTGTGTGCCCATGTGCATGTGCCTGTGTGTGTGCCCGTGTGTGTGTGCACGTGCACTCCTGGGTTCTCTCTCTGGAGTCCCCTTCCCTCCTAAGTTTGTGCCGAGTGCTCAGTGCTCCAGTCAGTGCTGCATTTTGATGACTTTTGTCCCATCACCCCTGTGCCCCACTCCCATCTCCAGTCAGCATCAGCTCTGGCTTGACTCAGGGGCCAGGAGTTATTTTAACACTGCTTTAAATTTAAAATTTAGTAATTTTAACATAATTACTTCACCAGGAGTTATCTTAACACTGCTTTTCCATGTTGGCCTGGCTGCTTCAGGTGGTAGCCTAGGCAGCTCCCAGAGGAGAGAAGGCTTCTCATTCCTAAAAATTCTGTTGAGGATTCTGGTGTGGATTTGCTGGATGTGGGTTACGTGTTCATCCTGGAACCAGTTGCTGAAGCAGAAAGCACGAAGTGCACTGATTGGCCAGGTGTAGGCTGTGTGTGCACTCTCTGACTCTGGTATTAGAGGAGGTTAACTGCAACCATGCCACATGGACTAGGAGAACCTGGGGTGGGAGTTCTTCAAAGGACAGAAGATGTGCTGTTGGCATAAGAAGAGTAGAGATTGGGCAGGCAAGAAAAGTATCCACAGATGGCCACTAACCCACCTGGGGCAGCGAAGCATCCTGGCATCCGAAGGGGTGAGCTCACTCTATCCCTGGTAGAAAACCCTACTTAAAACACAGGAGAACCACTTAGAACATCAGGAGTTGCGGCCTGGAACTGAGAGCCACATGGAGACAGGGTGTGGGGCAAGCAGAGTGGGAACAAGCTCTGGACTCCCCTGCGGGGGCTGCTGGCCTGAGGAGCCTGGGCCGTGGGCACAGACACACGTGCCAGGGGCTGCGGCAGTCTGGAGGCCAACACTTCCAGGATGAGCAGGCAGGGAGCATAAGGATGAGGACCCCTGGAGGATTCTCCTGGGAGCTTGTTAGAAACGAATGTCTCCCATCTGCCTCAGGCCTCCCAGATCAGAATCTGAATTGTTACCAGATGATCCCATGATTCCCGTGCACCACTTGTCTGAAAGGCTCATTTCCTTTCTCTCAGCCTTCACTTGCAGTGGTGGTGGGACTTACGTTGGTTTGGTCTTCGGTGAAGACTTTCTGGAAGGCAGTGTGGCAATGTGTATGAAGGAGCTTCAAAACTATCCATGTTCTTTGATTCAGTTTTTCTACCTCTGAGACTATTACTTAAGGAAATCATCACAGGCAGGGACAAAGAAAGTCATGCATGAAGATATTCATTGCAGTATTACTTAAAATCAGAAACTACTATGTACCCACAAACAGGAACGGGTGAAGTCAAATGTGACACACAATATATTGGATATATTGGCTGTTATACTACCACTATAAATATTGCTTTTGGTTTTCATTGAAACATAATATTTTACATATTTATGAGGTACACGTGATATTTTGTTGCATGCATAGAATATGTAATGATCAAGTCAGGGTATTTGGGGTGTCCATCCCCTTGAGTATTTATCATTTCTATCTGTTGGGAACATTTCAAGTCCTCTCTTTTAGCTACTTTGAAATATGCAGTACATTGTTGCTAACTATAATCACCCTACTCTGCCATCAAACATTAGAACTTATACCCTTTAAAGGGAGGCTGAGGCAGGAGAATCTCTTGAACCCAGGAGGTGGAGGTTGCAGTGAAGTGAGCCGAGATCGGCCACTGCACTCCAGCCTGGCGACAGAACGAGACTCTGTCTCAAAAAAAAAAAACAACAACAAACTTATACCCTCTATCTAACTGTATGTTTGTCCCGTTGACCAGCCTCTCCTTCCCCCATTCCTACTCTCACACCCTTCCTAGCCTCTAGTATCTATCATTCTACTCTCTACCTCCATGAGATCAACCTTTTTTTTACCTCCCGCATATGAGTGAGGGCATGTGCAATTTGTCTTTCTGTGTTTGGCTTATTTCACTTAACATAATGACCTCCTGTTCCATCCATGTTACTGTAAATGACAGGATTTCATTCTTTTTTATGGCCGCATAGTATTCCATTGTGTTCATATACCACATTTGCTTTATCCATTTGTCCTGAAGTGTTTTCTCCTGTGGACACTTAGGTTGATTCCGTAGCTTTGCCATTGTGAATGGTGCTGCAATAAACATGGAGTGCAGTTACCTCTCTGATATATTGATTCTTTTCCTTTGGATAAATGCCCAGCAGTGGAATTGATGGGATTGTTTCATAGTTCTATTTTTAGTTTTTTGAGAAATCTCCATACTGTTTTCCATTTATACTGTGACTATTTTACATTCCCACTAACAGTGTATGAATTCCCTTTTCTGCACATCCTTGCCAGGATTTGTTCTTTTTTGTCTTTTTGATAATAGCCATTCTAACTGGGGTAAGATGATACCTCATTGTGATTTTGATTTGCAGTTTCCTGATGATTAGTGATGTCAAGGATTTTTTTTTTTTTTGTAAGCCTGTTGGCTTTTCATCTGTCTTCTTTTGAGGAATGCTCATTCATATCCTTTGCCCACTTTTGAATGGGATTATTATTTGTGTTTTTTTACTGTTGAGTCTTTGAGTTCCTTGTATATTCTGCATATTAGCCGCTTGTCAGATGAGTAGTTTACAAATGTTTTCTCACATTCTGTAGGTTGTCTCTTCGCTCCGATGATTGTTTCCTTTGCCGTTGGAGAAGCTTTTTCATTTCATATAGTCCCATTTCTCTGTTTTTGTTTTTCTTGTCTGTGCTTTTGAGGTCTTAGGTATAAAATCTTTGCCTAGACCTGAAAGTGTTGTCCTGAAGTGTTTTCTGTATGTTTTCTTCTAGTAGTGCTATAGTTTTGGGTGTTACATTTGAGTCTTTAACCCACTGTCTTAGTCCGTTTTCACCCTGTTGACAAAGACATACCCAAGACTGGGCAATTTACAAAAGAAAGAGGTTTAAAGGACTTATAATTCCACGTGGCTAGGGAGGTCTCACAATCATGGTGGAAGGCAAGGAGGAACAAGTCACATCTTCCATGGGTGGCAACAAAAATAGAGAGAGCTTGTATAGGGAAACTCCCCCTTATAAAACCATCAACTCGCATGATACTTATTCACTGTCACAAGAACAGCATGGGAAAGACCTGCCCCCATGATTCAGTTACCTCCCACTGGGTCCCTCCCACAACACATGGGAATTCAAGATGAGATCTGAGTGGGGACACAGCCAAACCATATCATTCTGTCCCTGGCCCCTCCTAAATCTCATGTCCTCCCATTTCAAAAGCAATCATGCCTTCCCAGCAGTCCCCCAAAGTCTTAACTCATTTCAGCATTAACTCCAAAGTCTGCAGTCCAAAGTCTCATCTGAGACAAGGCAAGTCTCTTCCACCTGTGAGCCTCTAAAATCAAAAGCAAGTTGATTACTTCCTAGATCCAGTGGGGGTATAGGGATTGGGTAAATACAGTCATTCCAAATGGGAGAAATTGACCAAAACAAAGGGACTACGGCACTATGCAAATCCAAAATCCAGTGGGGCAGTCAAATCTTAAAGCTCCAAAATGATCTCCTCCTTTGACTCCATGTCTCACATGCAGGTCATGCTGATGCAAGAGGTGGGTTCCCATGGTCTTGGGCAGCTCTGCCCCTGTGGCTTTGCAGAGTACAGCCTCCCTCCAGGTTGCTTTCACAGGCTGGCATTGAGTGTCTGCAGCTTTCCCAGACACACGGTGCAAGCTGTTGGTGGATCTACCATTCTGGGGTCTGGAGGACGGCGGCCCTCTTCTCACAGCTCCACTTGGTGGTGCTTCAGTAGGGACTCTGTGTGGGGGATCTGACCCCACATTTCCCTTCCACATTGCCTTAGCAGAGGTTCTACATGAGGGCCCTGCCCCTACAGCAAACTTCTGCCTGGGCATCCAGGCGTTTCCACACATCCTCTGAAATCTAGGCAGAGGCTCCTAAACCCTAATTCTTGACTTCTGTGTACTGTCAGGCTCAATGCCACATGGAAGCTGCCAAAGCTTGGAGCTTGCACCCTCTGAAGCCACAACCTGAGCTCTACATTGGCTCCTTTCAGCCATGGCTGGAATGGCTGGGAGGCAGAGCAGCAAGTCCCTAGGCTGCACATGGCACAGGGACCCTGGTCCTGGCCTACAAAACCATTTTTTCCTCCTAGGCCTCTGGGCTTGTGATGGGAGGGGCTGCTGTGAAGACGTCTGACATTCCCTAGAGACATTTTCCCTATTGTCTTGGGGATTAACATTCCGCTCCTCATTATTTATGCAAATTTCTGCAGCCAGCTTGAATTTCTCCTCAGAAAATGAGTTTTTCTTTTCTATTGCATTGTCAGGCTGCCAATCTCCCAAACTTTTATGCTCTGCTTCCCTTAGAAAACTGAGTGGTTTTAACAGCACCCAAGTCACTTCTTGAATGCTTTGCTGCTTAGAAATTTTTTCCACCAGGTTCCCTAAATCATCTCTCTCAAGTTCAAAGTTCCGCAAATATCTAGGATAGTGGCAAAATGCTACCAGCCTCTTTGCTAAAACATTAAAAGAGTCACCTTTGCTCCAATTCTCAACAAGTTTCTCATCTCTGAGACCACCTCAGTCTGGACTTTGTTGTCCATATTGCTATCAGCATTTTGAGCAAAGCCATTCAATAAGTCTCTAGGAAGTTCCAAACTTTCCCACATTTTCCTCTCTTCTTTTGAGACCTCCAAACTGTTCCAACCCGTCTGTTACCTGGTTCCAAAGTCACTTCCACATTTTTGGGTATCTATAGCAGTGTCCCACTCTACTGGTACCAATATACTGTATTAGTCTATTTTCACACTGTTGATAAAGACATACCTGAGACTGGGAAGAAAAATAGGTTTAAAGGACTTACAGTTCCACATGGCTAGGGAGGCCTCACAATCATGGCAGAAGGCAAGGAGGAGCAAGTCACATCTTACATGGATGGCATCAGGCAAAGACAGAACTTGTGCAAGGAAACTCCCCCGTATAAAATCATCAAATCTCATGATACTTATTCACTATCACAAGATCAGCATGGGAAAGACCTGCCTCCAAGACTTAATTACCCGCCACTGGGTCCCTCCCACAACACGTGGGAATTCAAGATGAGACTTGGGTGGGGACACACCCAGACCATGTCACCCACCCTGAGTTAATTTTTGTATATGGTGAGAAGTAAATGTTGTTTTAAAAGAATTTTGCAGGAACTCTGTAGGGAATATGGTGATAAATAAGACAGATGCAGTGCCTCCCCTCTTGGAGCTGACATTCTATTAAGAAAGACAGTAAGCAAGTAGACAAATAAGACAGTTTCAGACTGTGACATGTTCACAGAAGGATGAATGGGGTAATATGGCAAAGAATCTGGGGGGCCGGGGGAGGGCTATTTAGATAAGAGGGATACTGGGAAGGCCTGTCCTAGGAGCTAGTATTTAAAGTAAAATCTGAATCAGAAGACAGAGCCAATGAAGTCAAAAGCCAGGGACAGGACAGACCTTCCAGGAGGAGGGAACAGCAGTGCCCTAGAGCTGGTGTTGGGGAGCTTGTCTGTGTGAGGACAGAATGTGTGACTGCAGTGGGGAGCTGAGGGGAAACTCCACCCTAAGAAGGTGGAGAAGTGAGCAGGGCCAGACACCACAGGCTTTGTGGGCTGTGTGTGGAATTTGGATTTTGTTCCAAGGGCAGAGTGCTGCAGAATGGATGTAGAGGAACCTGACTTGGACTGGGGAGCTGCTGAAGGCCTCATGGATGAGGCCCCTGAAATGTGCTTATGATTCATGTTAAGTGAGGAAGACAGGCATAGAGTGATGTAAAGTGTCATTTCCACTGTATAAAAAAATGGACAGGAAACAGCCCATAAGCATACATGCAAAAATGTGATAGCGATTACCTCCAGGTGATAGGATTAGAGATGGTTTTTACTTGTTTTTCTTATGCTTTTCTACATCACGCCATATAAGAAAAACAATCATGGGATTTGAGAACTTGAATTTGGATCAGTCATGGCACTTAGTTGCAGACAACAGAATCTACTCTTTCTAGTTTGAGCTAAGGGGGATTTATTTCCATGTATTTTGACTGAGAGTCCAGGACCGAGCTTGGATGTCCCATAGCCAGGAACAACACAACCTGGACCATCACCTAAATCCACCTGACTGTTGCCATGGAAACCCCACTCCCTGTGAGGCTCAAGCCTGGACACTGGAGCCAGTTGCTTTGGGAGAACCAGATGCCTCTCTTCCCTTCCAGCCAGGAGCTCTTTTCTCCACCCTGCTGTGTCACTCATGCCCATCTTCTCAGTCTGGGCAGGCCTCTGTCCAGAGGAGCTGAGAACATTCGCAGAACGAGAGCTGCAAGGGCATCTGGGAAAGGTAGATTTCAGTTTTCCAGAGGCTCAAGTCCAGTGATCATGGAAGGGGGGCTGCACACATGGCGAAGGGGGCAGTCTGCAGGTTCCACCACAGAAGAGGAACAAGAACGACAAACACGATCACTTGAGCCTTGGCCGTCTAAGAGCCAGCTGGAGGAAGGATTGGTTATCCACTCTGCTCTCGTGAGGACGGCCAGAGGCTCTCCTTGTTCAGGGAGCACTGGCTATCTGAGCCTCTTGCTTTTGCCCCCCCAAGTGCCACCAGACTGACGTTCACCTGTCAGCACCTCCCCTTCCTTGGCTGGGGGAGCTCCTCGGCCGCCTGTGAGGCAGGCTGATGCGTGCAGACTTACCCTCCCTAGGAGCAGCCTTCAGCCACTCCCAGCTGCTTTGGCCCTGGGGTAAGAGAGCTGGAGGTGGCTTGAACTGTTATCTAGGGCTCCCAGGTAAACTGAGCCCTAGCTTCCCACAGTGGTGGATATCATTGTTAACCCCCTTCTCTTTCTTTTCTTACCTCCCTAGCCCCTTTCTCTTCTCACTTCCCAAATTAACTCGTAGCTGAACCCTTATCTCCAGGTCTGCCTCAGGGACAGCCCACGCAAAGGCATTGGGGATCATCCTGTTCCTAGATCTCAGCTTCATCTGCAGGAACCAGAAGGCTCCAGGATGCTCCTGACCATCTGCTTCCTTGCCCACGCTGAGTGCCGTCATAATCATGGGCACACATACACGCACATACAGGCACACCCACATATAGTGCACTCCACATGTGTACACGCACACATGTATGCACAGGCACACACGCACAGGCATCCTCCACCCCAGGGGCTGCCCAGCCCCTCTCACTTTTCTTCCCACATTATTGCTCCTTTGGCCGTAGGACGGGCGATGTTATGCCAGGGGCTCCAGGGCATCCTCTGCATGTGCCATCCTTGGTGTAAAAGATGACTCCACTGTGTGTTGCTGTTGGAGTGTGGGTTCTGGGCCAGTGCAGTCCTGGCTTCCCACAGCAGACACTTCCTAGAGCCTGCTCAGTGCCAGGCCCCATGCTGGGCTCCAGTGTGTGGAAGGCACCATCTCCTCCAGATGTTCCCTTCCCTGCAGGCCCCCGCAGGTCAGCCTCTGAGCAGCCCTACAGCAGCCTAATGGCCCAGAGCATGATCACATCCTCCAACCACACCTCGGGTAGGCAGTGAGAGAAGCAGCTTTATTCATCAACCTCTCTGTGCCAGGAACATACTTATCTCCTCACCACATTTCAGAGGCCAATTGCTGTCATCCCTAATCCGCAAATGAGGAAACTGGGGCTCATGGAGATTAAGTGACTTTTGAGGCCACCTGGAAGCCAGTAAGGGGTGAAGCTGGAACTGGGACCCAGGAGAGTCTGATGGCTCAGGGCCAGTGCTTGTCCCCTGGCGTCCCAGAATGTGGAGCTCTGGCGTGGCTGCATGGCTATGCCTCAGCCACATAACAAGCACTGGAGACCCTGCCGTGAACGTGACAAAACCCTTACCCTCGTGGCATTTTCATTCCACTGAGGCAGATAGACCGTAAGAGACATAAGTAGAGAGTTTCACGTGGTCCTGATGAAGGCCACAAGACAGAGATCTGGGATAGAAGCGCAGAGGAGGAGCTGTGTGTTAGCTATCAAGTACCATGTAACAAGTGACCTCAAAATGTAGGAGATGAAGACAGCAAACGTCGATGGTCTTGTGTTCTGTCCTGCTGAACCCATAGTTGGAGTCACCCTAAGAACAGAGGCAGGGGAGTTTCCTGCAGGAGTGCCCCAAACGTTCCCGAGCTGGAGTCAGTTGTCATTCCAAAGAAAGGATCCCTGAACACCTGGGTGACCAGTCCATAGCATTTATTAGGAAACTTAAACACATAGGCCTGTGGTGTCATTGCGACGGACAGCGAGAAAGGAGCTGCCTACTCAGGCATGTCCGTAAGGCCTGTTTGCACTCTATGTTTCTCGGTCAGCGCATAGGGGACTGGGGCACCCTACCTCTCCCTTCTGAGGTAAGAAACCCAGGAACAGTGTGGCTGGTGGCTCTGCCTCTGGGGTGCTCATGTGATTGCGGTCATGATGTTGCCTAGGGCTGCAGCAACGAGGGGTGGAAAATCTGCTTCTGGGCTCACACACATGGTTGGTGGCAGGGGGCTCAGGTCCTTACCACCCGGGCCTCTTCCGGAGGATCTGCTCACAGAACAGGGCATCCTGGGTTGCTTCCCCAGGGTGAGCAACCTAAGACGGCGATGAAGTGAAGAACACACACACACACACACACGCACACACACACAGCCTCTGCTTGCTTGCTTTTCTGTCCTGGTTATGATCAAATGGAAAACAAAAACAAAAAATAAGAATTTTCAAAAGCTGCTGCTGGGATCACCTCTCCCCATCATCAGGCTTCCTGGGAATTCTGTGGAGGGTCTTCAGCCACCAGGGACTGGTCTGCACCTTGTCCCATGGCCCCCAGGGTCAAGGAGATGCCACAGGTGTCTGTGAGCCATTCCCGTCTCACATCACCACCTCACCTGCTGTCCTGGGGACCGTGTGATCCAAGTTGCTGTGCATCGATACTGAATTAGAATTGCTGGACAGGGAGACCAAGGTCCTTCTAGAACAAGGGGTTTGCACTCAGGCACCTGGAGCACACATTGCTGGGGACTACCTGCCTTTTGTCTCATTTGCTACTGGTAAGTGTGACCAGGCTGAGCAGCACCAAGGGAGGCCGGGTCTGAATCTGTGGGCAAGCTTGGTTCAGTGGGAAAGGCATCCCCTGGGGCTTGCTATGCTTATGGGCCGTGCCCCATGTGCTCTGACTTCTGGTCTGGGACATTACTGAAAAGGCAATGAACAAAAAGACAAATATCTGACTTTGGGTTAAGTATGTTTTTTTGTTTGTTTTGTTTTGTTTTTTTTTTGTTTGAGACGGAGTCTCGCTCTATCGCCCAGGCTGGAGTGCAGTGGCCGGATCTCAGCTCACTGCAAGCTCCGCCTCCCGGGTTTACGCCATTCTCCTGCCTCAGCCTCCCGAGTAGCTGGGACTACAGGCGCCCGCCACCTCGCCCGGCTAGTTTTTTGTATTTTTTAGTAGAGACGGGGTTTCACGGTGTTAGCCAGGATGGTCTCGATCTCCTGACCTCGTGATCCACCCGTCTTGGCCTCCCAAAGTGCTGGGATTACAGGCTTGAGCCACCGCGCCCGGCCTGGTTAAGTATGTTTTTAGTTTTTTAGCTCTCTGGCAATAAAATCCAATTTGGGATATCCAGGGATTAGATTTCTGAATGTGTTTGCTCAAAGCCCTTTGCTCCTTAAGACCCAGGAAGCCCAAGCAAAGCTTTAGCCATCAGCTGCGTGTGGTTTAATCCCAAAGTCCCTTTCCTTTGGTGTACAGACCAGGAAGGCATCACTGTCAATACCGCATAGTCACAGTCTCCGTGAAAGTTCAAGTGTGCAGTACGATCTGATTGTCCAATTTCTTGACATTCAAGCTTGTCTCCTTTGTAATGTGGTTGTAATTGATTTCTGATACTTGAAAATAGAGCTGGTTCTGGGGAAATACACTGGAAATACCAAGTAGGGGGTGCAGTGAGGCCAGTCGCACTGCTCTCATTTATTCATTCATTCATTTAGTTGCTGCCCAGGTCAGAGTTCTGGAACCACAGACCCCTCCTCGGGCTTTGCTCTCGACTCCTGGGGTGTATTCAAATCTTGGGAAAACAATTGCACTCAAGGTGATGGAAACTGAAAGAGGGTGGGAAAGGAACCCTAAGTCTTCCAAGAAGAGTGGACTTTCTGAATACAGTTCCAGGTCAAAAGAACAGCAGTAAGAGACCCTGGAGGATTGGGCCTGGGGATGTCTGCTGAGGCTGGGGAGGGGACGCTGGGAGCAGCTAGGG
The DNA here is from genome assembly GCF_007565055.1 of Rhinopithecus roxellana. Taxonomy (NCBI): domain Eukaryota; kingdom Metazoa; phylum Chordata; class Mammalia; order Primates; family Cercopithecidae; genus Rhinopithecus; species Rhinopithecus roxellana. The sequence continues at coordinate 52,825,734 of NC_044549.1, forward strand.
ATCTCAGGGTCCCTGCATCTGGTGTCGTCGTGCAGGTCTCCCGGAGCAGAGGGTTCTGGGCTCTAAGCACGTGCTCTTCTCAGTTGCAGGTCGGAAGGAGAAAGCTCACGGAGCGTCAGGTATGTGCTTCATCCACCTCTGTCCATGTGTCTGAATCCCGGTGGTGAGCGGCGCTGATGAAACCATGTGCTTTGATTTCTCCCCGCGGGTCTCCCAGGTCAGACCTCTCCTCCCCTGGCTGCTCCCTTTGGCCCTGGCGTGTGCCCCAAGGGCCTGGGCATGATCTGCAGGAGCACGTCTGTTGGCTCTGCATCCTGGAGCAAAAGCCCTGCCCAGCTTCTGTGTATTTAGAGTGACCTCTGTGGAGGTCACCTGTGTTGGTGGTTGTTCCTCCCTTTCTGGGGCTGGTGATGGCCCAGTGTGCCAAGGCTGTGACCCGTCTAGGACCAGAAACTTCTATACCTGACACGCCTGGGGCTGGGTTGGCGGGGCCAGGGCAAGTCTAAGATGCTTGGTGGTAGGCCCGGCTCCAGCCAGCCTCTAACAATGCAGGGGTGTCTCCACGGCAGGTGTAGTGCCCCTGCCCATCCTCGCCCCACCAACCGAGGGTAGGTGGGGGTGGACATGGAGTGGGCTTTCTGCCAGAGGCTCTGACTGAACCTAGAAGAGGGTCTGGTCTGAGACAGTACCTGGGGTGTCAGTGCCCCAGCCAAGGAGCCTCAGGCCTGGCAGTTCTCAAGGCATGACCTGGGGGACCAAGAAGGCCATGGGCATGGGAGATGGGTGTCAGCATGGTGAGGCTGGGGATGGGAAAGAGAGGCCAGGAGGCAGTTAAGAGCCCATGGACTCCCAGTCCCCTTTGGCAGCAGATGGACTTCCAGGTCTTAGGGTGGTGGCCTGAGGTGGCTGATTTGTATTGTGATGTTACAGGCTTGGGAGATGAGATGTCCTGAGCTTGGCCCTGGGGATGCCAGCTAGAGTGGGGTCCTTCAGATGTCAGCAGAAGAAGAGACAGAGCTGGGGGAGGCTGCATCCCAGGGAGCCTCTTGGGAGGCAGCACAGGAGGTGCCGAATCCTATACTTGGGGCAGTCAGTTATGTGCTTGGAGCAGAGGACGTGGGCAGGGAGTTGGGCTCCAGGGAACCAGAGTCCGGGGAGTGAGAGACAGGGTCTCGCAGGAAGCAGAGGCATGCTCAGAAGGGAAACTGGAGAGAGAGAGGTCCCGGAAGGACTGTGTGCAGGCGTGAAACCCAAGTGAGGGGACCAGCTGGGGATGGTGCAGCACTTGGGCTGGCAAGAGTGGGAGCTAAAGGGGATAAGGAGGGGATGCCGACGGGGATGGATGGAGAAAGGCTAGGGTCTAGGGATCCGAGGGAGGGGGCAGCAGGCCGTGATTGCAGCCTGAGGTGTGCACCGCCACACAGCCCCACCCTGGAACACAGCGCGGCCCTGAGGAGGAGGGGAGACTGCCCTTGGTGCACGATGGAGAAACCTCCAGAGTATACCATTAAGTGAGGAAAGCAGGGTGCGAGAGTACACATCTCACACTACTTTGGGGTAAGAAAGGTCAGGTGTAAGTACGTATATTCTTATCTAATTTGTCAGCAAAAAGAAACAGGAAGGAAACAGATGGCTGTTAAGATGGTCCCTTCAGAGGGAGGGCAAGGGGCAGGGCCTCCAGTGCCTGAACACCTCCTCAGGGCAGACCTACGAGTATTCCTGAGGGTTCTGAACCCTGTCAATGTAATACCTGTTCGAATAATTAATTCAAAACAACAGGATAGGGAGAGGATGGGTTGCCAATCCCTGGGGCTGGCCCTGAGGTGGAAGGGGATTCCCACATGGACTTGGAGGGGCTGTAGGCTCCGGAAGCAGATGGCCTCGCAGCCTCTCCAGCTCTCCCTGGCCTGCCTCTGTGGGCCCCTTTGGGATCTAAGCTTCCCCCAATGCCCTCCAGGTGCCCTTCTCTATCTGTCTTCCAAGAAGGCAGCTGCTTACCTGAAACCCTCATTCTGTGAAAGTTCATAGTGGGCAGCGGGTCCCTCACAGGGGCGTCCTGAGAGCAGCCTGCTCTCACTGGTGACCTAAGCGCCAGTGAACATGTAGAGTGAGTGGACCCTCATGGTGGGGATCTGGTCTGCCCCAGCCCCACCCGGCCCGGCGCTCCCTCTGGCGGATCATCAGGAAAGCATTTGCCAGGCAGGCGCTGTGGAACCCAGCCCTGGAGGAGGAAGGAGCATGGGAACGACATTTCGGTGGGGGAACAGCATGTGCAGGGATCCCAGGAGCGAGCATGACTGGCTGCCTGGGGAGAACGAGGAATGGCCTCGGTGTCGCAGGGGAACTGACACGCAGAGCCGAGCATATGTTCCAGCTCCGAGTCACATGGCTCCTAGTGGGGTGCACAGACAGGAGAAGCCGGGCAAGGGAGAGCGTGGATGGAAGTTCCAGCAGGGAAGGCTGTGTTTAGTTCTTCCAAGGCTGAAGAATCCATCCCCAAAACGCCCTGCTGTGTGGACATCGCAGTAGACAGCGTTGCTGAGGCTAAGATGCCGGGGTCAGATGTGACTTGCCATGGCTTTACCTGCCCTGGCCCATTGTCCCCATCATGCACAGGCTCACGCTTGTAATCCCAGCACTTTGGGAGACCAAGGCAGGAAGATCATTTGAGGCCAGGAGTCCAAGACCAGCCTGGGCAACATAGCCAGACCCTGTCTCTACCAAAAAAAAAAAAAAATTAAAAAAATTAAGGACACAGCCCTGAGAGACATCTCCTCCCCACCAGCTCTCACCCTGCCCCAAGGTCCCTGCTTGGGTGAGATTCTTATTCTTTAAACTCAAATGATCGGAGTTGCCACCTTTCTGGTTTGCTTTTCTTAGCTTCGGGAGCAGCAGGGAAGTGCTTTTGCCTGCAGAAGCCTGTTTGTGAATTCACGCTCACTACTTTTCCCTGAGGCAAAACATTTGCAAGATCAGATATATTCATTTTCCACAAATGAAATGACTCATTTTTTGACCATTTTGCAAATGTAGGACTTTGCTCATTGTTCCCTGGGAGGATGTGTCTGCTTTTGACTCCATCAAGAGGAAGGCTCTGGAGGCCCTCAAATGTGAATCTTCTAACGATTTATTTATGGAAGAGGGACCATAGGAAGAGAAGAGGTTTGTGGAGTTTGGAGTCTGCAAAAATGAAAGAGCCGGTGGAGGGTCCAGAGATAATATGGATACTGGATTGAAAGTGCCGGGGCTTTCTGCAGGATGCAAGCATTATCTGTTTTCACCCCGGCACTCCGTCAAATCCTTGAAATTAACTCAACTATATTCAGTCATAGGAATAAGTTCCATTCAATGAGTTCTCACTATGGGTGGGGCCTCACTTCATCTGCACAACCAACCGCACCTTTTTAAGAGAGTTATTATTGGCCCTTATTTTTTCAGCTCTGGGAAATTAAGGCTGAGAAGTACAAACCAGCTTGCCTAGGATGACATGGATTTCGAGTGGAAAGGTGGGATGCCATGCACCAAAGCCTTTGCAAGTCAGTGTCGCCTGTGGTGCTTGTTGAAAACACAGATTTCCAGCCCCTATCCCTTTCATGCCTCACTCAGTAGGTCTGGGCAGGGTTTGGGAATCTGCATTTTTTTGAGATGGGGTCTTGTTCTTGTTGTCCAGGCTGGAGTGCAGCGATGCCATCTCGGCTCACTGTAACCTTCACCTCCCGGGTTCAAGCGATTCTCCTGCTTCAGCCTCCCGAGAAGCTGGGATTGCAGGTGCCTGCCATCAGGCCCAGCTAATTTTTATATTTTTAGTAGAAACAGCATTTCACCATGTTGGCCAGGCTGATCTTGAACTCCTGACCTCAAGTAATCTGCTTGCTTCAACCTCCCAAAGTGTTGGGATTACAGGCGTGAGTCACTGCGCCCAGCCTGAATCTGCATTTTAAATCAGTGCCCACATGATCTTAACAAGCTGCTGGAACATATGGTCTCTCCAAGTAAACAGAATTTCTCCAAGTATGCCAGTGTCCAGTGGCAGCCACGTACCCTTCATAAGCATGAGCTGACTGAAGTGCGAAATTTTGCTTCTAACCCTTAGAATAATTCTTTTTTTTTTTGAGACTGAGTCCCACTCTGTCACCCAGGCTGGAATGCAGTGGTGTGATCTCAGCTCAATGCTACCTCCGCCTCCTGGGTTCCAGCGAGTCTCGTGCCTCAGCCTCCTGAGTGGCTGGGACTATAGGCATGTGCCATCATACTTGGCTAATTTTTGTATTATTAGTAGAGACGGGGTTTTGTCATGTTGCCCAGGCTGGACTTGAACTCCTGGGCTCAAGTGATCTACCTGCCTCAGCCTCCCAATGTGCTGGGATTACTGCGCCCAGCCCTGACCTTAGAAGGATATTGCATGAGGTGGTCCCATACTGGTCGCCTCCCCGTCAGGACTCTGAACGTTGACTGGCATTTTCCAAAGGCAATAGCAAGGCTCAGGGCTGGGACAATGGGGAGAGCCCGAGGACTCTTTTGTTTGGGGATGGTGGGGGAGCTTCTGGAGAAGGTGGGCCTGGTTACCAGCTTTGGCTCAGCTGGAACCCAAATGTGTAAGTAAAAGTAATTTGTCCAAAAAATTCAGTTTTCTGTCTCCATACCAAGGCAAAACAGCCTTTGTAATTAACTGGGCCTTTTTCCCCTAAACCCAAAATGAGAACACACAGTTTATTTTGTTCACAAGGAGGTATAAAAACTGCTGAACGTGGCAGACAAAGCTGGGAGTGTTTGCTGTGCCAGGTAAATAGAACTGAACTCTTTCTCTCAGGAAGGAATGGGAGTAGGCTCCAAATGTGAGAGACGGGCTGGGGCTAGGCCAGAGACCTCTGCCATTGTCCAGCCATGTTTTGGAGGTGCTGGACTGAGGGCTGAGCCGGCGGCCTCTGGAGGCAAGTGGACATTTCTTAACACTGTGGAATCAAAAGAGTACAGGCACTTGGGGAAGATAATCTTGAATTCAAATCCTTTCTCTTTTTCTTACCCTCTGTGTCACCATGCAACAGCCACTGAGCTCTCCAAGCCTCAGATTTCACTCATTCAACAGTCTTTATTGAGCATCTACTGTGTCTTTGTGCTAACTACTAAGGGTGTGAAGACCAATGAGATACAGTTAATTTCTACCCCATGAAGAAATGGAAGTAAAGACTTTAGCCTGAAGGCCATGGACCAATTAAATGAGGCTGTAGATGGAACAGCACATGCCATGTCACAGTATTCAATTAACATCCATTTCCTTTCTTCTCCCTCTGCCACAGTCTGTGGAGACGTGGCTGCTCAGAATCCTGAGGAAGGTTCTGAGGCAAGCCCATGTTTGCATGAGCAGGAGGTAGTGGCCGCTGCTTAGAGAGTGTGCCCTTTTGGCTGTCCTCCTTCCTTCCTTTGCTCCCCTGGATTTATGATTGAGATTTCTTGGGCATTCTTGACTTTGGTGGCCTTTTACTTTTCCATCTCCTTGACTCTCTGTGCTATATCCTGAGCGATTTCCTGAGGATAGTCTTCCAGTTTACTAGTGCTTTCTTTGGCTATGTTCATTCTACCATGTGGCCCATGAATTGTGGGTCCCTGAGACCCTTGAATGGCCTCTGAATGCCCTCAGCCTACTTCCGGAGGCACTGCTGGTCCTTTCTTTACACAGAAAGTAGAAAGATCTCATAGGAGCCACATTCAAGTCACTGGGCAAAAACCCATCTGACTGGGTGTATTTTGTGTTTTGATTTGTTTTCTGTGAACCTGTGTAGAGAAGTAATAACTGACTGTTTAGAAGATGGGCCAGAGATATTGGTGCAGGGGCAAGGGAGTCTACTAATGGGGAATTAGACTAAATCCCAAAATGCATTTAGTAAGCCTTGTCTAAACATCTGCTTCTATTGCATTCAAATCTTAAAAGTACTTAGAAGGTGATGACGCAATGTGTATGTGTGCATCTGACCCAGGTCCAGTGTTTGGGTGAGGACTTTGAAACCAGGGTCTAAGCTGAATGACCTTGGTCAGATGACTCAAATTCCCTGAGCCTTAGTGTCCTCGTGTCAAATGGAAATGAAAATATCTAGCCCCCAGAGTTTTCTTGATCTTGTCCACATCTGACTCTCCATACTCACCTCCACCACTGTGGTCATCACACTCTGGCCTTCTGGTGCCTCCATTCTTCCAAGCTCATTAGTGCCCCAGGGCCTTTGCCTGTGCCATTCCCTCAGCCTAGAACATGCTCCCCCAGGTCTCACCCAAGGTGGGTTCTCCTCAGTCCAATCCCCCTTCAGATTTTAGCTCCTCTTCCCTTATCATCCCACCTCAAGTAACCTAGCCAATCTCTGCACATCAGCCGGTTTACTTCTGTCCCTTATCTGCCTGTCCCCACTGAAATGTCAGCAGGAACTTTGTCTTATGCAGTCCTGTGCCTCAGTGCTCAGCCATGTGCCCTGACACAGCATGCTATTTTGGTCTCTATACTTGACACTTCCCACATCCAAGGGGAGCACCTCTGGAAGGAGGCCAGAGCTAAATGTGCCAAGCCTGCCTGTCCACATGCCTGGATGCTCCCACTTCTGTCCCTCCGTCATGCACTTCTTTCTCTTCCTAATTGCCTATCTAGGACTTCCAATACTATGTTGAGCCCAAATGACAAAAATGACATCCTTGTCTTGTTCCTGATCTTAGCTAAAAAGCTTTCAGTTTTTCACTGCTGAGTATGATGTTAGTTGTGGATTTTTTGTATATGGCCTTTATTATGTTGAGGTAGTTTCTTTCCATTCCTCTTTTGTTTATTTTATTTTTAATTTTTATTTGTTTAAGATGGCGTCTCACTCTGTCGCCCAGGCTAGAGTGCAGTGGTGCAGTCTCAGCTCACTGCAACCTCTGCCACCCAGTTTCAAGCAATTCTTCTGCCTCAGCCTCCTGAGTAGCTGGAGTTACAGGTGTGCATCACCATGCCCAGCTTTTTTTTTTTTTTTTTTTGTATTTTTAGTAGAGACGGAGTTTCTTCATGTTGGGCAGGCTGGTCTTGAACTCCTGACCTCACGTAATCCACCCATGTCAGCCTCCCAAAGTGCTGGGATTACAGTCATGAGCCACCACATGGCCTTGTTTAGTGTTTTTATTATGAAAAGGTGTTGAATTTTGTCAAGAATGTTTTCTGCACCAATTAAGATGGTTTCCCCCTTAATTCTATTATGCATTACATTGAACAGTTTTTGGATGTTGAGCCATCCTTGCATTCCAGGAATAAATTCCACTTAGTCATGCTGCAGAATTCTTTTATCGGGCTACTGAATTTGGTTGCTGATATTTGTTGAGGATTTCTGCATCAATGTTCATAAGAGGTATTAGTGTGTGGTTTTCTTGTAATGTCTTTGTTTAGCTCTGTTACAAGACAATGCTGGCCTCACAGAATGATGTAGGAAGCACTCCCTACTTGAAGTTTTTGGAAGAGTTGGAGAAGGCTTGGTGCGATTTCTTCTGGAAATGTTTGGTAGAATTCATCAGTTGAAGCCATCAGGTCCAGGGCTTTTCATTGTCACGAGGTGTTTGATTACTAATTCAGTCTCCTTATTAGTTATGAGTCTATTCAGATGTTTTATTTCTTTGTAATTCAGTCTCAGTAGGTTTAATTCTAACTTTCACTTCTGATTTTAGTTGAGTCTTTTCTCTTTATTCTTAGTCAATCTAAGTGGTAAATTGTCAATTTTGTCAATCTTTTGAGAGAACCAACTTTTGTTTGGATTTGTTTATTCTTTGTTCATTATTGTTATTATTTGTTTACTGTTGTTATTTATTGATATTATTAGTTTATCTCTGCTATAATCTTTATTATTTTCTTATGCTGCCAGCATTGGGTTTACTTTGTTCATTTGTTACTAGTTCTTTAAGTCATAAAGTTATTTTGTTGATTTAAGACCTTTCTTTTTCTTTAATGTATCAAACTATAAATTTCCTCCTTGGTACTACTTTCGCTGTGTTCCATAAGCTTTGCTATGTTGTGTTTTTTTCCTTCTCCTCTAAGTACTTTCTAATTGTTCTTGTGATTTCTCCTTTGACCTATTGGTCTTTAAAAGGGTGTTGTTTTATACAACTTTGTGAATTTTTAGGTTTTCCCTCTATTGTTGATTTCTTACTTCATTCCATTGTGGTCCCAGAAGTTACTTTGTAGGCTATTTTCTAAAATCGCTTGAGACTTAAATTGTGGCTTACCACAATTTAATCAATCCTGTGGTCAATCCTGGAGAAAGTCCACATCCACTGAGGACTCTGCGTTCTGTTGAGTGGAGTGCCCTGTTAGATCTAGTTGGTGTCTTGAGTTGCTCAAGTACTCAATTCTGCTTCCTTATTTATCTCAGGTCTGGTTGTTCTATTGTTATGAAGAATAGGGTATTGAAGCACCACCTATTAATGAGTAACTGTCTAATGAATAACGGATGACTCCCTTCAGTTGTGTCAGAAAACTTCAGAAGTTTTTGCTTCATATACATATACACACACACACATATATATATACACACACACACATATATATGTTTGCTTCATATATATATAAGTTCCAGCTTCCTGGCGTTTCCGTGTCAGGCAGTGAATCTGTGGGTGCAGACACCCATTAGCACCCATTAGGGAGCTTTCTCCTGGGTTCCTCAGGAGCCTGAGGAAGGTCCAGAAGGCCCTGCCCTTGTGCATGGCTGGCAGCTCACGGGGCACAGCCTTGAACATGCAGTGACCCTGCCCACTACTGATGGTGGCCAGGGATGGTCCTGGAGTTCCACCAGTCAGATAAGATTCTCCTTCCCCCTACAAGAGAGCAGGACCAGGAAGGAAGGAGTGGGCTGGGGACAGGGTGGGAGTGTTGTGGGGCCCCTTGGCTCCCCCATGTGGATTTTCTATATGCGTAACAGACCAATGTGTGGCTACCCAGTGCTGCTGTCCTTAAAATCTGTCCTTGACTCTCATCCCATTGGCTTTGGGGCCCTCCATGCCCTGCCTCCTGATGACCTTTCCACCCACTCCAGCCTTCCTCTCCACTACACATGTTGAAGCATCCAGTTTGCCACAGGCACGATCACACCTCCGTCTCTTTGCACGAGTGGTTTCCTGTCTAGGAAGCCTGAATACCAGCCACCCAGCCAAGCTCCTCTGGGCTCCTGGAGATGGCTCAGACACAGATCCCACTGTAAAGACCTCACTGCCCAGCTGGGAAGGTGAGACAGAGTCAGAAACCATCTACAATCCAGAGCCACCTGTTCACAGCTGCAAAGGAAAGACACGCACAGCACCGTGCATGCCCACCTGCTGCAGGAGGGGTGGGGACAGCTTCTGAAGGGGGTGGGTCTAGTAGGGCTCCATTGCCTGGGTGTGACCACAGGAATTGGCCAGGAGGCATCCCAGGTGGAAGAAAGCCAGAGTGGCAGGAACACATAGTACAGACATAGGCTGGGGACTGGGGCTGGGATCAGCCCCCTTGGTGGCAGGGCAGCCCTCTATGAGTGCACTTTGCTCTGGGTCTCTAGACTGAACTATCCCCAGCTCAGCCCCGATGGCTGAACTTCTGCTAATGAGGCCTTCTCTCCTCTTCCAGGAGCTTCAGGCCTGGCTGGCTGGGCCAGGGGCTCTCTTATACCCCTCACCAGTCCAAGCCCAGTTCCACAGGATGGGCTCGGGGTTTTGTTCTAAAGGGCAGGGGATCTGCTGGAGCAGTCCTACAGGGAGTGCCTGCTTTAACTTCCATTGGACCAGACTCCTCTGGCTGCTGGGCACAGGGGCTCTGGGCTGAAAGAGGAAGCCAGGAACCCTGAGGAGGACATGGGGGTCAGCCCTGAGAGAGAAGCCCTAGTCTGGCCTGGACACTGGAGGGGAGAGGAGAGGGAGGGGAGAGGAAGTGAAGGGAGTAGATAAGGGAGCGGAAAGAAAAGGCAGGGAGGCATGGGAGGGAGGACAGGGGGTAGCAAGGAGAGGGGGCAGCCCAGAGGTATTTACTGGAAGGTGCCCCTGCAGGACTTGTTGAGGGAGTGGCTGTCTCCTGAGAGAGAAAGAAAAGAACCAAGAACTTTTTTTTTCTTTCTTTTTTTTTTTTTTTTTTTTGAGATGGAGTCTCACTCTATCACCCAGGCTGGAGTACAATGGCGCAATCTAGGCTCACTGCAACCTCCGCCTCCTGGGTTCAAGTGATTCTCCTGTCTCAGCCTCCCGAGTAGCTGAGATTATAGGTGCCAGCCACCACACCCGGCGAATTTTTGTATTTTTAGTAGAGGCAGGATTTCACCATGTTGGCCAGGCTGGTCTCAAACTCCGGACCTCAGGTGATCCACCTGTCTCAGCCTCCCAAAGTGCTGGGATTATAGGCATGAGCCACCACGCCTGGCTGGAACCAAGAACAAATTTGGATTTTTGACTTGAAGAACTGGGAGGACAGCAGTGCTTTTTACTGAGATACAGCAGATGAGGAAGAGAGACTTGAGAAGAAGAAAATAAGTGCCCTTTAAGTCTCACGAAGTCTTATGTGTCAGAAAGCTCCATGGTTTCCACAGCTATTATTTGAAAATAGTATATTAATATTTCTAAACATTCATTTAAAGCAATATGATATTTATTCTTTACTGTTTTCCTGTTGATAGACTATTAAAGTTGCTTTCAATTTCAGTAATGCTGCAGTGAACATTTGGCACGTAAATCTTTGTCAGCCTCCCTGATTATTTTCTTCATTGTGTTCTCAGAGTAGAATTACTAGGTCAAAGGCTAAAAAGATTTCAGTTTCTTAGTCCATATTGCCACATACATTTTCCAAGAGAAGCATCTAAGATGCAGCCTCCCTGCATCCTCTCCACTCTATTGCATTTATTCTGATCCTTGTAATTAGATATTTGGGAAATATTATTTTACTTCCACATATCATGCAGTGTCCATGGAGAGTCTGACTTATGAGGAACAGAAGAGAACTCTCTCTTTTGTTTTTGTTGTTGTTTTGTTTTTTTGAGATGTAATTTCACTTCTGTCGCCCAGCCTGAAGTACAGTGACTTGATCTTGGCTCACTGCAACCTCCGCTTTCTGGGTTCAAGTGATTCTCCTGCCTCAGCCTCCCAAGTAACTGGGATTACAGGCACCCACCACCATACCCAACTAATTTTTCTATTTTTCATAGAGACAGGGTTTCACCATGTTGGTCAGACTGGTCTGGAACTCCTGACCTCAGATGATCCTCCCGCCTCGGCCTCCCAAAGTGCTGGGATTACAGGCGTGAGCCACTGTGTCTGGCTGAAGAGAACTCTTTCTAATGATGTGGCCATGATAGTACTTCCTCCCTCCAACATGACCTTGTGGGTAGAATTCAGGTGTTCAGGCCACTGAGCCTGCCCCTGTTTTGACCCTCGTCCTGTGGTGTGGGGCCTCCCCTGACTCCATCCTGCTCCCATTCTGAACTTTGCTACTGTTCCGCTACTTCCCTGACCTCTCACCTTTGCACGCCAGAGAAACTCAGGGCTAGGAATGGATGTCCACCAACCATTTTCCAGGAAATCTAATGAACAGCCCCTGTTGGGCCATGATTTTCAGCTGGTCCCTGAGTGATGAATCACTCAGGGACCAGCACACACAATGCAATCTATCTGACTGACACTCTGCTGCAACATGCACTAGGGTTGGGAGTGGTTGGGGGAAGAAGGGGCTGTGACAGGGGCTCCCAATAGCATCGTCCACCTCTCTCTTAGAGAAACCCAGTACCTGACGTTAGGTGGGCATGTGGCTGCTAAGACATAGAATTTCCCAGCCTCCTCTGCAACGAGGTTGCTGGTACAACCAAGCTGTCCCTCCAGCGTGGGAAGGGAAGTGATTTGTGTCGACTTCCAGGATATTTACTCACAGAGACCCTTCTTTCTGACCCTGCGCCTGTCCTGCTGCTGGAGACTTCAGCTCTGAGGCTGCAGCTCCATCCTGGCCCAGGGGGATGAGGGCAGCCCCCTTGGGATGACAGGGCCACAAGGGAGAGGAGCTCCCTGGCACTGCCCCACCAGGCCAGCCCTGGACCATCTGCTTTCACACTGAAATGCCCGAGATACAAACTTCTATTTACCACTCTCAGGTGGAGCTCTTTGTCTCAGCAGCTGAGCCCTGTCTTATGCAGTACAGCAGTCTTGGAGGGCACTTCCCCACATACTTGCCTGGGGTCAGGCTGCGCCAGGGACCACAGCTGTGTGATTTTCAGCCCTCCCCCCGTAGGTGAGAGCCACACTCAGCTCCCACCCAGTGTGCTCTCCAGGTGCTTGTGAGGAAATCAAATGGGTGAAGGTGGAGACTCCCACTAAAAACATTATCTTCCAGGGCGCCCCTTGTTCCTCCTCCCAAACTCCTGTTGCCCTGACTCTTCCCCATGCAGGTGCTTGTTTGGAAATGTGGTGTGCTGTCTCCTTCCTGGCTCAGGCCTGCAGATTCTAATAAGTAACTTGGGAACAGGCCGCCTCATGCGTGATCCAACCTGCTTATTGCTAGAAAGATGAGTTTGGAACTGACAAGTTCCCTGCTAAGCTGACACGTTTAAAAGCTTAATTTGAAAAACCAACCACATTCCCTTTGCAGAATGAAGGCAAAGATGAGGCCATGGTCAAGCCTCAGCCTGAACTCTCACTGTGAGGAGACAGATTTAGAACTTCCCAGGTGTCTGGTCTTGTCTGTATAATTTCTTAGTTGCCTTCCAGCCTATGCAGCCTGCAGCTTTGGAGAAAAGGAACTCTAATATGTATTAAAATATTAAAGTTCTTGACCCTGTTGGGAAAAAGTTCGTAGTCCATTTGTTCCTCATTTTTCACTCGTAAGTGTCTCTAAAGTGTCTCACCATTCAGGGCTGGTCTAGATGTTGTGTATTAAGAGAAAATTTGAGGTGTAATAGGGCACTGCAGGTTGGATTCTTCTCCCTCCGCCCGCTCTCCCTCTAGGACGGGGGTCTGGCAAGACTGTTCCTGGGAGCCTAGGGACTGTTTGTCATCCTTGCCTCACTGAGACCATCAACAGCCTGGATGATTTTTACTTTCACTTTTCATTTTCTATAAACTTTGAAGACAGGTCATGACTGTACCCCTCAGTGATGAGAACCTGTATCATGTAGAAGGCAGGGGTCCCTCTGTGGTATCTGCACCAAGGCGGGGCAACACAGCAGTGCAGAAGGCGGAGGAGCCAGCTTTGTGGCTGGGCCTTGGGGCAGCGGGCAGAGGGGAACACAGGGGTTAGGGGAGGCAGAGCTGCCAGGGCCTGGGTCAGGCAGGAGTGGGAGTCTGGGGCTTGCACACGGGGACGGCACCTTCCAGTCTCACCTCCCGTCACATCCTGCAGCTCCTGCCTCAATATAGGAGCCAGATTTCCCAGGATGCATCACCCTCTGGGCCTTTGATAGGCTGGGTCCTCCTCCAGGGACACCCTCTTCCCTCCTCCCAAGTTTGCAGTGCTCCTCACCCTTCAAGACTCTGCTCTTCTGGGGAATTTGGTCCTGACCCTGCCTGTTATCTGTCCCCCCTCTCCCCGCCCCCACGACACACTCACCCTGTCTGTGCCTCCCTCCCCTGAGTGGAATGGCCCAGGGAGCAGCCCATCTGTGGGGAGGAGGTCTGCTCTTCAGGATGGCTTTCAAATCCAGCGAGCCCAGGCTCTGTCCTCTGTGTGGCCTTGGGCAAGCCTGGCTCTTGGGAGCCTGAGTTTCCCACTGTGAATGGGTCGAACAGCAGCCACCTCACAGCCCTACTGTGCTGGATGAGCTGTGCCTTGGGGTGTGGGGGGCCTGCACTCGTCATTGTGAGAGGATGCAGCTGTCAGTGCTAACCCTGGAATCCCACCCCCAACATGGCGGGTGTGGGGACTGCCTAGACAAAGTAAGCAAGAAGGGGAGGCGAGGGGCTGGTGGTGAGGGGCAGCATTGGAGGATGACAGGGGACGCTGCCTTCCTGAGGACGCTGCCCAGCAGCAGTTCTTTCCAGCTCTTCCCAGTGTCCAGGCCTCAGCCATCCCTCCCTTCCCTGCAGCCTTGGCTCCCCTGGAAAGGATGCGGGAGGGTTTACCCTTCAGGGGGGTCTCGCCAGCCCCTGCTCCAGGGCTGCATTCTCGGCCCCTTTAATCCACCTGGGAGCCAGAGCAGGCTAGCCTGACGTGTCCTCATTTCCCAGGTGACAGATGTGACACTCCACAGGCTTGAAGTGAGAACCACAAACTCAGAAGCCTGCAGGGGCCAGGCATGGAGAGGCAGGGACAGGGCCTGGGCCAGGGAGCCCCAGGGACTGTGGTGACCTGGAACCAGGAACTCCAACCACAGGATGGCTCTGACCCAGCTCCAGAGACTGGTGCTTGAGGGAATGTCACCCAGGAGGCCAAATCTCATTACATACCCAAAACAAAGCAAAACAAAACAACAACCCATAAACCTGCAATATTTTTTTTCTGGTGTCTTTCACTTCTTGTGTTAGAATGAATTCAGAAATTCTAGACGTGGCCTCTGGACCCTCCTTCAAGAGTCCTGGTTTAAGATTCATGATTTGATTTGTGGTAGAGTATAGGTGTGCATGGGAAACAGCATGCACAATGGCTCAGAGGCGGGCTGTGCTGGGCGTGGGGAGCGGGTGGACATGACTGAGGGCCCCCAGCTTTTACCTTGCCCCCATACCAGGCCTCCCTCCTTCCTCCCTCTGTGAGGATGGCAATGATGAGTGTCTCTATGGTGCTTTCCTGGGTGGGAGGAAGGTCCTGTTATCAGCACCCTAGTACAGATGAGAACATTGAGGCACACAGAGGAAGTGGCCTACCCAAGGTCATTATTAAAAAGTCACAAACAATAGATGTTGGTGTGGACATGGTGAAAAGGAAGTGCTTATTCACTGCTGGTGGTGTAAGTTAGTACAACCTGTGTAGAAAATAGTATGGAGATTCCTTAAAGAACTAAAAGTAGATCTACCGTTGGATCCAGCAGTCAGTCCCACTACTGAGTATCTACCCAAAGGAAAAGAAGTCACTATATCAAAAAGACACCTGTCAGCTGGGCATGGTGGTTCACGCCTATAATCCCAGCACTTTGGCAGGCCAAGGTGGGCAGATCACCTGAGGTCAAGAGTTCAAGATCAGCCTGGCCAACATGGTGAAACCCCATCTCTACTAAAACTACAAAAATTAGCCGGGTGTGGTGGTGGCATGCGCCTGTGATACCAGCTACTTGGGAGGCTGAGGCAGGAGGACCACTTGAACCTGGGAGGCGGAGGTTGCAGTGAGCTGAGAGTGCACCACTGCACTCCAGCCTGGACAATAGAGTGAGTCTCTGTCTCAAAAATAAGACACCTGCATGTGTACATTTATTGCAGTACAATTCACAGTTGCAAAAACGTGGAACCAACCTAAGTGCCCATCCACTAATGAGTGGGTAAAGAGAATGTGGTGTGTCTACACCATGGAATACTACTCAGCCATAAAAAGGAATGACATAATGTCTTTTGCAGCAACTTGGATGAAGCTGGAGGCCATAATTCTAAGTGAAGTAACTCAGGAGTGGAAAACCAAAACTGCCATGTTCTCACTTAGAAGTGGAAGCTAAACTATGAGTACATAAAGGCATATGGTGTGATATAATGGACTTCACAGACTCAGAAGAGGGAGGGTGGGAGGGGGGCTGGGAAAAAAAATAGTATGTATCAGGTACAATGTACACTACCCTGGTGAACCCTGCACTGAAGTCTCAGAATTCACCACTACACAATTCATCCACATAACCAAAAACCACTTGTACACCAAAAGCTATAAAAATATATTAAAAATAACAACATTAAAAGGACAGCAGCAGTGGCTTGGCATGGGCAAGCCTCATCCCTGGCTGGCCCCTGGACTCTCCTACCATTACCTTCTAACCTGCAGAGGGAGGTGACCATACTCCCAGCTACAGATGAGGAAGTTGAGGTTCTTTTTGCTTTTTGTCACTTGCCAAGTGCTGGAGCTTTGAGGCCCAGAGCTGTGACTTCACAGTGATGCTCTGAACCCTGTACTCTGGAGGGCTGGGCTGGCCCTGGGAACCGTTGACTTTCACACCCATGTTTCCTTTATGCAGCCCAGAGCAGGATTGCCACATTGAGGGGGTTATTCTTTTTTTTAGCTGGGACAGAGTCTCACTCTGTCACCCAGGCTGGAGTGCTGTGGTGTGATCTTGGCTGACTGCAACCTCCTGTGTTCAAGTGATTCTCGTGCCTCAACCTCTCGAATAGCTGAGATTACAGGCGTCCCCCACCACGCCTGGCTAATTTTTGTATTTTTGGTAGACACGGAGTTTCACCATGTTAGCCAGGCTGGTCTCAAACTCTTGGCCTTAAGTGATCCTCCTGCCTCGGCCTCACAAAGTACTGGGATTACAGGCATGAGCCACTGCGCCCTGCCCTTGCGTGAGTTATTCTGACCAGCTCAGGCCCAGCCCTTGGCTGCAGCTGTCCTTGGTGCTGGACATTTCAGCTGGCTGAGGTTTTAGGGGGTCATCACCGCCCACCCACCGAGCTGTGCGCTGCCGTTCCCACCTAGCCTGGCTGTGCTAAATTCCTGGCTTCTAAATCAGGACAGAAGGGTGCGGAGGCACCAGAAAAGGGAAGAGACAGAGACTTGGGGTGAACTCTTACAGTGAAGTTGACACGTGAAGGGACAGTATTTATGTCCATGGTGAGACTCAATTTGAAGGTAAGAACTTGGTCCCAGAGAGAAATGAAACAGGCCAAGGGCTACAAGGCAGCAGGGGAAGGGGGCTTACTACTGGGGAGTAAAGTGTAATTTAATAAACCAGTCCCCTGCATGCCCAGAATTAGCTAAACCTGACCTCAGGCACCCCTCAATTCCAGGATACCATTGTCTGGGCATGGGGGACCTTAACTGTGCTGTGCTCTCAGCCATCGCCTCACCCTGGGCTATGGGGGCCTCTACACCCTTGCCTGAGTGTGTGCCCCATGGACTGAGGTTCCTGTGGGCGCAGGGCACTCTTCTGCTTGGCCTGGGAGGCCCCAGGCCTTAATAAGCGACATGTCTGTGTTCACACATGTGCCTCTCTGCAAGAGTGGGCATCGAGTTGGAAAAAGCCCCCGCTCTTGCCCTCCTGGCGGATGCACAGGCCCCCCTGGGGTTTGGCAAACGTCCTGGCTGGAGTGGGGAGGGTGCACCAGTCTGAAAACATAAAGGACCCCATTTGTTTTCATGAGGCCCTGCATTGACTAAAAGGATACTGCACTGCCTTGGACCCCTAGAGAGAGAGTGAGAGCAAAGACCTCAGAGGCCGGCAGAGGTGGATTCCAGCCTGCTGTGCCCTCCTACCTGTGGGTCCTCCCTCCCCTGTGCTGCGGGAGTCTGCACACAGCATCCTGAGGAGCCCTGGCCCTCCCACATCCTCAGCAGTCTCTTATTCCTGGACAAGTCACGCAGTAGATTGCGAAGACAGAGACCCTGGGTTTAAATCCTATCCGTATCACCCACCAGCACGTCCTTTGCCCACTTCCAGCCTCCGTTTTCCCCTCTGTGTACTGGAGCAGTCACCCTCTGCCTGCCTATCTCAGAGGTGAGGCATGCTGTGTACAGCACAACGCTATGGGCTGTTTCAGGGGCCCAAGAGGTGCAAGGACCCAAAGGCTGAGCCCAGGGCAAGTGTGACAGGTGGGACTAAGGGACTAGTTGAGTGTATGCATTCTAATATCCAGTGACCAGAAGCAACCATTCAGAAATTCATTAGCTAAGGTCATGTTTACTCCCTCTTGTCAACACAGCCATCTGTTTGCACAGAGCCCTTGCGGTTTATTGGCAACATTATTTCCTATCAGGACAGAATGTCACCCCAGTCCTGCCTAGCGTTTCCCCCACGCCTTGTTCCCAATAATTAGGACTCCCCCAGGCACCCAGGTTTACTCCCTAAACCACACCTTTGCAAGTGCTCCCTCTCCTGTTCTGTTCCTTGCACTTTGGGCCCTCAGCTACCTTGTCCACGCCTCCTCTGGGACAGGGTGTGGTTGGGTGCTCACACAGTGGCCTTTGCCCACCCCACTCCGCCTTCTTCCTGTGAAAGCTCAATTTGGAAAGTCATGGTTGGGCCAAGTCGGCCATGACTGTCTCTTTCCCTCCTGCTTGAGACTGGCTGGGGCAGGGGCTTGTGCCAGTTCTGTCAGTGAGACATTAGAGGGAGCCTATGGGGGCTTCTGTGAGGGATTGTCTTTCCTGAAAAGAAAGAAGTGGCCAAAAAGAAGATGCCGCCCTTGCTTCTGGCATGAGTACTGACTGCAGATGTGATGGTTGGAGTGGCGCAGCCACACTGTGATCATGAGGGAATGACACCAACATTCTGTTAGGGGTGGAGTAGAGAGCCGGGTGGCCCCAGGTCACTGATGACAGTAGTGAGCCACCAGCCAAGCCTGGGGCCGCTCACGTCTCTTACATCATCATTGCTAACACACTTTAGATGCCTTTGTGTTCTGAGCTACTCTTCATGGGGCTTTCTGTCACTGCAGGCCAACCGGTTCCTAACTGATACAGCCGTTGAAGCATGGTTACTCATCTTTGCCCTTAACTGATTCCTTAGCAGATGGGGGCTCCCCACCCTTCACACGTGGAAGCAGCTCATGGGTGCCGTCTGCCTGACTGGCAGTGCCTTCCTGCCCATCTGTTTTGGGTCTGTGAACACTCCCGGGACTGGCCGCTGCCTTTTCTTCTCCGAGCCTGCCCACAGTGGGCCTTCAGTACATCTCAGGGACCTCGCCTCAGCCCTGCCATGGCCAGAGTCTCTCGCTGTCAAAAGCCTGTGGATTCGCTGCAGCCCAAGCGCTGCTTCTAGACCTCAGAGGCCTCCCCAGCCTCTTCTGTGGGAAGCCTGTGTTCCTTCTCAGCAGAGCTCCTGTGCTGTCAATCCCGGCCTTTTCATGCCTCCAGGAGCTCGGCTGTGGATTTCTTGTCAGCTCAGTCTCTCCAGTGGCAGCTGTGGGAGCCATGTGATAGAGGAGGGAGTGTGGGAGCTGAGTTTCAGGGGCAGCATAGAAGGGACATGGTGGGCTCTCTGCACATTCTGAAAAGGCCTTTGGTGTGCCCAGGGGGAGTAGGGTCCCTTAAGGCTCAGAGGAAGGAGATGTCCCCAGGGCTTCCCCAGTGAATGGGGATTGTCTGTGTGGTCACATGAGTGTGACTATTGATGCCATGCCGAGGGAGGGAAAGGCAGGACAGGCATGGGGAGGTGGTGAAGGCAGGACAAGAACGAATGTCCTGGAAGAGACTCGAGCCACACTCTCCCTGCCTCCCTCCAATGTGGGTGGCTGCCATGAGTCTCATGACAGCCACGTGGCAGTGACCAAATGTCAGGCATCCACAACTGGGTGTGGTCATAGCACGCGGCTTTCTAGGCAGCCAGAGCCCGGGCGTGCAGTCCAGCTGAATGCTTGCCGGCCCTGGTCTAGTTCCCTCCCTGTCCTGAGCCTCTGTTTCGTCAGCTAAAGAGGGGACAGGGGTTGGTACCTTGACAGGGTTAATTCCCTGAGGATTCATTTGGGTACCATGAGTGGCCCAGCCTGTAGCAGGCCCTCGACAGATACTGCTTGAATTCATGATTTAATTCAAGATTAAGGCCTTGTTTGGAGTCTATTTTGGAGTCTCACAGTGTCATCCAGGATTCTTCTTGGAAGCTCACCTAAATCCATATTGTTGCAGCTGCAGGGGTCTCCCTTTAGCTAGGTGGTAGGAACCCTCTACCAGTGATAGAAAACCCAATTCAAAGTGGTGCAGACAACCGAAGCAGGAGGAATGATTTATGCAACTAAAAATCTAAGGGCAGCTGGCCTCAGGCAATGCTGCATCTGGGTGCTCAGTGATGTCACCTGGACTCTCCTCTCCCAACCCCTGGCTCTACTTCCTTCCCTCAGTGTGTCACGCTCAGGTGGGCTTTCCCTTCAAAAGTGATGAGATGGCACACACAGCCCCAGCCACCCAACAGAAATGGTCCTTCCCTCCCCGCTGCTACCAGCACTTGCCCTGACCCTCGCCACTTGATTTGTCACACGCCCAGACCTTAGCCAATCACTGTGGCCATGGAGGTTGGGCTCTGCTGATTGGTCAGGCTGAAGTCATGTGGCCACTGTCTCCAGGGGCACTTGGAGCTGCTCCCCTGTTTGGGTGGGAGATGGTGTGATGGCTGAGAGAGCAGGTTCAGGGCCGAGCCTCTGCGTCCTCTGTGCACTACACCTGCTGGCTTCCGTGTAACAGAATCCACGGTAGCATTTTTTCCTCTCTGACCACCTCCTCCCCAGGCCCGATTTCACCCATCCCAGAATGGAGCAGGACTTCTGTCTGAAGCTAGGATTTGGGATCCCCACCCCCCAGCTTCGAGGCCTGCGCCTTCTCCTGGTGCAATCAGTTACTCAGTCAACAAACATGCACTGAGTGCTCTCTATGTGCCAGGCTGTCATTAGGTGTGATCCAGGGAGGAGCAGGGCTGATGGGATTCCTGTCCTCCAGGAGCTGACACTCTAGAGGGAGTGCACAGACACATCGAAGACCAATTCAGATCAGATGAGTCCAGATGAAGAAAGAGACAGGATGGGATGGAGGGCATCCGGAGGTGTTGAAGATGGACAGAGAAGGGCGCTGTGAAGAGGCGACATTTGCACAGAGAACAGGAGGAAAGGAAGAACTATGTGGCACTTAGGGGAACAGTGTCCCAGGCAGGGGCAGGTCGTGCCCATTTCCTGAGGTGGGAGCCAGCCTGGGGTTCCCAGAGGAGCAGGCAATAGCTGGATGGTAAACAGTTCGGGCTTTCTGGGCCATGCGGCCTTTGCCACAACTACTCAGCTCTGTCATTATTTAAAAATAGCCCTTGACTGCAAGTAAATGAATGGGCCTGAATGTGCTGCAATAACAATGGACACTGGAGTTACACAGAACTTTCACTTGTGATGAAATGGTGTTCTGTTGACGTTTTTAACCATTTAAAAATGTAAAAAAAACCTTCTTAGCTCAAGTATTCTGCAAAAGTGGGCAGCAAATCCTATGTAGCCTACAGGCTGTAGTTTGCAGATCTCTGTCCTGGGAGGATCGGAAAGCAGGCTGGTGAGGGAGCTGGGCAGCAGGGAGAAAGGCAGCCAAAGGTGGGTCAGAGAGATCAGCGGGGCTGGGAAGCCATCTCCACCTGTGTGGGATCCAACATCCTTGGGGAAATCACCTGTCTGGAGTTTCAGAGCTGGTGATTATTCTGGGCAGTAGGCATGGCCTGAGGCAGGCTTTCAAAGGAAAGGGGCTGTGTCTGAGCATGCATCTGCTGCTTCCACACCCACCCAGCCTCTCCTGTGCAGCCTGCAGGAAGGCCCTTCCCCTCTCTGGGCTTCTGCTGTGTCATCAGCAAAGCGAGGCCCTGGGGTAAATGCGCTTCTGCAGCCCACTGCGCTCTGACATACCGTGGCATGGTCTTAGAATGCATTTCTCCAGCCATGGAGCTGCGCTTCAGCACCACGGACAGAAACACAAGGCACCCATGAAGGGCGTGACCTGAGCTGAATCCAGGATCACACAGCTGTGCATCTCAAACATTTCCTCTGTGACTGACAAGGTCACTCAGACAGGGGAGGATCTGGGCCTTTCTATGGCTACATGAACCCCAGGCTATAAGTTCCTGTGCAGTTGCCTGCTGCTGCTGCTGCTGCTGAAAAATCTCCTTTGGGGTGTTTGTGCATCCTGGCTCTCCCAGCTCTGACAGTCAAGTTTGGGCCTCTGAACGAGAAGCCACAGGAAGGGGAGGAGAAGATGAAGTGATGGTTCCATGGAGCCCATCCATCATCCACCTCCCTGTCCCTCCCCTTTCCTCTCTGTCTTTCTCTACCCTCTTTCTCTGTCGCATGTGAAATTGGCAGCATTTCCCAGGAAGAACACAGACCCCTGATATGTAGATAGAGGAGGGGAGGGACCCCTCTGAGGGATACCCAGTGAGGAGGCCTTTCTTTTTCTTTTTGGGTGAGTCCAGTTTCTCCTCACTTGAGCATTTGGGGACATGAATGAATTCCCCTGGTTGCCTGCCAGTCATTTGTCAGTCCACTCAGCAGCTCTCTGCCTCATTAATCCATCTTCTCCCTCCCTTACTTAGCTCATGCTTTTTTCCTTTCTATTTTAAGCAAGAAGGGAGGTTTATTAGGAGAACCCAGGGAACACAAGAACAGACACAGATTGGGCACTCTAGACTCACCGGGAGACGGCCCCACGGCTGGCAAGCTGCTGGCACATGGCTGCTGCATTCCTCCTGCCATCCTGGGCCGTACATCTCTCGTCTGCTACCCTGCGCACATTGAGGCTGCCTCCTGTCTTTAAATCCATCAATGCTTCTTTGTTTCCATTGCTCTAATCCTAAAGTTGTGTCCTTTATTTTTTCATGGAAAACCAAATTGGCTTCCTCATTTTTCTCCCCAAGTCCATTCACTCCTGCCCAGTTTCAATCTTTTGTTCTCACTAGGATCAGAGTGATTGGTAAGGCATGAAAATGTAGTCAGCGGATTTTCTGTGCTCGTAGGAAATGAACGTCAAACACTTGACCATGGAGTGAGCGGGATTACTGCATGCCCTCAGTCCCTTCATCGCAGTGCCCTCCCTGTCAGAGGGCCCGGCAGCCCTGCTCCTTGTTGCCTTCAGGCAAGGCAGAGGGTTGGCTGGTGACGAGAGGGGCACAGGCGCACACTGTGACACCAGTGCTGGCAGGACACTCCTCCTTTCCTATTGCTGTGACAAAGGCAGAGGTCCAGTAGAGCCTGCTCTGTCAGCCTAAGTCCAGACCCAGGGGAGGGTGGGATGCAGAGCAGAGCCACGGTGGCATGAAGCAGGGGAGACAGCACCCGCAGGCCAGCCCTGCACCCCTGAGGTCAGCCCTGCAACATGGGGCTCATCTGTAACTCAGCATCACTCCCTGTGCTGGGGCGCACATGCACTCTCAGCTCTTGCTTATTGCCCCATCTCTGTCTGGGCACCCCTGGCTTTCGGTAGCAACACAAGCTGCTCTCTCCCACATTGATCACTTCTCCATGGGAATCCCTCTTGTTAGGAAGTTCCTTATACCCTCTTGCCCAGTTCACACTCCTTACCCGTGAGATCCCCAGCTTATCTGTGAAGTTCTCAGGAAAGGATGGTCTGGCCTGTGTCTAGGGAGTCTCAAATTCACTTTGTTTGTCATCATTTGTCTTTCACTAAATGATGATTTCCATGAAGACAGATACCAGGTATTTAGCTCAGGCTTCTGTGAGTCCCTGCTCCATTGCCACTATGTGCCAGGTGCCCTGCAGAGGGGAGGAGGTGACAGCGTGAATCGGCCATGAGCCCTGCTCTCACAAACTTGTTCCTTGGTGGGGGACTGAGACACGTAAGCAGTAGAATCTGAACCCACTGTGTGTTGAGCAGGTCATGAGAATAAGCGTTGCCAGCCAGAGGGAAGGCAAGGAAGACTGCCCGGAGGAGGGAGTGTCTAAGCAGGTTGGAAGGAGGAATTGGAATCTTCCAGGTGGGGAGTTTGCTGGGGTGTGGTGGGTTGGAGTGGGTAGTTGTAGAGCAAGAAGACAGGCTTGAAAGAGTTGGAGCTCAGGAGCAGCTGGGAGCAGAGTGAGCCTCCAACACCTTTATTCCTGAGAATCTGAGCAATCTTGTTTTTATGTCTTTGCAAGTGCAAAGTGGCCTGTGGTGTTTGCCTCTGGGAATTTGTGCATGGTGAGGATAATGGCTGGGTTCTCCAGGCCCTGCCATACAATAGGTGTCCATGGCACACTCTAATCTAGTCCACATGGCCCCAGGTGCATTGTAGGTAGATGCTGGGGCTCTGTTTCCAGGATAAGCATCAGGGGATGCCCTTGTTTCCACTCTGCTCATTTGAGACTTGCCTTAAGGTCCTGTACTTATTTTCTAAGAAACTCACAGTTCTTTCTAGTAACCAAGACTTCTGAGAACAGAGCCCCAGCTGTCATTTAAAATTTTCATAAAATGAATAAAGGGGAAGACAGACGAATCACCGCAAACACCCTGTCACTGGATGTAATGTCTCTCGATATGATCTTGTTATCAAAATAATTGGCAGTAGCAGGATGAGGCCTGCAGGTACCACTGTTTAGTGATTAGGAACTGTGGCCCCTCAGGGGTCTTCTGCCTCAGGGAGGGAAGTGTGTCCACCCAGGAGTGTGGTTTCAAGGACCTGATGGAACATGCTGGATCTTCCTAGCCCTTTGGATTCACCAGGCTGTGCCCTACAGTGAGTCTCTTTCTGTCTCTTATAGAGAGGAAATTACAGACTCCAAAGGGGAACTTTTTGTTACAAAAATAATCAATAAAGCAATGCAAGTGTCAAAATAGTCTGGCCCACAGGCAAGCCAGGGAGGCAGGCCCAAGGAGGCTCTGCCATGGGAAGGAGGCAGTGATGCTGGAGAATCACTTAGCCCACGAGGCCCTTGAGTTTCTTGTTGTTAAAATGGCTAGTGAAGTGCTGTCCTCCGCCTACTTCACTGACTTGGCCAAATGGAATCAGCTGAGGATGCTTGGGAAAGCCATTTATTCCACGCGACCCTTGCTGTCACCCCTGAGGCTACTGTCATTCCCATGCTGGTTGTGAGGCAGACACCGAGGGCTCCCGGAACTGTGGGGGCAGAGCCCCAGAGCCTGACTCCAGCCCAGCAGGCTAGTCTCCATCAGAAAGCTGAGCTCTGTGCTATGAACATCTGGAGGGGGCAGTCACTTCCTACCAGAGAGGAAGGTAGCTGGGGCAGGGGCAACAAGGAGGGTTCTTCCCATCTGGGGCCAGGAGGGGAAGGAAGGTGGCTCACAAGCAGAGGGGGCACACAGCAAGGGTAGGACAGGAGGCCTGATCGCAAAGGGAGTGGAAGGAATACAGTCAGTTCTGCCTGCCCAGCAGAAGCAGGGCCTTCCTGGGGGTGACTGGCTGCACAAACTCATGGAGGCACAGTAGGGCCATTTCCTGTGGTACCCCTGAACTAGAGGGTGATGATGGGCCCCTGCCTGGCCTCTGTGCTAGTGGAGCTATTTCCAAGTACAGTGAAGCTGCCAGGAGCCTGGCAGCATAGGACTACCAGGAGCCTACTCACCCACCTGGTGGGAGTAGGACATCCTGGACAGAGAGTGGGTGGGCAGCAAGGGGCTGGGCCAGCTGCAGGTGACTGGAGGCTGCAGGGGTGGGTGTTGCAGTCTACATGGGGCATCAGGGTCTCTGGCCCAAGTGGGTTCCAAGGCCAGCCGTTCCTTTCGGGAGGTACCAAGATACCTAGGACCTGCTTGCGAGGCTTCCAGTCCCCCAGGTCCAAAGTGGAGACCCTCTCCACTCGGTAAGTAGGTTCAGTTAGCGTGCCTTGTCTCCTCGACCAGCTGGCAGCCTCCAGTGGCAAGCCGAGGACTCCAAAGCTGCTTGTGTACTTGTGAGAGAGCGAGTGCTGTGCCCACCAGCCAGGGTGTGAGGAAGACAAGACTTGCGGGAGGAGTACCAGTCATTTGTCATCCCCAGTACGATCCCCCCTCGTTTTGCATATGGAGAAACTGAGGCTCACAGGGAGGAGTGCCCTCATCTGGGATCAGGTCTCTGTCTCTGTCTGTGGCCACTGCACAGCCTCTGGCTTCCAATTGTGACACATTGTTAGAACAGCTGCAAGTGACAGAATTCACACATACTGGGTCTGTCTAGTGGTCAGACACCGTGGTCCTCCTCTTTTTTTCTTTGCAGATATCTTCAAATATTTAATGTGTTCTGCATATTATATGTGTGCATTTTATTATTATTATTTAGAGATATGTCTCTCCATGTTGCCAGGCTGGAGTGCGGTGGCTATTTGCAGGTATGATCATAGCGCACTGCAGGTTTGAACTCCTGGGCTCAAGCCATCCTCCCAACTCAGCCTCCTGAGTAGCTGGGACCACAGGCACAGGCCACTGTGCCCCTTCTTTGTGCATTTCAAAGGATAATAAAATAATGATTATCTGTGAGCCTACCATCTAACTCCAGAAGGGGAACATTCCCAGTGATTTGCACCTGTGTGTTTGCGACTTCTCCTACCCGAGATCACCATAACCCGGAATCTTGTGTTTGTCATTCTGTTGCTCACAGGTTACTGTGGATGTTGAGATGATATAGTGTTTCATTTGTTGATGAGTTTTATGGAAATGGTGTACCGTATACAGCCTTCTAAGACTGGCATTTTCCACCTAACATTGTATTGTTTCTAGTAACCAAGAAACAATGCTGTCGTGTGCAGCCATAGTTTATTTTCGCTGATGTGAAAATAAATTGTGTCAATATTCTACAGTTTATTTTTGCATTCTCCTGTCAGGGCATGTTTGGGTCATTCCATTTATTTTCTATTATTAACAATACTGCTGTGAGATTTTCTCATATCTGTTTTGTGTGTTGGCTAAGAGTGGACCCGCAGGATTATAGGTGTGTGAATTGTCAACCTAACAAGAAAATGACAAAATGATTTTCTTTTGAGATAGGGTCTCACTCTGTTGCCCAGGCTGGAGTGCAGTGGCAGGATCATGGCTCACTGCAGCGTCCAACTCCTGGGCTAAAGTGATCCTCCAGGCTCAGCCTCCTGAACACAGGGACCACAGGTGTGTGCCACTATGCCCAACTGATTTTTCATTTTATTTAGAGACGGGTCTCACTCTGTTGCCCAGGCTGGTCTTGAACTCCTGGTGACAAGCGTTCCTCCTACTTTGGCCTCCCAGAGTGCTGAGATTACAGGCATGAGCCACTGCAGCCAGCCCCAAAATGATTTTTAAAGTGGTCCTTCCAGCTTACAGTCTCATTGCCAGTACTTCCGTATTCCACCCAATCTACATGCGCTCAAACCCTGGGTCCTGTGAGATGTCTTTTGTCCATCTGGTGGGAACACCCACATCTCTTTAAGATCCTGCTTGGCATTTCTCTGCTGCCTCGGGGGGTGGCGCATCCTTGCCTAGGTCATTTGCTGTCCCTGTTTCCTCCTCTAGGAAATGCCCGATCGGCCTTTGTAATCTGCTTCTCCTTTTCTGTGGACACATGCGAGCTCTGTCTCTATCCTGGATCCACCTCTTTTGTAGGTCTCGCATATTCCGGGTGTCTCCTTGCTGATTGTGGTTTGTCTTTTATCTTCTTCCTTGTGTCTGGCCAATAGGAATGCTCAGTTTCACTGTAGACAGATCTACCATTTTAATTGGTAGTTTAATGCTTGGCGAACTTTTCGTTTCTCGTTTAAGGGACCATTCCCAGCCCCAATTTGGAAAGATACTTCCCTGTATTTTCTTCCAGAGGTGTTAAGATTTTCCCGTTCACGTGTAGGTCCTCAGCGTCTGCAGCTGGCTGGGGTGTGGTGTGAGTTGGGTGACCTTCATTTCCCACACGGACACGCAGTTGTCCTTGCTTCGGTCTCAGCCGGAGAAGCCTTTGTGAAATCCTCAGTCCCAAGTCCCTCACGTTGTTGGCTTGAAAGCACCCTCAGCCAAGCTTCTGTTCTGTGTCTTCTCCCTCCTCGGCTTTTCCCATGACACTCACTGGTGTGCGTGTCCTGCAGGCGGCCCTGTGGGGCATTCCATGGCCAGGACATGCAAGCCTGGAGGAGGGCTGGGTCTGTACCACCCAGCAGGGTGGCCTTAGTGTCCCACAAAGCAGAGTCCCGCACCAGGGTCTAACTGGGAGTCCTGGGGCAGGGCCTGTGCTTCTCCTCTCATGTCCACGGCGCTAGGCACGGGATCTGCGCATAGGAGGACGGGTGGGGACCTGGCTGCTGGGGCTGGCAGCAGAGGAATCGGGCCCCCGACAGCCTTCCCATCCCCCTCCAGTGGCTCTGCTGGCCGACGCAGAGGCCCTATAGCCCGTTCCTCCTAAAGGCCTGCGGAGCATGTCCCGTGGCTGCTCTCATTCCCTGGCTCGTCTCCTCAGTGTCCTGTGCACGGTGAGGCATCTGTGTCGAAGAGACCCCCTTCTCTCCACCCACTCCGGCTCCTTGCCTGGGAGCCCACTGGAGAGCTCTGGGGCTGTGTCCCGACTCCCTTAAGCCTGGAACAGGGAGAGCCCTGTCTTCACCAGAAAAGGTCTATCCCTGTCCCAGGGGCACCAGAGCTGTGGCCTCTGATCGCAGCCCAACTCATGCCACCTCCTGGGCCCTGGCCTTACCCCTGACTCCAGGCCTTTGCCCAGAGGAGAGGTGGCCACCCCTCCCTGGCCCGTGTACCAGTAGCAGGTACTGGTGCCAACCCTCTGTCATTTCTCCTAGTCCAGCCCCATCTAGCTCCCAGGCTCCACTCCTGAGCCCCACCCACAGGGCCAGTGTGGCTTGAGGTCCCAGGACAATCCCTTCAGACCATGACTGTAGCTCAGTCCCTTACCCTGTGACAATAATGGCCATGACAAGGACAACCTCCTTGAACTGAGCTTATGAGGCCCCAGGCACAGGTTTGAGCACCCCAAGGAGTCTGCACAGGCCTATAAGGCAGCCTGCATTCACATGCCCATCCTGCAGATGAGGAAACTGAGGCTCAGAGTGGGGAAGTCATCTGCTCAGGCTCCCTCAGTAGACTCCTGCGTGCGCTGGGCAGACCCCAGGCTGCTTACCACGACACGACGCAGTTCCTTCTGACCCTGACCAGGCCCGAGCTCTGCCTCCTGGGGAATGGTCAGATTCTGCAGTCCTCATGGGGTGATCCCCCTTGCGAAGTGTAGGATAGCTGTGTCCCGAGCCCTGGATTCATGGCAGTTCCGGGCCTGCCTCAATCTCTCTGAGCCCCAGAGGACATCCTCCCAGGTTCTGAGGCTGGGCTGGGCCAGCTGTGGGGACTCCTGACTGCTGCAGGGAGGTCCCAGTTCCCAGTTAAAGAATTTTCTCTCTTGCAAGCTCTAGCAGCCCTGAGAACGCCCTGATGCTGGGCTGGGGCCCTCAGATGTCTTCAGACTGCAGGGCTCCTGGGTAGACCCTGCTTCCTGGAAACTCCTACCTTTCATGGAACATACCTCTAGGGCCACCCAAGTCAAGGTATTGTTGACAAAAGTCATCGCCCGCATGGGCTAGAAAGCAGTTATGCCAAAGGCCATAGATCTGGGCTTGCGCTGTGGATGCCAAGACATCAGCTTCTGAAAGTGGCTAAAGCATGTCATTGCCAACGGTGTTGCTGGCAGTTATGGGGCAAAGACAATGGTGGGCTACTCCAGGATGCCTGGGCTCCCGGTCAGCTGGCTCTGTGCCACAGAGGACCCAAGACTGGCCCTCGTCCTTACCACCCCATGCTCCTTTCACAGTCCTCTCTGGCTCCCGCTATATGGGACCAACAGTGAGCGGAGACTCTTAGGGTAGGAGGAGTTATTCACTTCTCCTGGAGGTCAAAGGTGGCTGAGAACATGGCCTGTGGGATGCCTCGTCCTGCAGCCCCTGCACATCTGGCCCCCAGCTCCAGCCCCTGATGAGGGGCAACTGGCCAGGACCCTAGAGGCCGTGCCATCAACACCCTCCATCCCATGTCTCTCTAATGCTATTTGGTACCCTGGACAGAGATGAACTCCCTCAGCAAATGGAGATGTGGTCTTGATACCTTTTTTCTTTCCACTGACCCATTTTCATATTTGAAAACACAGCCTTCTAATCACACCCAAAACATTTGTTGGAGATTGCTGTAAGAAAGGCTGGCCTCCTTAGATTGACAGTCGTCATGGGCCCACGGTGGTGAGGGCCAGGTGCCTTCCCCCAGCAAATGTCTACCAACCCCACTGCATGCAGGCCCCGGCGGTGGGGAAGACAGCACCTTGTCCTGTGGAGGTCTTGGGTCATGGTCGCCCTGTCCTCGCAGAGGTCTCATGGATCATCTCCTCCACATTCTGTTGGCCAGAGCAAGTCATGGAGCCAGCACAGATGCAAGGTGTGGGAACCAGTCCCCACCTTTTGATGAAAAGAGCTTCCAAGTCACATTTCAAAGGGCATGGGTACAGTGAGGTGGAAAAACAGGGCTGTTTATGGATAAAGCACTGTGACCCTTGTTCTCAAGGGAGATGGGACATCCAGGCAGCAAAGGGAGGAGCAAGACAGGGCCCATGCCATGGCCGTCAGCTGAAGCTGTGTCTCTGCTGCCTAGAGAAAACTGGACCCTGACACTCCAGGCCCAGGCAGAAGGTGCTCAGCCCATTTGTTCCTTTGTCACTCAGTGCCACTCTGTGATCTCGACACCCAGGTGATAGAGGTCAGTGCGTATTGAATTGTCTTTCTCTGGGATACTCATCCCCCCAAACTGCAGAGGTTGTGTGAAATGTAGAACATCCTCCAGCATCACCTCTTCCAGGAAGCCCTCCAGCTGTGTGATCATCATTGGTGCCTGGGTGTCAGTCTCTTTAGTGGGAAAGGCTGGGCTTTGAGGACTAGGCTGTGTCACTGCCGGTGGGAGGAGCATTGTGGTAGAGGCCAGTGAGGTGTGGCTCCTGGGTATGGAGGGGCACCATGGCACTGATGACAGCCTGGGCATAATCATGATCATGGGTTCACTGCACACTGAGGGCTGCCTTTGTGCCCAGCTGCACCCTG
Source organism: Rhinopithecus roxellana (assembly GCF_007565055.1). Lineage (NCBI taxonomy): Eukaryota > Metazoa > Chordata > Mammalia > Primates > Cercopithecidae > Rhinopithecus > Rhinopithecus roxellana. The sequence continues at coordinate 52,856,271 of NC_044549.1, forward strand.
ACCCCATTACCAGCACCAGGTCGTGCTAATCTCACGGGATCCTCTGAGGCCATCATGGCTCCAGAAGCTCCCGTGACTAGTGTGAGTCATCATGCATAACTAGAAGTGGCAGTGTCACATACAAACCTGGGCTATCCACCCAGCCCCAGAGCGACGTGTTCCTAGAAGTATCTACTGGAGCGTTGGGCAGTAGCCTAAACATTGGGTGAAGCCCCAGAAGGACTTCTCCAGTCTTGAAGGCAGGGCTCTGGTCATCACCCGAGCCTTCTGGACATTGCTGGGGAGTGTGTGCTTCCCGGAGGTGGAGGCTTTCATTCATGGTCAGCTCCATTCTTGGTCAGAACCGTTGGTGGCTGGCAGCAGGAAGGCGCGCTTCTCACCCGGTGTGCTCTCTTCAGGCCATCTGAGTGTTCAGCAAGTGCTCATGTGGCTTTTCTAGGACTGACAGAACCAGCTGACATGCAGGGAGGGAGTCTCCTCCCCCAGCCCTTCACACACCTTGGGGAACAATGATAGACGGACTCTGAGTGATCCTTCCCACTGTCGGCCACCATCACCACCTTCCCTGGGACGTGAGTTCTTGGTACTCTTGATCCAGCAGAGAAGCCCATGAGGTCACCCGGAGAGGGGTTTCCCACTGACAACTATGGAGCCTGAGACTTTCATGCCTCTTTCCCTCCAGCCAGGTCCCTGAGGCCCCATCTTCTTTGTCCCAATCCATAGTCACATCTCCCACTGTCTGATGGGGTCACGTGGCCCCGACAGGTGTTTCCCCTCAAAGTCAAGGGCGGCCACAATAGTTGCCTTCCAGACAGTCAGAAGTGGGGCCAGAAGTGGCAGCTCTGGGCATGGGTGCTGGACAGGAAAGTGACTGCTTTCTGCAGAGGAGAGTGCAGAGTGTTACTTGCCCCAGGTTCAAGGGCTGGATTGGTCTGGAGAGTCAGTCAGGGACTGCCATCCATAAGGAAGAGAGAACTGTCCGCCATTAAGAGCAGTACTTTTAAGAGCAGTGCTTTTCAATTGTTGGAGTCTCTGCTGCCTGAGTTCTGACTTACCCAAAGTAAATATTACTAGCACTTGAAAAAGCAAGCCCACGGGAGTCGGTGACTGTCAACGTGGAGCAGTCTCTACCCAGCCACAGTGCAGGAGCAACACCTCCACCATCTTCCCAGGCACATGAGAGACAGCACAAGGGCAGGACGGAGGACGTTGAAGGGTCTTCACTGAGTCTTCAGGATGGGCCTCTGCTGGGACCCATGGTGAGCTAAGCCAGCAGGCTAAGCCTGCTGCCTGCTCCATGCCCCAACCCTCCCTGCCAGCTGGGCCATCAGTGTTGCCCGTTGGGCTGGGCCAAGCAGCATCCCCTTGGGGAGAGAGTTTAAGGCATTTGCAGTTTATAGTTGTCTGTTGTATTTAGAAACCCGAGCATCCCAGAGTCATAAATTACCTTGAACTAGTTTGCTAACCCCTGTGTGACTCGGTGCAACCGCTCTTCAAAGGCGGCCAATTACATAACTGGCTGTGTGCAGCAGTGCCCCTTCAGCAAGGTCAGGGCAGAGCCGGGCCTGGCAAGGGCGCCTGCCACCCCAGACCTCAGGACCAATGCAGGGAGATGCTGTAGGTTTGTTCAGTTTCTGGTCTGTCTCGCTGACATTTCCGTGGAAACTCACCCCCAGCAAGCAGCAAGGGTTTATGAATTATCCAGGCTGGATTCTCTTTCCCAGAGCATGGTGATGGAATCTGTGCCATTTAAAAAGGGCAGAGAGTGTGATCTGGTCCAGCCACTTCTGTAATATCCCTGCTAAGAGAACTAAGAGATCATCCAGCACCTGCTTGCACCCTTCCAGGGATGGGGAGCTCATCACTGCTAGAGACATTCTATACCAACACGAGTTAGGGTCCTCCTGTTTCCACTTCTGTCTTCTGGGACACAGTGTCAATCCAGGAATCGAGACAGCCTGGACAGAGTGAGGGGCAGTGATGGGAATGACTCCTCTAGCCTTTTCTCCACTGCTCCTGCCCCTCTGGGGCCAACTGGTTAGACATATAGTGTTACCTCTGTGCTTCAGGTTCATCCAGGCCATGTCGATGTTGATGTCAAATTTTAATACGAAACAATCACAAGAGAAACATGTTTGATTTTCTTATCTTCAAACACAGCTTCAAGCCCCTCCCTACTTCCTGTACTCAGCAGAGAGGTGATCTGTGCATTCGGGGGTTGTGGTGGGAGAGATACAAGTGCATAGGAAGTCTCCGCTTGTAACATGGGATCAAGCTCAGGATCCCCTGTGTTTCCTAAAGTTTCCTGGAGAAACAAAATCCATTCGGTATTCAAAATCAGGCTTCAAACAGAATGTGGCACCTGAAATATCCAAACATGGACAAGATACATGGAACAAGTTTTCAAGACCCTGGACATCAGACAATGCATCCCTGAGAGGTAGGAAATGAATAAGGCGATCTGGACGATTTGCCCAGCATCTGCCTTAGGGGAGTGTCCAGGTCACGGCTCAGAGAGGAGGAAGCCAGGCAGGGCCCAGAGAACTCTGAGTTGAGGAGCTGCCGCTCGAAGTCTGGGAACACTTAGGCAGCTGGAGTTGCCTTGAAACAAGACCGGGAGAGGACACTGCACAGAGCTCAGGGACTCTGCACGCCGCCCCTGAGTATTTGGCCGACTACTGCCCAGCTCGTGAGCGTCAGAAAACTGCTAGAGGCTGGGGATCTTTTGGGCTGACTATCCAAAAGAAATCAGAGATAACTGAGTGCCTGGCCCTCAAAAGCAGAGGGAAAAGTGCTTATTCTCACCAGCCAGACTGGAAAACCTCACGACTCATAAGATGTTGGTTAAAGTATTCTGAAAGTCTTGCCCTAGTAGTGGAAATGATTAGCTCTAAACTGAACACTGCTTGGGTCCCACCTAACAAGCTTAAAAACAAGCCCCTAAGGATCAGGTAGTTTCCATGCAACTTCACTGCATCTCACAACAAAGCTCAAAGAGATTTAGAGGAATACAAAAATATCTAGCAAGGTAGAACGTACAGTGTCTGGCATCCAGTGAACAGTTTTCAGAAATGAAAAGAAGCAAGAAATTATTACCCACATAAAGAGAAAAATCAATCCATCAAAACTGAATCAAAACAGATACTGATGCTAGAATTAGCAGAAAAGGCCACTAATATAGCAATTATAACTATATTCCATACCCAAATCAAAATTCTAGAGATTAAAACTACAATGGGACCATTACAGATATTCAAACAATCTAAAAGAAGGCAGAAAAAGAGCAAAAATGGAACAAAAAAACAATGGGACAGAAATAATAGAAATAAATTTAAACCTTGGCTGGGTGCGGTGGCTCACACCTATAATCCTAGCACTTTGGGGGTGATGCGGGTGGATCACCTGAGGTCAGGAGTTCGAGACCAGCCTGGCCAACAGGGTGAAACCATGTCTCTACTGAAAATGCAAAAGTTAGCCAGGCGTGGTGGCACACACCTGTGATCCCAGCTACTTTCGAGACTGAGGCACAAGAATCACTTGAACCTAGGAGTTGCAGGTTGCAATGAGCTGAGATCTCACCACTGCATTCCAACCTGGGCAACAGAGTGAGGCTCAGTCTCAAAAAAGAAAAAGAAGCTGGGTGCGGTGGCTCAAGCCTGTAATCCCAGCACTTTGGGAGGCCAAGACGGGCGGATCATGAGGTCAGGAGATTGGATCATGAGGTCAGGAGATCGAGACCATCCTGGCTAACGCGGTGAAACCCCATCTCTACTAAAAAAAAATACAAAAAACTAGCCGGGCGAGGTGGCGGGCGCCTGTAGTCCCAGCTACTTGGGAGGCTGAGGCAGGAGAATGGCATATACCCGGGAGGCAGAGCTTGCAGTGAGCTGAGATCCGGCCATTGCACTGCACTCCAGCCTGGGCGACAGAGCGAGACTCTGTGTCAAAAAAAAAAAAAAAGAAAAGAAAAGACATAGACTTAAACCTAAGCATTTCAATAACCACATTAAATACAAATTGTCTACCCCTATTAAAAGGCAGTGACTTTTAGGTTAGATTTTTTCTTAAAGTAAGAACCACTTTTTAAATATAAAGTACAAGCAGGTTAAAAAATGGAAAAATATGCCATACTAACACTAATGAAAATAAAATTGGAATGGCTATATTAATATCAAAGTAGATTTCAGATATATTTGGAATATTCAGAATGTTACTAGGGATAGCTTCACTCCATAATCAAGGGGTCAATTTATAAAAATAAAAATTGTAATCCTAAAGTTAGAACATGCTCAAAATATATGAAGGGAAAATTGATAGAACAGCAAGGAAAAATAAACAAATACAAAATTATGATTTGAGATTTCACCTCCCTTCCCTTCCCTTCCCTTCCCTTCCCTTCCCTTCCCTTCCCTTCCCTTCCTTCCCTTCCTTCCCTCCTTTCTTTTTTTTCTCTCTCTCCTTCTTTCTTCCCCTCCTTCCTTCCTTTATTGCTTCTTTTTCTTTTTCTTTGACACATGGTCTCATTCTGTCATTCCAAGCTGGAAGCAATTCTCAGTCTTAAGCAATCCTCCCACCTCAGCCTCCAGCATAGCTGGGACTATAGGCGTGTGCCACCATGCCTGCCTAATTTCTGTGTGTGTGTATATCTATATCTATATCTATATCTATATCTATATCTATATCTATATGTGTGTGTGTGTATATATATATATTTTTTTCTTGAGACAGAGTCTCTCTCTGTTGCCCAGGCTGGAGTGCAGTGGGCGGATCTTGGCTCACTGCAAGCTCCGCCTCCCGGGTTCATGCCATTCTCCTGCCTTAGCCTCCCGAGTAGCTGGGACTACAGGTGCCCGCCACCTCGCCTGGCTAGTTTTTTTTTTTTTTTTTTTTTTTTTTTGTATTTTTGTAGTAGAGACGGGGTTTCACCGTGTTAGCCAGGATGGTCTCAATCTCCTGACCTCGTGATCCGCCCGTCTCGGCCTCCCAAAGTGCTGGGATTACAGGCTTGAGCCACCGCGCCCGGCCTATATATATATATTTTTTTAGAGATAGGTTTCACCAGGTTTCCCAGGCTGATTCAAACTCCTGGGCTGAAGTAATCCACCTGCCTCAGCCTCCCAAAGTGTTGGGATTACAGGCGTGAGCCACTGCACCCAGCCAGTGCCCCTCTTTCAGTACATGACAGGACAAGCCACCTTGATGTATGGATAGGATATAGAAGACTTTAACAACACTGTCAACCAACTTAACCTGATTAACACTCTACCTAACAACAGCAACATACATTATTCTTCAGTACACCTGGAACATTTACCAAGATACGCCAAATTCTATATGATAAAACAAATCTCAAGATATTTTAAATGATTCAAGTCATACAAAGTATGTGCACTGACCACAATGGAATTAAAAGAGAAATATTTGGGAAATAAACAATACATTTCTTTCTTTCTTTTTTTTTTTTTTGACAGAGTGTCATTCTGTCGCCCAGGCTGGAGTGCAGTGGTGCAATCTCGGGTGACTGCAACTTCTGCTACCCGGGCTCAAGTGATTCTCCTACCTTAGCCTTCCGAGTAGCTGGGACTATAGGTGTGCACCACCATGCCAGGCTAATTTTTGTATTTTTAGTAGAGGCGGGGTTTCACCATGCTTTCCAGGCTGGTCTCGAACTCCTGACCTCGTAATCTGCCCACCTCGGCCTCCCAAAGTACTGTGATTACAGGCGTGAGCCACCACGTCCGGCGAAACAATACATTTCTAAATAACCCCTTTGGTCCAAGAAGAAATCAAAAGAAAGTCTTTTGAACTGAATTATAATAAAAAAGCAGTATATAAAAATTCATAAGATGTGGCCAGGTGTAGTGGCTCACGCCTGTAATCCCAGCACTTTGGGAGGCTGAGACGGGTGGATCACAAGGTCAGGAGATTGAGACCATCCAGGCTAACACGGTGAAACCCCGTCTCTACTAAAAACACAAAAAGCTAGCCAGGCGTGGTGGTGGGCGCCTGTAATCCCAGCTACTTGGGAGGCTGAGGCAGGAGAATGGCATGAATCCATGAGGCGTAGGTTGCAGTGAACAGAGATGGCACCACCGCACTCCAGCCTGGGTGACAGAGTGAGACTCTATCTCAAAAAAAAAAAGAAAGAAAAAATTCATAAGATGTTATTAAAACAGTACATGGGAGAAAACAGAGCACTAAATGCTAATATTAGAAAAGAAAAAAGATCTCAGATCAATGGACCTAGACTTGACCTTAAAAATTGTTTTGTTTTGTTTTTAAGAACAAATTAAACCCAAAGGTGAAGAAAAATATCAGTGTGGAAATGAATGAAATGAAAAACAGAAAAACCATACTGACGATCAATGAAACAAAACCTGATTCTTTGAGAAAACCAATAAAAGTAATAACTCTGTGGTCAGACCGATCCAGAAGAAAACAAGAAAAGACACAAATTACCAATACCAGGAATGAGAACAGTGATACTGCTACAAATTCTGCAGGTAATTGAGGTATAATAATGGAGTATTATGAACAACTTTATGCCAATAAACAAAAACAACAACAAAAACTTAGAGGAAATGTATAAACTCCTTGAAAGACACAAACTAAAAAGCTCACTCAATAGTAAATAGATAACCTAAATAGCTTTATGTCAATCAAAGAAATTGAAATTGTAGTTAAAATTCTTACAATGAAAACTCCAGGCTTCAATGGTTTTACTGGTGCACTCCATCAAACATTTAAAGAATAAATAATACCAATTCTACACAAACTCTTCCAGAAAATTGAAAAGGAGAGAGTATTTCCCAACTCATTCTATGATGTCTGCTTTATCCTGATATCAAAATTGGTCAAAGCTAGAACAAGAAAATAAAACTGCAGACTTGAATTCCTCATCAACATAGATGTAACATTTCTTTATTTTTTCTTTTTTTTTTTTTTGAGACGGAGTCTCGCTCTGTCACCCAGGCTGGAGTACAGTGGTGCGATCTCAGCTCACTGCAACCTCCCAGGTTCCAGCGATTCTCCTGCCTCAGCCTCCTGAGTAGCTGGGATTACAGGCGCCTGCCACCATGCCCGGCTCTGTTTTGTTTTTTGTTTGTTTGTTTGTTTGTTTTTGTTTTTGTATTTTTAGTAGAGATGAGGTTTCACCATGTTAGCCAGGATGGTCCTGATCTTCTGACCTTGTGATCTGCCCACCTCAGCCTCCCAAAGTGCTGGGATTACAGGCGAGAGCCACCACGCCCAGCTAGATTGTAACATTTCTAAGCAAAATATTTGCAGATCTAATCCATCAATGTATAAAAAAAATTACACTGCAACTAAGTGGGATTTATTCCAGACATGCAAGGCTAGTTCAGTATTCGAAATTAATGTAATCCACTGTCTCAATAGGCTAAAGGAGACACCATATGGTTGATTATACCTATGACACAGGAAAATTTAATGCCCATGCATGATTAAGAAAACTCTCAGGAAAAAAAATGGGAATAAAGGGAAACTTCCTCAACTTTATAAAGGACATCTACAGAAAACTGACTGATAGCATTAGTATTAAAGATGACAGACTGAACACTTTCTCCCAAAGATTGGGAACAAGGCAAGAATGTCTCTCTCTACTATGATTCAACATATCACTGGAACTTCTAGATAGAGCAGTAAGTCAAGAAAGGCAACAAAAGTTATACAGATTGGAAAGAAAGAAATAAAACTGTCCCTATTTTTAGATAACACAATTATCTACATTGAAAATCCCAAGGATTCTATAAGTAATGATTACCAGAAAAAAATGAATGAGTTCAGCAAAATAGTAGGATTTGTGATCAACACACACACAAAAAATCAATTGCATCTCTGTATAACAACAGCAACAATTTGGAAATCAAAATTAAAAACACATACCATTTATAATTGTTTCAAAGAAAATTAGATTCTTCTGCATAAATCTGACAAAACATGTACAGAATCTGTATACTGAAAACATGGGATTTGTATATGTAAAAATGCAGATGAAAGAAAGCAAAGACGATATAATTAAATGGAGAGATATACCATGTTCGTGGATTGGAAAACTCAATATGGTGAAGATGTCATTTCTCTCCAAATTGATCTTTAGGCTTAATGCAGTTCCTATCAGAATCCAAGCAAGGAGTTTTGTCTTTGATTTTGTATCTGTAGACATACATAAACTTATTACAAGACGTATCTGGAAAGGCAAAGGACCTAGAATAGCTTAAAACAATTTAAAAAAAGAAAAATAAAGTAGGAGGACTCACTCTACCTGATGTTAAGATGTAATATCTAGCTACAGCAATCAAGACAGTATGGTATTGGCAGAGGGACAGATACATGGATGAATGGAATAGAATAGAGAGCTCTGTTTTTGTTGTTGTTTTGTTTTTTGTTTTTCTTGAGACAGAGTTTCATTCTTGTTGCTCAGGCTGAAGTGCAGTGGCGCCATCTCGGCTCACTGCTACCTCTGCCCCCAGGGTTCAAGTGATTCTCTTGCTTCAGCCCCCCAAGTAGCTGGGATTATAGGCGTCTGCCACCACGCCCGGCTAATTTTTTGTATTTTTAGTAGAGATGGGGTTTCACCATGTTGTCCAGGCTGGTCTCGAACTCCAGACCTCAGGTGATCCACCCGCCTCAGCCTCCCAAAGTGCTGGGATTACAGGCTTGAGCCACCACGCCCGGGTGAGAACTCTGAAATAGACTCACACATATATGCTAAAGTGACTTTTAACAAAGATGCAAAAGCAGTTCAATGGAGGAAAAAGAGCCCTTCAAACAATGATTCTGAAGCAATTTAGATAACCATAGGCCAAAAAAGTGAACCTCATACCTCATATAAAATTTAACTCAAAATGGATCATGAACTTAAAACTATAAAACTTTTAGGAAAAAATAGAAAATCTTTAGGACCTAGGGCTTGGCAGAGAGATATTAGACTTAATACCAAGAGCATGATCTATGAAAGCAAAATATTAGACTTCACAAAAATTGAAAACTTTTGCTCTGCAAAATACTGTTAGGGGGATGATACTTAGCATCATTGCATATTAAAGAAATGCAAGTTAAAACCAAAATGGCATACTACTACATGCTGATTAGGATGGCTAAAATTAAAATGACTGACCATAAAGTTCTTGTGAAAATGTGGAGAAATGGAGACTTTCATCATCTGCTGGTGGGAATGTGAAATAGTATAAACACCTTGGAAAACAGTTTAACAGTTTCTTAAACACATACCTACTATGTGATTGAGCCTTTGCACTCCTAGGTGTTTACCTGAGGCAGATGAAAGCCTATGTCCACACAGAAAACTTGCACACAAACATACTTAGCAGTATAATTAAAGATAGCCAACAGGTGAAAGTAACCAGATACCCCCCTCAGTGAGCTAAAGGATAAACAAGGGGTAGGACATCCGTACGGTAGAATGCTACTTGGCAATAGAAAGAAATGAACTTTGATACGCGCAGCAACTTTGATGGATCAAAAGTAATCCTAACCAAGTGAAAGAAGCCAGATTGCGAGTGCACACTGTATGATCTCGTGTATGTACAAGTCTAGAAATGCAAACCCACCCTTACAGAGAGGCAAGAGGGAAGGATTACAATGAGGCATGAGAGAATGTTTGAGGGAAGTGGATATGTTCCATCATGTGTGTTTCACACGTGCAAATATATGCTAAAGCTTATTAAACTGTACACTTTTAATATGTCCAGAGTATTGTATGTCAATTTTACCCTGATAAAACTTAAAAAAAAAAAAAAAAAAAAAAAAAAAAAAAAAACCAGCTTCAGGACACAAATGAAAGTTTCCCTTTAATATTGAGAATACCAAATCTCATTTTTTAAAAAAAACCTTTAAGACGCCTGCAGTGCAGGAATCATCTTTTTCCTTTGGTAGGCCCAGTGAGAAAAGTATCATCACCCTTCCCAGGTGGCCAGGTCCCTTTTAGCAGGACTGCACGGGGAGGGGAACACCGGGCAGCACGTGGCCCTCAGCTGGCTTTGGGTCCTCCTTGTCCCGTTGTTTTCCCTGGCCAGGGCATAGGGTGGCAGAGGTGTCTGGAGTCTACATTCCTTCTGTAACAAGTGACAACATGAGTAAGGCCTTTATACCCCACCAGCGGAATGCCAGTATGGTAGATGATGCTGTTATCTCATTGTGCAGATGAGGAAATGAAACTAAGGCCCTGTTCAGGGGCAAGGGCACAGCTTCTAAGGGATTTGTGTGGGATTCACCCTGGGCTGTGCGGCTCCAGAGTTCTTGCTCTTGAGCACCACACTGCACCTGCCACCTGTGGCAGACTGGTTCCCACACCTTCAGCACTGCCCAGGCCCCGTCCTGCCACCACCGCCTGCTCCGGGACAGACCATGAAGGAGTGAATGTCTAGTGGTTAGATGCCTGTGATTTAAACAACACGGTAGAGAAAGTGACCTGGGAGCAATGACAGAGAGCAGCTGGAGGGCCTCACCTGGTGGAGGTGGGGGTGGGAGGTCAGGGAAGGTTTCTCTCTGAGGGTGATGATTAAAAGGACACCTGAGGCTATGTAGACAGCCACAAAAACAGCTGAGAAGGCACATTCCAGGCAAAGGGACTAGCAGGAGCAAAGGCCCCTGGCTGGGGGTTTGCTTGGTATGTTTAAGGATGTGGAAGACAGATGATGTTATAAGGATTTGGGCAAGGGTGAGGGGGCGGCAGAAACCATGCTGTAGTTACCCAGGGACAGTGGGGAGCTGCACACTGCTGCAGGCAGGGGGTGGCGCCATCTGAATTTTGTGGTAAAAACGGTAAAAGATCCCTCCGGCTGCTGTGTGGACTGGAGAAGGAGGAAGGAGATCCCTTAGGAGGTCTCCCTGGTGCCCTGGCCAGCCATGACAGTGGCCAGGCCAGGATGGCGGCACGGAGGTGGTGAAGGTGGGTGGATATGAATCGGGGACCTGCCCTCTTGATAATGCTGAACAGCTGCTGGCAGGTGCTGTGTGGGTCTGAAGGCAGCCACTGGGAGAGGGCATGGCCCATGACTGAGCCAGGACAGTCTGGGGGATCCAGGAGCTCCCATGGGAGGTTTACCCAAGACCGTCTCTGGTCTTGGGTCTGATGGGCGGAGCCCCCGCCCCTGAGACCTTGGCCAAGTACACCACAAATGACAGTCCCACCAGTGCCCTTTCTTGAGCTCTTAACATGAGCCAGCCTTGCCTAGCCACCACAGCATGGATGTCTCTTCAGTTTGCACATTGCAATCCAGTGTGTGTGGAAGGGGGTGGTGCCATTAACATCCCCACTTCACGGATGAACAGCTACTCTCGGCCTCTGTTTTCTGTTATCAAAAGAAGTGCTCTGAGCTCTATAGTCACTCATAGAGATCCATGGACCACCTTGCAGAGCAGAGCGTCAGCAATCACTGGATGTGCCCTTCCTTAGAGATGAAGAAAATGAGGCTGAGGAGTAGAGAGTGACTTCCCTTGGTTAACATTCTGGAGTCCTTGAATTCTGTACTTTGGAGACACAAGCAATGTTGGTGAGCTCTGTGGGGGCCTTGGTGAGCCCTAGGAAGCTGGGTCCCCCAGCCATTACCACTTCCTAAAGCAGCCAGGGTGCAGGTGAAGGTGACTTGGGCCCTGATGCTCTGCAGTCACTGCCACTCCCCCAGCCCCTGCAAGCTGTCTGCCCTTATAGCCAGTTGCAAACGAACCCGTATACCCTGATAGAAGTCTTTTCTGTGGAATGAAGCAGTTGCTAGCTCAGGGTGCAGGCCCACACCATGCCTGCCAGTTATGACAGCAGAAAGTCAGGTTGAGTTGGCAGCATCCCTTGGCTGCTGCTGTTCTCAAAGCTGTCATACCCAATGCAGGAACAGGTGTGGTTGTGTTCCAATAAAACTTTATTTACAAAAGCAAGCCACAGGCCAGATTTGGCTTGAGGGCCATGGTTTGCAGACCTCTGCTCCACATATGCTAAATCCTGTCATAACCTAGAGTCTATAATCAGTCTGACCAGGCTCAGCTGAGCAGTGACAGGAGGCTGCAGGTCAACGCGGGCTCTGGGTTGGGAGGGAGCACAGCCAGGCTTCCATCCTTGCTTTCCCACCTTGCAGTGTGTTCCTGAGCAACCTGCTTCACCTCTCTGGGCCTCACTTTCCACAAGAAGGCTCAGTCAGGGGGTGCAAACTCAGGGGTCTGCACAGAACGCTTGGCTTTGTACCTGACAAAGGCTGGCTGGTGGCACTGGGATACCTAAAGTTTCAGCCAATCATTTCCAGAGGCAATGCTGGCCAAATTTTCCAAAATGGCAGAAGTCACAAGGCCACATTTGGACTTGGAGACCAAAGGAGGCCCTCCACATCCACATCTAAGAGCCTCCCAGTCGTACGCCCACTGGCCCAGGCCAGCCTCCCTTTAGCCACAGGCCACCATCCCCGTGGAAACTGGGAAGACCTGACTCTGCCAGCACCGGCCTTCTTTGGAGCTGTTAATGTCCTTTTATTGGAAGATGTCAGAGACAGTTCCCACACACACCATTTATAGGTTTGAAATAAATTGTGAAGGGGCGCAAATATTAGAAATGAATTCCCTCCCCTCGACTGGACACCTGTGTTCATTACTGCCTGGTGATAACCTTCGAAGGCCTTCCGTGTAAGCCAAGTATCTCAAAACCAATCGGTGCAAAGACTTCTTGGCTGGATTTTATCTTAATCATTTGCTCAGCGGGTGTATTATTTGACATGTAATTGTCTTCCTCGGGGAAATTAATTTTCAGGGCTTTGAACAGTCTTTATTAAAATAGAAAGCCGTAAATTCCAGCCCTGCCCCTGGGCCTGTGGCACTCAGCACATCTCATGCAGGGAGGGCGCAGGAAGACACTCCTGGGGGCAGGGCCGGGTCCCCAGCCTGTGTCCTGGGAGCGTGACCAAGGCTCCTCCTCCATTAGATTGATGGGGAAGTAGCCCCTGCAGTGGCAGGGGCGTGGGGATGCTGCCTCCACCTTGAGGGTCTGGAATCCTGGGTGTGTGATGGTGAGGATGCGGATTTGAATCCTGGCGTATCTGGTAATCACACTGTGTGACCCTGGAAAGCTTCATCACTCTCTGAGGTTCAGGGTCCTTGGCAGCAAAGTGAAGTCGATAACAGAGACCAGGTGGGATGCATCCCTTTCTGGGGCCTGTGCCCAAGTCGTTTTGAGTTTTGAGGGCATCAGGCAAGGTCTGCAGGACTTGGTGGCATGTGAGTCACACACTGCCCCTACCTCACTCGGTGTGTCTCCTGGGGTGGAGCTTAGCAAGCTCCTCATTCGCCTCCCCTCCTCCCTCCCTCCCTGCCTCCTTCATCCCCACTCCCTCACTTCCTCCCTCTCTCTCCCTCCCTGAATAGCAGAGGGACCTAATAAAACCCAACTGTGTCCATGCCCCTCTTGTGCTCAGCACCTTCCCATGGCTTCCTCCTCACTCAGAGTCAAAGACAAAGTCCTCAAGGGGCGCTCGGGGCTCTGGCCACCTGCCCTGCCACTTCTCTAGCCTCAACTCTTCTTGGACTCCCTCCCTGCCCCGGGCCTTTGCAGGGGCTGTGCTCTCCGCCCATCTGGCACATTCTTCCCCTAACACTCACATGGCTCCGTTACCTTTTGCAGGTCTTTATACCAGTGTTTTCATCTCAGGGAGGCTGTCCCTGCCCAGCTGGTTTCCAGGTTTACACTCGGCCCCGGCCCCCTCGGGTTGGGCATTCTTTTTGCAGGATGCGTGGTGTCTGATGGGTTTGGCTTATTGTCGCCTCCTTCACTGGAAGGTGAGCTCCCTATAGGCAGGCTGAGCCAAGACTGGTGCTGGCAGCTCCTGCCCGCCCCTGGCCGACCTGAACTATTTCAGGTCCAGCACTGAGTTGGCTTTTAATCTGGATGAAGGCCCCCATTCAGCCTCCCACTGCCGTGGCTGTCCCGAGCCCAGGGGGCAGTTCCGTAGGACTGTGCTCTGGCGTGCATCTGGCTCCCAAGGCGGCTCGGTCTGTCCCCTCAGAGGTCAGATCCCAGCCCACTGCCCCATCCTGGGGGCTGCCCTGTTGCTCCAGTGACCATGGAATGCCTCCTTGCTGTGGGCCTGGAACTGACCTGCCCCATTCTCTCTGCTCTCTTTTGTACCTCACAGTCAGTGACCAGGCTGCCACTCTGTCCTCCCAGGGCTGGCTTGGCCCTGGCTGTGTCCTGGCTGCCCAAGGCGTTGGCAGATGCCATCTCAGAGCACATCAATTATAGGTGCATGACTACTCAGGGCCACCACCTCCAGGGGCAGAGAGCACCTTCTCCCCCACAGGCCATTGGGATGGTCCCTGTGATGCTCGAACTCCATGCTGAGCACGGGGCATTTGGTCACATCATTCATTCATTCATCCACTCACTCAGCAAATAACCACCGAGCCGCTGTTCTGTGCCCAGCCCTGCCCTGGTGGGACTGGCCTCACCCCTCACAGCCTTGGGTTCCTCACTTGGGAAATGAGAATGACATTGGCTTCTTCCGGTAACTGGGAGAAGGAGGTGAGACAGGTTAACACAGGGCCTGACAAAGTTTTTCTGTAAAGGGCCAGATGGTATCGATTTAGGCTTTGTGGGCCATGGGGCCCTGTTGTAACTACTCAGCTCTGACGATGACTCAGGCAGAGGTGCAGGCTTGGCTGTGCCCCAGCAAAGCCTTGCTCACCAAAGCAGGCAGCTTCGTGGAGCGCGTGGGCAGGTACAGGATAGGGCAGTGACTGCGACGGTCAGGATGGAGGATGACGCGGACCATGCCGGCCTCCTCCAGGATAGGGGGCTGCTGAAGGCTCGTGGTGGAGGGGTTGCTGGGTGCTGCTGGGGCAATAGTCAGGAGGTGACATTTAAAGGGAACTGCCTCCTGTTTAAATGCGTAAACACCATTGAATCTGGGATTCCCCAAGGCCATATTTAATCCCTATTGCAGCAGGCTGAGTTCTCTGAGAGAGGAGTGCTAGGACTTAATTCATGGCTAAGTTCTGCCAGGAAGGCTGGCACAGGTGACCGGTTTGGCCCCTCTCTGTCATGGTGAAGGATGCCTAGGCCGTGCCTCTGAGGGTACCTGGGTGCAGGTGAGAGCCAGGAGGGCCTGGCGTCCTGCCTCACTACCTGGCCAGCCAGCCCTTGCTCGGCCCTCCTCCCTTGGTGCACCAGATCACTTTGCTCATTGCTTTATTCAGTCCCATCTCAGATTGCATCGTAAGTTTCCTTAATTAAATATTTAGCTCCTCCCTCTAGACTGTGAGCAGCTCCTCCTCAGGGAAGAGAAAGAATTAACACTAATCGAGTGTGTACCACGTGCAAGCCTTAGGGAGGAGTACCCGGAGCCCAGAGGGGTTACTTTTCTGACTGAGGGCACACAGCTTGTGGGCAGCAGAGCAGGAATAGGACCTTTCCTCCATCCTTGCCCTACTTGGCCCAGGTCTCCCTTATGGGAGAGAGCAGGGGTGAGGAGCTCAGTTTTTGAAGTCCTGGACCGAGTGTGTCCCCTCCTACCAAGCCTCTGTTCCTCATTTGTAAACTGGGGGCAATCACAGTCACCACCTTACTGAGTGGTGCTGAGGAGCCAGAGAAGTAAAGAGAGTGAGGATGTGAGAGGGACAGAGTCTTTGTCCTGTCCCTGGGGGTCTGAAGGTCATTGCTGCTGCAGACTGCGTTCTGGCTCTGTGCAGCCTCCTCCCTGGGAGGGAGCCGTTGACAGCAGGCCATGTGCATTCAGCTCCCCAGGTGTCCCTGTGCCAGGGCAGTGCCTTCTAAGGAGCATGCCTTGGAGGGCAAAAACCACTTTCTAAGCCTGCCCAGGCGAGCAGAGAGCTCTCTCTGGGTCCCTGTGGCCTACCTCAGGCCTCGCCCACCTCACAGGCAGAGCTACAGAGAACTGCGGAGATTGCCCAGGGCCGAGTGAGGCAGAGTGTGGACAGCCTTCTGTTCTCACCGAGAGGGCTGTCAGAAATGCCATAATGGAGCCAGTGCCATGTAACAAAAGCTCCATCTTATCTGGGCTTCCAGATCCACACTCTCCTGCCGCCTGTCCTTGACTTCGGTGTCATCCATCACAATCGTTACATCCATAGCTGCTCCTCCTGCAGCTCCCACATGGAGCCAGGCTGCCTTAGAACACACTGGGGGTCCAGAAACCATGGCCTCCAGGCCACATCCAGCCTACCATCTGCTTTGTGTGAGTGCATGAAAGGTTTCGAGTTTTATTTCCTGAACAGCATCAGTGATCACAGGAAGAAGCCAGGATGTTGTTGGACCCACCTAACCTTACTGTGTAGCTTATTGATACCTCTCTATTAAACTGCAAAGCATGGCTGCAGCATGCAGACGGTATCAGGTCAAATCAGCTCAGCACCATCCAGCATTCATTTCCTCCAGCCAGCTCCCCTTGCTCATTCCTTCATCACCAAACTTTCTTTAAACAAACTCAGTTTTTAAATTGTTATTAGCAGAAGCAGATTTACAGCTGAAGAAGCTTCAGCTTTGGGCTCCTCAGCTCCTGAGGCCCTTTTAATGACAGAATTGGAGAGACAGGTTCCTAACAGTGTGTTCGCATGGGCATATGCTTTTTAAATTCTTACTGTTTAAGAATAATAATATTCTTAAATATTAGTCCAGCACTTTGGGAGGCCAAGGCGGCCTTCTTATTCTCTTATTGCTTTGTTTTATAAATTGTTGCAAAACATGTCTAACATAACATTTGCCATTTTCACCTTTTTTTTTTTTTTTTGAGACAGAGTCTCACTCTGTCGCCCAGGCTGGAGTGCAGTGGCACGATCTCAGCTCACTGCAACCTCCGCCTCCCAGGTTCAAGCAATGCTCCTGCCTTGGCCTCCTGAGTAGCTGGGACTACAGGCGGGTGCCACTACGTCCAGCTAATTTTTGTATTTTTAGTAGAGATAAGGTTTCACCATGTTGTCCAGGATGGTCTCGATCTCTTGACCTCATGACCTGCTGCCTTGGCCTCCCAAAGTGCTGGGATTACAGGCGTGAGCCACCACCCCTGGCCCATTTTAACCATTGTTAAGTGCAATGACATTACGTTCACAATGTTGTGCAGCCAACACCACCATCCATCTCCAGAACTCGTTCTTTTTTTGCAGCTGAAACTGTCTCCATTAAACAATAACTTTCTATTCCCTCCTTCCCCAGCCTTTGGCAAGCACCATTCTACTTCAGGTCTCTGAATTTGACAGCGCCAGGGACCCCTGTCATTTATATTTCATATAAACGAAATAATTCAGTATTTGTTCTTTTGTGACTGGCTGATTCCAGTTAGCACAATGTCCTCAAGGTTCATCGGTGTAGTAGCCTGGGTCGGAAATCCCTTTCTTTTTAAGGCTCAATAATACTCTGTTGTATATATGGATGAAATTTGTCCATCCATTCACCCATCAATGGTCACTTTGGCTGTTTTCACCATTTGGCTACTGTGAATAATGCTGTTATGAACATGGGTGTGCAAATATCTGTTTGAGACCCTGCTTTCAGTTCTTTGGGGTCTATACCAAGAAGTAGAGTTGCTAAATCAGATGATAATTCTATGTTTGATATAGTGTCATGAAAGGGTCCAGTTTCATTCTTTTGCATGTGGATGTCCAGCTATCCCAGCACCATTTGGTAAAGAGACTGTCCTTTCCCCATTGTATGTTCCGGGCACCCTGTTGAAAATCATTTGACTCTGTATGCAAGGGTTTATTTCTGGGCTCTCTATTCTAGTCTGTCTGTTTTGGTAAGTAGGGTTTTATTAAAACACAGCCACACCCATTCATTTATATATTGTCTGTGGCTGCTTTCCAGAGAAAATGGGCAGAGTCAGAGTTGTTGTGATAGAGAACATCAGGCTTACAAAGCCAAAAACACCATCTGGCCCCCACATGTAGCTCCCCCCTGCACGGCCCCATTGGCTGCCGCTGGGCCCTGAGTTTCCCGCAGCCAGCACCTGGCCTGGCACACAGGTGCCCAGTCAGCATTGCAGTGACTGCCCTCAGGGACCTGGGAGGACTTCCACCCGTCTCTGCCTGACTCACCCTCCAGGGATAAAGTGGCAACAAGGTTAAAGTCCTGCGGGACCCTCCTTCATTCCCTGAGGGATCATAAGGGACTCTTCTTTCCTACTGATTTGACTGAAGGAAAAACTGAGGGGGCATAATTGCAGGGAATTGGTTAAACTTTCACAGCATTCTGGGGGCTCCCTGATGCTCCTGATGTTAACCTTTTGGTTGCTGGAGAGTGGGAAGGTGGGGAGCAGGTCCAGGCAGGTAGCCATGCAGTGGGAGGGGTCCACTGGGGGCTCAGGGCCACAGGAGAGAGTGTTTTTCTGTTCAAGGGTGGATACGGAGTAGGCATCTGCCCTCAGTAACAGTGCCTAGCTCGCCTGTGAAATGGGCTAGGGTACATTCAGTGCCCGGAGAGGGTTTGGTGAGTGCCCATTTCAGGCCCAGCCTTGGGCCTGTCAGGGCCAGGGATGAGTGACAGGGGCCAGAACGTTCTGACAGCCTGAGCCCGGGTGCCAGTGTGCGCCCCTCTCGAGTGACTCTGCAGTGAGACAACGTATTCTTGTTCCTGCTCTACCAGTGAGGAAATATGTCAAGGTGGGAAGACTCCTCCATGGCCACCATGGTAAAGTACAAGGCTAAATCAGGGGGCTCATGCAGACCAGCCAGCACCAGGACTTTGCTAAGAGGGCCAGGCTGAGGGAATGGGGACAGGAACACCTGTCAAGAGACATCATGGGGGCCCAGACCCCCGAAGGACACAGCAACTCAGTACCACTTCTGGCCAGGCCCTCATCCTGAAACTGAGATCCTCAGAGCACCTGGCCAGGCAGGACGCCCTGGAGTGAGAGGGGAGAGGACTTGGCTAGAGGAATGGGGGAGGGCAGCAGGGGAAACAAGCTCTGGATGGGGGAAAGGGATGCACTAAATCAGGCCAGGACCATGTAGGGAATAGCCAGACTCCCTGGGCATTACATTGCCCACTCAACCATGGCGCTCCCCAGCTCACAACCCATCTGTGGCTCCCTATGGACACTAGAAGGAAATTCACACCATGGTTCTACATTCAAGGCCGCACCTGAGCTTCCAGCCCCAACATCCCCCCTGCTCCGCACCTCCAGGGCCTCCCCACGCTGCCCAGCATGGAGCTTCCTGCTTGTCCTGCCTCACTCACCCACGCAGGCTGCTCAGCCTCTCCTGCACCGTGCACGGGCCCTACCGACCCCCGCACTGGCTGAAATGCCACCTCTTCTCCAAACCTTCACCGTGCTTTGCTCTTCTCTTTGGCACCCAGCACCCACCATCCCTCCAAGGTCACACATTTGTAATTGCTTTTTTTTTTTTTTTTTTTTTGAGATGATGTCTCACTCTGTCGCCCAGGCTGGAGTGCAGTGGTGCGATCTTGGTCCACTGCGACCTCTGCTTTCTGTGTTCAAGTGATTCTCCTGCCTCAGCCTCCCGAGTAGCTGGGATTACAGGCACCCACCACCATGCCAGGCTAATTTTTTGTATTTTTAGTAGAGACAGGGCTTCACCATGTTGCCCAGGCTGATCTTGAACTCCTGGTCTCAGGTGATCCACCTGCCTCTGCTCCCAAATTGTTGGGATTATAGGCATGAGCCACTGCGCTGGCATAAATTTTTTATTTAAAAAAATGTCAGACTCAGGGAAAATTTGAAATAACAGCACAATAAATACCTATACAGACTTTTCCTAGGTTGCCAACCTGTTAACATCTTCTGTGGCCAGTCCTTCTCTCCCTGTAGGAACATTCACCTGTGACCCCCTTTTGCCCACCTGCAGGCTGTGGGTGCCGTGACACCCCACGTGTAATTCTTGAGCATGCATCCCCTGAGAACAGGGACACTGTCCTAGAGAGCCACACCCAAGAAAAACACCACCAATTCTGTATCCCCACCCGTATCATGCAGGTGTAATAAGCAGCACATGCGCGGGTTCTCCTTAAGACTCATTCAAGCCAGGGTGAGGCTGAAGTCACTTCTGGTCCAGCCTGGCCCCTCAGCACAGATATCTGTTGTCATGTCTGGAGCATTTCCTTCCAGAATCTTCTGTGCATTTGCATCAACAGTGTGTGCACACGCTAAGCCTACTGTATCCCATGTAAGCTTTCTTTTCTCGTGAACAGAGTCTCATCGTATGTGGACAGTTCTGCAGTTGGCTCTGTGCTCCCAGCACATTTTGATATGAGTCATTCGGTGACCTGCAACTTAGCAAAGGCACCATAGCACATTTTAGCCAGTCCCCCATGGATGGCCATCGGGGTGCCTCCACTATTTGGCTTTCACCAACAGCCAGGCACACGTGTGAACACTTATGTGTTGTAGCCACCAAGATGAGAGGGCCAGGCCAGAGCGCGGGCACACTCCTGTTGTTTGAGTAGCCCCTGCCACGCTGCCCATGCTGGGGCTGCCCTGGCGACCCTTCTCGACAGTGTAGGAGGCTCTTGGCTCCTCACAGCATCACCACTGCCTCACTTTCCCACTGCTGCGTGCGCTTCTCCCCCCGTCCCAGAGGGCAGAGGTCTCACCTCCTCTCGCCCCACCTCCCTGTGCCCAGGGCAGTGCCCACCCCAGCAGACAGTCCTGAGGCGGCAGGTGCAGGCTCTTGGCTGTGTGCCAAGCTCTCCTCTAGGTGCTGCGCTGCTGCGACTTCCCTCATCTTCACACAGCACCCTGGGTGGGCAAGCGTCATCCCCACTTCACAGATGGACAGGCTGAGGCCCAGAGAGGTCAAGGAGCTGGCCAACATCACACAGCAGTAAGAGGCGAGCTGATTGGCCTCAGGACCTGTGTTTACCTGCTGCCTCTTCCATATTGAACCCACCTTGGTCCCCGGCTTCAGCATCAATCAGCCCTTCCTGGCTAGCACCTTTTTGCCTCCCCCAGACCAAGGCAAAGGGGCAGCCGACCAAGATTCACATCCTTCTCTCCACTTCCCCCAAGCTGTGTGACCCCAGCTGGTTACTTGCCCTCTCTGGGCTTCTATCTCCTCACTGTAAGGGGGCTAGTGGCAGCCCGCACCTGCCACACCAGGCATGCGGCAGGAGCCTGGAAAGAGCAGCAGCTCCCAGCAGCTCCAGGCACGTCTGCTTGCGACCCGGTGACTGATGCTCACAGTGACTTTATGAGGCACCAGCTGCTTTTTAAACACAGCAGAATGAAATTTGGCACATTCAGAACCGATTCATGTGACAGCATTGTCTCATGCCTCACCTGGCCTCGGTGATGATGTGAGCCTCAGTGGTGGCTTCCACTCATGGGAGCCCCCAAAGTCATTCAGGCTTCCTCCTCCATGTGCCACCTGGGCCCTGTTGTCAGGCCTGTGTGGCCAGGTCAGGGGAGGGGCATAGGGGCAGGTGGGCCTGCTCACCCCTGTACCCAAAGCTGCAGGCCAGCAGGCAGCTCCCTGGCCCTGCAGCCCACACTCTGCTGCAGGACCACTGGCCCACTGTCTGTGAGAGGCTCCTGCTGCATCCACCATAGCCGGTGCTCAGAGGCGCCCGGGGGCCAGCACACAGTGCCCTCCCTGGGAAGCCCTCCCTGACCACCCTAGACAGACTGTTCTCTTCCTGGCTCTCAGGGCTGGGCAGAGCTTTTTCCAGACATCTCTTTGTTAGTTGGTTGTCAGACCCTCTCACTAAGAGTGCGCGCCACCTGCAATGCAGCACCGCACATGTGCCGGGGACTCTTCCGGGCTGTTGGCAGGTGTTACCAGTCTTGCCTCCCTTTTCAGAGGAAAGGCAAGGAAATTGCCCAAGGTCACCCAGCTGGTTCAGCTGGGCCGGCTAGTGACCTCCGTGCTTGCTGCCCTGTCCACTGTGGACCTCCAGCATTGGAGTACTTCAGGCACCTGCCACAGTGAACATTGAACTTAGAGTGGGGGCCAGGATCTCTGTGTTTGCATTAGGGTTACAGATGTCAGAAATGGCTCCAGGAGAATTGACAATTCAGGTGCCTTGGAGTCTGAGTAGGAGTCCGGCTGGGAGATGGAGGGCAGAGCAGCCCACCAGGGGAACAGCATGTGCAAAGTGGGCAAGTACAGGGAGCAGCAACGAGGGTGCAGGGAGAGGAGATGGGAGGGCTGCCCAGGGCAATGGCAGGGGATACTGTAGAAAACAAAATCACCCAGTGTGTTAGTCTGCTGCGAGTTCTATAATAATATGCTGGAGACTTGAGGGGCTTAAACTACAGGAATATATTTCTCAGTTCTGGAAGCTGGAAGTCCAAGATCAAGGTCAGGTTGCTGGCGGATTGGGTTCCTGGCGAGTGCCTTCTTCCTGGTTCACAGACGGCTGCCTTCTCGCTGTATCCTCACATGGCAGAGAGAGGGAAGTTTGATGCCTCTTTCACTTCTTATGAGGACACTGATATCATCATGGGGACTCTACTCCCATGACCTCATCTCAGCCTAATTACCTCCCAAGGCCCCACCCCCAAATGCTGTCACATTGGGTGTTAGGGCGTCAGCATATGAATTCTAAAGGAACACAAATATTCAGTCCATAACACTCAGCTCTTAATTAGAAAGAGTTTAGCCCAGGGGTCAGGTGCTTACCCGCAGTGGAAGTTTGCAGGTACAGACTCTTGGAGGGTCTCCATGAACACTCCCAGAACAGCACTGCAGAACTGGCCTGGCCAGGGAGCTGTAGCCTCGGCCCCATCAGGAAGGTGGGGTCAGGAGGCTGTCAGTCTAAGGATGAGAAAGCCACCAGCAGCCCCTCACCACCCAGGAGGCTGCCCAGGTAGCAAAGCAGTGGCCCTACCTCACTTAGGCGTTACAGCTCTCTCTAATGAGATGCAGGAAGGAGCCAGGCTAGTGGGGTGTGGTGAGCCCTGGGCACGCTGGGGAGGTGGGCTGAGGATCGGAAAACGTAGGCCAGGACAGAACTCTCCTCCCAGGCTCAGCTCTATGGTACCTGGGAAATGCAGTGTTTTGCTCTCCAGTCTCTGCAGGACAGGAGCCGTGCCGGAGCAGTGGGCATGGGCACTCTCTGGCACACTTTGCTGGGTGGCAGGGGCCCTGGCTGTTCCTCTTAGTTTCTTACCCACTTCCTGGACTCTCATCTTCATGCTCCTCCAACCACCCTGTTTTTTCTTACGGGGGTGTCAGCTGGTGCGGTAATTCCCCCCAGGCGTCATCCTTGCTTACTGCTGAGCTGGCTGTCTGTTTCCTGGGTAAGCTCTTTAACACAGGGTTCATTTACATTGGCCCTTTAATTGGTGTCCCGACCCACCCAGTGTAAATCTCCACACCCGTGACAGGAAGTGCAGAGCATAAATCTGGAAGACAGCTGAGGCTGGGGAAGCTGGCACTGTTGCAGACTCTCAGCAGCCTAGAAAGCACCTGTGCCCCCAAGGTAGCAGGAGGGCTTTTGTGTTCAAGAGGGTCAGAGCCAGGTGTCGGGCTCAGGTTGTCAAGGGGTGTGGTGGGTGCGCGGAATCAGGCCCATGGAAGACAGAACCAGGACAGCCCGGTGGAGGAGGGTGGCTCAAGAGCAGGACCTGGGAACAGTCTTGTTGGGACACCCCTGTTGGAATCACTCAGCTCCAGCCATATGGTTGTTTGTTTGTTTGTTTGTTTGTTTGTTTGAAACGAAGTCGCTCTGTTGCCAGGCTGGAGTGCAGTGGTGCAATCTGGGCTCGCTGCAACCTCTGCCTCCCAGGTTCAAGCGATTCTCCTGCCTCAGCCTCCCAAGTAGTTGGGATTACAGCATGCTCCACCACGCCCAGCTAATTTTTGTATTTTTAGTAGAGACGGGATATCACCGTGTTCGCTAGGGTGGTTCCGATCTCCTGACCTCGTGATCCTCCTGCCTTGGCCTCCCAACGTGTTGGGATTACAGTCGTGAGCCACAGCGCCCGGCTGGGTTTCTTTAACTACAGAATGTTTCAGGCCTATGGAAGGTGAAGGAAGAGAAAGGGCAGTGGAGGAGAGGGGAGCAGGAGAGGGAGAGGAGGCTCACACACCTCTAAATGACCAAATGTTGCCAGAACTCACTATCAGGAAGACAGCACCAAGTATGAGGGATCCGCCCCTATGACCCAAACACCACCCAGCAGGCCCCACCTCCAGCATTGGGGATGACATTTCAACATGAGATTTGGGTGGGGACATATGTCACAGCCCCTGGAGGCAGGTACAGTTTCTTTAAGCAGTTTTGGACCCGGCGGGTGGCAGAGCTTGGATATGAGCTCAGGTTACCTGATCGAGGGCTCTGTCTATCCACATGCTCACCACCCAGATTGGTTGGTATTTGTATTTCGCCTTATTTCCTTCATCTCTTCTTTTAAGAAAGAAGAAGAAAAAAGAGTGGTGGGAGAATGGGAGGGAGGAGGGGGGTCTCGGCTGCTCAGAGCTGCCCCACCCTCCCCCATGTAGACAATCCTTATATCACAGCTTGTGCCTTCACCACGCAGCTTTGCACATGCCAGTCCCTCAGTAATGCCTGTACACCACCCCACAATTCCCCAGCGAGTGTCATTCTGCCCATGCTCTGGCCATCCCCTTCCATGTTGATGGTTGGAGGCCCCTGGAGCTGCCTCTGGGAGCTGTTTGGATGCCCGCCTCCATGGCCAGGCCCCAGGACACATTGACCGTGTGATGCCTGAACTTGTAGAGGCCTGAACTGTCCCTGATTGATGTACTGTCCACCGTTTACCACATTTGCCTTCAAGACGTTTCACTCGGGGGCCATGACCTGCAGGTCCTCCAACCCTATCTCCAGCAGAGGGGCTGTGTGACCCACAGGCTTCTGTTTCATTTGTGAGATTTACACACATTCTCTTGGATGATGCTTATCTGTTTGCCACTTGCCCTTTTTGATTCACTGATGTTCTTAAGTTTTGTTCATGCTAAGCAGACCCAAATGGCAAACACACAGGAGCAATGAGGTTGCCGCTGGGCTTTCTACCCTGGAGCCACTCAGTTCAGGATTCCAAACTCAGAGGGATGAGTTTGTCCATCCAGGGCCTTGGCTGACTTGCCCACCAAGTCTGGCTCACAATGTAGGGAGGTGTTTTGTCAAAAGGAGAATTTTGACAAGAGGGAACATGAGTGCTATGTGGGTAAAAAAAAAAAAAAAAAAAAAAAAAGCAGAATGTGCATGCCTGTTGCCGCTGGTGGAGACACAAACTGGACGAGGCCTCTGGAGGGCAGTGTGGGCGCTTGCACTGAGGGCCCCCAAAATGACCACACATTTCCACCCATAATTCTGCTTCTTGAAATGCTCCTGAAGGAAATCCACTAGATAAAAATAAGAAAATGCCTCAGCACACTGCTTTATGATCACAAAATGTTAGCAATAACAAAACATAGGAATTTTGCGTCATGATTTATATTACAGCCACATGTATGGGTATAAGGGAGTTGTTAGAAATTAGGGTTTTAAAAAATGAGGTGGAAGAATGTTTGTGAAATAATGGTCAGTGAACAAAGTAGAAGGCAAAGCTAAAAACTCTATAGCATGGACATCAATTACGGAAAAACAATCCCCTGGGGAAACTCGCAGAAAGGTAGAGTGGTGAGTTCCAGGCGGTGGGTTCTAGGCGGTGGGGTTGTGAGTGATTCTTTGTTTCCTTTATGCTTTTTTATAATTTTTTTTGTTTGCTGGGTGTAAATAGCCATAAGATATGAGTGGCAGCATGCGGGGCTGCTCCCCAGCACCCTCTGGGCTGGAGTCTGGAGCTCATTCAGGCCGTGGCTGGCCAGGCTGGAGTGCAGCAACAAGAGCTCAGCAAGTGCCCTGGGGAGGGAGCAGGCTGGTGGGCGTTCCAGACATGTATGGCTGGCCTGATTCTGAGGCAAGGACTGCATCACCGTGTCTGTGCCCACTGGGGCTTAACTGGATCATGAGACCCAGTGGCCCAGGGGTGGGATTCTGGTGGTTGATCGAGTGGTCCCCATTAGGGTCTTGGGCCTGGGGATATCGGGCCCACTGGGAAGAGATTGTAGACCACCATGATGCCAGTAGAAATTATACCAGTTGTTGTATTTTGGGTTCCAACTTGGTGCTGAGCAAAGCCTCTTCTTGGAATGTGTGTGTTGAAACCAGCCTTGGTTGAAATCCTAAATCTGCCACTTACCAGCTCTGTGGCCTTGGGCAAGTGACTTAACCTCCTAAGCTTCAGTTTCTCCATGTGTAATATGGAGATGACACTTGCCAGAACTGGTTACTGGAAAGATTAGACATCCCGGAAGCATCTAACACTGCCTGCTATATAGAAGGCACTTAATTGACTATAGCAACCACAGGGGGCGTGGTCTTGTTGGCAATGGCCGCTGCCTTAACTTGCCTGAATAATTTATAGAGGATCTAGACTTCAAAGCTTGTAAGTAGTAAAGGGCTTTGTTTTTCTCTAGCCACTGCCCTGACCATTCACGCATGGGTCTTCTGGTTTCCGGATAACCTCTTGGGCAGACCCTACAGTCTATAGACACCTCTCGGGAGTGAACAGAGGCCCCCAGGTCTCTGTCCCTGGTGGTCACCAGAGCCACTCTGTACCTTCTCCACATCAAAAAGGACACAGGCAATGAGATACAGCCGGGGTTCTGCCAGCTTTATAGTGTTTCACAAGTTCACTGTTACTTTTCCTTGGCATTTCATGATGATTTAAGCCATTCTAGAAAACTACCCAAGTCTTTTACTATTTTCATCATTCCCACTAAATCTGCACGGTTGGTTAACTTTAATGGGCCATGGGGCCGGCATGTGGCGTCTCTTCTCAAACAGTCTTAAAATGATGTATTTTGGAGAGAAAAACGTATGTTAAGGATTTTAAGGTCATAAACTCCAAAGAGATGACAACTTCCAAAAACAATCGTCCACTCAGGATGTTTGCTCAGTTGCTCACTTTATAAACATGTTTTGAGTGTGTACTCAGCGTTCAGCCCTGCACTAACCCATGGAGCCACAGGAGGAGGGCAGTGCCCATTCATTGATTCATGCACTATTTATTATTCATCCACTCAATGTGGATCAGCCTTGTTCTGTGGAGAGGCAGTGCTGCCTAAGGGTTAAGGGCAGGGAGCTGTGACACCAGATGGCCTGAATTTGAGTCTTCTCTGTCTCTTACTGCTATGTGATTCGGGGCATGTCACTTGGCCTCAGTTTCCCTCATCTGTACAATTTCACGGGCTTGGCCTCAGGATTACATGAGATAAAGAGCTTAGAACCACACCTGACATATAGCAAGTGCTCAGAACAGAGACTCTGATTACCCCAGGTCTCATGCTGAGTTCCCGAATAGGAAGGGGACTCCAAGGTCCTGTGTCCAAGGAGCTGCCAAGCAGGCAGTGGCTGAGGCCTGGGGGAGGTAGAGAGTCACAATGGAGTGTGGGCAGTGGGAGCCCAGGGAGGTGCTGGGGAGCAGAGGGGAAACGGGGAGGCTTCCTGGAGAAGTCTAGTTTCATGGGTTGGGCTTTCCCAGGCTGAGATTATGGAAGAGTTCCAGGCAGTAGCTGGATGTGGATTCCTCTCTCTGTTCAGAATGCAGAGGAAGCAGGCAGCCTGGGGAGCCAGAGGCTCTACTCCACAGAGTCACCCAGGAACCCAGGCTCCCTCTATTGGTGACTCCACCTCCATCACAGCCCTCATCTAACCAGGAAGGAACCAGCCCAGGGCTGCCAGATTTTCTCAGCTGTGGAGAGAAGACAAAGCCCAGCATTTCGCCTGAAATCTTCTATTTGGCAGTGCTAGTAGGTGATAACATGATCACATTTAAAAAACATTTTAATTTTAAGCCACATGCTGCAGGCCAGCCATCCCTCGGGGTGGAGGCCAATTTGCCACCTCCCCTCATGGAGAGGGGACAGAGGGTGTGACTCAGGTGCTGCACACATCCCCATGGCCAGAATTCAGTCTCATGGCTATGCTTCACCAGGAGGGAGACTGGGAAATGCAGTCTTTCACTGATCACCCATGGGCCCTGCTGAGGCTAGGGGAGGGAGAACGGATCTAGGGGGACTCTTAGATGCCCGTGATACAGAAAGAAGGGGACGGAGAGGCAGTGGAGGGAAGGAGAGTGTGTGCATGGAGGCTGTTGATTTTGTTAACTGGGTAATATTTTAAAATGCAACTCCCAGCTTCCATGTGTTTTTCAGGATTCACCACGCCTCTGATGTTTCTTGGTTTTCTCAGAGCCGGAGGTTCTGCCCCTGCCGGCAGGGGTGGGACTGGTGGGAGTGGGTGGCAGTCCCTGAGCGGCATCTGTCTGCTGCCACCCCAGAGGACAGCGGGAGAACCCTGGGATGTGTGGCCAGGACCCTGGACTCCAGGCCTTGCTCTGCCCCTGGCTGTGGTGGCCTGGGCAGGACACCAGATGGGTATAAAGTAGGGAGTGGTAGAGTTCCCTGGAGGGCAGTGGGTCAGGGCCCGCTTCCTAGAGGAAGAGTGCTGTTCTGAGTAGAGGGTGTCGCAGACACAGAAGTGTAGTCCTGTGTAGAGATTCCTTGTGGGCTCAAAGGGGCCAGACCATGAAAGACCTTGAATGCTGAGCCAAAGAGTTCACACTGCACAGGGCAGAAGTCACAGACTAGCAGCCAACAGACTGCCCCTGGCCTGCAGCATGTGTTTTAAAAGTAAAATGACTTTTTAAATGTGATCATGTAATCAAGTACTAGCATTGGCAAACCAGAAGATTTCAACGCTGGGCCTCATCTTCTCTCCACAGTTGAGAAAATCTAGCAGCACTGCACTGGTTCCTTCTTGGTTAGAGGAGAGCCATGATCTTCATCCTGGCCCTGCCCCAGCACACCCCGCTCGTTTCATCCCCCGACCAACCCCTGCAGGCCTGGCTTCTACAGACCCTGCCATGGGTCAGGGGCCAGGCAGGACCTAGTTGTTTGTTGGGTTAGCGTCTGCTAGTGGCCGGAGTGAGGGGTGAAGAGGAAGGGGCCATGATGGGCCCTGCACCTGGGGTCCCGTGAGAGCAGCTGAGTCCAGAGCCAGGGCCACTGGAAGGGGAGAGGAGTGGGGGAGGGAGACTTGGAAATGAAACTGCTAAGATGTGGCCCCAGCGTGCACAGGGGAAAGAGGATGGCACCCAGGTGGTGTCTGTTCCCAGTGCTGGGTCAGCAGTGGAAATCTCCTTACCTGGCTGGAAAGCTGCAAGAGTCCACAGAACAACAACATCATGGCTGTGAATTTATTTATTTATTTTTTTAGACTACAGAGAGCCCAGAAATGTAAGGGATTGGTAAAAAGGGAGATGGAGGTGGAATTAGAGAGTCCCTAATGTTGGCCCCAGCAGTATACTCACTGGGAGGCTTGTCACCCCAGTGTCACCCAGGGGAACTCACCCCATCTCTTCCCTTCATTTCCAGATGAAATACTCCAGATTTACCCTGACAGATGGGTCAACTAGGTTGTTTTGGGAAGCAGGGAGTGCAGAAGTCACCATTTATTCACTCAGTAAACATGCTAGGTTTGTGTGTGACAAAAGTTACACCGGGCACAGGACCCAGTCCCTGCCCATCAGAGCTGACAGGCCATGGGGAGCAGGTAAGGAAGAGCGGGGCAATTAGTAGCAACAGCCCTAGAGCCAGATGGCCTGGGCTTGAATCTCAGCTCCATGACTAACTAGCTGTGTGATCTTGGGCAAGTCATTGAACCTCTCTGTGCCTGAGTTTTCCCATCTATAAAATGCAGATACTAGTAGCACCCACCTCAGGGAGTGCTGTGAAGATTAAATAGAATACCTGGCACAAAGGTAATGTCCTAAGTTTTGGCAAGTATTGCCATTCATTTAGTGACTTACTGAGCACCTACTATGTGCCGCACGCTGGGGAGAGAGCAGTGATGGAGGCAGACGCAGCCCCTGCCCTCATGGGATGGTAGGCAGCATGGAATACCGGGGAGTTCCCAGGGGTAGGAGGCACACCCTCTGGGGGTCAGGCCTCCGACCTTCCCCTGCTCTGCAATCACAGCTGCCAGCCCCCCTGCCAGCCAGACCCCCAGTGCCTGTTGCATATGAAGTGCATCATGCAAATTGCCCACCCCGATGGCACGCTCGGCTCTGGCTCTTGCCAGCTGCTGCTTGGCCTCCCTGATTCTTGGTTTTCCTCATGGTGAAGGGCCCGGCCCCTTCCTCGGGGACAGGCATGGATGGCATCCAGGCAGCAAGGCCAGCTCTTCTGGTGACTGAGGATGGTGATCGGACAGCTTTAAACACACCTGCCACTCCCCTGAGGCTGGTGGAGCTAGTGGTCTGTGGTCCACAAAGGCGGAGGGGAGAGGGTGATCTATTGGTGCCTCGGGTGTGTTGGAGGGGGGTTAATTAAAAAGGTGGGTGGGAGATGAATTTCTGGAAACAAATTGGAAACCAGTGGAAGCTATTGATCTGCTTAATGGGAAGCTGATGATATCTGAGCGAGCAGACAGCTCTGGCTTAGGGAGGTGGCGAGAGATCAATGCAGGCCCCTTCCCCGAGCTGACCTGCCTGGGGCCAGCTGGGGACATGGGCCAGGGAGGGGCTGGGGCAGAGGCAGAGCCCTGGGGCCCTGGCTCTACTTCAGAGCATGGGAGGAAGCTGCATCCCTGCGCAGGAGTCAGAGTTCCTTCTGACATCCAGCCTGCGGGTTGAGGTAGGGGGCGACAAGCACCTGATCTGAGCCCCCTCTGCCACCTCCGACGGGGCTGAGCTGGACAAGGTGTCAATTGTCTTCAGCCCTCAGTTTTCTCATCTGGAAACTTCTGACCTCCCAGGGTGGTTGTAAGGACTAAATGCAGTAATAGGTGGGCTGTGGCAGGCACAGCCCTCAGCAACAGGGATGCAGCCGTGAACAAACTGCGCTCAGTGCCTGCCTCCTGGAGCTTACATTTTAGTGGCAAGCAAGCAAGTCTGCTGACAGTGGAGTGCCAGGGAGGGCATCCAAGCAGGGAAGGCTTCACATGCAAAGGGCTGGAGGGCGGGACCCATGGCCTGCAGTTGACAGTGGCAGCCTGTGAGGGGAGCTCCGTGGTTACCAACAAATACCTGCAAATCCTCAATCCCCACCCGACCAGGGAAGGACAGTGCTATGGAGAACCATGGGCGCACACCTGCTCCTTTCCTCCTGCCAGACCCCTGTGAAGCACAGGTTTTCACACCCATTACTCAGATGAGCAAACAGAAGCTCAGAGAAGGAAACCATGGGCCCAAACCACATGGGTGAGGAAATCCAGCCTCAAATCCAGCCCTCCATACCAACCCAGGCAGTGCTGACACAGGGCTGGGCCCAGGTCTCCGCTCCCCAGCCCATCCCAGTCTCAGGCTCCAGGATGGGTGTTTGTTCACATGGAAGGCAGAGGTTATTTATTATTATTATTATTATTTTGAGACAAGTTCTTGCTCCATCACCCAGGCTTGAGTCAGTGGCTCCATCACAGCTCACTGTAGCCTTGATCTCCTGGGCTCAAGCAATCCTCCCACCTTAGCCTCCTGAGTAGCCAGGACTACAGATGCACACCACCATGCCTGACTAATTTTTGCATTTTTTGTAGAGACAGGGTCTCACCACATTGCCCAGGCTGGTCTCAAACTCTTGGGCTCAAGCGATCCACTTGCCTCAGCCTCCCAAAGTACTGAGATTATAGGCATCAGCGGGCAGAGTTTACTAATCAATGGCTCATGACTGGGCCACTGTCTCACTGCACACCCTCCCTCCCACCCCTGCAAGGCCAGAGTCATTTTCAAAGCACTTACTCGTAAAATCGTCTCCCAGGATCTGGATGGGGAAGGAGGCCAGTGTTAGTCTCTGCTTATTGATTCCTGGACTTCATCAGCGTTTATCTCTAAAATAATAAAATTGAAAGATGGCCCCAAATTTATATCTCTAACCTGTACCACTCACCACCCAGCTGCCTCCTCTGTTTCTACCTGGAGGCCCCACAGACATCATACTGGACACAGCCAAAACAGGACTCTGAGTCTCCTCACATGGTCTGTTTTCTCTGTCTAGAGCGCTCTTACTCCAGGTTCTTCCATGGCTGGCCTTGTTCAGGTCTCAATTCAAAGATTGCCTCCTCAGGGAAGCCCTCCCTGGCCACCCCTCTTCATCTTCACAGCACTGGCTGAGTGATCTTTCAAAGCATCCTTTGTGTGCACTTGTTTATGCGTTTCCTGTCTGTCCCCGCAATGCTGTGGCAGCAGAAACGGTCTTTCCTACTTACTGCTCAATCCCCATGGCCCAGACCAGAGTTCAATAAACATTTGTAGAATTAATCAATGAACAAAATGTGAGGCTCGGCAGGAATTCAGCTAGAGACGCCACCTGATGTGGCCCAGAATTCTGGGCTTTGCTGGATTTACCAGCACTTGGTGGCGTTGTGCCTATTTCTCCCACTAACCCACTCCCAACCACTGACCTGAAGATCAGTGACCTTGTAGTTGCCTGGGCTCCCGTCGCTGTGCCAACTCCAGCTACAAGAGGTGGAGCTCAAGGAGGTGTTCAGGAAGCTGGTCCATGCTGAAAGCCCAGACCCTCCAGGTGAGTGGGAGGGAAACCCCACCCTGGGGTGCTAACCCCAGCAAGAGAGAGTAACTTCTCCATACAAGGGGTTAGGCACTTGAGGATGAACATTCACCAGGCAGATAAAGAGAGAGGGAAGGGTGTTCTGAGCAGAGGAACAGCGTGTGCAAAGGCCTAGATGTAGGAAGAGTCTGGTAACGAGAGAGGTAGGAGCCAGCCAATTCTTCTCTTTTGGAGGGAGGACCATGGTCTGCACCTGCCTTATTTACCTCCCCACACCCCCCAACTCCCTGTGCACAGCTGAGGGGTTAGGACCACGGAGTCTCTCCAGAGCCTAGTTGCCCCACCTCTTCCCTGCTCTCACGGCTCCTGCAGCCCTCACCACGCCACTGTTCTCAGCACAAATCCAGCGGGCTCCTCCCATCCTCCTACTCAGAACCCTCCCAAGGCTCCTGCGCCAGAGTGAAGGCCAAGTCCTTCCAAGGCCTGCCCCACTGTCCCCGTCACCTCCGACCCCCTCTCCTTTCCTCCAGCTGTCTCCATTCCTCCCTCTGTTCCAGCCGCCTTGATTCCTTGTTTTTCCTGGATCACACCAGGCACACTGCTCCCTTGGGGCCTTTGCGTAAGCTGTGCCCTCTGCCAGGGGTGCAGGGGTGCAACTGCCCCCTTCACTGATGGCTGTGGTTCCACAGAGAGAGGAGTTGGGGGTGGCAGCTTGAACAGGGACTGCTTTGAGGTAGAGAGGACTTTCCTGGCATTTGAAGTTGTCCCAAGTTGGCGGGGGGTCGGGGGCACCTTTTAGGAAATAAAGATGGCTGTTTTCTTTTTTTTTTTTTTTTTTTTTTTTCTTGAGACGGCGTCTCGCTCTGTGGCCCGGGCTGGAGTGCAGTGGCCGGATCTCAGCTCACTGCAAGCTCCGCCTCCTGGGTTCACGCCATTCTCCTGCCTCAGCCTCCCGAGTAGCTGGGACTACAGGCGCCCGCCACCTCGCCCGGCTAGTTTTTTGTACTTTTTAGTAGAGACGGGGTTTCACCATGTTAGCCAGGATGGTCTTGATCTCCTGACCTCGTGATCCACCCGCCTCGGCCTCCCAAAGTGCTGGGATTACAGGCTTGAGCCACCGCGCCTGGCGATGGCTGTTTTCTTAAAACTCAGAGCAAAGGAGGCCTCCCAGAGATGGAGCCCCAGCCCCAGGCAATGGGTAGAGTCCTTTTACTTCTGCCTGGTTGATTATCGCACAGGCTGGCTTGCGCTTCCGTGGCCATAGCGCTCTGCCAGCCTGAGTCAGGTGGGCGCTTCTGAGGGCCACAGATGCACGCAGGGATTCCCAGCTCAGTCCACCATTGCCTGTAAGCCCTGAGCAGCACTGCCTTCACTCTTTCGAAAGTAGCCTGAGCCTAAAAACCATTTTTTCCTAGCAGCTTTGAGATGTTGCAACTCTTGCTGATTTAAATATGTCAACTTCTCATAAAATGCAGTCCTTCACATCCGAAAACCTCATCTGCCTATACCTCACCAGCTATATTCTGGTGTTCCTAGTGGACCCTGATATAGCCCATGTGCCTCACTCTGGCCTCAGCTTCCCCGAAGGTCTCACTTGCCTCTCCCCACCCCTCTCCAGGGTCCATGGTCCCCAGGGCTACACTCAGTGGTGCCCCAGGTGGCAGGTGTGGGACAGGCTAGTCTAGCCACCACCCTATTCCTGGACCTGTGGCTCAGCCCAGGTTTCTGCTTAAATATCACCTGTTTGGGGACACCCTGCTTGTTCCCCTCAACCCATGAAAGTCCTCTTATTCCCATGTCTTTTCTTTTCTGGCACTGATTGCTACCTGACATATGACAAAGTTATTTTGTAACAGCTTTATTGGAATTTACATACTGTAAAGTTCATTCATTTAAAGTGTGTCATTCCGTGGATTTTAGTATATTCACAGTTGTGAATCCATTTCACAATCGGTTTTAGGACATTTTCATCATCCAGAAAGAAACCCTATACCCATTAGCAGTCATTTCCCACTTCCTCTTCCCCTAAGTCCCTGGTAACCTTGAATTTACTTTCTTTTTTCTACTGAATTGCCCATTCTGGACTTTCCATACAAATGGAACCATATTACACTGGTCTTGTGTAACTGGCTTCTTTCACATTGCATCATGTTATTTTTAGCCATCCATTTTCCCCTAGCTCAGAGCCTTTCCACTGCTGTTTCCTCTGCCTCAGATACTCTTCTACAGGTATCTCCTTGGCTCCCTCCCTCACCCCCTTCTCAGTGAGGTCCTCTCCATCCTCCTATTTAAGTGGAAACCCTCACCCTCCTCCTGACCCTCCTGATTCTTACTGGCTTTTCTTTTCTTTGTAGACTGTTCCCTTTCTGGGGTTGTGCTTTCTTTACTTATCCCCCCCACCCCCAGAGAATTCCTCTACATCCTTCAAAACCCACTTAAGATGGCACCTCCTCTGTGGTACCTTCCCAATGCTAAGTTAGCTTTCACCGTCTATGCTCCAAAAATTCCTGATTCTTGCTAGACTGTAATTTGTTTGCTTCCTTGTTGGTTCCATTGATTGCCAGGCTGCCCCCACAAAAAGTCAAGGACCTTGTTTTGATCTTTGTTGTGCCCTCAGCCTCCAGAAAGAAGGCTGCACATCATAGTTGCTCAATAAATGTTTGTTGAATGAATGAAGAAATGCTAGGGTCTTCTGGGGACCTGAAGACCTGACCTAGGGTCAGGTAAGGCCATGAGCCAGCACAGGGCAGGACAGACATTGAGGGTACCACTGCCCCAGACATCTGGGGTCGGCCCTGAGATGCTCAGGCCTGGCCTTCAGAAGCCCCCACATGCCCAGGGCACAGTGGGCTGAGGCTGCCAGGGCTTTAAGTGTCCAGGGCCTTCCGTGCACCCCTGTGGGGCAGATGCGCATCTCCTATACCACTGAGCTGGTCATGAAGAAAGGGGCTGCACACAGGCGCAGGCTCCAGCCTTCCCCAGTGACAAATGGCTGATAATTAATGTTGGGTCTGCACGTTATTAATCAATTTAAAGTTGAATGCGCAGCCAGAAGCGATTCCAGGAAAAAAAATATTCAGCCCTGCATCCTCCTCATTCTTACTCATCAATCACCAATTTTGCAAGCAGCTTATTAAAATGTAGAGAAAAGCGTGGCTGGAGAAATAAAAGGCCCTTAAAGGCCCAGAGATGGTTTATCAGGCGTTCACAGCATGAGTGCGTCGGGAGGTGGGGACTGGCAGCTGCAGAGCTGGGGAGCCTGGCCTCTGTACACAGATGGAAAGACTGAGACTCGAGCTGGGAGGCCATGTGAAATCCAGAAAGTTGATGCCAACATAGGAGCATGGCCAGGGCCTGGGAGCTCTGGGCACAGGGCCTGGAGGGCTTATGGTGAACAGCCAGGAGGAGTATGGCTGCCAAGCTGGAGACTCAGTGACTGGAGGGGACCAGAGCCACGTCTGGAAGCAGGGAGGGGGAAAGGCATTGTTCTGGAGTCAAGCAGATCCGGATTCGAATCCCAGCTCTTCTTCCAATTGTGTGGGAGGCAAGGTACCATCTCTCTCTGAGCCTTGCTTTCCTCTTCTGTGAACCAGGGGCGATCGCTTCTCTCTGGAAGGTTTGCAGAGGCGAAGGGATGCCATGTAAAGAGAGGCCTAGGAGAGGGCCTTAGGTGCACACCAGGTGCTCACTCAATGATGGCTGTCTGTCAAAGGCCCAGCACTGGTGGGAGGGCAGCTGGGATAGCTTCTGTGCCTCCTTCAAGCGTGACAGTGCTATTCTGGGTATGGAGTTAAGTGGCTGCGACTGTGCTGCCCTTTGCCAGCATGGTCTTCGGAAGCACCAGGAGGCTGCTGTGCCTTTGCTTATGTTTCTTCCTCTCTGGGGGTGTGTTTTCTTCACATCAACCCCAGGCCCCAGCGAACTTACATACATCCTTCAAAACTCACCGCATGTGGCACCTCCTCTGTGGTGTCTTCCCAATGCTAAGTCAGCTTCTTGCCCTCTGTGCCCCTCAAATACTTAATTCTTGCTAGATTGCGAATCCCTCCTGGGAAGGGTGTGTGCCCTATGTATGGGTGTACATAGCCTAGTATATGGTGACACAGTAAATTGTGTTGAGTGAATAAGCAAAGGAATGAGTGAATAAATCAATGGATGGTTCTCACAACACTGACCCTGCCCCGAGATCACTTAGAGGCCTGTCCCCCACATGCCCCACCTCCAAGACTGTGAGCTCCCCAAAAGCTAGGGCCTGGCCTGGAGGTCTTACCTGTGCCTCCCACTGCCCAGGTCAGGTCTTGGTACACACTAGGTGCTCAATACATGTCTGAATGAATGAGAAGAAAAAGAGCGGATAGGAAAGGTGAGTCCACACTTGGGACCTACAAAGAGCCAGGGAGGGCACTGGGCATTTTCGCCCATGGGGTCCTTTCTCTGCCTCATGGCAGCCCAGATCACAGATGCGGATACTGAGGCAGGAGGAACCAAGGATGTGCAGGAGCGTGGTTTGAAGCCATGGAGCTTGGACAACTCAGAGGGTTCTTCCCACCCCATCATGATGCCTTCCAAATGAGGGAATGCAGGCGTGTGTGAATAAATCAGTGAATGCATGAGGTCTCACGTGAATGTCACCGCCCCTCCCTCAGCCTCATCCTTCCCAGGCCTCTCTCCTCTGCAGCTGGCTCAGCGCTTTTGCGTGGGGCTGTAGAATGAAGGCTGCCCCGCCCGCTCCCTGCCAATCAGCCTCCATTGTCCTGCTGCATCTGGAGCCCTCTGCAAATTGCCCGTCCCGACAGGCGTGCTCAGCATCCTCCAAGGAAGGACGTCCCCACCTCTTTCACAAGCGCCAGTTCCTAAAAGGCTGGTGATTGCGTCCTTAGCGTCCCCACTGAGCCACCCAGTGTCATGGAGTGGCGGAAAAGGCCCCAGGTGGCTGGGAAAGGAGCGGGGAGTGGCAGTGATTATCACTGAGCAGGAAGCGGCTCGGCCTCTGAGGAGGCGCTGGGTATGCATTAAGTAGGAAACACATGTCTAAAATGTCCTTAGCTCTGTCCATCAGCTCCCCCATGCTGCTGTTTCCACCAAGCCAGTGCTTCCCTAAAGGAGTGCACGCCAGCGTCACCAGGGCTGGTTAAATCCCAGATGGCTGGGCCCCACCTCAGGGCTTCTGATTGGGAGGTCTGGGTAGACCTGAGAATGTGCATTTTTTACAGGTTCCTCAGAGATGCTCTGGGAGGTGGGGGTAGGGGACTGACCACACCTTTCCAACTCCCTGGGGCCTTCAGGAACAACGGGGACCATGCCGGGCTCACCTCTGGGAAAGGCAGTATATACCGTGGACCAGACTACACATGGCAGCCTGGGGTCCACCCACAGGCAGAGATGGAGGCAGCTTCTTGGGCTGGTCGACTTGTGGAGCATTGTTATTAAACTGCAGTAAACCAGAAGCAAAGTGGAGAGGAGGAGGGCTCTCGGTGCAACAGCATTTGCCCAGGTGTGGCTCCAGTGAATGGTCATGATCACCACTGTACAAAACCACAGCCACAGGCCACAGCCACAGCCACAGCCACAGCCACAGCCACAGCCACAGCCACAGCCACAGCCACAAGCTTAGGAGCACTTGCTTGCTGGGCTCCTCTCTCAGAGTGTGGCCTGCAGCTGGTTCAGTCTGTGTCCATGGTCCATCGAAATGCATCCCTTGCCTGGGGAGGTAACAACTGAACTCAACTATTGATCCTCCCTGAATTCCCAGTGGAGGCCCAGAAGGGTCAGGTGGTCTCAGCAGGTCACACAGTGCTCAGTGGGAGAAGGCCCCGGAGCTCGTGGCTGCTGGAGCCTGTCAGCCTGAGTTTGAGCCCTGCAGCCCTCTGTCCAGCAGTATGGCCAGGGACAGGCCATACTCTTGATTTATCTGTCCTCAGTTTCCACATCTGTATTATGGGGGAATGGTGGAAGCAGTCTCACAGGCTGATCCATTAACAGTACTTAGTGCAGGTGGGGTGTCAGGAGGAGAGAAAAGTTGAGTGGATACAGATCTTCCTGTCAGAAAGCACATACTCAGATAGGAACAAAATTAAAGGGGCTCAGACACCCCATCCCCCACCCCAGCTCCCATCACTCTGCATCTCACAGAGCCTCTTTGGTTTGTGTTTTGTATATGGTTAGGGGAGGGAGTCTAGAGCAGAGATGGAACGTCCGGGAGAGGAGTGGAAGTGAAATCCTTCTTTTCAAGGTCAGCCCCTGCAAGCCCTTGCCTTTGCCTTCTATCTGGAATGCCTGATCACTTATCTTCCTGTGTTAACAGTCTCATCCTTCAAGGCCTGGTGCAGTCCCTTCCTCTTCCATAATCTCCTTGCCACAAGTGCCTTCAATCCTAGAACTCCCACAGAACCAGCTTCTCCCTTGTGATACGAGGTGCCGCCTCCTACCATCGGTGGATCAGTGAGGACCCTGATCGGACGTCACAGTTCTCTCTCTCTCTTCATCCCTCAGCTCTGTTTCCCTCGCTGTCTCATTCTTGGGAAGGTTTGCTCTTACAGTGTAACATGATAGGCCCTAGGAAGCCCAGGCTCACAGCCAGTTAGTTCAGTGGCCCCAGTAGGAAGAGGTCTCTTTTTCAGATCTGCAAAAGCGCCAGGACTGACTCTTATTGGCCTGACTCAGGTCACAAGCCCATCTCTAAGCCAATCACATGAAGAACAGAGGGATTTGTGCTCTGATTGACCAGGCTAGATCACATGCACATCCCTGGACCTAGAGGGTGCTGAGAATGGAGAGGGGAGACCTAGCCAAGTCACATGGACCAACAGCGGGGAGGAGGTTCTGGGATAAGGGGGACTGGATGCTAGACAGTGGATCCAACTGTGTCTGCCTCAGTCATCATCAGTGGTCAGGCCTGATCCTGCCGCCAGGCTGTAGCTGCATGCGTCTTGTGTCCCCTTGTCCAGGGTTTGCCACACACCCCATATGCTGGAGGAAGGGGACACACATAGGAGAGTCACACTGAACAACCTCCTCCACCGTGGCATCCCCTGAGCCTGGGGAGGAGGCAGCCCTGCTTCCCCAACTCCTGCCCTGAGCCACAAGGACCTGGATGAAGCCCCTCATCTGCGGAGGGCAGGAGGTGGAGCCCAGCTCCTCCTGTGGAGGAAGCTTCCTAATGGTCTCCCCTGGGGCCCGGTGAGGACATAAACTCTGCATCACTGAAGGTGCTGGGGCCTAGATGGCACCGCCTGGGATGCTGGGGGGCACGCATCCTGCAGCAGGCAGAGCTGGGATGGAGGCCCAGGTCTCCTTCCGTCCCTGAGCCTGGCTGGGCTTGTCAGGTATGGGGCTGAGGCTCTGGCTCAGGGACGATGTCTCCTTTATAAGAGAGTTTGTTTATTTGCTCCTAATGCCTTTCTGTGTCCTCTCGCCTCCCCAGCTGGAGTTGGTGAAACCACAGACTGTGGCAGGACCTGTGTGGAGCCACCGAGATGTGATTTAGTCACTTGTTACCTGGGTTAGGCTAAGATAATCCCAGGTACTGAGATGCTGCCAAGAAGACACAACACAGAGATAGGACCCTGAGGACTGGGAGCAGTGGCTGCCTGGGTGCTGGGGGCCTCTCTGAGCCAAGAGCGAAATAATGGGAGGAGCCGGCTACAGGAGGGTGAAGGGTGCTCCCGGCAGAGGGAACAGCAAGGGCAAAGGCCCCAGGACTTGAAGAAGTTCGCCTTGGAGATGGAAAGTCAGCCAGTGTGCCTGGAACAGAGTGAGGAGGGCTGGCACTGGGACAGGAACCCTGCAAGGTGGGTGGGGCTAGAGTGCGCAGGGCCTGAATGTTAGTGGACTGTTTTACCTGAAGGGGCCACCATCAGAGGGGTTGATAGAGGAGACACCATTGAGATTGTTCTGGCAAGTGAGGGAACAGAAATAATTCAGGTTAGGGGCTAAAATGGGCTCCTCCCATTATTTAGCTCTTGGCTTAAATGTCGCCATCTCAGAGAAGCTCCCAGCACCCAGGCAGCCGCTGCTCCCAGTCCTTAGGGTCCTATCTCTGTGTTGTGTCTTCTTGGCAGCAAGCATCTCAGTCCCTGGGATTATTTTAGCCTAACCCAGATGGGGAGAGGACATGTGGCAGGGAATGAGGCCTGGGCAGGCCTGGAAAGGAGCCAGGTCAACAGGGTTCTGGGACCCCCGTGGGCAGCTGGGATGGTTTTTGCAGGTAGCTCTTTGCAGGGCTTTGCAGCAGCCAAGCGCTGCCCTCTGCTGGAACATCTGAGCATTACACCCAGCGCCTTTGATTTGTACTAACCCCAGAACTTACTTCCCTGAGACTTTATGGAGACACCCCTGGGATACGGTGTCCTCAGAGCTGGCAGTGGCTCACAAGTTCTCCTTCTCCTGCCTCGTAGGTCCCTGCTGGTCTGCTTAGCCCTAGGCACAGGCATCTCACTAGCTCCTTTTGACGCAGTCAGTTGTGACCCTGCGCGGTGCAGGGCAGCTTGACCCCAGAAAGAGCCATGCTTGGTTTCCTCCTGGCCTCGGCCCTGCACCAGCCCTCAGGACTGCCTGGGGGGCCTGGGGACACTGACCACCTCCCCCACGACTGCCCTGCTCCAGCACCTCCAGGTCCTGCCCACCCCGACCCCCCACAAGCTGCCCTCCCACACCAAAGAGAAGACCTGGGAGGAAGCCCAAACAGTGTAGGCTTCCACAGAGGATGCAGCTTTCCTAGGAAAACCCCTGCAGATTCCCCAAATGCACCACACGGGTCCTCTGCCTGCCTGTGTTCCTCTCAGTTTCCCTGAATGCAGAGGGAGGGTTGACAAGGGCCTGGTCATAGGAACAGCTGGGGTGAACAGAGAGGTCGGCAGGGGCAAGGCTGCAGCACAGCCAGGCCGGGATTCCTGGGAGCATTGTGGGCCCGTCCCACCTGGGCTTCCGGGTCTTTTCATGCACCAGCCCCTGCTCCTGCAGTAGTCACAAAGGAGGGCCGTACTCAGGGAAGGCAGGGAGACCAGGAGGCCAGGGGAAGAAAAGATGGATGGGTTTCAGTAGGACCAAGCCCAAGTCAAAAGCCCAGCAACACTGTCCTGGGTCTCATTCCAGCATCGGTCCTGTAAACAAACTCCCTCATTCATTCGGCAAGTATTTTTTGAGTGCCTGCTATGTGCCAGACATGGTCTACAGCTTGAGCCTGCTTCAGTGACTAAAACAGACGCCCCTGGCCTCCTGGAGTCTGCACAGCAAGGAGGAAGGAGGACAGCAACCAACAACCCGGCAGAGAGACCGATGCTGCTGCCCTAGGAGAGTGGTGACGGGGTCAAGACGTGAACCTGAGTGAGGGATGGCGTAGGGAGTGCAGGACCGAGGCGGGCAGGAGCCCTCCCTGAGGGAGCGTCCACTGAGCCAAGACCTGAGTGATGAGAAGTCTTTACAAACCTCTCTGGGGGAAGGACGTAGAAACTGAGCACAGAATGGGTCATCGGGGAGAGGAGTGTGGGCGGTGAGGAGGAGGCCAGGTCAGCCAAATCCAAATTAATCTTCCTCCTTGCTGGTCAGGCGGCTCCGTGCAGTCTTCCAGTGCTGTCCCTGCGGCCGGGGTTCAAATTC
This sequence comes from Rhinopithecus roxellana, assembly GCF_007565055.1. Taxonomy (NCBI): domain Eukaryota; kingdom Metazoa; phylum Chordata; class Mammalia; order Primates; family Cercopithecidae; genus Rhinopithecus; species Rhinopithecus roxellana. The sequence continues at coordinate 52,898,364 of NC_044549.1, forward strand.
AGCACAGGGCTCTTGGTCAAGGGAACTGTGGATACCTGGGTTCCATTCTCAGCCTGTCTGTGCCTGAGTGTCCCCGGCTGAGGTCCTTCTGAGCTTAAGGATCGAAGTCTAAAATCTCTACTGAGCTCATACCAATCACCAGGTACCAGGTCCCCTTAGTGTGTCTCCTCAGGCCCAACAGAGCACCTGGCACATGGCAGGAGCCCAGCAAAGTCCCTTGAAATCAACACCAGGCTATGGGGAGGGAGAAGGGGCTCTCGGGATGTGGTGGGATGTGGAGTCTCTCAGCCCAGCGTGGGGCCCACCTCTGCCAGGACCTGTCCTGAACCATCCCTGTCACCAATCACCCTACAGACTCCATAAGCATGTCCTGTGGGGGACTTGCAGCCAGCAGGCGGCACACATGGACACAGAGAGGTGCAACACGGGATGGGGGTGTGCCTGAGTGCTGGGACTCACCAGGGAGCAGGACCTTGAGCTCAGATTGCAATCATTCATTCATACATCCACTCATTCATTCAGTCACTCATTCCACATTTTATTGAATACCAATGGTATTCCAGGCATTAGAGTATAGTGAATAAAACAGACAAAAATCCTTACCTTCATGAAGCTAGCATGTTAACTGTAGGGAGACAAACCAAAATAAAGAATACAGAAATGTAAAATATACAGTTTTTTTTTTTTTTTTTTTTTTTTTTTTTGAGACGGAGTCTCACTCTGTCACCCAGGCTGGAGTGCAGTGGCATGATCTCGGCTTACTGCAACCTCCACCTCCCGGGTTCACGCCATTCTCCTGCCTCAGCCTCCCGAGGAGCTGGGACTACAGGCACCCGCCACCACACCCGGCTAATTTCTTTATATTTTTAGTAGAAACGGGGTTTCACCATGTTAGCCAGGATGGTCTCAATCTCCTGACTTCGTGATCTGCCCACCTCGGCCTCCCAAAGTGCTGGGATTACAGGCGTGAGCCACCACGCCCGGCCTGTACAGTGTTTTTAAAAGCGTACAATTCAATGCTTTCTAGTTAATTCACTGAGTTTCACAACCATCCCCACAATATATTTTAAAACATTTTCATCACTCCAGGCAGAAACTCCATACCCATTCGCAGCCGTCTCCATACTCCCTAGGCCTCCTTCCAGTCCCAGGTGGCCACTCATCTGCTTTCTGTCTCTATGAATTTGCCTGTTCTGGACATTTCATACCATTGGAATCACAGAAGATATGTCCTTTTGTGTCTGTTTTCTTTAACTTAGTTTATCCACGTTGTCACATATATCAGTACTTCATTTCTTTAAAAACAATTTTTTTGAGACAGGGTCTCATTCTGTCACCCAGGTTGGAGTGCAGTGGCACAAACACAGTTCACTGAAGCCTTGACCTCCTGGGCTCAACGGATCCTCCCACCTCAGCCTCCCAAGTAGCTGGGACTACAGGCATGCACCACCACACCTGGCTAATTCAAAATTTTTTTGTGTAGAAACAGAGTCTCACTGTGTTGCCCAGGATGGTCTCAAACTGCTGGGCTCAAGTGATCCTCCCACCTCAGCCTTCCAAAGTGCTGATATTACAGGCATGAGCCAGTGCTTCCCGAATTTTATTTCTTTTTATGGCTAAATAATGTTTTGTGTACAGACAGATCGCATTGCTTAACCATCATCTGTTGATGCACACTTGGGTTGTTTATACTTTAGGGCTGTGCGGTATATTATAGTGACAAGTGCTAAAGTAAAAGGCCAGGATGGGGTGTGGCAGTGTATATTGGGGAGGGGCCCAAGGGGGCCTCCTGGCCAATAGGAGAGGAGTGGGCCAGGCCAAGTCAGAGCAGATGTCCAGCGGTTACATACCTGTCGTTACAATACTGAAATATTTTCATGCCCCTGGGTTAAAGCCCACTGTCTGGACCCCCAGAGGGGCTCCCACTGCGGCTGTCCCTGTCCAGCCCTTCTCCTGGCCCTCCTCAGATGTCCCTAGCAGGAGGTGTTTTGGAGTGGTTGGGACCAGTGCCTGTGTTAAATATTTTGAATATCCCCCTGGGCAAAAAGCATGGCACATGCAAAGGCCCTGGGGCAGGTGATCCTGGAGCTGGAGCTAGAGAAACTGCAACAGGCCAGTGTGCCTGAGCCAGAGTCAGGAGGAGGAGAAGTAAGGCCCAGGGGGTCAAGCAGGGCCTGTGGATCATGACAAGGATTGGGGTTTCTATTCTGAGTGGGGTGGGGGCCTCTGGAGGGTACTGAGCAGAAGAGGGCCATGGTCTCACTTAGGTTCAGCCAAAGGATTGGTCTGACTGAGAGCTGAATTAGGGAGGGTAGGGAGGGTACTAAGGCCATTCAGAGGAGAGGGGAGGGCAACAGGAACCAGCGAGGGGTGTGGAGGCTGGGAGGAGTGAGAGTGGGTGGGTGGGGGCCTGGAGAGAACAGGAGTGGGGAGGAGCAGGCTTCGGGAAGCTGGGGGTGCGGTGGGCCTGGGCATACTAAGCTTGTGCTCTCATAGATGTGGTGGAGGCATCTGGACCTTGGCCCTGCAGTGAGCAGACAGGTTGAGTGAGGGCGTCGTCAGCACACAGGTGCTGGGTGAGCACGTGCATGAATGGCTGGCAGCTCCTCTTCCCCCTCCACTTTCATCCGTTCCTTTGCCACCCACTGCATGAGCACGCTGCCCTGTTTTAAGCCCTGAGGACTCAGCAGTTACGGGACAGACACGAAACAAATCCAGTGTGAGAAACAGATGGTAAACGACGTGATCAGTGGGTCACAGAACACTAGGCACCGGAGAAGAAGAGAAACAGTGGGGGCTGTGTTAGACAGGGTGGGAGGACTGTGCTCTAGTACTGTGGTTTCAATGTGTCCCCCAAAGTTCATACATTGGGAAGTTAGTCCCCAGGGCAGCAGTGGTGAGGGTCGGGGCCTTGAAGAGGGTGTTGGACCAGGAGGTGTTCATGTTATCTCAGAAGTGGGGTAGTTGTCCTGGGAGTGGGCCCTGATAAACAGGATAGGTTCTGCCCCCATCCCTCCCTAGTGCATGTGCTCTCTGGCCCTTCCACCTTCTGCCACGGGAGGATGCAGCAGGGTGGCCTTTGCCACGTGCAAGCCCCTCGACCTTAGACTTCCCAGCCTCCAGAACTGAGCAATAAATATCTGTAATACATTTATAACTACCCAGTCTCAGATATTCTGTTATAGCAGCACAAAACAGACGAAGACAGCAAGTGATTCTGGTTTTCCATTTGTGGTAGTGAAAGAAAAACTCCCTTTCAAATGCATTTAACTAAAAATAGTTAAAAGAAAAACATGACTGGGATAGTGGTACAGAGGCTCTTAGCATATTGCAAAGTCATCACGGCTGTCAGGTTTGGGATCGATTCACGGTCTCCTCCCCTGCCAGGCCAGGTTTACCAACCCATTTTACAGATGAGGAGACTGAGGCTGAGAGAAGTGAAGGGGCTTGCCTGCAGACCTCCTGTGCACACTCTAGGGCTCTTTCTTCACCAAGAGGCAACAACACAGTTCTCTGAGTTATTCTTTCTTGCTATTTCTCTTCCTTTTGGTGGATGAATTTGGGAGCTCTTTAAAACATCAGGGGAACTTTCCAGATGCAAATATTCCATCCAGCCCATTAACTAAAGTCACAGCAAATAAACTATAATCACAAGACCTATTATTCAAAAGTAATTGCTCAGTGCAGATTTAGACTGTAGGAAGAATGTTGTCTGGGGTGGGATTTTCACCAAACCTTCAAAGGGTGAGGCATGTGAAATAAGTAGAGTTACAGGGTGGTACCCATGTTCCCACCGAACCAGCTGGGGGTGAATGAGGGAGTATGGCTTCAGGTCATTCATTCATTTAGCTGGCAAACATTTATTAGCACCCACTGTCTGCCAGGCCCCATTCAGTGCACTGGGGGATGCCATGATAACCAAGACAGGGGGTGACCCTGCCTTGTAGACAGGACATTGTCTTGAGGGAAGACAGATGTTGAGAAAGAACAATTAAACAGGATGACTTTAAATGGTCTAGAGGAAGTAAACTGGGTGGGGAGACAGTGCCTGGGGGCCATTTCTTCAGGGGTGCCCATGAAGGCCTCCCGGAGAGAGAGCTGTGCAGAGAGCTGGGGGAGGGGACAGCAGGTGCAAAGGCCCTGAGGCAGGAATGAGGCTCTCATGGACGGGAGTAGGCGGGGGTGGCAGAACGGTGGGGCAGAACCAGGCTTTCGGTTCTGAGTGCAGTGGGAAGCTGGCGAGATGGGTCTGATTTGCATTTACCATGATACACCACAATACGGAAATAGGCAGTGACTCCAACCAGGGTGAAGAAAGGCCCTGACCCTCCCAGGAAAAAGATGCCCGCTGGTTCCCAGCCCTGCGGGTGGCTCCGTGTGCCAGTTTCTTCCACACCCCTCTCCCAGGGCTGAACCAGCATGGAGACTGAGGTAGGCTTCCCAAGGCCAACAGCGCTGTCATGATGATGATGACAAGCAGCCCTCACTGAGCATGTACGGTGTCATCCCCACCACGGTGGGCACAAACTGGCATCTTCTCCTGTCATCATCCTCATGTCTGTCCATTCTGGGTAAGGAATCTGCCTTTCCCATTTTCCATATAGGAGCTAAGACTCAGAGTCAGCAGCCCCTTGCCCAGGGTCATACAGCAGGCAAGCAGTGATCAGGATCTGAGCTGAGGTCTGAGGACAGTGTCCATGCCTGCTGTGTCCCCAGCCTGCCTACCCCACTCTGCCCCAAAACAGTCTCTCTGGGCTGGGTGACCAGCAACCTCAGTCCTCCAGCACCAGGCCTGTGGCAGCCCAAGTTACCAGCCAGACTGGGGGTAGAAGAGAAGTGTGCAAGCAGAGGGACCGCGTGGAACCACCTTCCAAATTCCCTCCCTGGGTAAGGACAGCAGGTGACAGTCACCTGCAGGTGAGGACTCAAGAAGACATTCTGTCTGTGTTCCCCACAGGAAGGGCCTGGGCAGCCTGGAGAGCCTCTCATTGGCCAATACCCACATGCCCATCAGGCCAGCCAGTCTCAGATGGAAGTCTAAGACATGGCCTCGGGCCTTCTGTCCGTCTGTGAAATGGGGTAACAGCACATGGGCCTGAAGGCTTCAAGGGGGTTCACTTTGGTAACGGCTATTCCATCACAACCACTAGCCTGTACAACTGGAAAGGAGCTATGAAGGTGGGGGGGGGGGCTGTTGTCAACCGTGGGCGCTCACTCCAGCAAGGACCCACCCGACTGCAGCTGGACACCCTGTCTGCTGCAGGCTCTGCTGGCAGGGCCGCCATCACGGAGGCCTAGTTTTCTGGTCCTTAAACACGCTATCCTTCTTACGTCAGAATCCCAGGATTGAATGAGTATTGAAGGTGACCCTACACATTGCTGGGTTCCTGTCTGCCATGAAGCCCCGCCCTCCACGTGGCCCCTCTGCTTGCACACTTCCCATGACAAGGATCTCACTCTCTCACCAGACAGCTCTGATGAGGATGCTTGCCCTGAGCAGAGCTGAAGTCAGCATCCTCCTAACATCACCCTACTGCTGCCGGGGCTGCTCTGGTCGGCTCAGTTCCGTGCTGGCTGAGTGACACAGAGCAGGTCTCTTTCTGTCTCTGAGCATCAGTTTCCTCATCTGTAAAAGGGACTTAGTAATCACTTTCTTCATATGGCTGTTTGGGGCATCCGAGGAGATGTCATAGTAAGCGGGAGTTCAATAAATGCTAGCACTCTTCCCTGTTCCTCTTCCTCTGAGGGTCCTATCTATGGCCTCTGAGGGTCCTATCTATGGCCTCTGAGGGTCCTATCTATGGCCTCTGAGCCCAACAACCTGTTTTTCTGTCCCAGGACAACCCTACACAAGGACTTGTGGGCTAGAATTGCACCCCCCGCCCCCCGGCAACCCCGAGGCTATTTCTTCTTGTTGGTGATACCTTCAGGCCCTTTTGCATCCCATGCACTCCTTCTGATCATAGCCCAGGCTGCCCTCATCACTTTCTCAGGGCAGGAACCAGAGCTGAGCTTGAGACCCAGATGGGGTCTAAGCAGGACTGGGAAGACTTATCACCTCCCCAGTTCTGGGCATAGATCTTGGTTACTACGGCCAGTGATCCTGGGAAACCTCTTTGTACCAGTGACTTCTGGTGAGCTGAGTCAGTTCAGAGCCTGAAGCTGGGCCCATCTCCCCTGTCCTCAGTTCTGCCCACCCCAGAGTTCTAGGCTTAGGCACCTGGAATGGCAGGCAGGAGAATGGGACTGGCAGATGCTGCTGACACTGTTTCTACCATCAGAGAGCCCAGGGCTGTCATGGCACCCATCATCATCTGATGTCTGTCTCCTCCACTGGACGGTCAGCCCCACGAGGCAGATTTTTCTATCTGTCTTATTCACTGCTAAGTCCTGGTGCCTAAAACAGTGCCTGGCACACAGTAGGTGCTCAGTAAATTTTGGATGACTGAATGAGCAGGCTACCCCCGGTATGCCACCAGGCCAGAAAAAGCATCCAGACACAGGCTTTGAGATGAGTATGTCAGGGGGGATATGGGGTGTGGAAGGAGCTTTGGGGGCCCCAGGCTCTACACCAGCTATGTAGTGATGCCCCTACCCTGGGCTGGGGGACCCGCCGTGTGCCCCACGCCTGACTTAGCCAGGTCCTAGGTGGTCAGGTGCAGCTGCCCTCTGAAAACCCCGCCTGAGCTGGAAAAACCCACAACCCCCACTACAGCTGGGACCAGCTGAGTTCTCTTCATCAGTCTACCCCCTGCCCCACCCCAGATACCACCAGAAGAGGAACAGAGACCCTGCAGGAGGTATGAACTCAGCCATGCGCTTGGAGCCCCTGGGACACACGGCCTTCCGCCCTCCCCTCAGTCCACCCTGCAAAACCCCCACCTCCCTGGGGAAGGCCGGGGGGGTGGGGGACGGCTCTCTCACTGGAAAACTGTGTACTCCTCCAGGGCAGGACCCTGACATGAAGTGGGGACCGAGAGATGCTCACTCAAAAAATAGTCGCTGAGCTCCGGCTCCATGCCAGGCTCCGCACAAGGTGCTGGGGAGACAAGGAGAAAGTGGAGCGAGGTCTCGTCCTCAGGTCGCTGACACTCTGGCGAGGTGTATGCCAGGCGCTGTCCCAGCTAAGCACAGGACATGTGTCCCCTCATTTATTCGCTGCAGCTCTTGGAGGAGGCACCATTTCATGCCTGTTCTCCAGATGAAGCAGCTAGGAAGGCTGCCTAGAGACCCTGCGGCCACAGACCGAGCTTCTGACTGCAGCGGGGGCTCCGAGGCCTCTGTTTTCAGCCAGTCTGGGATGGGCATGTTTGCAGTGGGAAGTGCACACCCAGTCAGAGTACCCTCCCAGGTACACTTATCCAGCAAGCCGAGTGTGCCGCCCCATTGTACAGAGTAGGAACAGGAGGAGGCCCAGAGAGGCTGAGTCGTTTGCCCAGGGTCACACAGCAGGTGAGTGGCAGAGCCGGAATTTGAAGCCCTGTCTTCTTGACTCCGTGGTTGTTATCTGTTGCCACACTGCCTCTCAGTGAGTGAAGGACTAGTGAGTGACTGAGGCAGGGACTCAGGCCCTGGAAGAACGTGGGAATGGCCACCTTCTCTCACCTCCATCTGCGTTAATGGGAGACAGGGTAGGCACGCAGGTCCTCTCTCTCCTTAAACACTAGTGTCTCTCAGCTGCCAACTTGTTCAGTCCGCGGGCATTAATTGAGCACTGCAAGTTATCAGGCACAGAGGATAAAGCAGTGACTGACAGACATGGCCCTTGCCTCCACCAGGCTCACATTCCAGTAAGGGAGATGGCCACATGATAGTAAACCGGTGTGTAATTATTATAGCGTCCCTTCTCACGTCGATGACTGTGAGGGAGCTGGTGGGGCAGGAATAGACACTGTGCCATGCCTGGAGTCACAAGAAGGAGCCAGCTGTGAGCGTGGGAAGAAGAGCGTTCCCAATGAGGGTGTCAGCTGTGCAAAGGTCCTGGGGCTGGGAAGAGCTTGGGAGTTGGAGGCTGACAGCGGGCCCCTTGGCTGGAGAGGCATGAGTTGGGGCATGACCAGAAAGGAAGGTGAAGGTCAGCAGGGGCAGGGGGAGGCATCTGCACAGGTCCCTGAGAGCCAAGGGTGACCAACATGGGGTGGGAACCAGAGCCACAACATGGTCAAGTTGCAGGATAAATAGATCCTTCTGACTGCGGAGCAGTCAGAAGTGGTTTAGAGCAGCAAGAGGGGAGACAGGGAGGGGCCCAGCATGGCAGCCAACTTTGCAAGGAGATGCTGAGAGCGCAGTGACTGACAAGGCGGAGGGCTCCTGCCTCTGACCTCCAGGCTGGCCAGGTGGGCACCTGGGCCCCACAGCCATGCAATGCTCAGTGTGGAAGCCCATAGAGAATGCCCACTGGGCGCCAGGCCAGTTGAGAGGCTGGTCTCACTCTGACCTCAGCACCCCAGCCATTGTAGCAGTCCAGGCCCGCACCTTCCTCCCCAGTCCTGACCTGAGGGAACTGCAGAAGAAAGCTTAACTGCCCTTTGTCAGGGATAAAAAGAGAGTCGGGGGTGAGAACTGTGTGTGCCCAGCGGTGTGCAGGGTGACGATAAGCACTCGGCAGCCATTTGCTGTGATTAGCACCTGCACACATTAGATCATCAGACTGCCACAGCCGACCGATGCGTTGATTCCCTTATTATCCTCAGTTTTGGAGATCTGCCCAAGGTCACACAGCTAGTCGGTGACAGAGCTAGGATGCAGTACTCCAGAGACCACATGCTGAACCACAGCTGCTGCCCTGCGCTACTCGGGGGCCATTGCTTCCACTCAAGAATAAGGGAGCTGCACCCATGGAGTTGGGCAGTGCACAGCCTGCACCCCTCACCCTGCCCGGCGGCCCTGCTCTCATTCATCCCACTCTACCGACCCCTACAATCTTTGGTCGCCTTTGTCGAGCACCTGTCATGGGGTACCCACTCTTTTAGCACACTGAGTGCATTCACTCATTTGGTATTCACGTCAACCCTCTGTGAACGGGAGAACCAGAATAGATGTTTAGAGAGGAAAAGCAGGCTCAGAGAGGAACGAAGACTTCCCCACGGGTCTTCCTGGCACCTCACATCCAAAGGGGGCAGGGGTTATCTCTGCCTCCACCCTGCACCTCTGCCTGTGTCACTGTATAGACAAAGGGTGCCACCGTCCACCCAGTCGACGAGCAGCTGGATACCTTGTCCCTATCCCATCTCTCCTCTCCCACCCATACTTCTCCCCAAAACACCTTTTCTCTGCATCCCCACTCTCATGCTTCAGTGCAGGCTTCCACCTCTTCTCTCCAGAGTCACCATCCCAACCTCTCCTCTGGTATCCCAGCCTCTAATCTCTCCCTACTAATCCTTCCCCCATGAGGGGATCTATTTAATCACAAACCTCACCATGTCCCTCCTCTACTCAGAAACCTCCTCGGACCCCATTACCCTCATAATGAAGCCCAAACCCCCGGCAGGTTAAGTCTCATGACTTTCTGCTGCTTTTCACCTCCAAGCCTCTGCACACATTGTTCCATCTGCAAGCAATACCTTTCCATGCACTGTCTGCCCAACAAGCTTCTGCCCATCCTTCAAGACCCCGTTTCAACATCTTGTCCTCTAGGAAACTTCTGTTTTCTCTTGCTATATCTCTTTTTCTCAAAAACCTTGCCCCTCCTTCCCTCATCTTACATAGTATTATTTGACCTACATTTCCATCGAAACAGTGAATTCTACCATATTATAATTGTGATCATGTTCACTCAGTATTGTAATTATTACAAGGTACTTGCATTAGAACGTTTGGTTCTGTGTGATAGTGAGCCCTCTTCAAACTGGCTCATGTGAAATGGGCATATGGGCGGCATAACCTCCAGGTTTCAGGTGTGGCTGGCTTCAGGGCTCCGGTGACGAGAACCTGCAGCCTCTCATGCAGGCTCCTCCCCATGGGGGCCCCAGTAAAGCAGGGACTTCTTTTTTTTTTTTTTTTTTTTTGAGGCGGAGTCTCGCTCTGTCACCCGGTCTGGAGTGCAGTGGCCAGATCTCAGCTCACTGCAAGCTCCGCCTCCCGGGTTTACGCCATTCTCCTGCCTCAGGCTCCCGAGGAGCTGGGACTACAGGCGCCCGCCACCTCTCCCGGCTAGTTTTTGTATTTTTAGTAGAGACGGGGTTTCACTGTGTTAGCCAGGATGGTCTTGATCTCCTGACCTCGTGATCCGCCCGTCTCGGCCTCCCAAAGTGCTGGGATTACAGGCTTGAGCCACCGCGCCCGGCCAAAGCAGGGACTTCTATCTCTCCAGGGGTAAGCTCAGGCCCAAGGTGGGATGTTCTGTCTCTCCATGACACTGGCAAATGTCTGGGCTTGCCTCTTACAGCCCTGCTTGAGTCATGCACTGGTCCTGGCTCCCCCAGAGTCCCAGAGATTAAAGAGGTGGCAACCAGAAGGAGGCAAGTGGCTGGGCAGGAAACGTGCTGGGTGTCCACCGCCACCCAAGGCATGCTACTCCCTTCCTCCAGGCAGGAGATGGGGCCTTGGCTCACCTTGTTTCCCATGCCTGGCCTGGACCTGACCCAAAGCAAGCATTGGTCAGCACTTACGGACGCAGGACCAGGCAGATGGAGCGTGAGGTTTGGGAAGGCTCAGGGTCACAGGGATGGGGCCAGGCAACCAGTGGCCTATGCTTGCCGGTCCCTCGGCCCTACACACAGCCCAACTCCACGTGCATGTCTGTGCTGACCCAGCCTCCACAGGCCCGGCCCTGCTCTGCACCTACCCTGTCTGGTACCCCAACATCAGTGCAGGGGTTCCCATGTTGGGACACCCAGGGCCTTGTGAGGGCCTCAGGGGAGCAGTGCTTCTCTCTAAATCGTACTTCTTTTAATGTTTATTGGTTGAGGAAAGTGACTAGCACATGGAATGCACAATTTGCAATACTGATAGAAAAGTTATGCTTTAGTGAAAATTATTTTAAATTGATATAAATATATTAGGCCAATATGAACACAGGAAGGGTGAGAAGTAGGGGCAGAAGAGCGCTTGGCACAAGGTATGCCAGGCTTGGAGGAACCCCCTGGGACAGCTGGGAGAGGCAGGTACCAACCCTGCTGAGCCCAGACCTCCGAATCCAGTGCCCTCCTGTGAACTCTGCAGCTGCCCAGCCTGGCTCTAAAACAACTGCAACAACAAAGCGAACACCCGCAGAGCACGCAGCTGGACCTGGTCTGACTGCTCCACCTGTGCGCACTCACGCAGCTTTCACCCACAGGTGGACGTAGATGCCCTGTTAATCCCGGCGTCTAGGTGAGGGGCTGCAGTGGGGTCCCCTTCCAAAATCCCACAGCTGGTGGCAGAGGAAACTCCTGGCCTTCACCCCCAGGCTACACTGCCTGCTGACAGGTGCAGGGTTTGAGGGGAGAAAGGAGGGGCATGGCAGCCCTTGGGTGCAGGAGGGAGTCCACGTCCTGGGGCTCTGTCTCTGCACACAGGGACCCAGCATCTCTGGTTTAGTGTCTGTGGCTGCTCCATCCCGTCCTGCCATTGACCACCACTTTTTAATGATGCCTTCTCTCGCTCATGTTACACCCCCCTGCATCCATCAGGGGCCTCTCACAGGCTCCTGAGTAGAGGCTCAGAAGCACAGGGGCTGCTGTAGGTGCCCTCTGCTCATGTGTTCACCGGTTCTCCTCTCAAGAGCAGAACTCTTGAATCCTGCAACAGCCAAAGCATCTCAAGCAGCATCTGTCCCCCACGCCCCCTTCCTCCAGCCAGCGTGGCCTAGTGCAGTGTGAGCTCCTGCAGAAAGTGTCTGCAGGGCCACAGCTCCCTCACTCATCCCCAGCCACAGCAGGTTCCATTGGCCACAGCCGTCCTTGGCACACTCAGCAGCAAACCTGGCAAGGCGGCAAGTGGGGATCAATGCCAGCCCTCGTGACTTTCAGATCTCCATCAGCCAGGACTCCAAAATAGCATCAAGAAGCAGTGGATATGCTCCATTTCAGGAGCATATCAGGGACTGCTGCTCAGCTGTTACAGGGCCAGGGTCTGATCTTCTCCCCCAAGACAGGGGACAGGGTACCTCAGGGATACTTGGTTTGCTGCAGAGGGAGGTGTTTGCCAGGCTTCCAGAAGCCCACACACATTTGCAGAGCTAATTGCTTCCGGCTGCTTCCCCCCTCCATCAGCCTCCTGCACGTGAGGGGTAGGGCTGGGCAGAGATGTTAGGAGGGCCCCGCACAAGGCTGCCAGTGAGGTCCTCCCCAGCACCAGAACCCCAGCCCATGTCTATGATTAGAAAAGCCTGTGATTTGGAAACTCAGCATGGAAGAGTCTGTGGTTTAGAGATTCCACGATTCTGTCTTCCAGACATAATGCCGAGTGGGGAAAGAGTTGCAGAAAAAGATATGCAATGTGATCCTACTTATGTAAAGTTTAAAAACGTGCACAAGTGTTTATATGATTTGTGGATACCTCTCTATGCAGGAGATTCACTACAGAGTGAATTCACCATGGGAATGGGAAGAGGGCAGGGCTGGCGAGGGGATTTAACAAGGCGGTGACCCTGGGCTTCCATCATATTCGTCATGTTCTGTTTCTTGTAGTGGGTCAGGGGTATATCAGAGTTCATGGTATTCGTCTTTATGCCTTTTGGCATATTTTAAATCTTTTATTTAAAAAATTCATAATATGCTGGGTTTGGTGGTGCATGCCTGTAGTCCCAAGCTAAGGCAGGAAGATCACTGAGCCCAGGAGTTTGAGGCTGTAGTGTGCTATGGTTGCTCCTGTGAAAGCCACTGCACTCCAGCCTGGGCAGCATAGTGAGACCTCATCTTTAAAAAAAAGAAAAGAAAGAAATTCATAAAATGACGCCATTTTTAGGGCCTATGTAATACTTCATATTTTCTATAGGCATATATATGTAGATGAGTGCATAGAAAAAATTCTGGAAGGATCCACTCCAAACAGATGACAGTGGTCACCTCTGCAGAGATTGGAAAGGGGAATAAGATTTAGTGGGATGGGAGGTAAAGGGGGCTTTATTTTGTTTAAGGAGAATAAATTTTCTTATCATTTGTGCACTTAGGATTTCATTTATTTAAAATGTGAAGCTTCAGCTAAAAGAAAATAAAGTCTCCAGACTTGAAGGCTATGTGGCCTGAGATTTAAAGAGTCAGAGTGTTGACAGCTTTGCAGTTCCATAGTTGGAACAGAGCAGCGGGGGTGGGGGGTTCACTTCTACCCAGCGCTGGATGAAGACCCTGAATCCCTGGGATTTGGGGTTCCCTGCCTTGAAGGGCTCTGTGACTGTCATATCTGTGGACTGCATGCTCCAACCTTCTCCATCCTCTCTCTTCCCAAAGGCTGTTGTGCTCCTCCCACCTTGGGGACAGATGGCCGCAGGTTGCAGGAGTGAGCCGATCTGCAGGAATGTTCCTGCCAACCTGCAGGGTCGAATTTTCCGGTTGAGGGAGGGGAGATGGATGTGAGATGTTTCTGGACCTACCCCTTGGCAGCTGCTCTCACCTTCTGATGCAGGTGGCTTCCCGCAGTCCACAATGATGAGGCAAGGGCAGGGGTGAACTTGGGCACTTACAGAAACTCCAGGGAATGAAAACACTGTCTGAATGCTAGGTTCCCACTGTGCCCTAGTCCCCAGCCTGCAGAGGTGGGTGAGTGGGTGGGTGATTCTGTGATACAACCAGGGTCACATGGCAGCAACCCCAAGGCTGGCTGCGCCCGCTTCCCACTCCAGACATCTGGTTACAGCTGAGAAAGTGAGGAAAGGGGACAATTCCATCCAAAGTCCTGTAGCGCCACTTCCTGTGTGATCAGGACCCTCTCACGACCACAGGCTTTGCATCTGGGAGGTGGGGCTGACAAATCTGCCCTGAGATTGGATGGCGAGGGCTTGGGGTCGTGAGGTAGGTGAAACCCAGCCTGCACAGGCAGGCGCGCCCCTTTGCTGAGTCTCTCTGACCTCTCGCTGCCTGAAGGGATGAACCTGTGGGTTCTGGAGTCAGAGATCAGAGTTGGAATCCCAGCTCCACACTTTTTGGAGCCTCCTTTGTGCCTGATCCGGTGCCAGATACTGAATGTCAGAAATCAAAACAGTACAGGTGGGTTGTAGGCACTGTCCAAGTAAATGACGTTTTGTAAAAGCTTAAAATCTTGGCATTTGTATCTCAATGCCAGGGTCCTTGCCATTTGCCCTACTTTGAAATAACAGCGTAACATGGAAGGAAAAGGATTGTACATTTACAAGAGGAAGTGCTGAAGAAGGAACGGATGTGCAGATGCATGTCCTGGGCCTACCAGGGAGCAAAAGAGGAAGCCCAGGAAAGGGACGCTGGGTGCTCTACACTCAAGGCATCCAATTCACCAATCTGAGCCTGTTTCCTCCTCTGGAAGATGGAAGTGAAAAGAGAATCACTACTTGAGCAAGGTGGCTGAGAGGGGCATTGCTCTAGCCCAAGCCAGACTGTGAGTTAGAGTCTGGGCTCTGCTACTGCCTTGATGGGAGACCCCCGTAGGTGGTGCAACGCATCTAAGCAGGAATGACAATTATGTTCACTTCATAGGGCGCTTCTGAGAATTCACTGAGACCATGAAACAATTGGACCTGACACAAAGTGAGCCCTCCTGATGCAGTGGCTGAATTTTGATGTTATTAAAATCTTTTGAAACTCCAGTGAGAAGAGGAGTGGGGCAGGCTGTGCAACATGTTAACCCACAGAATATGAATTCCTCACATGACTCAGGGAGGGAGGTCCGTGCTACAGGAAGATTGGTCATGCATATGGATTCACCTACAGAGGGCAGATAGGGAAGCATCATGCAGTTCTGATCGATGCCTCACCTCAGCCACCTGAGGTTGCAGCTCCAACTTCTGCTCCCTACCAGGACACTGAGCTGGAAGAATGGGATCCTAGTCCTACCTCTGCCACTCTGCTGTGCAACTTTAGGCAAATCACTTACCCCAAGGTTCATTTCCTGTAAAGGATGGAATGGAACTCAAGGTTGCAGCATCACTCCTACATTCGGTGAGTGTGAGTCCAGAGAGAATGGAAAGAGGAAGGGAAATGGCCCTGTGGGCTGCCAGCCATGGCCAGCCAATTCCCAGTCTCAACTACTCCCTCTCTCATTTATTCCTCCCAGTGAGGCAGCTTTCAAGCAGTCAATAGCCAAGACTCTGGAGCCAGACTGCCCTGGCCACACTGCCCGCCAGCTATGTGGCTTGGGCCAGTTGCTGAACCTCTGGCTTTAGTGCGCTCCTCCATGAAGTAGGATGATAATATTAGGCCTCATTGGGGTTGTCTTGAGGATTACCGTGTACGGAAGAATATTATCTACATGCCTCTGAGATAGGTCTGGGATTCCTGGTATACAGATGAGGAAGCAGAGAGAATCAGATGAAGATCAGATAGGAAGAGAGAAATCTGTGTGGGAAAGGCGGGTATCGGAGCCGAGGATGGATGTGCGCTTCTCCTCTCCACCTCCCTGTCCCACCACTGCACCACGCTGACCTCCTCTGGGCCGCTCTAATACACCAGGCTGCCTTCCGCCTCAGAGCCTGGACGCCAGTTCCTCCCCTGCGTCTTGCGTCATCCGAGTCTCAGCCACACGTGCCTCACAGAGGGCCTTCCCGACCACCCTGTCTGATGGCGGAAGCCTCCTTCCCACCTCCCTCGGGCTCCCTGCCTCCCCTCTTCCTGCTCCCTTTTCATCCTGATTCTTACCACCATGTGCAATCCTATATCTGCACACTTACTTCCTGTCTCCCTCTTAGACTGTAAACATCATGAGGGCAGATACTTGCCCGGCACATGGAAGGTCCTCGGGAGAGGAAGAGGCACCATAGCTAGACCAGAAATTCTCCCTAGCCCCGTGCAGCCCCCCTTTGGGACAGGACTGGCACAAACGAGGACTGCTCTGCCATCCGCCGTGCAGCTTAGTGGTGTGGTGCGCCCTCCTGAAACCCCGTGTTATAGCTGTAATGATCCCTTTCACAGTAGCATAATCAAGACTCCCAGGAGAGACGCGGCTTGCCAAGGTCTCATCGCCCTTCAGTGGCAGAACTAGCCTTGGAGACGGCCGGCCTCACTCCAGGGCCAGAGCCCCTAGAGCTCCGTGGCTCGCGTGTCTCAGTGCCGAAGGCAGAGAAGCCGCCTTGGAAAGCAGTGACATCGTAGGCTCCGCGCGGCGCGTGCATTTTAGCAACAGAGTTCCAGGTTTCCAGCGCGGGCCAGGAAGGGGCCGGCGCCCCGCGCCCGGCCGGGTGTGTGACTTTGCAGCGAGGGCGCCGCGGAGCGGCCGCGCCTGATGCTGCTGTTGCCATGGCGACCAGCGCCTCGGCGATTGGTCAGGCGCGGCCGCGTACGTTGCTCCTTGGGCGCCGGGGGAGGCTCCTGCGCGCCCGCCCCTCCTCCGGATGCTGCGAGAGCAAACAGGGGTCAGCCTCCTCTCGACCCTCCCCTCCTCATCCTCGCGCCCCGCACCCCGGATGTACGGGAGGGGAAACACCACAAGGTGGGCCCAGGTAGCAACGAGGTGGACTCCCCCGCCCAGCCTGGCGACCATGGTTACTCGACGTCCTCGCTCGCTCCTGGGCACGGTGTGAGCGCGCTCTACGTGCCAGGGCCCTTCACAATCCGCTGCTGGCGCCGCCCCCCGCTCCCGCCCCAGCCTCCCTGGAGGAGCCCGCCACCCCCGGGAATGTGACTTGCCCCGCGATTTAATTTTATTCCCTTCCACGTCTTGCCTGAGCCTCCTGCTCCTCTTGCAAACACTTTGAGCCTCCCCGCTGGAGAGGGAGCCAGAACAGGGAAGAACGGATTCACACAGGATGGCTTGCAGAAGACGCTATTTGTGAGTATATGTGGCAGGTTTCTGCCTAAAGCCAGAGGCCAGAGGGGCCCGGCTGAGCTGGAGTGAGGGGCTTCGTGGGGGGAGGGGCAGGTGGATGTGCAGGTGACTTGCAGAGAGAGCTGGCCACCCAGCAGGGATGCCAGCGTTCGGCCCCTGCAGCGGAGGTGTTTGTTGGTGATGACGATGAGAAAAAGGCTATTAGTCAGCAGGTCTTCAGCAGGCTGTGAAATTCCCAACTCTGAAAGCAGGTATCCCCCCTTCCAGATCCACATTCAGGGTGCCCAGACTGGCTCCTACTGTTTTGGCTTTGGTTTAGCCCATAGCCTGTTTGGGGAAAGCCTCTCTGCCCAGCACACCCATGGCCAGCCCTTCAGCCATGCCTGATAGAAGGTCGCAGGCAGGCTGAGGCAGTGGGCAGGATGCTGCGTCCTCCAAGGGCAGGTGAAGGTCCAGCCCACCTTCCCTAGCACAGTGGCATCAGTGTCCAGCTGTATGCCCAGGTGTTCTGTGGGCTGGCAGCAGAGCGTCTGTGTGCTGGGCCTCACGCCAGCAGCAGAGGCTGTGAAAGTCTGCACGGGGCGGTGACATCACGGGCCGGGGTATTTATGGAAACCAAAGCCTGTGCTTCGTTTAGCCAGGCTTCCCAGGGGGCAGTGGGGTTCGAATGCCAGCTTCCTTCACAGCTCTCTGGGCGCTGCACTGTGCTGTTCTAGGAGGAGCAACCTTTGCCCTCCTCTGGGACCCTCAGCTGCGGGGGTTGAGGCCCAGCGTCAGGTCTCCACCTGCCTACACTATTTGCCCAGGGCCCACTCGTTTGGGGCTGTGCAGTGACCTCAGACCTTAGGAGGTTAGAGATTACGGCTGAGTCCTCTTGAGCTGGGCTCAGTCACAAGGCTAGGAAAAGGAGGCCCAAAGCAGTATGTGGGGAGCCTTCTGGGGGCTACCCCAAGGCCTCCCTGTTCGATGGAGGCCTCTTACCACAGCAAGGGCCTGTGGAGCCCCTGATAGAGTGGCAGCTCCCCGTCACCTCCACTGAGGGAAAGTAAACACACCTCTGCCTCTGCTGCGTCAGCAGACCCAGGCGGGAGCCCGCGGGGGATGGCGGTGGCCTCTGGTTCGCTGTGATGCTCACTTGCTTTTTTAGTGGAGAAGCTCACAGGTTGGTTGCTCGATGTGAGCAGAACACACCAAAGTTCTCACTCCCTGTGGCAAGGTCCTCGCTGTATTTTCGGAAACAAATAGTAAATCCTTTCCCAGCGTGTAACTTCCTCCACAGTGGCTGGGAATAGGTCCTCCTGAACCAGCTGTCTCCTTCCTGCCACACCTTTGCCTGGGCCCAGGAGCCTGATGCCAGAGAAATTCTGAACTCTCGGGGTCTGTTATACCCTCAGGGAGGGGAGATGTCATGAGGATGAAATGTGACAATTCATGTTCAGGTTACTTGGCCCAGTGCTTGCTTGCCTCCAGTGCTTAGAAACGTCATCCTCACAAAGGCTGTGTCTGGGCAGGCACTAAGACCCCCATTTTAGAGATGGGGAAATTGAGGCTCAACACAGTTCTACTGGAACCCTGGAATATACTAGCCTGGGGTGGGGGTTGTAGCCCAGGAACTATACTGGAATCACTTGAGGAGCAGTTAAAAAAAAACGTGTGAGTCGCACCCCCAGACATTCTGGTGTCTAGGTCTGGGGGAGGGCTCAAGCCTCAGGATCTTTTTCGTTTTCCAGATAATTTTAATGTCCAGGTGTGGTTGATGTTCCCGGGATGCAGCTATTAACTGTGGCTGCATTGCCCAAGCCCATCCAATTGCGGTTTTGTGGGGACAATGTTCTATATGAATTCTAATACTCTTCCCTGGAGAGTCTGCTTCAATCTGTTGGGGGCCCAGCCACCTGCATTTGAACACATGGCGCTGGTGGATTTGCTGATTCCTGGACTAAGCTCGTCTAGCCTTCCTGCCTGAGAGAGGGGGCTCAGCGCTCACTGTCTTCCTTTCCTGTGGGTCTTTTCACTCTTCTCCAGTTCTCAGGCTCCCACAGTCTGAGCATTGTGACTTCCAGGCCATCCCTCCTCTGCCACCAAACCTATTGGCACCGAAATACCAAATAGACTTGGAGGGGGTGGCTTTGTTTGTATGCAAGGATTTTGCAACCAAGAGCAGGCCTTTTCTGAGGTTACCCTGCTGCACTTGAAAGCCTGTATTTGCCCACCATTACTCCCCACCCAGAACCCGTGGCAAGCCCACTCGTAGACCCAGGCTTTCCCAGCACCTGCTGCTCAGACCTTATTGTTACCCAGCCTTTCAGTGTGGAAAGGAGATGAGGTGTTGAGCATCTCTAGATGTTTAACTTTCCCAACAGCGGCATTGTAGCCACTATCAGAGCAGCCCAACTTGATTGCAAAGCGTTCTCGTGCTTAGTTGCCTCGCTGAGTCTCACCAACTGCTGCAAAATGTGATACTGTTGATCCCATTTTACAGAAGAGGAAACCGAGGCTCAGAGAGGGGAAGGAACTTGACTGGGGTCACACAACTGTTTCCTGCTGTACATTTGGAAGCGGTGCACCTTCCCTAACATGCCACATGTCAAATCGGGGCAGACTTGCTCCAGTGGCCCTGTGCACGGCATGGCCAGGCTCTCCTCAGCCTAGAGGAGCCCTGCCAGTGGGCCCCCCAGCACCCCACTGTCCCCGCTCCCTAGCCTCCATTTTCGCCCCTTCCACTCTCTGGGCCCCTGGTGTGCACCCAAGGGAGCTTTATGGAATGGAGACTCTGTCCCAGTCAGGGCTCAGTCCATTGTGAAGGTGGCACACTGGACGGGATAAAGAATGACAACAAAAGCAGGGGAAGATTTCTTAACACAGTGGGGGAACATCAGGTGGCTTCTAAGAATCAGACCCTGAATCAAACTTGCTGACACCCGAGGTCATTGCTGTACTGGCAGCTTCATGAATGGTGTCTGAATGAAGGATGGCCCCCACTTCTGTAACTACAGCGTCCTTTTCATCATCTCTGCAAGGGGACCCTCTGTCCTCACAGGCATGTCATATCCTGTCACTTGAACACAGGAAGTGAGGCTGTGAGGAGTTTGTGGTGTGTGAGATGTGGGCTGCTTGGCCAGGCCAGTGGAGCACTTTCCACCCATGCCTGCTCATTCATTCATTCACTTCCTGGAACTGTCCCGGCCCCTCTCTTCCTTCTGTTTGGGGGACATGGTGACCAGCCGGCCCCTGCAGGAGGCAGTGGTCTCCCTCCAGTGGGATGCCCTGACCTGCTGCTTGCAGTGGGGCCTTCATAAAGGAAGCCAAGCCCTGGTGGGTCTCCCCCAGACAGAAGAAGGGACACTGGTGGGACTGGGCCTGGAACATTCCACATGCACACCTCCAAGAAACTTGTGCATTGAGCTTTCACCATTATCACCTTGGCTGGGTCAGTTCCGTAGGCACAATTATCAGCATCTGCTGGACAGTAGGCCTGGGCTGGATGCCAGGGAAGAGCAGCCCCAGCCCACAAAGAGAGATGCAGGTAGGGAACCTGAGGCCCAGTCTTCACTCTCAAGCACATGTGATGACCAGTAGCCTTTCTTGCCATGCAGTGATCATTATGAAAAATGGTCATTATGAATGACCCACACAGCACTGGGCTATTTTCCAAGAATGCTGTAGCATCTATCCACCCTTTACAGCCCCAGGAGGCAATTGGGCAGGTCCTGGTTATAACTCAGAAAGACTGGGACATGCAGCCAAGGCCACATAGCCAGGCCTGGGCCTTCACTTCCTTGCATTCAGCTAGTATTAATGGCACACCTGCTGTGTGCCCAACTCAGTGCTGGGAACCACTGAGAGGGTGCCGCTTTCAGGGGACACTGCAGGGGAGAAGGCCATAGAGAAATGAAGAAGATAAAGAGCCCAGTGGGAATGGATTGAGTGAACTGTGCCACTCAGGAGGTGGGGAGGGCTTCCTGGAAGAGCTCTATGCGGCGGGGCTGATACTCCCCTTCCAGGGCTTGCCTGCGGGCCAGCGGGCGGGCCGGGCCCCAAGCTCAGCAAGTGTGGCGCCATCCTTGTCGCTCCCTGGCGGCGCTTTGTTGAAGCCCCCCAAGGCACCCTGTGCCCCTAAAGGACTTGGCACCCTCTCATCAGGGCCCTGGCCTGCCTCCTTGCGCTGACTCACTCACTTGGTCTTTAAGAATAACAAGAGTGCCTTCTCTTGTTGAATCCCACAACTCTGGCAGGGTGGTTGTGTGCCATCCTATTTTCCAGGGAAGTGCCTTGCTTAGGGTCACAGCGAGTGAATCTGCCTGACTCCAGACCCTGCTCCTCCCAAGCCAAGTCTGTGTGCCCTTGTGGGTGGGGCCGGTGGGTACCCAGTGCACAGAGATAGGATGAGGAAGGGAAGGAGGGCAGTCAGGGGGCCCAGGTGTTGGGGGTCCTGACGCCTTACCCCGAGCAGGTTCCAGATCTCTTGGCCACGAGGCTGTGTCCCTTCCCACCCCTTCCCCACTGCATGCATTACCTGAAACGTGTTGGCCACTGCCACTGCGGCATAGCTGCCCCCAGCCTGCTTGTCCTGGGTGCTGAGGGTACTTATCCCACAGTGGCTGGGAGCCCAGCACCCAGTACCTGTGGACTAGACCAGTTTTGTCACCACCAGTGGGGTCTTAGGAGGTGTTGCTCCTGGGTACTGGCTGAGTTGCTCCCAGGCTCACCTTAGAGCCTGCTGCTTTCCCCCAAAAGCCTACTGATGACACAGCCCCGTCTGCCCTTCCCGCTCCTTCCAGCCTGTTGGATGGCTCCTGTTCTCTCACTCTTACCCCAGGAGGCTCCCTGCAGGCAGAGCAGATGAAAATACTCTGCCCCTTGGTCTCTGAGGCCCTGGCTCACCTGGGGCCTTACAGAGCAGGACAAGGAGGCTCCACTCCAGCTCTGTCCCTGCCACACTGCGTGATCCTGGCCAGGCTGCTTGCCCTCTCTGGGCCTGTGACCTCATCTGAAAGTTCATGGTTATGCTGCGACACACAGGGAACTGGGAGGAGCTGTGTCTGCCAGGCACAGCAGCTCCAGGCGTGCTGGCTCATTCACGTGGCCCCATCCTGCCGATCAATCACCCGTTCATTCGCTCAGCCCACCATGGTCACTGGACGTCTAGTCCACGTCCTGACACACACCAGGCCTGTGGGCTACGCCTGTAAACGAACCAGGCCCGCCCTGCCTGCATGAAGCTGACCGCCCAAAGAAGGGACACAGTAAATAAGACCTTGGTGGCACCTGCCAGAGCAGCTCCTGGATAGAACTGAGAAGAGAACGGGGTGGGGCAGTGGGCTCCCCTTCCCTCACACACCTCTCTCTCCTCAGCCACTCTGGGTCCTGAGGCCCTCTGTCCTGCTCCTCCTGGCCTCTCCCGATCCCACAACATTCCATCTGCTGCCCAGCACTGCCTGGAAGGCTCACCCCGCCACACTCTTGCCCATGCTGGCTCCTCTACCGGGAGTGCCCTTCTCTTCACCTCAGACCTCACAGTCCAGCCTGTGCCTCTCTCCTGACTCCCCCAGGCAAATGGGTCCCCTCATGGAGCTCCTGCATGGCGAGTCCTCCCTGCGACAGACACATTGCCGGCCCCTCTGTTGTCACTAGCTGCCTGGAAGTCCCACTTTTGCTTTCTGGCATCCCTGCAGGGCCTGGCCTGACAAGCCACAAATCACCATTTTTAAAAATTGTGGTAAGATAGACAGAAAACCTCCTTTTTTAAAGCTGAAAACCATTCCATTGTGCAGATCCACCACGTTTGCCCTTTTTAATCACAAACATTTCAGCTGCAATAAGTGCATTCACAGTGTTGTGCAGCCAACACACCATCCATCTCCAGAACTTCACTTTCCCAAAAAAGGCTCTGTGCTCCGTGAGCGTAGACTCCCATCTCGCATCCCCAGCCCCTGGCGCCCACCATTCCACTCTCTGTCCCTGTGAATGTGACTGCCCTGGGGATGTCATGTGAGTGGAACCAGACAGCAGTTGTCCTTTCCTGACTGGCTTACTTCACTTAGCATCATGTCCTCAAGGTTCATCTGTGCTGCAGCAATGGGCAGAACTTCCTTCCTTTTTAAAGCTGAACACTGTTCCATTGTGCGGATCGACCACATTTTGTTTGTGCATTCACCCATTGGTGGACACTGGGTTGTTTCTGCCTTTTGGCTATTGTGAATAGTGCTGCTGTGAACATGGGTGTGCAAATACCTCTCCAAGTCCCTGGTTCCATTTCTGTTGGGTGTGTACTTGGAAGTGGGCTTGCTGGGTCAGGTGGTGATTGGATGTTGAATGTTTTGAGGAGCCGCCATACTGTATTCCACAGCAGCTGCACTGTTTTACCTTCCCTCCAGCACTGCACAAGGGTCCTAGTTTCTCCACATCTTTGCTATCACTTGTTACTTTCTGTTTTTCTTTAGTAATAGCCATCCTAATGGTGTGAAGTGGTATCTTGTGTTTTTAAATTTATCCTTCCTGAATAAAAGTGTGAGTGATGAAGTTTAGCTTACAAAAGGGATGGTTATGTTTTTGTTGTTTTTTAAATGTATTCATATAACTGAGAGATTATTCATTCACATGGTACAAAAAAGGGCTGCACACATTGTCTGTGTGGTTCCCTGCTTCTCGTTTTTCTGCCCAGAGGCCACAGCTGTGTCCAGTTCCTTTGGGTCCCTGGTGAATTTCTGTGCATGTGTATGAGTGCTTCATCACTGAAGTGCTCCCTCAGCAAGCTGGTGACACAGAGCGGTTTAGTTTTCCCATCACTGTTTTGTGGTTCTGGATTTGAGCCAATGAAATGCTCAACTTGGGGGATGTGTGACCAGCCAGCCGCTGCAGGAGGCAGTGATCTCCCTCCGTGGGAAGCCCTGGCCTGCTGCTTGCAGTGGGGCCTCCATGAAGGAAGCCAAGCCCTGTGTGTCTCCCCCAGGCAGGAGAAGGGAGGCTGGCAGGACTGGGCCTGAACATTCCAAGATGAACCCACACACACACACCTCCCGGAAGCCTATGCGTCGAGCCTTCATCATTGTCACCTTGGCTGTCTCTCCATCCAGGTCAGTCCTGGGCATGGTTATCAGCATCTCTTTGACAGTGGGCCCCCAGATGCA
The DNA here is from genome assembly GCF_007565055.1 of Rhinopithecus roxellana. Lineage (NCBI taxonomy): Eukaryota > Metazoa > Chordata > Mammalia > Primates > Cercopithecidae > Rhinopithecus > Rhinopithecus roxellana. Next base: position 52,922,366 of record NC_044549.1, read on the forward strand.
GGCAGAGCTGCCAGAGGGCATCTGGGAGTGGGGCCAGCCTAGGCTGTGCAGGGCAAGGCCCCTACACCAAGAATCCGCACAAGTATTTATGGGTGTGAAAATCTGTGAGCAACTATCTGAGTCTGGTCCTCACTCCTCTTGACATCCAAACCACAAAATGCATTTTGTATGATTTGAATATGCATTGAGTTTTCCAGGAATGCAACTGCTCTCACAGTCGAGGGAAGATCAGACTCTGATATATTCGGAGCTCCGCCAAGAGCTGCCACCATTCAGAGCACCACATCACCAAGGACAGCATCTCTCGTGGTGCCAGAGTCCCCAGTGAACTCCAGCATCCATCTGTGTTTGTGGTCGCTGTCACACGACCTGACAGGTGACTATAGGATAGGCCCACCCACCATTAACATGACAAATTACCCTTTATTTTATTCTAAATTATTTTCCTTTTTTTTTTTTTCTGTAATGTTACCATCCAGCCATTCTCTTGGTTCTGTTTTAAATGTGTGTGTAGATGGATCACATGACTCATCAACTTCATTTGAGAAGAGAGACGAGGATAGTGCAAAGCTCTGGTTTTAAGGAGGGGGGTGCTGGACAAGGGATCTTTGTGGTAATGGAGCTATTGTGTATTTTGATTGTGGTGGCACTTGTATTTGCCTGTATGTGTGTGCATGAGTGTGTTTAGTTCTATGCAGGCGTATCGTGTGTGTCGGCTCCACAGTACAAGCAAAACAGGAAATCTACCTAAGGTGGGGGAACAGTACAGTGTCAGTATCCTGGTGGTGATGGATCCAATAATTTTGTAAGATGTTACCATTGGGGGAAACAGTGTATATAAGATCTCTCTGTATTGTTTTTTTGTTTGTTTTAACAACTGCAAATGAATCTACGATTATCTCAAAATAAAAAGTTTAATTTTAAAAAGGTGAGAGTAGGTATTGGGTCTGACAGACTGAGATCTCTGGTGATTGAAAACAGCGGACAGCCAGTGACCTCCCAGTCTCAGTTCCTTGGTGGTGCGCCATGGTCACCAACCTCTACTGCCCTCCCCTCCCTGACACCTGAGACACCTTGGGCCCTTCTCTCCAAGGCTGCATCCCACCAGGGGCACTGGGGCCAGCCCCTCACCCCAGAAAGGCAGCACAAGCCCCTTTGGCTGCCAGCTGGGGCCTGGCTAGCCCCCAGGGGTTCTGAGTTTGAGACCCTATTCTGCCAGTAGGCAGTGGATGTCAGCTGGCTGATGGAACGGGGGTCTTATCCATTGTCCCCAGATGCCTCCCAGAACCAGGGCCCCAGCCCCAGCCCAGCCCAGCCCAGCCCTCTTCTCAGGTGGGCCTTCCTGCTCCCCTGGGCTTGCAGGACAGCCCTGCTGATGGCCACTCCTGCCCTCCTCTGCCCTGTGCCTGCAGCATTCCTGATGACACAGTCACCACGCTTGTCTCTGCCTCCTGCCACCACAGTGGGCAGCAGGGACAGAGACAAATAACATTCCATCAAATGCTGTTTTGAAGACGAAAATGGACCCGTCAACTCAAGCTAAAAGGTTAAGGGAGGAAGCAAGTCTTTTTTATGACTTTGTCATTCTACAAATTGACTGTTCTATGAATTGGCTTTCAATGAATTGACTTGTTACTGGTTGAAGGAAAGCTGGGACATGGCTGGTGAGGTTGTGGGCAGGACTGGGGCAGTGAACAGCATGGTGGGGAAGCCAGATCGGGCGTGCTGTCAGCTCTCTGAGGGACCAGGCTTTGCCCACTAGACTGCCCAGCCCAGGAGTCCCGGCTCTCCCTCCCCTGTGCATCCCATTTCCTGAGCATGAGCTCAGGATATCAGGACTTGGAGGAGCTGGGGCTGCACCAGAGATACCCATCCCCCTTTATATCCCATGGCGTGACCTTGCCACACTGACCTGACCTCCGAGGAATGAAGATCCTGTCAGAGCAATTCCTGTGGCTCAGCAGGTGACTGACCTGACCGTGGCTAATAGAAAAATGTTTTATTGGCACCAGCGGCTTCATTCCTCACCAAGATGTCCCTGACATCTGCTTGGAATGGTTACTAAGGGAAGTAATACATCTTAAATCACCAGGGCCCTGGCTGAAGTTTACTGCCTGTCTCTCAGGGCCCTTGGTGGCCCCACGATGACACCAAGCGTTTTCCTCCCATTTGCCCTCCACTATCAGATAAGAGAGAAATGCCCTCAAGTCTCTCCAACCCCTTTCCTTGTTCAGGTTTCTGTCCCCTGACCATCTCTGGGCTGCAGAGAGGTTGGGCCGCCTCAGAGGAGCTCCCCAAGACCAGGTGAGCCCAGCAGATGTGGGATCCAAGATCTGGGGGTAATCAAGACCTTTTTCTGTACCTCCCCTGCCAGGACCCCGCAGCTCTCCAAGGAGCTGCTCAGATGGAACTCCTTATCTGCTGCCCAGTGGCTGTGTGACTTGGGGCAGATGACTTAATCTCTCTGAACCTATTTCCTTTTCTGTAAAATGAGGCTAATAATACCAGCTTTGCAGGGTGGCCATCAGGACAGAATGAGGTAATAAGGCCTGTGGTATCTCTGTGACCTATAGAGATTATTCCTGTCCCCGTCCTCCCCTGGATTCTCATGGCACAGGGCTAGGCTTCAGGACGTGCTAGGACTTAAGAAATGTGAACATCTGGGAAGGGAAGGGAAGCTGGGCCATAACGGTGTATCCATCAGGAGCCTTTGGGTGGCAAACAGCAGAAACTCAAGTCAAAGGGATTTCTGTGGTTACGTCAGTGAGTAGCCCACGGTCTGGCTTCAGTGTGGCTGGCTCCAGGGGCTCCAACATTCCCGTGGCCATGTCCTGTTCACCTTCACCTTTCCCCAGGACGCGTTCCTGTGTGGAGGCTCCAGCCCCCTCAGCAGCCTCAGTCCCCTGGTCAGCCCTGGGGCTCATGGCCATTCCTGAAACCATCTCCATCCCCAAGAGGAGCCATGTGCTGATTGGCCAGCCTCTGTCACCTGGCCACACCTGTAGCTGGAGCATGGGGTCAGCCCCCCGAACCACTGGGCTGGGAATTAGGAGGGGAATTCAAATGTGTGTGTTTGTTGGGATGGAGGTAAACCAAGTCTAGAAACAGGCCACCAGGTTTTGCTTGGAGTTAGAGGAGAGCCTGGCAGTTTGGGGCAAGTCTGGACGGAGCTGGTAGCCTCAGTGCAGTAGTGTGCAGAGGCCCAGGGCAGCCAGAGCCATGGCTCAGGCACCAGGGAGGCCAGCCCAGCACCCCACACCGGGCAGCTGGCCCCTGGCATCAGCACAGGGCCTGGAGTCGTGGGCTCTGTATGTTAGGGGCTCTGTGGACCTTGGTGGGGGCTGAGGACTGCATGTGCTAGGTAAGTCCTGGGACCCCTGATGTTCAGGATCCAGCTGCACCTCAGGGCTGGCACATCCCCCTCTTGCTTTGCCAACTGGGACCTATAAATAAGCACTTTTTCTTACCATTTCGTCTTTCCTCTTTTCCTAGTGATAGATATTTTTAAAAACTGCCTAGGGCATTGTATGTTACATGAAAAAACTCATCATTTATTCCAGATTGACCTGAAATCCTTTTTGCCAGCATCTCAAGGAGGGGAAACCCTTCCTGGCTGCTTTGAGCCTCCCTAGGGAGGAATGGTGAGGGAGGAACAGTGCTGCCGGCTCTGTCCCCTCGTCCCCGTCTATAATATGGGCCATTCCCAGCCTTGTGGGCCAGAACCACGGGGTAGGAAGTGCACGGGGGTTCCTAAGCAAGAGCAAGTTCTCAGGGAGGGCCAGGCCACGCATAACTAGAGACCCATGTTGTCTCCTTTAGCCTGAAGTATATTGTTTCTCTTTTCCTTCCCTCCCTCCCTCCCTCCCTCCCTCCCTTCCTTCCTTCTTTCATATTTTAGAGACAGGGTCTTGCTCTGTCACCCAGGCTGGAGTATAGTGGCCCAATCTCAGCTCACTGGAGCCTTGAACTCCTGGGCTTGGGTGAGCCTCCCACCTCAGCCTCACAAGTAGTTGGACACAGGCACCCACCACCACACTGGCTAATTTTTTTTTTATATTTTTTTGTAGAGACTGGGTTTTGCCATGTTGTCCAGGCTGGTCTTGAACTCCTGGGGTTCCTCCTGCCTCAGCTTCCTGAAGTGCTGGGATTCCAGGCATGAGCCCCCATGCTGCCTCTCTCACATCACCCAGAGGGTGCCCCCGTGCCAGGCCTGTGCTGCGTAGGCAGGGGGTGATAGGAAAAGCTGGAGGTGGTCTGATGGGGAGGCTGAGGCAGCTGCTGAAGCAGAGATGCCCAGGGTGCCCACAAAGATTCAGCCCAAGGCTGGGAAGAAGCAGGGGAGAACAGGGCATCAAAGGCATGGTAGACCATGGTGCCCAGTAGTCTGGCCTGGGGGTCTGATGGGTGGCACCGCTATTGCTGAGATGGGCCCCTGGGATGGGGCCTGCTGGTGTAAGGAGAGCCCTATGGGACACCCAGGGAGGAGCCCAGGAGCACTGAGCTCCTTGTGTCTGAAGGTCAGGGGTGGAAGGAGGTCAGACTCAGGACGGTGACCTTAGTGGCCCCAAAGAGTGGAGGGAGCCCAGGAAGAGATGGCTACCCCAGGAGAGGCTGTGTCAGAGGCTGGCACCATCCTCACTCTCATGCCCTGGTAAGGGCACTACCCCTCCATCCACCTCCTGCACCCCAGGGCTCAGCCCACCCACCTGGCTGAGGGCAGCGCTCTCCGCTGCTGGCCAAGGCTACCAGCCACCCCATGAGCGAGAGCATCCAAGGCCTGCCGCCCTGCTGCAGCTCTCTGCCGGGAAAATGCTCTGTGTCCCAAGTGGAGACAGATGCATGGGGAATAGTGCATGCCGTGACAGCATCTTGCGCCCTTGAAATAGAAGCCCGCACGCTCAGACCGAGCTTTCCAGCTCCTCCCTCTCATGCATGGCGGGGGATGGGAGGCAGGTTGGGCTCTTTTTATCCAGAAACCAACATACCCTTGAACCCACAGGCTGGGGGTGGGTTCTGCTTCCAGGGCCCCACTAAGGCTTCAGGTCCCCTGCAGCTGCCCTCCAGGTCCTCCCCTGGATGGTGCTAACTGGCCACAAAGAGGGCCCTTACCTGCTGTGTAACTTCAGAGAACCCCTTTACCTCTGTGAACCCCAGCTTGCTCCTCTGCGAGGTGGGAAAGATAACAACCCCTACCCCCAAGGATGTTTGGAAGGACAGAGGTCATATACCAGGCACACAGTGGCACTCAGCCCATCGTGGCCTAGCCTTTATTGGCTTCTCCTAACCTTCATGCCCCTGTGGGGTTTGCGTGGAAGTCCCCAGCCCAGCGTCTGGCCCACAGGGGTTTCAAAATTACTATTTTTTTTTTCTTTCTTTTCTTTTTTTTTTGAGACAGTCTCCCTCTGTCGCCCAGGCTGGAGTGCAGTGGCACCATCTCAGCTCACTGCAACCTCCACCCACCGGGTTCAAGCAATTCTCATACCTCAGCCTCCTAAGTAGCTGGGATTATAGTTACCCGCCACCACTCCTGGCTATTTTTTGTATTTTTTGTTGAGACGGGGTTTCACCATCTTGGCCAGGCTAGTCTTGAACTCCTGACCTCAAGTGATCTGCCTGCCTTGGCCTCCCGAAGTATGGGGGATTAAGGTGTGAGCCACTGTGCCAGGCCTGAAAATGTTGTTTCTTAATCAGAAGGATGTGTGAGTTAAAGCCTGAGCTGTTTTGTCACCTGCTGTCTGTGCTCCTGACCCTCAGTTGCACGGAGCCTGGGGACAGATTTTCCTTTCATGTGGTTGCTGAGTGCAGGCATGGGATGGCGGAGTAGGTAAGGAGAGCCCTAAAACAGCAGGGAGTTTTCCAGACTCAGGCGGGCTGAACTTCTGGGCAGGGTCGTTTGGCAGGATGGAGGAGCTTTGGAGGCCAACCCTGTGACAATCACCTCACTGTGCCCAGTGGTAGGGCTCCCAGGCCGGCAGGCAGGGTGTCTGGGGTCCCATCCTAGCCTAACCTTTGCCCACTGTGTGACCCTGTGCCAGGCACTTCTCCTGTCTGTGCTCAGCCACCTAAGACCAGGCCTGGGGACACTGGGGTATTGCCCGCCGCTCACTGGAAGAGCCCGTGTGCATGTGCCTGCTTGCACATGTGTGTGTGTAGTGTCTGCATTGTATGGGCTAAGAGTGTGTCTTGTGTGTGTGCTTGTCTGGCCATGTGAGGGCAGCATGGCTCTGAGGGTATGTTGTGGGTTGGAGGGCTGTCCTGTAGACCCTCCATTGGGCATGGAAAAGTCTACAGGGCCAAGATTGGCCTGGGGCCTCCACTGTACCCAGCAAGTGTACGCTGTGCTCCCCACCACTGTTTTAGGTCAGGGGCTCAGGTCTGGGAGGGCGGCTGTGAAGCAGAGGCCACCTCCCTCCCCTGACTGTGTCTTCAGTCCACATGGGCAGCTGTGCCTGAGACTGAACGGCCAGAAAGGGAGTTTAAGAGTGTATTGTTGTTGGGGGAAGGCAGGAGCACATTGTGGTCAAGATAAGGCCTCTGTGTAAGGAACAAGAGACTAGGGGAACATGTATGCATTGCAAGTCTTGAACTCCTGCATACTGCCCATCTCTGTGTGAGTATGTGTCTGCTTGTGTTCACATAAGGAAATCTTGTAAGGGGGCCCAGGAGATGGGGCTCTGTGTAAGGAGTAAGAGACCAGCGGAGCGTGTATGCATTACAGGTGTGCATTGTGTGCCTGGGAGCCTGGTGGATATGGAACGTTTAGGAGGGAGACCTTCCACATGACAACTTTTGTGTTTTTGTTTTGAACCATGAGTATACATTAGCGATTTTAAAATGAAATTTTAAAAATGTGTAAGTTGCTAGGTCTGGGGTGAATTGGGTTGCTTTCTGAATATCCTAAGGACCTCCAGTGGAAGGACACCCTCAGAGAACGCTCGTCTCAGCAAATCCTCCATCCTGAGGTTGGGAGGGCCCAGAATGTTCTTCCTGGTTGGAGATCAGCCACCTGAGCTGACTGTGGGTGGTGCAGGACTCTAGAGCAGGGAGCAGGGGACAGAGCCCACAGGCTCAGGTCAGGAGCTAAGTGGAGCCACTTATCTGCGGAGGAGGCTTGGGGAGGTCTCCGCCTTTTGGAGCCTCAGTTTCCTCATCTGTAAAATGGGAATAAGAAACTCAAGCTTCCCAGGGCAGCTTGAGGATTAAATGAGGTCCTGTCAGCACCTGAAGGGTCTGACACCCGAAGGAGGTGAGGCTGAAAACCCAGGAAGGACCCCTCAGAAAGGCCAGGTGGACCCCAGAGGGTTTGCTGGAAGCTGTATTTGCCCTGTAGATGGGGTGGTGCCAGATAGTTCTTTCAGGGCAAGGAGTTGAGGTTGGGAGCGCTCAACTCCAAAGATTGCAGGTACACCCCTCCCCCAAGCCTGTACTAGACTAAGGTTTCTCTCTGCTTCTTGCCCGTCAGTGAATTGGGCCTAGAATGAATAGGACTTGGCAGCAGTCCTGGACTCGGGACCAAAGGACACTGATGCACAGGCTTGGTCAGGCTCCAGGCCACATGGTGAGGCCTTGGTCCCACCCGGACAAGCCCAGGAGAAATTGGACATGCCCTGACCCGAGACACTCATGACTCGTGCTGCTGCCTTAAGAAGAGAGTCCTTAGTGGAGGCCTTTGGGGGTCACAGAAGAAGCTGGGATGGTGGTTGGGGGGACATCTCAGTGGTGCTACTTGGCAGGTGTGACAGTCCAGGTGGGCCTCTCTATGAAAGCCAAGCCTTCGTTCCTGCAGTAGATGCCTGGCCTGGCCCACCTGGACCTGGATCGTGCACCCTAGGGCTGCTCTGCCAGGATGTTCCGAGGTCACTCTGCACGCTTTTGTCCTTGCTGGCCCCTTGCACAGCATGTACTCCCTCTGTGACCTTGGCTCAGTGGTCGCCTCTTCCTCGAGGCAGCTCTGGACCAGGTTAGTGGGGGTAGCCCCCTGCTTCCCACCCTACCCATCCACTGTCTCCTGGTATTACTTTCTGGATCTCTTGAGGTTATATTGTTTGTGTATTTTGCCTGTGTCCCTGCCCTACGTGGGTGGTGAAGGCATCTGTCCTATTCAGTCTTTGAGTTATGCCTCTGATCATGGCTAGGTGCCTCCGTTTTCACATCTGTAAAGTGGGAAGGAGAATATCTCGTGTCACAGGGTGGTTGTGAGCATGAAATGAATTAGTACTAAGCTCTTAGACCTTAAAGTGGGGGCTGTGTGGAGACTAGGTTGAATGAAGCGTCGTTTCAAAGTGGCATGAGACTCTCCTTGCCAAAGTTAGTAACTGCTTCTCTAGACAAACTCCTCATGACACTGATGGGGAAACTCAGGCCCAGACAGGTCTCACCCCAGGGCTTCTGCCTGGCTACCCTGGGCTCTCCGTCCAGGAAGACCTCACTGAGACCCCTGTCTGCTCCCACAAGAGGGAGTGTTCCAGACACAGGCGGGCTGAGCTCCTGGGCAGGGCAGTTTGGCAGGATGGAGGGGTGTGGAGGCCAACCCTGGGACAATCGCCTCACTGTGCCCAGTGATGGGGCCCCAGGCCCACAGGCAGGGCGGTCTGTGGCCCAGAGCCAGGACAGGAGGCTGGCAGTGGGTGGACAGGAGCCTTCTGTGGCCTTCTCAGAGCTTGGGATGCCTGGGCAGGACAGGGGGCATGAACCAGTGTAGCAACCCCTCAGGCCAGTTTATGAGGTGCCTCCAGCCGTCAGCTCCTGGGAGCCTCGCTGTAACCTCTGATCAGCCCGTTTTACAAATGAGGAAACTGAGGCTCAGACAGGGTCATGTGGCTTTTGAGGCCTGCACTGGGAAGCCCAACAGGGTCCGTCTGACCCAAGTGCCCCACCGTGGCTCCTGGGGTCCCACCGTGTGACACTGGCAAACAGCCTCACCCCTCGGGGATCATGGAATGAGACCGCAAGGTGACCCAGTGGCTTTCCTGGGCTCAAGTCCAGAGGCCACCTCTTCACTTCTCTGCGCCTCAGCCTCAGGAAGCCCAGAGAGGAGGGATGACTGCATTCCGTCCCTGAGCTCAAGGGGCACAGTGAGCCTGGGAGACCTGGCATCGCTGTTAGGCTCCCTTCTCTCTGGCAACATGGTGGGGTGGCAGGGAGGCCAGGAATGCAGACCCAGCGTGCTTTTGTTCACTTCATCTGTGACACAACTCATAGCCTGGCTGTGGACACCAATGGCTGACATGTAAACCACAGGGCCAGGGCCTGGTGTGTGGGGGACAGGGTAGAAGGGTGCCCACCGCTTCCTCCCTTGCCCTCGCTTCTGCCCCAAACAGAGAAACTTCTGGAGCCCTAAGAATGATCCAGCACTCACAGTCAGTTGCTGGTAGGAGTGTGTTGGTGCCACCACTGGGTGGATATCCGGGTGTACCCAGAGCCCAAAAAACATCCCTCCTGTGCCCCAGCCATGCCAGGAATTGGTCCTAAAGGATAGACTGTGGCTGTGCACAGAAACCCTATTGAAGCCACTGCCTTGTTTACCAGGACCAACGCGAGAGAGACAGCCAAGCTCAACACCCACCATGGGCAGGGGAGTGCCTGCCAGGCTCCACCAGCTTTCCATGGGGCGAGGGGAGGAATGCTTCCAGACCCAGAAACACACTCAAGAGACGGTGCGAAGTGGGGGAAAGTGTTTCACAGAGTGGAGTGTATTTTTGTGAAACTAAAACATATCTACATCCAGACACAGGCACAGCCAGAAAATCTCCTCAAATATTAACACTGGGGTATCCCCAGGGAGTTGGAATGGTGGATAATTTTATTTTTCTTGTTGTGCTTCACTGTTATTTTCTAAAGTTAGTACAGTGAATATATGCAATTTATTTAGTAAGAGGGAGGGGGACTGTGGAACAGAGAAGTCTGTGGCCTCCCCACCCCTTTGGAAACTGAGGCAAATTACTCATACAACCCCTTCTGGGGCCTGTAGCAGTCTGAAGTGTCCCTTCCTCGAGCCCCTCCCGGGTCATGCCCTCACCCGAAACCACACACCCAGCCCACTTGCCGGTTGCCCCTGGCGAACCCAGTCATGGCAGCTGCCGGGGCTGTGAGCTGACTCCCAGAGTCTCCCTTCTCCCCGTGGTCCCTGCCTTCTTTCCCTTTTCCTCCCATTCCCTCTCAGGAACACACAAGATCGTCATCTGGCTGAGACAACTCAGAGCTGCCTTTGGCCACCTGGACCCCACCCTGAGGCCCGGATCCAGGTGTTCCTTCCAGAAAGCACAGGATGTTCTGGAAGAATTCTTAAGGCAGCAAATGGGTTCTTTTAAAACGGCAGAACTGTCTAAGCTTGGGAGGCTCGAGGGGATTCACTGATTCTGCGTTAGGTCTGGGAGCTTCTGAAGCAGATGGTACACATAGATGCTCCAGCAAGGATGACGTGCAGGTGGCAGAGAAGCTCATGGAAGGATGGGTAGCAGCATCCCCACAGGGAAACGAGGTTAAAACCACAGCCAGCCCCCTCTCTTCCTTTCTCCATCATGGTGGTGTGTGCTTGACTCTGCTCCTCGCCATGTCTTCCCACAAGACTTTCAGGAGTAAGTGATTCCTGGCCAAGAAAATAAAGCAAAATCGTCCCATTCCCCCGTGGATTTGGATGAAAACTGGTAATAAAATCAGGCACAACTCCAAAAGGAGACATTGGAGAAGAACCAAGCTGGGTCTATAAAGAATTACACTTGAGGTGGCACACATATTGGTGCTATCTCAGGGTCACAATCATGTTGCCAAATCAAGCTGAAAATGTCACCACTATCTGGAGAGTTGGACATGTTTTATTGGGAATGTATTTTTTCTCTCTGAATATGTTATGAACGCGTTGGTTGGCTGTGTTCAGTAATAAATATGTGAGAACTTTGATTTAAAAAATAAACAGACATGGCACCGTGTACGTCTGTCTGAATGGCTAACATAGAAAGGGACAACGTGAAATGCCAGGTGGGCTGCGGGGAAACTGGATCACTCACCTGTTGCCGGTGGGAGTGTGGTACAGCCATGCTGGAAAATGGTTTGGCAGTTTCTTTTAAAACTCATCATAAACACACCATATGACCTACCAGCTGGGCTCTTGGGCGTTTCTTCCAGAGAATGAAGACTTGCGTCTACACAAACACCGGTCCAAGAACACTTGCGGCAGTCCTAGTCATAACAGCCCCCAAACCGGAAACTGCCCAGATGCCCTCAGCAGGTGAAGGGTTAAATACACTGTCCCAGCCATGCTGGGGAGCACTGCTCAGCAGAGAGGCAGAGCGGACCCTCCACACCCAAGTGTGACTGAATGCAGAGGGCATTGGGCTGAGTGCAGAAAGCCAGTCTTAAAAAGTGGCACACTGGATGATTCCATTTGTGGGGCACTTGAGAGATGAAAATATGGGGATGGAGAAGAGATGGGCAGTTGCCAGGGATGAGGGCTGGTGGGAAGAGGCAAGGGGTCTATGGAGGGTGCCCAGGGAGCCTGGTGAGGAGACGGCCCTGTGCTGGATCATCGTGGGGGCCACACAGAGCTGGGGGAGTGGGAATCACAGGAACATGCAGGCGTGTGTAACTGGTGAAATCCCCATAGGCCCAGTGGGCTGTGGCTTTCCTAGCATCGATGGTGTACTGCAGGTGTGCAAGATGTTATCTCTGGGAAAGGCTAGGGGAGGGTCACACAGGATCTTGTACTTTTTATTTGGAACTTTCTGTACATCTATGGTTATTTCAAAATAAGCAGTTTTTTTTTTTTTTTTAAAGCCCTAGGTGCAGGAACTTGGTCTGCATTAGGGCTTAAGCGTCCATATTTCTTAAAAGCACCGCAGGGTGTTTACCCTACAGCCAGGATAGAAACACTGACCACTTCCTCATTTAGCAGAGGGAAACTGAGGCAGGGAGGGAGGTTTCCAAGGCCACGCAAGTGCTGTGCAAGAAAGGGGATGACCACCAGTTCCAGCTGAGCCTGAGGCCTGGGCTTCTGCTGCTCCAGGCTGGTGCTGGAGACTGAACGTGAGGCAGACTGTTTGGTTTTTGTCTTTGTGTTAATTGATATTGAATTATTATCTATGTACAGAAAAATACACACTTTATCAGCATATGGCTTGTAGAATTGTCACAAACTGAACACACTCATGTAACCAGCACCGGACCTCAGATCCCTGTGGTGCCCCTGCCAGTCACAGCCCATTCTCCAGGGGCCCTCTCCTGACTTTGTGCAGCACAGAGCCAGCACTTTTTCCTGCTCTTGAACTTTGCATCAATAGTCGGGTGCTGTTCAGAAGCAGTGCCAGGGTGTAGGCCTGGGGCAACCAGTTGGTTCTGAAAAGGGAAAGGAAGCAGCCTCCCCAGGAGGCTGTGAAGTGGGGCTGGGGACAGAGGGGGAGGGGGGCCTCACTCAACATTGCTGGAAAGGGCTGCTTGTCTCTGAGCCAGAGGCGAAAGATGGAGGAGGGACTGGACCCCTGCCCAGCTGACTGGCAGCTCTGTGTCCATGAGCCTGGACCAGGATCCCCCAAAGATCCTGGGGGTGACGCAGGGGAAGCGACGCAGCTCCAGCAGGTGGACAGAGCTCTGGACCTGGGGCTGGCAAACCTTTAGGGAAACTGGGTACCACTGAGCTCGTTGCTGTACCTCCCTGAGCCCCAGTGCCCTCATATATAAAATGAGACTCATATATTTATATATATAACAAATATCTATTAGCATAGAGGTAATGTGTTAAAAAATATGTGTGCATGTTATTATAACATTTATATTTTGTTTGTATGTTGTTGGTATCACACATGAATATATGTAATATAATACAATATAAGGTATATAGAATATCATACAAATCTTTTGAGTCCTGTCCTAGTCAGAGCTAGCTTTTATGGAATGCTGACTCTGTTCTTGGCACTGTTTTAAGCCTTTTAAATGTATTAACCTGTTTAATCTTCCCAAAACATTACAGATGAAAAAACTAAAATGGGGCACAGAGAGGTTAGTTAACTTGCCCAAGGGCACTCAACTAGTAGGTGGCACAGCTGGGATTTGAACCCTGGCCCTCTTGGCTCTAGAACTCATGTGTTAACCTTTAAGCTCTTACATCTCAATATACACTAGTCTATGTAGTGATAATAACGATGTATCTCAAATATGCATGCAATGGCGTTTTCTGGTTTGCAAAGCCCTTTTACTTTATGGGCACTGTCTCATTTCTCAACAGCTCTGGGAGGTGGGCGCTATTATTGCTATTCCCAGGGCACACACCAGTTGGGGTTGGTTCCAAATTCAGGTGTGCTGGGCTGAGGGTCTCTCTGGGGACCCTGTGCACCCTCACTCTGGGCCTTTTTTACTGGGGCCTGGTCCTGGCCTGTGCACTGCTGTGCTGAGTGATGAAGAAGGACGGCAGGGAGAACAAGGCCTCAGTCTTGGCTGGACAAGGCTGCAGACAACTTGGACCCAACAGGGCGGTTGACAGAGGGAGGATCTCCATTCAGAGCCACTCCTAGCTATACTGTCTTGGAGGGGCGGGGCACCAAGGCAGCTGGTGGGAGGAACTGCTGAGTGTTCCAGGCCACAGAGGATTTCCCGGGGTGGGGAGTGGGGGCAGGGACACAGGTGGGGAGAAGTGGAGAGGGCAGGCAGGGGCCACTGCCTACTGTGGGGTTCAGCACTGAGCCACAGCAGGCCTGCGGGGCACGTTGCATCCATCTGACAGTTTCCTGTCTTCACATGCGGACTTCAGCGACCGTACTCTCTGGTTGGAGAGAGAGTATTGCACACAGCTCAATTCCTTGGACCCATGTACCACAGCATGTAGGGTGTAACTGTACCTCTGTTGCGTGGCTCAATGAGTTAATACCTGTGAAGTGTTAACACTCCTGCCACTTATTAACTGCTCAAAAAATATTTGCTATTATTAAGGAAGTCAGAGAGAGGAGAAGAAAGAAAGGAAAGGAGGGAGACAGGAAAGGAAGAAGGAAGAAAGGAGTCTGCTGAGGGAGGGTGCAAGGTAGACAGAGAAAGGGGTTTACATTTGAGCAGGGTTTTGAAGGGTGAATAGGAGTTTGTGTCTGGATAAGGAGGCAGAGAATGGAATGGTGTTCTGTGTGTGGGGTCTCCCTGAGCCATACCTCAGCCTCTGTGAAGTGGGAGCATGATTCCATGCACCTCATAAGGTTAATGCAAGGGTTGGATGAGGAAGTGTGTGGGAAGAACACATAGCCCGAGCTGGGCTCCCTGCAGTAGGTGAAGATATTGCTATGTTTGTCATGATGTGGCCAGAGTGAGATCAGAGCTGGGGAGTTGAATCTCTGTGGCTGTGGCAGGGCAGCCCTGGGCCTGGGAACAGTAGGCTCTGCCTGTGGGGCCCAGGAACCTGGTGCCATTTTGCGGTATCTTTGTCGCATTGTATTGTTATCATCTCATGTGGCTGGTGTGCAGCTGAGTGGCCAGGCTGGGGGATGGAGGGCTGGGTCCTCTTGTCCAGATCCAGGACTCCCTGAAGCCCAAAATTCCTTACCATACCCAGTGTGGGTTCTGGCACTGGAAGGAAGGGAAGGCCTGCTTGCCACCCCGCTAGCTCTCCCTCCTATAAAACCTGTTGCCCATCCCAGATTGGGCACAGGACTGTGACCAGTCCAGGAAGTGAGCTCATGGCTTCCTGGCACTGCCCCTCATGTCTTCTTTTCTTCATGAGTTTTGGCAAGGCATGACTGGCACACAGGTAGAGCTGCTAAGCCCACCATGTGTGGCCCTGGGTGGGTTCTGGCTCAAGGGGAGAGGGGTGCCACCTGCGGCCTCTTATGCTGGGGCTGGAGAAGAAGGAGGCATTGCGCTATGGACGCTCCCACCCTTATGGACGCTCACGTCCCTAAGGGATGGCGTGTGGAGCAGGGCCTGGCATTGGGGATTTGAATCTGCTGAACATGGGATCCCAGTGGCTATGATGGTAGCTAGGCAGAAAGTAGCAGAATCACAGGCCAGCATGGGACATGGGAAGGAAGGTCAGCCTCCTTCCAGGAGTGTGTCCAGCAGGGCTCTTGTACAAGAGCAAGTAGGGAAACGGAGGCTAAAGCTGGGATGACCCATGGCAGGCACCCAGCATGGGCCCAGAATGTCAGACCCCACTGTGGCCAAACGTAGGCCCAGGCCTGGCCTGTGCCGTGGACTTCTAAGGCCTCAGGAGAAGCGTGTGAGGCAGCGATGGGGGGTGTGGGTGCCCCATGCAGGAAGGTAGGTGGCATTGGAGGAGAGGGTATTCCAAGGGCATGGTCTCTAGGAATGAGTTCTGTGTCATAGCTAAGGCGCCCCAGGTGGGCAGGTACAGGCAGTGTTGCTGGGATGGGGTCCCCAGCCTCCAGGAAAGCATCACCCCATGCCCTGAAGATGTAGAAGGTGGGGTGTGCTGCCAGGCAAAGCAGGGACAGTCCTTTCAGATGCATTAGTTGCCCCTGTGAGAGAGATCTGCTTTTCCTACTCCCATTTTACACATGAGGAAACTGAGGCAGAGAGCGGTGAGGGGACAGGCACCAAGTCCATGGCTAGTCATGGTTGGAGGTGGGATGTGATCCTGGTTGGGCTGGCTCCAGGCCCATACCCCATAGCACAGACCGAACTTGGTCAAAGGCAGGAGGCAGGACCCAGGCTCCTGGGCCCAGATCCAAAGCTGGACGCTGAGTCTCTGGGCAGGAAATCAGGGCTCCAGGGCCCCTGGGCTCGTGGCATGGAGGCTGGGTGGGCCCAAACCCATGGGTCTGCTGAGATTCCTGGTGCAGGGCTCTTTGGGGAAGGAGCATGGTGGCTCAGGTCAAACATACCCGAGGTTAAGTCTGGGGCAGCCAGAGAGGACCTTTAACCCTGCTCACTGTGCTTCCTCTCCTTGAGCCTCAGTTTCCCCATCTGAACAGGGGGCAGTGGGACTTGACATTGCCGTGGGCTAGAGACAAGGCAGCTTCTCCATTGACCCAGCAGGGGGAAGGAAAGCACATGGTTTCTTGCATGTGGGGCAGACACTCCTCCCAGGGCTGCTCAGTTGCCCCAGGACCTGTCCTGGGACCACCTGCTGGGGCCTGAGTGGACATGGCCCCCAAGGGGTTTGCTGTGTGTAGGACCATAAGTAACCCTGTCTCGCTTTTGCCACCTCAGGAGCTCCCTGGACACCGGAAGCAGCCTCTCAACTGACCGCTACAGGTACTGTCTTGCCGTCCACCCCAGCCTGCCCCAGGATCTCCTTAGGTCCCCACTGTCCATCTGCACCCAGAGGCGGGCCTCTAGGAGCACATCAGGGGAAATTAGCTCCACCATTTGGCCCTGAAATTCCCCCAAGGACCACAGTACTACTGACATGTCCCCTGAGAGCTGCTACAGCTTGGAGTGGTTTCCCCTCAAATCAAGGTCCCCCCAAAGAGCATGACTGCAGTCCAAGTTCCTACCCCAAAGACCAGAGCTCAGCGGAAGGCCCCTCGGAGGATCAGGCTGCAGCTGATAGTTCCTCTGAGATCCAAGGCTGGTGGGTCTCCCGAGGACCAGCCTGCAGCCGGCAGTTCCCATGACGACCAAGGCTGCAGCCCAGGGGAGAAGCCTGACGGTTTCTATTGGTGTGCAGCTGCGCTTGGTGGGAGCCAGGGTGTCTGAGGGTCTCTGCTTCTGTGTGCTTTGTATCTTGATGTCTTCCAAAAAGAGCGTTTTCTGTTTTCACACACGCACACACACACAAAATACTGGAGACTGCGCCTAGAGGAAAGCTCCCTGGATTGGATGTCAGCAGATCCTTGTTCCAGTCTCATGGGCAAGAAAGACAAGTGACAGGCAGCCTGTCCTGGCAGTGGGGGTGACTTAGAGGGCTGTGTTCGGTGCATCGATGTGAACTGGGGAGGAGGGGACATCTGTACTGCGTTGTAGAGGTGACTAGAAGTTGACTGGTCCCGTTTGGGGTGGGAAACAAGTGGTCCTGGAAGGGAGGACCCTGTGTGGGGACCTGTGCAGGGTGGATGTGGCCGGGGCATAGAGAGGGAGGAGGGGAGTTGAGGGAGGTTTGGAAGGGAGCTTCGTCCTGCTAAAGAGCTTGGCTTCTGTGAGAGGGGGTTTTTGAACAAGCCCAAAAGGAGACTCACAAGGTAGTAGGCCCTGTCCTTGGAGGCAGCAACCAAGGACTGGGCCCCACATGTCAGGGTTGCAGCAGATGCTATACAGAAAGGAGATGTCAGAGCGACCGACTGTGAAACTCTGGGCTGCAGGGAGTGAGGGAGTGGCCATCTGGGCCCTGCTTCCCCAAGCCAGCTGGGGACTGGCAGCCCCGCCACGTGCGCTCCTGGAGGACACAGAGCCAAATGGTACACACGTGTATACACATGAGCAACACGCTCACGCACTCACCTGATCCTCTGCACGGACACTCCACAGTCACACCCACATAGCATCATAATAGTACTTCCTTTGCTTAGTGAAAGCTGACAATCCTTATGGCCACCCAGCAAGTCAGGGCTATTGTTAGCCCACTCCACAGACGTCACCTGCTCAGGATTCGAGACTGCGGGGGCAGAGCCGGGATTTGAACATTTGGGTATCCTGGTGTGAATACTGCCCAACACCATAGCACACTCCCTGCCCTCATACTCACAGCTCCTCATATGCCCATTGCACAATCTCACATGCACACACGTATACACACTCCAGAACATTCCCACACCCAGTTCTTCTTGTAGTCAAACTCTGGCATTGTCACTTCTGCACATGGGCACACAGCCCCCATTTTGACACATATGTGCTTGCAGGCTCACACTGGTACACACACTCTCACCCCGATGGGCTGGCCTAGGGTGCCAGCAGGCCTGTGGGTGCCTGTGTCAGGGTGACCCCAGGGAAGGAGGCTGAGGAGGCTCCTGTAGGGGCTGAGCCTGGCCTCTGCACCACCCACCCATGCCATGGCCACCACTGCAGCTCTGTCTGCATTGTCCACTCTGCCGGCTGGTCAGTCAGGTGCCCTGCTTGAGGCCAGCCCAGGAAAGTTCTGGCATGAAGGGAGGGTGGATGGGGCTCTTTGTTCTAGGGTGTGTGGGGCCGAGCAGGTTCTGTGGCCCTGCCCACTCGGGTCTCATTGCACAGCCCTCCATCGGATGGAGTCACACTTGACCTCAGAGCCAACGCCCCAGTGCCTCACTCCCTGGAGGACAGAGCAGGGGTCAGAGTGGAGGCTGTAGGAGCCTCTGCATTCTGCCATATTTCCTGAGCACCTGCGGGTGTCGGGCACTCAGGATCCCTCATTGAGCAGTCCTGCTACCTTCACAGAGCATCTGTGGCAGGCAGGAGCACAGGTAGCAAGCAGACAAAGAAATTGGTTTTTAGCATAACGTGTCAAGTGGTGACAAGAGCTATGGAGAAAATAAATCCAGGTGAAGGGAATAGACAGAGATGGGAGGGTGGCCAGGGAAGGCCTCTGGGCCTGGAAGCACAGGAGGGTTGAGGAGCATCCCAACAGCCTGGTGGGAACAGTGGTGCAGAGGCCCTGGGGTAGAGCATGCCTGGAGGAGTGGCCAGGAGGCAGGTGCTAAGTGGGGCCTGCCCCATCCCTGCCATCTTGCCTTGGCATGCGTCCTGACTCCCAACCCTCACAGCAGCCTCAGACACAGACAGGGCCAGGATCAATGTTCCCCTTTCACAGATGAGGATACCTGATATCTAGAGACCAGAAGAGCATTGGTGCCAGGTCCAGGACTAGGGCCCAGGACCCCCACTGCTACCGTAACTCTGTGCCCTTTTAGTGCAGTGGAAGCACAGCTCTGCTACTGGGGGCAAGCTTCTGAGAATCCCGACCCTCGGATATTCTAGAGGCCTGTGCACAGCCTAGGAATTCAGAAACAAAGGTCCCAGCCAGTAATTGCTGCCTTTCAAAGGCACAGCCGGCTTCCTCTGCCACAAGCGTGAGAGGGAAGCTAATGTCCTTCTCTGGGGGGGATGGGGGGGTGGGGGAGGATTGGGCAGCACTTCAGGGCTGCCGGCCCCGCCTATGCTACCTTGCCAAACAAGCGCATCACACTCGGCACATCGCGTCTCCCCTGCCAGCCCCCAGTTATCAGCCCAAGTGGGGTGTCTTGCATTCAGCCTAGGTCCATTACAATGACACTGGGCGTCCCCCTTTACCTCTGGCCTCGCACTCCCCGACTGAACTGTAGGAGGCTTGGACCCAGCCATTTGGAAAGCTCTCCCTCTCCAGCCATCCAGGATGGGTGCCTCCAAGGGAAAGTGACTACAGACAAGTCCTCCCAACCTTGGCACTACTGACATTTTGGGCAGGACCATTCTCTGGTATGGGGGCTGTCCTGTGCATGGTAAGGTGTTTAGTGACATCTAAATGCCACTAGATGCTGGCACTCTCTCCCCATTTGTGACAACCAAAATTTCTCCAGACATTACCAGATGTCCCTGCGGCAAGGGGATGACCAAGATGCCACTGGTGGAGAACCATTGCTCTAGAAGCAGCATTTTTGCTAATGACACTGAGAAAATGCCACCTGAGGTGGGAGACGTTGTTCTTTGGCTTTGCATGGGGTGGAATCAGGCCTCTGGTTCCCAGCCTGGCCCTTGGAAGCTGAGCAGCCTTGCTAGAAGCACACAGAGTCTTGTCTTTTTTGTGGCCCCAGCTCCCATCCGACGGCCTGGATGTCATCCCTCCTGGCCAGCAGCTCCTGGGCTCTATGTGCACACCTCTGGGGATGGGGTCTTCTCTGTGCTTCTGTTTCTTCATCTGACGGGGAGTGGAGAGGTAGGAAGACCTCCTCGTCTGAATGGAATGTGACCACAGCTTTGCAAACGATGTCGGGTTGTGCAAACGTGGGCCCCAAAGTGGCCAGAGGGGGTGAGTGTGGTGCCTCAGCCTTTCATACACTATTCAAGATCCTTCCTTCCGCAAATGATTATCGAGCCCCTGTAGTGGGTCGGCCCTTAAAAGAGATGGGCCCCTGCCCTGAAGTAGTTGCTTGTAGTCAGGAGAAAGACAGTTAACAAGTAAGCATGCAAAAGCAGGATCCTGTCAGAGAATGGGCTGTCCCGTGGAAAGAATCAGACGGGGTAGTGACTGAAGGGGGCTGGGCTGCTGTAGCTTAGACAGGAGAGGTACTGGAGTGGGACCTGACTGACGAGGAGGAGCGGAGCTGCAGGAAGCGCGCCCGAGAGCAGACTGCATGGAACCCAACGGCGTGCCGGACTCACGGGGGTGTGGGTGGCCAGTGTATCTGGGAGCCAGAGCCTCAGATTTTCGGGTGGCTGGTATGTGGGGAACGGGCCATGGGAGGGTTGGAGCAGACGCTGGGACCAGCCAGATCCCAGGAGATATGAGGGGAGAGGTGAGGCTGGGCCGGGGCCTCCTCTCCTATTGTCTGTGACTGCCAGGTCCCCTGGCCCGTGGGGCCACCCATTCTGCCTGGGGTCCCTCTGCCCAACAATGCGCCTGGTTGTCTGTGGCCCGGCAGCTCAGCCGCTCCCCTCCCTGGTTAGCGACAGGATTCCCCTGCCGGCAGCCAATGAGCGGCTGTCATAGCGGTTCCATTTTAGATTTTATCAATGTGTCCCCGTCACCCAGGCAACAGCAGGCGCTGGGCGACCCTGTCAGTCTTCCTCCGCCTGCCTTTCAGAGCCCAGCTGCCCCCACCCCAAGCACCATGTGGCTACATGGTGAGTTTTCCCTCGCACAGGCTGAAAAGGGATTCCGCCAAACGTAATTTATCTGGCAAAAGAGGCCAGTGTTTGCCTGTCATCTGGCCCCCTCCCTACCTGCTTTCCCTGGGTCTTCCTGGCCTCAGCCACTCTGGGCCAGTCAGGCGGGTGCAGGACTGCCCAGCCGGTGCCGGCCCCACCACCCAGAGCCCCAGGGCCTGAATGGAAGAACAGACTTGCAGAGCCACCATCAGGAACCCTAGCATCCAGGCCCCCCAGGATGATGGGCTGGGGGCCCCCGCAACTTGATACAGCCAGAGCTGCCTTGGTGTGTCCCAGGGACCCCCAGGGAAGCCCTCAGATGCACCAGCTAACAGAGACAGCAGCAGCATGAGCCGGGCCGGGCGAGCTGCATGAATGAGTTGCTAGGCTTTTGTGCTGGCTGTTCTTTGTATTGGAGGCGTGTACTGTACAAGCCGCGCCGGGCGGGCTGGGCCATGTGAGTGGGGGCCGCCGTGGCAGGGACCAGGGCGGGCCGAAGCGGCCGGTTCTCCACCTCCCACCAGCCCCTCTCCGTGTCTCCGCGGAGACGCTACCGTGGTCCAGCTGGAGACCAAAAGGTGAAAATGCTCAAGTTCAAGGCCTTTTGCCTGGATTACTGGCAGTTCCTGTGCCTACAGCCCCTGCATGGAGCCTACAAAAGGTAAGTCGACCCTCTGGGGAGAGCCTTGGCCGCTAGGGCAACGGGGCCCAGAGGGAAAGTTCGCTCTGAGCCTGCCCGACTGCAGGGCTTCCTCATCTTGGCAGAGGGTCCCCGCCACTGGCCAAGACCAGTGGTGGCATTTGTCGTGGTTCAGTTTGCAACTGGGCTTAACTGTTCTTTCCTCTCCCTCTGGCCTGAAACTGGTAGAGTTTCTGCAGAGAAAGGGTCAGCCTGGACTGCTCTGTGGCCAGGCACTGTGTTTCATTGTTCCGTGCTGCTGGGGTGAGCCCTAGGCAGGGAAGCTGCACCGGTCCGGGGTCCCAGCCTGCCCTTTCCCAGCACACTCGCTCCGACCTCGTGGGTTGGATCACTTAGGGGTTGGCCTGCCTCCTCCCTAAGCACAGGTTTGGGGAGGCAGAATTGGGGGTCCCCTGGTCAGAAGATCAGGAGACCGAAGTTCAGTCCCTTTCCTGGCTGTGCGATCTTGGGCGAGTCACTTTCTCTCTTTGAGCCAGTTTCCCATCTGTAGGGATTCGGACTCGATGACGTGGATTTGAGGACTGCTCCCTGAGGTGACAGGGCTTGCAGGCACCCAAGCCCGAATGTTCATACCCCCGGCAGCTTCTTCCGAGCATGTGTGTTCTTCCAGTGCACACCTTGGTCAAGAAAGACCTGCATCCGGGCCAGCAGGAGATCATCGTGGAGCCGTCGCCATGGTCACCTTGAACAGCGTGTTATTAAAGACCTAGAGGAAGGAATTGTCCGGTCTATTCTGAGGGAATTAGTTTTTCCTGATTTCACACTCTGTGAAGTCTGCGGCCATTAGCATATGAGGAATTCTGGGAAAGTGTGGGAGCTTTTCTTCTCCCTTCCAGTGGGCTTTCTCCAAAGGAGGAGGGCACAGAGGGTCTCACAGCAGCCCCTGCTGCTGTGAAAGGAAGTCCCTGCTCTTGGGAGGGTGCCAGCAAGAGTGGCCTGTCCTGCGTCTGATTAGTGCAAGCCACATCAGAGAGGAGCCCGACACCCAGTGGGCCCTGAGCGCCGTGGTACAGCCTTTCACCCGACCCCTGCCCCCAGGCTTGCTCACGTGGCCTCAGGAGGGCACATCCAGCTGTCAGTGATTCAGTGTCTACCGCGGTGGGGCACTTTATATACTTAATTGTTCATCCTCATCCCTCCTGCAAAAGAAGCATTGAAGCCCCTGTGCACAGGTGAGCAGAATAAAACCAGAGGGCAGGCAACTGCAGAAGAGCGGCCACAGGATCTGACCCGTCTTTCCTGTCTCGAGATGCAATCTCTCTTGAATGTCTACAGTCTCAGACCATGTAGACACCACAGTCCTGGGCGGGGCAGGGACAAATGAGGGACAGACCCTGCTCCACAGGGCTCAGCTGGCCAGGCACCAGTCATGGTCAGAGTCTTGACAGAGGAGCAGGGCTGGGTGCGAGAACTTCACGGAGGAGTTGACAGCTGAGCCAGGTGGTGAAGTGTCTGGAGGAGTTTGCTGGGCTGAGATGGGGAGCACAGGTGTTCCAGGCAGAGGGTAAACCACGTGGGAAAAACCCAGAGGCTTTAAAAGGGAAGGGTGTCTTCGGGTCATGGCAAGAGGTCATGGAGCTGGGAAGGGGTACCAGGGACTGGGGCTCAGGACCAGGGCCTGGGCCTTGTCCTGCATTCAGCGGGGAGCCCATGAAGGATCTTAGCAAGCAAGTGGCAAGCTGAGAGTCACACTCTGGGGGCCACGTGGTCCAAGTGTGAGAGGCCTGGCTCAGGCTCTAGGAGGAACCCGTGAGAGCGCCCTTTATCCCCTCCCCTGACCTATGGAGGTTCTTACTCAGAGCCTGTACTCTTGTTCTTAAGCCCTGGCTGTGCTCCGAAGACAAATGAGACTAATCCTTGAGGAGCTCCCAACCTACAAAGGGAAAAGACCTGTTAACAACTCATGAATGTTAAGAATGGGGGATAAATAGAGGGTGCACAAAGTACCAGCAGTCTGAAAGAGGTCTTATTGGAAGGCTTCCTGCAGGAGGCGGCATCTGATCTGGGCCTAGATATGGGAGTTGGAATTTTCCAGACAGGGGAGGGCACTGTGGGTGGAAAACAGCATGAACAAACGTATGGGGGTGGGACCAAGCCTGGCATGGTGCATAAATGATCAGAGGTGAGGCTGAAGCCTAGGTGTGTGTCAGGGGAAGAGCTAGAAAGGAAGGTGGGGCAGTGAAGCTCAGTGAGTGTCTGTTACACATGAGGCATCGTTCTAAGCACCAATTCTGCGCACTAATGCCGCGAAGTGGAGTCATGATTCTTCCATTTTCCAGGTGAAGAAACCAAGGCACGGGGAGAAGTAGCTTGTCCAAAGGCTCATGGCCAGTCCGTGGTGCTACTGGGATTTAACCAGGGGGTCCAGCTGTGGAGGCTGCATGCTGCCAGCTGAGCAGCTCCAGCTGTCCACCCTGGCAAATGGCATGCTGAGGGCTGGGGGCAGTCATCTTTCCAGCAGTTGTCAACCAGAAATGATGATGCATCAGCCAGGTGGGCAAGAACTCAGACTTTGTGGTCAGACCTCACTGTGGCAGGGAGCTTAGAAAAGTCACTTTTCCTCCACAGCTGTGTAACACGAGGGAAGAAGGATGCTTAGCTCACCTCTCACCCTTGTGTGAGGATTTCAAGGGTAAATGCTAGGAAAACACTGAATATACAGCACTTAGTAGGGGCTTTGCAAGTGGCTGTCCTCACCCAAATGGATACTTCCCCAGGAAGGCTCTGCAAATGGAGCCACTTGGCTTTTTGCCTGATGCCATATTCCGTTGTTTAAAACAGCGATCCCAAACTTAAGAGCATGAAAGGGGTGTTTTGCAGACAATGCATAATTAACCACTTCTAAACACAGGGTGTGCCAGGCTCCCTCAAAGCTGTTAATTATTCTTCATTAGTGATCTTAAATTAATGTAAAATAATCCTGGAGCTCTGCCAGAGGCTGGGGCAGGGGGAGGAGCGGAGCCGCTTATTTCAACTAGCAAACGGAAAGAAATCTTCACGGTGTGGAAAGAAATCTTCACGGGGCGCCTCTGCGTTCTGCCTTGGTTGCGGGGAGGTGCCTCTGTAGACTCTTTAGCTCTGGCCCAAAGGCCATTATGGGAGGCAGTGAGCCCTCTCCCAAGTTGCCAGAGCCCAGCTGACCTCAGGGTGCTTTGGTTAATGAAATAGTTTAGGTGGGAAGAAAATGTGGAGGAGAGTAGTATACCCATCACCCAGCTTCCAAAATAAGCTGTTAGTGATGTGATGGACCACCCCTGTGGGCCACCCCACAAATCTGATGCCCTCCCTGCTTCCCCAGAGCTAAGCCTAAACAGTCCCTCTTGTTTGGTGTGTAGATTTCCCATGCACATTTTTTTAAATTGCTGTAGGTACATAGTAAGTGTATACATTTATTGGGTACATGACATGTTTTGATACAGGCATGCAACATGAAATACACATTTCATGGAGAATGGGGTATCCATCCCCTCAAGCATTTATCCTTCGAGTTACAAATAATCCAATCACACTCTTTCAATTATTTTTAAAATGTACAATTCAGTTATTATTGGCTGTAGTCACCCTATTGTGCTATCCAATAGTGGGTCTTATTCATTCCTTCTATTTTTTGCACCCTATTAACCATACCTACCTCCCCCTCTATCCCCCAACTACCCTTCCCAGCCTCTGATAACTGTCCTACTCTCTATGTCCATGAGTTTTAATTGTTTTGATTTTTAGATCCCACAAATAAGTGAGAACAAGTGATATTTTGTTTTTCTGTACCTAGCTTATTTCACTTAACATCATGACCTCCAGTTCCATCCATGTTGTTGCAAATGGCTGGATATCATTGATGGCTGAGTAGTACTTCGTTTTATACATATATATACACACACATATCTATATTTATAGATATACACATATATACATTATATATTTATATATACATATATATTTATATATATGCACATATTTTATATACATACCAAGTTTTCTTTATCCATCTGTTGCCATGTACATTTTTACAACGTTGTTAACACAAAAGATTGTTTTACATGTTTTTAAACTTTAGATCATAGTATTATAAACTTCTAGTTGCTTTTTTAAAAGTTTCAATTGTGGTAAAACACACATAGAATTAAAATCCACCATCTTAACCATTGTACAATTCAGTAGCATTAGGTACATTCATGTTATTGTGCAATCATTCCCACCATCCATCTCCAGAACTTTTTTATCCTCCCAAACTCTGTATCCATTAAACCCTAACTCCCCCCGCACCCCCAGCAGCCACTATTCTACTTTCTTTCTCCATGAATTTCACTGCTCTACCATATGAATGGAATCAATACAGTATGTTCTTGTTGTTGTTATTTTGTTATTTCACTTAGCAGAGTGGTCTCAAGGTTCATCCATGTTGTAGCATGAGTCAGAATGTCCTTCCTTTTAAGGCTGAATCATACTCCACTGTAAGTATGGGCCACGTTTTGCTTATCCTTTCATCCACGAATGGACACTTGTGTTGTTCCCACCTGTTTGTTATTGTGTGTAGTGCTGCTATGAACATGGGTATGCAGATATCTCTTCAAGATACCATATGTAAAGCTACTTAGCACATATAAACACTCAAAGAAAGTAATAATAAATAAAAATAAATTGTTTAAAAAAGCAAATTATGAAAGGAGCCAGTCAGATTGCATTCCCACTTCACCTGACTTCAGAACTGCACTGTCCCCTCAAGCCACAAAGCCACTCAGGGTGCCCCCTGTACAGCCACTCCTCCCTGGACTGAACTTCCCTGGCCAATAGATGAGGCCCGGGGCATCAGCTGTGTGGGGGGTGCCCGACAGCCTTGGATGAGCCCAGGAAGCTCGGCCAGCTTGTTTTTTCAGTCAACATTTTATTGGTAAGATTCATCCATGTTGCAATGTGTAGATTTCATTGATTCATTTTCATTGGTGTATAGTATTTCATGGTACAGCCATGCCCCGGTCTGAGTATCTGCTCTTCTGTTCTTGTGTATTTTGGTGATGTCCCATTTGTCGATGTTACAGACAGGGATGCAGTGAGCCCTTGCCCCTGCCTCCTTGTGCATGGCTGCGGGCATTTATGGAGGGTTTGTACCAGGATGGCACATGAGTGTCTTCAACTTTCCTAGGCTTAGTGAGCTTGCTTTCCAAAGTGGCCCTGGCAGTGTGTAGCCTTACCAGTAGTGGGTGAGAGTCCCACGTCCCCACATTCTTTCTACACTCGCTATTAAAAGCCAGGTGTTTTTTTTTTTTAATATAAAGATGAGAGAAAGAGAGATTCAGAGAGGAGAGCATGTAAATGGTATGGGGGCACACCTGTAGCTCGACGCAGCCCTAGGCATCCTGGAGTGGAGGGTGAGGCGCACATGTGCTGTTTCCCTGGTCTGTGTAGTTCCAGGCCCTCCATAGTAAGATGCTTCCAAGAGTGGTAGGAACTCTGCCCATACACTGACTTTGCAACCTCACCTTCAGTACACCATGGATGCCATTGTCTGGTTTGGGATGTGGGACTAGTTCTGATCACATAAGGTGCCAGCTGGTCTGATGCGCAGGTTTCACAGATTGCTTCTATTAGAAAGAACAGAGGCCAGGGATCTCGAAAACACAGCATCTAGAAACCCACTTTGGGATGAGCTCCCCAAACTGCTGGCTCAGTAAGGGAGCTCAGTGGATGGGATTCTAAGCACATAGCCTGGGAAGCTGGCCGAGCTTCCTGGGCTCATCCAAGGCTGTTGGGCACTCCCCACACAGCTGATGCCCCGGGCCTCATCTATTGGCCAGGGAAGTTCAGTCCAGGAAGAAGTGTCTCTACAGGGGGCACCCTGGGTGGCTTTGTGGCTTGAGGGGACAGTGCAGTTCTGAAGTCAGGCGAAGTGGGAATGCAGTCTGACTGGCTCCTTTCATAATTTGCTTTTTTAAACAATTTATTTTTATTTATTATTACTTTCTTTGAGTGTTTGTATGTGCTAAGTAGCTTTACATGCAGTATCTCTGTTAATCCTCACAACAGCCTTGTGAAATGAATGCTATTATTTTTTCCATATTTCAGACAAGGAAACACTGAAAGCAGAGAGGTTAAATGACCAGCCTAAGGTCACAGAAATGGAGTGTAATTTATCAACCCAGGTGACCAACTCCACTGAGCTACACTATCTTGTGTCTCCTCCACACTAATGAATGCTTTCTGACTGCATGTAACTGTCACGGTTGTTATGACGGTGTAACACATCACCCCAAAACTTAGTGGTTTAAAATCCCATAGAACTGCAACTTGGGCAGAGTCTGCTCTACTCAATGTCAGCTGGGCTTTGAAGACCGGGGGTGGATTCCTAGGAAGCCTTACCTGCCCCCTCAACCACCCAGCCACTCACTCCCTTCCTCACC
This sequence comes from Rhinopithecus roxellana, assembly GCF_007565055.1. Classification (NCBI taxonomy): domain Eukaryota; kingdom Metazoa; phylum Chordata; class Mammalia; order Primates; family Cercopithecidae; genus Rhinopithecus; species Rhinopithecus roxellana. Next base: position 52,950,149 of record NC_044549.1, read on the forward strand.
TTGCAGATGCTACTGGCTGACAGCTGAGACCTTAGCCAGGGCTGGCAGCCAAAACACCTGCACAGGACTCTCCTTGTGGCCTGGGCGTCCTCACAACATGGCGCGGGGGTCCCAAGGACGAGCAATCCAAGGGAAAGAGAGCCAAGTAGAAACGGCCACCTTTTATGACTAGGCCTCAGAAGACACACAGCATCACTTCTGTGGCATGATCTTCACCAGGACAGTCAAAAAAGTGCTGCCCAAGCCCATGGTGAGGGACTTAAACTCTACGCCTGATCAGGAGTGGCAAGGTTCTGGCAGAGCATGTGGGACAGGAGATGAGATTGCAGCCATGTTTGGAAATAGAATCTGCCACAATAGCAAATCATTTCTCCACTCTAACCCTCAGCATCCTGGGGTTGGGAAGAGGACCTAACAGGTGTGGGGGCACTTGGGATCCAGTGGCATTCAATCAATGGTGGGTTTTCTTTTCCTTAATGGAATCAGTTGAAATAAGTGTGGTGATTATTCAAGAGAGGGGGCAATCATTTCAGCTGGGGAAGCAGGAGAGGATTCTTAAGAGTTGTAGAGCTGAGATGGGTCTTGAGGGATGAGGAGGACTTGTCACGTCCACGTAGGGAAGACAGTGTCCTTGGCAGAAGAGTCCTGAGAAGGATGTGCAGATGGTGCCTCATGTCTGATGGAGTCTTTGGTGGAGGGCAACAGAAATAGCCCCAGGCCAACTACAGCAAAAAGGGAGTTTACTGAGCCACTCTTGGGAGTTCAGGGGACCAGCAGGAAGCTAGAGAAGTGGATTAGGAGCCAGGGCGCCTACTCTGTACCCCCAAGGGCAGGCTCACAGCTGTGAACAAAGCTCCCCGGAAGCCCACAGCCCTGTGCCGCCACTCAAGCTGTCAAGTCTCAGGAGAGTTTCACTGGCCGAGTTCAGGTCCTGTCCTGCTCCTTGGCAGTGCTGGGATGTCAGTGGAGGAGGAGAAAGCAGGATAGAGCCTCCAGGGACCCTTGGGCTTCCGTGGGGCACAGGTTTCTGAATTCCCACCTCACCAGCACTGTGCCCTGTCGGGGAGAAGCCAGTCCCTGGGGGCATGGGAATGCTGTTAGGGGAGCCTATGTGCCGGACAGGACCTGCATGTGGGCCTGTGTTCCCTGCAATGGCGAGCATTAGCTACGACACTTCCACTGGGCTGGTGAGATTCAGGTGCGGGTGTAGGTGAGAAATACCCCAGAGGGGCAGGTTGACCAAACTGGTAGGGCCTTGAGAAACTTGTCCTCAGCAGAATAGGTGCAGTGAAGGAATGAGAATCAAGCATCCAGAGCCGAATCCACTGGTTTAGAGAGAGCAGCTGATCTCCTAGTGCGAGTCATGGGCTGCCCGGCCTCAGTCAGCAGATCCTCACTGGGCCCATCCAGAGAGCATTTAAAGCAAGCGTTGCAGGTGTCAGCAGGCTCTGCACTGGCTCAGTCTTTCACTATGCCCTCTACTCCTCCCTGGCTGCCTTCTGTGTTAGCAGGATCCCACTGGTGGCAAGAAGTGGGAAACGGGTGTTAGGTTCATGGAGATTTGATTCGGGCAAGCGTTCTTGCTGGGTCAAGACCTTACTAGCTTCTCACCACAAACACTTCTTGCTCTTAGTAACTGCTGGATTTAGCATGTGAGATGAGTCCATCCCAAGTGACTGTTTGTACCTCAGCAGTTTCTTGGCAGCCACCTGGTTGAACAGGTCCTTCCTTCCGGGGGGGAGATCGTGCCAACCTGAGGAGCTTCACTTGCCCAGTTGACTCTGTGGGGAGACATCTGGGCCTGAGTGGTTTCAAGCTGAGCCCTTTGCCCAGCAGGGCCTGTCACAGGCTGAAAAGTGTCTCCCTGAATTCATCTGCTGACGTCGTAACCCCAGTACCTCCGAATGGGACCTTATTTGGAAATAAGGTCTTTAATGTGGGGATTAGGGTGGGCCCTAATGCAATCTGACTGGCGCCCTCATAAGAAAAGGAAATTGGGCTGCCTACAGTGGGAACACCATATTCATCTCATGTGTCAACTTGCCTAGGCCATAAAGTGACTGGATGTCTGGTCACACATTACTCTGGGTGTGTCTGTGGGGCGTTTCTGGATGCAATGAACATTTGGATTGGGCTGAGTGAAGCCGAATGCCCTCCCCAGCCTGGGTGGTCCTCTTCCAGTCAGTTAAAGGCCTGAATTGAACAGAAGGCTCAGTAATCAGTAAGAGGGTCTCCTGCCCACAGGCTGGGACGTCGATATTTTCCTGCCTTCAGACTCAGACTGAAACATGGGCTCTTCTTGGGTCTCAAGCCTGCTGGCGTTTAGACTGAAGCTAAGTCATCAGCTCTCCTGGCTCTCTTGCTGACTATAGATCTTGAGACTTGTCAGCCTTTGTAATCATATGAGCCAATTCCTTATTTTTAAAAAAATGTATATACATACATATACCTATATATGCATCTCCTATTGGCTCTGTTTCTCTGGAGACCCCTGACTAATACGCCATGTGAAGACACAGGGAGAACACAGCCACATGCAAGCCAAGAAGAGAGGTCTCAGCAGAAACTCACCTCGCTCTGACTTCCAGACTCCAGAACTGTGAGGAAACTCATTTCTGTTGTTTAAGCCCTGTGGTCTGTGGTGTTTTGTTACGGACGCCCCTGCAAATCAATACAGGGCCTCTCTGTCTTCATCTGTGAAGTGGGCACGAGGACCTGTCCTCGGGCTCGTCAGGAGACGCTGTCTGGGCACGTGTTCTGTGCCCTCAGCAGAGCTCATGTGTCTGGTGTTTGGTGGTCAGGGCTGGGATTAGGGTGAGACAAGTGAGGTGTTCACCTCGGGCACAGAATTTAAGGAGTGCCAAAAAACTCAGTAACCAAGTAAACAAAATATTGAATTTTAAAATAAACACAGGCTGTTGTTTGTCTTGCAACACCGTGTGAGTATTGTAAAGGGAGAGGTCATTTCCAAAGGCACTGCAGTTTCCAGGCCCAGAGGCCCTCGTGTGCCCTGCAGAGCTCGTTTATGAGGGTTGACAGGGACATGTGAACAGATCGAGGAATGTGGGGCTTTATATATAATGTTTTAAAAAATCTTTCTAAAGCTTTATTTGTTTTTTCTACTTGGTTCAAAATATGAGGGGCTATTTTGGTGTTTTAGGGGTGCACATTTATCCTTCTGTGTCAGGTTCCAACCTGGCTCCGTGCAGCGCAGTTGCTGGCCCTGGGCTGGCCCATCCACATCCTGCAAGCTCAGCCTGCGGAAGTCACGGCAGCACAGCCTCCCCCATGCTGCCCTGCGCTGTCCACTTTCACAGGGCCAGCCTGGGTGTTCTCCTTGGAAGGCCTTCCTGGGAACATTGCCCCCGAATGTGTGTGTGAGAGGCTTAAGAATCAGGGGTTGTTTCTCCATAGAGGACCGCATGAGGTCAGTTGGCAGCTCTGGATGAGCTGTGAGGATTGGAGAGTAGTACCGAGTCAATGTCAGTGCCCTTATTTTGAAAACCGAACCGTGATTATGCCAGAGAATGTCCTTGTCTTTAGGAAAGACACTTTGAAGGAGTAAGGGGCTTGAGGTGGACACGTTACTCTCAGTTACAGGGGGAAGGTGTGTATGCGAGCACAGATGTGTGTGCGTAGAGAAACGAGAACATGAGAAAGCAAATGGGATACAATGGTAACAAGTGGGGAACCTGAGTGAAGGCTATACAGGAGTTCTTTGTACTCTTCCTGCAACTTTTCTGTAAGTCCGCAATTAATTCAGTATCTAAAGTTTTAAAAACAGAGCCAGAGGTTTCTGAGGTCTGGCTGCAGATGCTCATGAAGTTCTCTACCCTAGACCTCCTCCACCATATTCTTAGTCCTTCAGGTGTCAGCCCGAGTCTCCTCCTTACAGAGGCCCTCCCTGTCACCTTGTCTAGCATAGCGCCGCCCTCCCCTCACCTTTCACGTCGCTCAGTTTTGTTTTCTTTGTCACCCTCACCATCCTGGGAAATTATCTCATTCATTTGCTCAGCGTTTTTGTCCTGCATCCCCTGTCTGCAAATGTCGGCTCCATGAGACTGTCTGTCTTGGTCACTCCTGCCCCTCTGCGCCCTGTGCCTGGCACACAGTGGGTTCTCAAGCAATATCTGTGAACAAGGGAAAGGTTAGATGATCACAGTTCTAAAGGTCAGAAAACCTGGAGTCTTGTCCTTTCTGGTTATACCCCATGGACTTGCCAGGAGATCTAGGGCAGTGTCCTGCTCCCCTGTGGACCTCGGTTTCCTCATCTGTACCCAGCCGTATAGCTTCTGGACTGCGTGTTGAAGAAAGCCCCAAGGTTCTGCAGAGGCCGAGTCCCCCAGCTGAGCCCCTCCCTGCTGTAGGCAGGGGCCCTTGTCTACTAGCTGGGGTGGACCTGTCCCTGCCCCCAGGCTTGTCACCACCATTCCCTGATAAAGGAGAAGCATGTGGGAGAGAAAATGAGCTGCGTGGCCCTTACCTGTAGGCCAGTGCTCCCAGAAAGGTGGGTCCAGGTAAGAGTGAGTTCAGTTCTCTCCCTGGGCTTCTTTGTAACAAAAACGGGGCAGGTTTTAAGCCCAGCATCTTTGGCAGGAAACAGTATCTGTGTGAAACTCAATAACACTGTCTTGTTTTCATGGTAACCTTCTACTTACAGCAGATGATCCTAGTTTTCCATTTAGAGGAGTGATATAAGGTTTCCTTTTAAAATAAATGTATTCAGGGGTGAAATCCAACCAATGTATTAATTTGTGCATTGCTTTTAGCTTCTGATTGTTGAAAGTGTGAAATATGTGTGGAAGTGAAGATAGCTGCTTGGTGAAGGTGAACCTCGGAGTTGTAAGGCGAATCCCACGACTCTATGGCACAGCTTGCGCCTTATGCTTGAGTTTCTTCCACCCACTCCATGCTGTTTTTCATGTTCAGCTCTCCCAAAGGGTCTCCAGAAATGTCTTTTTACAGCTGGTTTGTTCAAATCAGGGCCCTAACAAGATCCACACCATGCACGTGTCTCGTAAGTATCCTTTTACCTAGAGGCTCCCCTTCCTTTTTCATCTTTGCAGTATTTGTTGAAGGAACAAATTTGCCTGTGGCATGTCCCACTTTCAGGATTAGGCTGATTGCCTCCCTCATGATGTCATTAAAGCTGTTCCTCTGTTACCTGTAGTTCCTGTTAACTGGGAATTAGATCAGGAAGCTTGATTAGACTGAGGTCCAATTTTTTAAGCCAGATGATTTTAAAAGAAAATATTTAATAAATACTAGAATGGAAAGAGAGTGCACCACAAAGATACAGCGAGGCTGGGCACGGTGGTTCATGCCTATAATCCAGGTACTTTGGGAGGCCAAGGCAGGAGGATCACTTGAGACCAGGAGGAGTTTGAGACCAGCCTGGCGAACATGGCGAAACTCTGATTCTATTAAAAATACAAAAATAGCTATGTGTGGTGGTGCATGCCCGTAATCCCAGCTACTCAGGAGGCTGAGGCATGAGAATCACTTGAACCTGGCAGGAGGAGGTTGCAGTGAGCAGAGATTGCACCACTGCACTCCAACTTGGGCGACAGAGACTGTTTAAAAAAAAAGATTTTAGACAGAGCATGATGGCTCGCGCCTGTAATCCTAACACTTTGGGAGGCTGAGATGGGAAGATTAGTTGAGTCCAGGAGTTCAAGACCAGTCTGGTTAACATAGCGAGACCCCCTCTCAAAATAAGTAAATAAGTAAAGGTGGGGCGAGGGTGGATTTGGGAATGGTCTGGGAATGCAGGAAAGCAATGGAGCAGGTTCAGGCAGCAGACTTACTTCTACAGGTCTGGGTGTTGGGAAACAGCCCAGAGGCAGCAGATGACAAGGAAAGGAGGCAGGGAGGCCAGTGAGGAGGTGAGGGCCAGCCCAGGGTGCTGCAGTCCTCACCAGTCCTCACCAGTCCTCTTTGAAGGGGATTTGTGTGGACATGTGTGCGCGTGCACGCACACACACATCTCACACACCGCATGTGTGCGCATACATACACGCACAAGGGGAGGGTTCCCGTTTGGCCCCCCCTTGACCTGCATGGCAAGACCCAGGGAGTCAGGATACAGGGGCTAAAGAATTGAGGCCTCTCAGCACAAGAGTGGGGGTTGAAGGGAGCAACTTTCTTCTTTGTTTAAGGAAGGGGCTAGTGAATAGGCACAGCCTGCAACGAAAGGGATTTAGGTTAGACATTGAGAAGGAATTCCAAATCAGCCGAGGAGAGCCATGTTACGTAGCGGTTATGAAGTGTGTCTCAGAGCAAAGCTGCTTCGGTTCAATTCCCTGCCCTGCCATGTTCTATCTGTATAGCCCTGGGCATGTCTGTGGACCTCTCTCTGCCTTCCTTTCTTTATCCTATAGATGAGATAGTAACAGCACCTACCTCATGGAATGGGCCTAAGCATTAAATGAATTAGTCACACATAGAGGAGTGGCTACAAGAGCCATTTAGTAGCCCTTCGGTATCACCATTCTTGTTGTGTTGATGGAGAGCTGTGTCACCCTGGAAGTTTTAAAGACAGCCACAGCCAGAAACTTTCAAGGCTAGAGGCTTAGAAGGGCAGTTGCTGTATATTCGTGATCTTCTATATAGCTTTACACAGTGCAGTCACACAGCATTATCTCCTTCCATTTGCTTCATCTTCACAACCTCTGGAGATAGATCCTATTTTTCTCCCCATGTTGTGGATTAAGAAACTGAGGTAGGCCAGAAGGTGTGAGGAACGGCTTGTGAGGACTCAAGCCGTTGGCCAGTGCAGATCTCAGAGTCAGGACTTCTGATCTGAAGTCCCAGAAGTCCCAGATCTGTGGCTTCCTTGCTGTGTGACCTCAGGGCAAGTCACCTCCCACCTCTGAGACTCCATTCTCCATCTCCAACAGTGAGGAATGAGGCTGGAGTCTCCCGTTCCTATGTTGTCTAATTTCCTTGCGTAGAAGATCTGAACACAAACCCTGATGGTCAAACCCGGTACCATCTGCCCTCCCCATGGCTGAAAGGAAACATGTCAGAACCCTCAGAAGGGACAACCTATGGGGACTGGCTGTCACTTTGACTGATTGCTAATGTCAGTCCTGCCATCTGGGATGCCATCTGTCCCACAGCCATGACACCTGCAGAGGTACCCAGTTCTAGGGTCTGGCTCTGCCCTGACCCCAGTTGGGGTCACCTTAGCAAGTTCTTGGAAAAACATCCCCCAAACAGCCTCCACCCAGATGCTCAAGAGCTGCTCAGGATCCTGTTTCTACCCTCCCATGGCATAACTCGATAAGATTGTGCAATTGTCTTTATACTTCCTGCTGGCCTAGCCTGGCCCAGCCTCGGGGGACAGCTGACAAACAGAGGCCAGACGGTAAACAGACCCTGGCCCCAGATCCCACCCTGGCAGGTCATGTCCCTTATCTGGGACTCAGTTTTATTTGCAAAATAAGGGCAGAGGGATCAAGTGAGCTAGTTGTCCGTTCACTCATTTGGCAGGTATTCATTCATTAACTCCCCCTCTGAGCCAAATCCTATGATTGAGGCACAAGAAATGGATAAGCAAACCCCCTATTTGCCCTCCTGTCACTTCCAGTCTGGGATTTTCAGCCCTGCGGGGCTGTGAGGGGCCACAAGCATCTCTGGAGCTGAAACAGTCATGGGCAGCTTCCTGGGGGAGGTGGTAGCTAAGTGGACCTTGAAAGGCAAGAAGGAGCGGGGGATACAAGAGGTGTCCTGTAGGCCAGACACTCACAGATGTATTTCATTTGGCTTTCATAGGATTAGCCTACATATCATTGTAAATTTGAATTTACTGCAAACATATAAAAATCAAGAGCTTTTATGTAAAAACCTGGATTTCTGATATCTGAAAAATCAGAGCCCTTATTTCTGCAGAGCAGCCATCAGCCAGAGCCGAGCCGTAGTTGTTCTGTTTGACCAGTGGGAGTCCCCCATTCTGCCTTGCCTCATCATCCCTCCGAACCTGCTCCCACTGGCCATCCTTGTGTTCCCATCACTGTGGATGGAACCTCCATTTTTCTAGTTGCTCAGGCCAGAAACCCAGTCATCATCTTCCACTCCTCTTTTCTCTCTCAACCCCTCATCTTATTGATCAGACATTTCTACTGGTTCCACTTTTATCTCTAGAATCCAACCTCTTGTCCCTACCTTCCTGTCCACCACCCCAGTCCAAGCAACAGTTCCTCCCTGGCCCCTGCTTGGGCCATCGCCCCCTTGTGGTCTCTTTTCTGCACAGCAGGTAAAGTGAGGCCCTGCAGGCCAAGTCTGGCAACTTGGATGCTGGCCCTTTGTGCTCCGTAAGATGGACTTGGGGAAGCTCTTCTCTGCCTTCTTTCCCAGCTCCTGCCCTGAAGTGAGTGCCCAGCCCCTGCCCGCACACTGGGATATTAGTGGCCATCCTAGGCCTGAGACAAGATGGTGGAACTCAGGATACCAGCTGCCCGGGAGGCTGGGAGCCCACGCTATCCTCCGAGACCCAACGCTCTTAGCATCCTGGACTTTCATTTTTCCGTTTGGAAAATAGGGGCACCCCAGCACCCCATCCTCAAAAGGCCAGTGCTTCTTGAGAAGGGGGATTCAGGGTTTTGAAGTTCAGCCGACTCGGTGTGTGTGCCTTCCTGTGCCTTGCATGGCTCGGCACCATTGGAAGACTGCAGATATAAATGACAAGTGATTTATTTTGTTTTCAGCCTCCAGAGCTTCAGCTTTAGAGTCAGATAGGCAGAGCTGGGTTTATATATCATCCTGAGTATCTAACCTTAGCATCTGAACCTCAGTTTATTAATTTGTTAAAAATAAATAAATAAATAAAAGGCTGGGGAGATAATAATAACTGCTACTTCATAGGGTGATTGTGCAAAGAACTGAGCTGCATAGATCTCCCCACCCTCCCCTCCCCTGCTCATGTGAGCTCTCAGAGCAGTGAGGGAGGGATGCAGAGACAGGTCATCCAAGTGCGGGGAAGAAATGGCTGCAGTCCAGGCTCAGGGAACGAAGAGGATGCGGGGCAAAAAAGGATGGACTCCTGGAGAAGGGAAGTGTGTCATGCAGAGAAATGATCTAGTTCATATGCCTTCTTCATGGCACAGGCCACTGTGGGAAATTGTTTTCATTTGCTCCCTTGGTTCAGAAGGAAGGCCAGCCCCACCAGGCTCCACAGTTTTGTCCACCAACTCCTCACGTGATGATATCTGGCACAGAGTAAGCCAATCAATGAATGTTGATTGGGTGAAGAAACAAACCAATGGAAAATTGGCTTCCTAGAGGAGGTGTCCTTTGAGTTGAGCCTTGACAATTGGGTCCTGTTAGGAAACATGGGTCACTACACAAACTCCCTTGCAATGTGGCCTGTGATGGGGCTGTGTGCAGGGTGGGATGGGGTTAAGGCAACTGGGCACCTGGGCTGGTAGCAGGGGGGTGCCCTAACCAGTCCTGGGCCAGAGGGTTGGGGGAGAGAACAGTTTCATGAACCAGAAAGAGAGAGACCTGAGTGCAAACAGCCACCCATCAGGACTGTGGCTGCCGAGGGGCACAGGAAGCAAAGACGGAGCTGAGGGAACAAGTACCCTCACCTACAATTCTCTCCTCCACCTCCTGACCTCCTGCCAGGGCCACTGCTGGCCACCCCATCAGGAACCAGGGCGCAGTGGGAGCCTGGGAGCTGCGATCCTGGACCCAGAGCAGACTGGGGCATGTGGAGAATAACTGGCCAATGCGTGCAGATTTCCTGGCCCAGGGTGGACAGGCCTGGAGATCTGAGAGGGCTCAGGGGTGTTGTGATGGAGTGGGGGCCACTTGGGGGTGTCAGGAAGCTCAATGCAGAGGGAAGATGTCAAAGGGCCTTGCCCACCTCACCCTGGTTTCCCGTGGGTGACAGTCAGCATGGGAGAGTGGGTAGAATAGGAGAGGCTGCATGGATCCCCAGTGAGCAAGGAGGGGTCTCATACTGTCACTTGTAGTTCTCCAGGTAGGAGTTGAGTATAGTGTGCCCATTTTGTGGATGAGACAGGTATGGAACAGTGGCTTGTCCCTTAAGCCAGAGGCAGAAGCTGGAGGGTCTCAAGGCCCTAAGACCACAGACAGTTACATCTCGACAAGCGAGGAGAAGGCACACATTCAGTGAGGCCTAGAGGCCAGACAGGGGCTCATTGACCCTCACTCAGCTTCCAGAGCAGGGGGCACCCTTTCCAGTCCTCATTCCCCCAAGCGGGGTCCCCTTCGACACTGTCTCCCCCTATGCCTGCTGCCTTCCTCAAGTGCACACAGTCTCTGAGCTGTGCCCTGCCCTCAAAGGCCAAGTTCACAATGGCATCAGAGTCTCCCAGGGAACAAATGTGTCCTTTCCTTTGCCTGGGCGGCAGTGACTTCATCCCCAGTGGGCTGTGTGAGTCACTGGACTGAGGTTGGAGGGCCAGCCAGTTCCCTGCACAGCCTGGCTTTGGCCTTGTGGCTGGGGAGATGGAATAGCTGAGGGGGTGAAGGCTTCCATGCAGACCTGCCCTCGCTTCCACTGCTCTTGCTGGGGCTCCCTGTGTCCTACAGGGCAACTGGCACTGAGCACCTAACATATGCCCGGCAGTGTCAGGGGGGTTTTAGGTGACAGCTGGTATTTACTGAGTGCACTCTCTGTTTCAGAAACCATTATGAACTCTCACTTCATGGACTGGCCATGCTGTCCTGCAGACAGTGATGTTGAGAGGTTAAGTGTTATACCCAGGGTCACACAGTTCTGTAGTATCCCTCTTTCCTCATCACGGCCAGGAGGGCAGAGATTTTTATTCTTATTTTGCAAAGGGACAAACTGAGGCTCTGCAAGAGGAAGTAGCTTGTGTAGAGACAAAGGAGTCAAAGATGAGTAAGGAGTGCCCTGTTCTCAAGGATGAGCCCTTGAAGAAGGCAAAGACAGATAGAGTGTGACATGTCCTCAATGAGTGGATGAATGGGTGGATGGACAAATGGTGGATGGGTGATGGATGGACAGATGGGGTAGATAGATGGATAGATGTGTGGATGGATAGACGGATGGGTGGATGGATGATGGATGGATGGGTGGATGGATGGATGGGTGGGTGGATGGGTGGATGGTTGGATGGATTAAGGCTCATTTGCAATGAATTCAAATTTACAATGATATGTAGCAACATATGATATGTGGATGGGTGAATGGACGGATGGATGGGTGGATGGATGGACAGATGGGTGGATGAGTGGATGGGTGGGTGGATAGTTGGGTGGATGGATAGATGGATGGATGGGTGAATGGAGTGATGGAAGGATGGATGTGCAGGTGAGGGAACAGATGGATGGATGGGTGGATGAGGGGATAAATGAATAGATGACAGGAAGGAAGATAGATGGATGTGTGAATGGATTAATGAATCTATGGATGATTCATTGGAGAGGAAGGTGTGTGGATGTGTGAATGTATGAATGAGTGGGTAGAGATACAGCGGGCAAGCAGAGGCTGCTTCCACCCACAAGAGACACTGGGAAAACTTCCCCTACTAGGAGGACAGGCCAGATAAACATTTGAATGGAGGCCCTAGTCTGTGTGGCACAGGGAACCGAGGCCAGTATGAAAAGTGATAGGGAAATAATGTCCAAGGGAGAGTTTCCTTAGGTCAGTGGGGTTCCATGATGGAATGGGGAAGCTTAAAGAAAAAACAAGGAATGGGGAGCCTTGAAAGGTAGTGAGCTTCACATCACTGGGGGTGTTCAAGCAGAAGCTGGGCAGCTGGGCAGCCAATCCCGCTGCATGCTATGGAGGAGCCCCTGTGGCAGGTGGAGGTCTGCTGTGGTGGCTTGTGAAACGTCCTCTGATGACAAGGAGGGAGAAGAATTTGGGTTTCCGAGTCCCCCAGGGAGGCCACGCCCTTTGTAGAAACCTATCTTGCTTTGGGATGAAAAGTTCTTTCCTGGCTCGGGGAACAGAGAAGCATGCAGCTGCTAATCCTTGGTGTGGGAATCCGGCTGGAATCCGAGAGATTTCCCATTCTGCACAGGCCAGGGCAGGGGGCCTGGGGACAGAGCGAGGCTTTGGAGCCCTGGCTCCACCCTCCCTGTTTCTGCCGACAGGTGATGGCCCTCTCTGAGCCTCAGTTTCCCCCTGGTGAAATGGAGGCCCTGCTGCCCACTCTACATGATGCCCAGGGCCCTGCTGGGTGCCAGGTGCTGGGTGCACCTGCCCTTCTGGGGGACTTCCTGGGGGCCGTAGGTGGGGAAAAGTAGATCTGTGAGCGTTGACCTTAATCTGTGAGTCATTATCCCTGGGGGCCCTGCCTGGGAAGCCCCAGCTGCTTGGGCTGGGCTGGGCCTGGGAGCAGCTGGCGGGGACCAGGGTGGGGGCTCAAGCTGGGGCCTCAGTCTGGAAATGCCCTAGACCCAGCCTGGGCCCAGACCCCAAGGCCCTCAGCTGCTCAGAGACTCCAGCCCTTCATCCCACCCCACCCCATCCCTACAGAGAGAAGCCAGCTTACACCCTGACTCCAGCGTGGGCTCTTAGAGCCAGACTGCCAAGGTTCAAATCCCACCTCCACCAATTCCTAGGTCCGTGACCTAGGGTAAGTGACTTCCCCTTATCTGTGTCTCAGTTTCCTCACATGTAAACCAACACGAATCATAAAATCCACTTGATAAGGGCATTGGGAGAACTGGGTGAGTTAGTTCTGGGCCTGAGGAGGGCTTAGGCCAGTTCCCAGGGCTCCACGAGCCCACAGTAGCCTGAGGTGAAACTAAGGCCGGAGGGGGCTGACCACACCCAGCATCAAACAGCAAAGAAGTGGCCCAGCCAGGGCTAGAAACCGTCTCACCCACCAGCTGGAGACCCTCGGGGTCAGCCACTGTCTAGAGGATCAGCCCTGATTTTGTCTTTATTTTGCTTTGTGTCAACCCCAGGCTTTCCCTGGGAGTGAGGTGGCAGAGCAGCCCCTTCCTCCACCCTCATCTTGGCCAGCTGGTTGGTGGGCAGGGCTGCAGGCTTTGGGCTGCGGGGCGGGAGTTGGGTTTAGGCCTCTGGGGAAATGGGGAGGATGTGGGCCCGCCCTCGCCTCCCTGCCCGCCTCCCTCTCTCTGAGCTCGCCTCTCCCATCCCAGACCAGCCTCTGGACGCAGGGCCAGCCCCTGGGCTCCGGCAGCTGAGCTTTTCCTCACTGGCGGACGCCCCTCACCCATCCCGCCCTGAGTGACTCACTGCTCCCCTGGCCTGCAGCCACCACTGTCTCCTGGCAGGAGGCAGGCGCAAGGTTGTGCAGAAGCCACAGGGTCTAGTGTGTGAGGGCCGCTTGGCCAGGAAGGTCTGGAGCAGCTAGACAGGACCAGGGCACAGAGGCTGGCTGGCAGATAGTGGGGCCTGTGGCTCAGCTCTGCAGGGGCCAGTGGCAGCTGGTGCCTCCCCTTTCCCCTGACTTTGGGAGCTTTTCTTCTTCCCACCATGAAGAAGGAAGGGACCTGAGAATCTGTGAAGAGAGCCGGTCCCCGGCCAGGAGACGCTGGGTGGTGGGGCAGTGGTGGTGGGCCCCTCGGCCACTCGCTCCTCCACCGAGCCAGGCATGAAGGGGGATGGCAGTGCTGTGTGGAGCCTTATGTGGAAGTACTGCATCTCTGTGAGGACACTCAGGTACCGGGATGCATGCGTGGCTGCTCTGCCTGGCTGTCGACTGTTGGGCTGGACGGTTTGCATGGCTGTACAGGGTCCAGGAAGGAGCTGGGATGGAGGCAACTGGAGCAACTTTCAGTCTCTGGTGAAGCGGGAGGAAGAGAGTGGAACCATGGCCAGGGGTTGTGCAGCATTTGCCTGGGACCCAGAGCACCCATTCAGGAAAGGAACACCAGGGGCAGGTACAGCATGTGTTACATAACATGCTGGCACAGGGCACAGCTGTGTGATCCTGGCCCTGCCCCACAGCCTCTCTGAGCCTGTTACCCACCAGTGAAATGGGGCTCACATTTGTCCCTTCAGCGCTTGGTGTAGTGATTCCTTCGTGTGACTGTAAATGTCAGTCACTGAGTGGCTGAGGGCTCAACCCGGACTCAGGCACCAGGCTGCCCAGGTTTAATGCTGGCTTTGGCATTGTTAGTGGTATGAAGTGGCTTCACTTCTCTAGTCAAAGTTTTCCATCTGCAGATACTTTCAGGATTGTTGTGAGGATTTAGTGAGGTAATACATACTAAGATCAGGGCCCGGCGTGGCGCCAGCATGCAGTCAGTGTTGGATACGATGACCCTTGCCGTTGAGCTTTCTCCCCAGCTGGACAGCTGTGGGGGGCGGTGGGGGTGTCTGGAATGGTGCCTGCATGATGGGAATGAAAGGGTGGAGCAGAGCTCCTTGGCCCTCTGGGGAGGGGACACCACCCGTGATCGTTCCAGCCTCTGCAGCTGTCAGAAGGAAGGAGACAGGGGCTCAGGAAGCCAGGTCCCATGTGATCTTAGGCAAGGCTGGGGTCTTCTCATCTGTAAAGGGGAACTACATAGGGCCAGAATTTGTATATGGAAGGGCTTAGAGGCAGCCACCTATTTGGAAGATGTGTTTGTACTTGGATACCACCTAAGGGCGTATTTTTTTATTTAAAAGGGTGGACTTGCAACAGGTACAGGATTGAAAGATTGTCCCTCTTTCTGCCCTATCTGGTGTATAAACTTTATAAACATTCCTTCCTTCCTTCCTTCCTTCCTTCCTTCCTTCCTTCCTTCCTTCCTTCCTTCCTTCCTTCCTTCCTTCCTTCCTTCCTTCCTTCCTTTTTGCCTTTCTTCTATTTATCCTTCTTTCCTTGTTTCTTTCCTTTCTTCTTTCCGTCCCCAAATACTTGTGACAGCTTACAGAAAATACCTGAAATAAAATAATTAATAAAAAACATCACAAGCCAGGCATGGTGGTGCGTTTCTCTAGTCCCAGCTACTCGGGAGGCTGAGGCAGGAGGAATGCTTGAGCCCAGTTCAAGGGTAGTGTGCGATGATCATGCCTGTGAATAGCCACTGCACTCCAGCCTGAGCAACACAGTAAGACCTCATCTCTAAAAAAAAAGAATCCAGAGTGGGAAAAGCACAATTTAGAATAGGATGTCATGAGCTAGGGTAGAAAAATAGAACAGAACAGATATATACAGGGTCCTGAGGTTCTTCTGTTGGTGCAAAAATTGCCAAGTTTCCTGGCAGCCAAAGGGAAAGGGGAAACCCAGCCACGCAGTTTACTCTCACTGTAATAAGAAACTATAATTACAGTGGCCATAGTTGTCTCTGCTGCTGGGTGAGAGTGTCTGGGGCCCTGGGCCTCAGCCTCAATGGCAGGCCTTGGGCCTGGGCAGGTTTGAGGGAGCAGGGCAGACAGTGAGGGCTGAAGTGTTCTCTTGGGACGAGGATGCCGGCTGGCTGTGGGAAAGGAGAGAGGCAGAGTTCAGCCCTGGATTGAGTCAGCGGCTGCCTGCCCCTGCCCCAGACCCCAGGATAGACCTCCTGGGTGGGTGACTTGGGAGCTGGGCCAGGTGGTGGGTGAGTCCTGGACTTCGGTGAGTGCTCCATGTGCTTTTCCTTGTGACCACAGCTGTATTTTCCTGAGTCCCGTTCCGTCCCAAGGTTTCCAGGGATTGGCACTTTGGAAACCTCAGGGCTTGTCGACGGAATGCAGAGGGTTCAGCACTGGGAGACCCGCCATGCCCTGTCCAAGGGTGATTCGCTCGTTCCCTCTTGGCTGCCGTTTGCCCTCATGGTCTGTAGGAGAAGCAGCAGCGCCTCACAGAGGCTGACATACTGGCCTCTCTGTGCCTCAGTCTCCTCATCCACGAAGTGTGGGGATAATGGCACGGCCACCTGACAGGGCTGTGGGGCGGGGCCTTACAGGAGGGTTTGTGGCTGTCAAGTGGTGATGGGCAGGTAGCTTCACGGGGGTGTCATGAGCACTGGCAGGTGGCCTCCTCACCACCAATGAGAGGAGAGTGGCGGGGTGGGTGTGGGTACCATAATTGGCACTGGGTTTGCCCCAAACCCACTCTTAACACCCATAAGTGCCAGGCATCCCTGTGGTTAGCTGGGGAGGATGGGCCTTGGGCTCCAAGAGAAGCACTCTGCCCTCCTGACCCCTACCCCATTCTGTTGAGAGTCCCCGAAAGGACTAAGGCCACGCCCCAACCAGCCAGCCAGCCAGGAGCAGGCCCTCTGCGGATCCCAGCCCCCTTGGCTGCCAGGGAAGCCCTGAGTCAGCAGGTCTGTGGCCTGAGGCGGAGCTGCCGGCGGCCACAGGGACAGATTGGAGGGTTGTGATCGGACAGCGCATAGTTTTCCACTTGCGTCTTCAGATTCCCCTCCGAGTGAGCCTATTGCCCCTGGCTGGGTCCCATTCACATCTGGAAAAGCGAGAGGTGTGTGTGGAGCAGCTGTGGGCCTGCCAGCCCTGGCCCTCTGCCTAGGGGTTTGGTGATTGCAGTTAAGGAGCCAGGAAAAGGGTCTCTGGAACTTTGGCCCGAGGACTCTGAGAGGGATGATCCTGGCTGCAGGCTGTATCCTGGACAGAACAACTTGGGAGCTGGGCACCCCAGGGTTTAGAGCCCACAACGGTAGGTTGTGAGATGTGCAGCCCTCGGGCAAGTGCTAAACCTCTCTGGGCTTGTTTCCTCACCTGTAGAGTGCGGGGGGAGCCATGACAGCTGAGCGGGCTTCTTGGCAGGTCACCACTGGGTTCTGTTGGCTTGGCATCCAGCAGGGTGCATGGTTGTGGCATCCACTCCTTGTCCTCTGAGTCTCAGCATGGGGGCTGGGGCGCATGATGAAGTGGGAGGCACACAGGCTCAGAATTCAGGCCGACCTGAGTTCAAAATTGGGTTCAGCCCCTTCCTACCTTGAAAGTCACTTTTAGAGATGTTCTGAAGCTTCCATGAGATGATGCCTGGAAGCCTGCCCTGGCTGCAGTAGGTGCTGCTGAGGCATTGGCTGTTTGTGTAACAGGCAGCCTCCCTGAGCCTTTGTTTCCCCACCTGTGAGATACATGTGGGGATACAGTAGTTCTGGAGGGTGGATGAGACCCTTCAACAAGCTCCCCGCCCCTTACCTCCCTGCTTCTTCCCTGGCAGGCCTTTCTCTGGGCACTCACCTCTGGGCCCCTGGCAGACAAAGGCCTTGCTCTGGGTACAAGGCAGTGCCCTGATAAATCCACAGCCCCTCTCAGGTCAGGCAGGAAGATCACTTTTGCATCTGGCATTATATTGGAAAAGAAAGATCGTTTTGTGCCTTGAGAGCCAATGGGGCGTTTGAGCCTCTTGATGGGCCAGGGCAGCTCGCCTGGAACACATGGGGCCCAGGGTGCTGGTTGGTGAGGAGTGGGGTGGCCTTGGCTGCCCTGGCCCTGCCCCCATCTGCCTTCCCACCGTGGCTGCATCTGGGCAGGAGGGCCGTGAGCAGCTCAGCTGGCAGCCAGTCTTTGAGAGCTTCCAGGGAGCTTCCTGGACAATTAGCCATCTGATGCCTCTCTGCAGGAGGGCCAGAGGGTGTTCCTCTTGGGACAGAGCACTCACCACCTCCCAGCCTGGGCCATGCCTAGGCAGCTCTGATGCAAGGACATTTGTTCCCACTTGGAACTGGCACCATCCTTCCTACGGTGCCCGCTGCCACCCACCCACACACTGAAGGGGCCTGGCCCTGCGCTCTGAGCCTCATGACCCATCTGCTCCCCACCTCTGGACAGACTGCAGAGACCAGAACTCCTTGAGGCTGAGGAAGGGGTCACCAACCTCCTCCTACTTACCCACACCTTCTGGACACACCCTGGCCTGTGCCGTCTATCTCCGGGAAGAGCCCAGAGCTGAGTTTAGGATGGGCAGGAGGTCCTGGGCAGAGCAGAGCAGAGCCGCCACTTCTCTGGCTCCGGGCACTGCCTGGAGCACACATAAATTCCCTCATGGCTGCTTTCCCCTTTCACTCATGGGCCTCACCATTGCCTCAGCCCTGCCAGCCTCACCTCCCTCTCCTCAGTTTCCATCTCTGCTGGTGGCTGCCGCCCCCTCTCCCTGCATTGAGTCTTTGTGCAGGGGGTGAAGACCTACTCTGTGCCTGGCACTGTGCCAAGTGCTAACTATGTGTTCCCACATCCAGCCAGCTAGCGCCCACCCTGTGAGGGGCACTGTCCCACAGCACAGAGGAGGACCTGAGTCCAAGGCTTTGCGTTATTGGTTTCCTCACTGGAGTTGTGGATGAGGCTCTTCTTGGCAAGCACCGCAGGGCAGCACTTGTTGCCAAGAGCTCACAGCCCAACAGCAAGGCGGCATGGGCATGAGCCACTCTGGCGCATGGGAAGAGGCTTTCTTCCACTGGTCAGCAAGCAGTTTGCTGAGCACCTATTGGGTGCTGACGCAGGCTAGACCCTGGGGATACAGCAGTGAGTGAGGGGAACACTTGGGCCTTCTGGAGCAGATAGATGTTCAGGTGAGAGAGAAACGATAAAAAGAAAATAAACAAATGAAGATGCCTTCAGGCAAGGATCAGTGCCAAGAAGATAAAACTGGGAGGGATGATGGAGTGATCAGGGGAGAGGGAGCCACATGGCCTGGGGAGGTCAAGAAAGGCCTCTCCCAGTGGCGATCAGTGGACGAATAGATAAACACAAGGTGGTCTGTCCATAGCGTGGAGTATTATTCAGCCATAAAAAGGAATGAAGTTCTGGCACATGTTACAGCACAGGTGAACCTTGAGGACATCATGCTAAGTGAAAGAAGCCAGACACGAAAGACCACAAAGCGTATGGTCCCGTTTCTAGGAAATGTCCAGAACAGGCACATCTATAGAGACAGGAGGTAGGTTTGTGGTGATCCAGGGCTGGGGAGGGGTTCTTTTTGAGTGATGAAAATGCTCTAAACATAGATAGTGGTGATGGTTACACCCCTCTGGGAATATACTATTAATAAAATCATTGAACTATGCAATTTAAATGGGCAAGTTATATGGTGTGTGAATTATATCTTAATAAGACTGTTTGAAAAGAAAACAAAGGCCTGTCTGCGGCGGTGGCCTTGTGTTGAGAGTGACAGGGAGGAGTGAGTTTGTAAGGACCTTGGGGAAGAGCGGGCAGAGAGAGCAGCCAGTGTAAGGACCCTGAGGTCTGTGTGCACCTGCAGGAGAAGCATGGAGGAGGAGGCCGGCAGGGGTCGGGAGGGAGGGAGGAGCAGTCACCGTGGTGGCAGGGCCAGATCCTGGAGAGGCCTTGAAAGTTGACTGGGGTGGGGGAGCCACGGCTGGGTAACATCACTGTGCTTTCTGTTTTAAAACCGTCACCCGGACTGCTGTGAGGAAATGAGACTGTGGAGAGGGAGTGGTGGGGCGTTGGGGGCAGGGAAGGCCGGTTGAGATGTGGCGGCCGGCCACTGTTTAGATGAGAGATGACAATTGAGACCCAAAGAGGGAGACAGACAGACTGGCCGGCGGTCGCACTGGGAATTCAGACAGGGACAGAGTACTCCTGGCGGGGAGGAGGCTTCCTGGAGGAGGGGCCTGGGCCTGGACACTGGGAATGTCAGGATGGGCTGGTGGTGGCTCTCTAGATGGCACCCCTATGGGGGATGTGGGGTACCCTGCCTGGCCATGGGGAGACAAGGCTGGCCACCCTACCCTGGCACCAACCCTGGGTACCCTTTGGGCCCAAGCTAAGTAAGTAGGGCACCCTCTCTCCAGGGACCCCGTCACACTGCCTTTGTGCTGCCGGCTCCAGCTGGCCCTCCATGAGAGTGCAGTGCCCGTGTGGCCAGAGATCCAGCAGGGGCCTGGCACTCTGAACAAACCAGACTGCCTGGAACTTAAGTGGCCCTGAAACACAATCAGCCACCAGAGACTAGCCAGGGAGGTGGTTGTATTATTTATTAACTGGGGCTTGCCCAGTGAAGCCATTTGGGCTTGCCAGACCTGGAAGAAGCCCCCTCAGCAGTGCCTGGGGGCCTTTTGGAGAGCAGGTGGGTGGGGGCCCCAGGGTGCCTGGCACCCTCTCCCCTGGGTGTGGTTTCCTGGATGCCGACTGAGCAGGGAGGAAGTCAGACGTCAGGACCTGCTGTGGGGATGGACCCACAGCTCATCCCCTGGGGCCGCAGAGGCAGGCCAGCTGCTGGGGTTCCAGGGACACCTCCGCCCCCTCCACTTTGAGACTGTGAGTACCACCCACCTGGCCCGGGGAGGGGACCTCGGCAGCCCTGAGAAACCTGTGAGGGGCTGGCGACTGTCAGGGCAGCCTGCCGTGGTGGGGGTCTTGGGGGCTGTCGTCAGAGTTTTCACTGTTTCTCAGAGGTGTATTCTGTGACCGATTTCTCACTGCCAGGAATGCACACAGGCCCGCCCTGGGCCCAGGAACACCAGGTGTTTCCCCACAGCAGCAAGGGGAAGTTATTTAGCTCACATGTGCATTAGACCAGCTCCAGACCGTTAGGACTGAGAACCAGGGCCCCACAGCCCACCTGGATGGCTGGGAGTGTTGGGTCTCTGCCTAGGGCCCTCACAACCACCCTGAGAAAGATGGACTTTTGACAATGCCCAGTTTACAGCCAAGTAAACTGAGGCCCTCAGAAGTCACACACCAGTCAGAAGTCCTCAGAGGCCCTCAGAAGTCACACAGTTGCCCAGGGCTCTTAGAGCATAGTTGGTGTGTTTCCTTCCCACACTGCTGCTCCCCCAACCCCATGGTGCATAAACTTTGAGCAAATGGAGTTTTACGACTGAGGGAACACAAGGCTTCCCCAAGCTTTGCTGAGGAGACACTGCCTTGCACAAGTCTTCCCTGCCCCAGGCTCCCTGGGGCCATTTCCCATCTGGCAGTGCCCCAGTGTGTGTCCCCCCAGGAGACCCTTGACCCACTGACAAGTTGAGTTTCTTTCTGAAATGATCCAGAGTAGAACCTTGAGGATCTGCAGATCCCTGGGGCTGGGAGGGTGTTGGGGGATGGTCTCTGGGTTCTGAGCTGTAACCCCTGAGCCCGACCTCTTGGGGTCCTTGGGCCAACAGCCCCTGGCTCACTGGGGTCATCGGGGAATTCTACAGATGGGTCAGAGGAAGCTTTTGCCGACCCAGCCTCGGGGAGCAGTCTGGGAGCTCTCACTCCTGTTAGCCAAGCCTCCCCCATCCCAGCCCTGGCTCTTGGGGGCAGGCAAGATGGAGAGCCCTTTCCTTAGGCCTGGAGCCCAACCCGTGGCAGATGGAAAAAGTGAGGCCCAGTGATAAAGAAGTAATGGGCACCTTCACTCCTGGCCCCACGCTGCAGACAGAAGGCTGCTCAGTGCCCTGAGGGGTCAGTCACTCTGTCTCAAATCCCAGCTCCCCAGTGTGTCTCAGCCATGTGACATGGAACAGATGTCCCAACATCTCTGGGCCTGGGTTTCCATATAACCCATGGTGAAAGTCCTCCCTTCCGGGGCTGTTGTGAGGCTTACATGGGGAAGCAGGCCTCAGTGGGGAATCTCCCTGTGGGCGTAGGTGACTCCGGATTCCCATCTCACTGAGAGATTTACCAGGGCACAGTGCCCCTCAGGCTGGGTTAGGGGAGGCTTGATGACCCTAGTGAACCAGGGGCTGTTGGCCCAAGAACCCCAAGAGGTCGGGCTCAGGGGTTACAGCTGAGTCCAGGGCTCTGGCCTCCAGCTCAGCTACCTCCAGCAGCAACCTGCCTTTGTTGGACTCCAGGGTGCAAGCTGGGGAGCCTGGCCAGATGGCTGCCCACACCTGTGTTCAAGGCCCAGCTGAGGCACAGGGCAGAGCAGGGCCCCTGCTGCCTGCCTGGGGACCTCAGGGGAGCCCATCCTGAGGCCTCGTGTCCTTACCTGTGAAATGGCCAGGTGTAACCAGGAGCCTTTAAGCACTCCATGACTCTGTGCAGAGTTTCATGCACATCATTCATTCGTTAATTTAGTCATTTGACAAACATTTATTGGGTACCTACTGTGTACCAAGCACTGTCTTGTCTCTGAGAGTACAAAGGTGATAAACCAGATAAACCATCCCTGCCCTTCTTGGTGTTGGGGAGTTAAGCGATATATGACTAACGCAATGCATGCATGATAGGTCATGGTGGGGACATGTTCTGTGAAGGCGAGTAGGGCAGAGGAAGGAGATAGGCAAAAAGGAGGGGTAAGCGGTTGGTTGTATTTTATTTTTTTAATTTATTTACTTATTCATTTATTTTTTGAGACGGAGTCTCACTCTGTCGCCCAGGCTGGAGTGCAGTGGCGCAATCTCGGCTCACTGCAAGCTCCACCTCCAGGGTTCACGCCATTCTCCTGCCTCAGCCTCCTGAGTAGCTGGGACTACAGGCACCCGCTACCACGCTCTAGGGCTAATTTTTTGTATTTTTAGTAGAGACGGAGTTTTACTGTGTTAGCCAGAATGGTCTCGATCTCCTGACCTCATGATCCACCCACCTCGGCCTCCCAAAGTGCTGGGATTACAGGCGTGAGCCACCGCGGCCGGCTGGTTGTATTTCATTTTAATGGACACATGTCAGCTATTAAAAAACACCTGCAGGCCATCAGGCAGCTGAGGGAAGGTTGGAGGGTCCACACTGTGGCCTTCACTCCCTGAGTCCCTTGTGGGCCAGGCCAGTGTGAGCTGTCCTCTGACCTGCTTGCAAGGGTGAGCTCATTAGCCCCATCTGAGGGACTTGCAAACCAATGCCCAGAAATCCCAACCAGTGTAACTCCAGTGGCTTCTGGGAAAGAGGTGAGAGGACCCCGCCGACAGAGTGGATATCTGGACTGTACTCAGTGTGTGGGAGCATCGAGGTGGTTATCAGCTGGGCCTGGGGTGTGGTCAGGCTGTGGTTAACAGCCCAGACCTTGGGAGGCCAGGGCAGGCAGATCACTTGAGGTCAGGAGATCGAGACCGGCCTGGCCAATATGGTGAAACCCCGTCTCTACTAAAAATACAAAAATTAGCCGGGCATGGTGGCGGGCGCCTGTAATCCCAGCTACTGGAGGGGCTGAGGCGGAGAATTGCTTGAACCTGGGAGGCGGAGGTTGCAGTGAACCTAGGTCATGCCACTGCACTCCAGCCTTGGAGACAGAGCAAGACTATCTCAAACAAACAAACAAAACAAAACAAAACAAAACAAAAGCCCAGACTTTGGTGGGAGTTTCTGTTCTGCTGCTTTCGTAGCTAATGTGACCTGGGGTGTGTTGGGTGCCATCTCTGAGCTTCAGTCGGTCAGTGAGGGCTCTCTTAGTTGCAAGTGACAGAAAATCCGAACCTATCAGGCATAAGCAGAAAAGGGGTTTCGTTGCCTCCTGGAACTGCAAAGTCTAGAGGGTAACTAGCTTCAGGAATGGCTGAATCGCAGCGTTCATTTATGCATTTGGACTCTTCAGCTCTTAGCTCTGCTTTCCTCCCTACTGTCTTCACTGTGAGGCAGGCCCTCTCCATGCGGGCATCCCTGGCTCTGTGCCCGGCATGTAGCAAGTGCTCAGAAAACATTAGACATTTCCTTTCATTCGGTCGTCGCCAGCCCTGTGACAGGCCAGCTGCAGGGCCCAGGCTGTGGTGAGCAACACATCATTTCTGTCTTGGGGATGTTCACAGTACTCTGTGGGAGAAGGGACTAGAAAAGAGGAAATGACTACACAGGGCATTCAGGGCTGAGAAGGGGGTGAGCTCTGAGGCCTGTGGGAGCCCAGAGGAGGGACAATGGAGTTTTTATCTGAAGGGGTTCCCCGAAGGCTTCCTGGAGGAGGTGGCAGATGAGCTAGATTTTAGGAACAATGGAGGAGGTGGCCTGGTGAGTGGCAACTGAGGGAGCAGGGGCCTAGGGTCGGGTTCAGGACTCATACCCAGTGGGGCTGACCTGGCTGTGCTAGGTTCTTGGAAGTCCTGGCTGAACTCAGAGAATTGGTTCTTGGGCCGTGCTGGGGGTGGAGGCGAGTAAGCCTACGTGTAGGTGAAAGGTAGCCCCAGCAGCAAGGCTGTAAGGAAAAGAGAGAATGAGCACTTAGTGAACACCTACTGTGTGCCACATACCCTCCATATGTTGCCTTATTCTGGCCACTCCACAGCCTCTGGTGGTGCCTCATGCCCACTTTGCAGAGAATGAGCCAGAGGTTCTGGTCAGGTGCTGGAACAAACCACCCTTCTAAGTGAGTGCAGGAAACCATTTCCCCCATGAACTTAGAATTTGAGACTCACTCATTGGCCAGGCCGTCTAGAGGCTGCTGGGATGCTACCCATGGCATGGCAGGGACAGATGGGGAAGTCACCGTGTTCAAAACAGTCATGTGTTGAAACACCTCCCCAGCCTCTGATCTACCGGTAGTGGCAGCGGAAGCAAATAGCAAATCTGAAACCTGATGCCTACAAAACAGGAGTGTGAAGTGTGACACCAGAGGCCCCCACACAGAAGTGGGTGTGGACGGCCACCTGCCTGTGAGCAACCAGGGGAAGCCAGCTTGGTGCTGAGTTGACACAGTGAATGTTAAAAAGACTTCTAAGCTGGTCCCAGTGTATTCACACATAGTTGAGAAAGGCCAGGGAGGATAACAAGGGCTAGATTATAGGGTCAGCTCCCTAGAGTTGCTGTAACCCCCTGGGCAGCTCCCTTTACTTCTCTGAGCTTCAGTGACTTCCTCTGTAAGTGAGGATAACATTTCCCAGAGTGAGGATTAAATAACACCATACATGGACATGCCCATAGTCGATGACCTAGCAATGGCTTAATGAGTATCAGTGATGATTATCCCCAAGTAAAATAAATTTGAATTTAAAATTTTAAAAATGGTCATTTTTGCATCCATGGACTTGAGCCAAATGGGAAATGGTTTGGTTCAGCCTCTAAGCCCCTACGGGTAGGCACTAGGTCTTTCAGCCCTGTGTCTGCTGGTACGCCTGGGGTTCAGGAAATGCACATGGTGTGTTAAAACCAAGTTTGAATTTGTCAAATCCCAAGTCAGTCCAGGATGTTCATTTCTTAAATGATACAGTGAGACAAAGTTTTTTGAAGATGAAAAAGAAAAACAAAGTGAATTTCACTCTGGGGAAATAAGCAGAGTGATGGAGGTAGATGCCACTGACAGAGTGGAGGAAGCGTGGGGAGGCTTCCAGGAGGAGGCAAGCTCTAGTCAGCAGGCACCGGTCAAGTGGGGAGTGGAGGAGAGTTTGGGTAGAAACTGTAGGTCGAGTCCCCATGGTGTGTTTGGGAAACAGCAGTCTTGGGTGATATCTGTCTGGGAGGGATGAGGGCCAGAGTTCAGGACAAAAAGGAAGGCAAGTGAGACCCAGAGCCCAGGGTGCTGGCCTCTCCCTGCAGGCACAGAGGAGCTGCCAGGAGCTTTTGAGCAGGGATTTTTATTAACCAGTATTTGGTTGATTAAAAAAAAGAGGTACCTCAGACTGGCTTGACTGGCTTAAGGCAAAGGCTGAATTTATTGCCTTCTGTTTCTGAAACAGACAGGACTTCAGGTACAGTTGGATTTGGGGGCTCAAACCATGACTACAGACACCGGCCTCTTTTTCTCTTCTTCCATCTCTTTGACTTCATTCCCAGACAGCCTTTCTGCCCAGATGGCCTCCACAGCTCCAGGCTGGCAATTGTCATATCCAGGCAGAAACTGTTCTGACAGAATCAACTCTCCCTGGTTAGCTTAGACCACATACCCATCTCTGGACCAGTCACTTGAGCAGGGGGGATGAGCTACTGTCTCTGATAGACCAAGCTTGGTACTGCATTCAGCCCTGGAGGTAGCTCACCCAAATTAGATGGACTGGGAATGGAGGATTGGGTTCCCCAAAGAAAATTGGGGTGTCTTACCAAAAGTGAGAATGGAGGCTGGTCAGGCAGAAACATCCTGCATCCACCACTGCAACCTGCTAAGACTTGTGGGCTGGTCGATCCACTACTGTGATCTGCTAAGACCTGACGGCTGGCCAGTCCACCACTGTGACCTGCTAAGACCTGCCGGCTGGCCAGTCCACCACTATGACCTGCTAAGTCCTGCCAGCTGGCCAGTCCACCACTATGACCTGCTAAGACCTGCCGGCTGGCCAGTCCACCGCTGTGACCTGCTAAGACCTGCCGGCTGGCCAGTTCACCGCTGTGACCTGCTAAGACCTGACGGCTGGCCAGCTGAGCCATGTGATCTGCCATACATCATCCCTTCGGGTCAGCCCCATGAGGTAGAGTTTGTTATGATCCTTGTTTTGCAGATGAGAAAACTGAGGCTTAGAGCGACACAGTCACTTGCCAAAGGTCACACGGTTAGTAAATGTCCTCAAATCCCAAATCAGCTTGACCTGAAGCCCAGAATCTTAACCATGTGCTCCACTGCCTTACAGCAATCAGCGAAGGATGATGCCTAGGCAGCTTGGATGGAGGATAGGCTGGCAGAGGAGACTGGAGGCAGAGGATGGGAGTAGGAGGCAGGTGCCACACTGGCAGAGAGGAGGGATCCTAAGACATAGAGCTGTGGTGTGCTGAGGCCTGGCTCTCAACGCACTGTCAGTTTCACTTTTGTTGTTGTTTCCTTATATAGATAAGATAGCTGATATCTAATCAGCAAAGTACACACACACACACACACACACGTATATATACACACATACTAATTATTATGCTTACTGGTTTCTGCTTGGGGTGATCTTGGCAGGAGGATGTGAGGGATGAGGGTCCTGAGCCTGGAAGCTGGAGTTACGCTTGGGCTGAGGACACCTGGGGCATTTCTGGGGGAGTTTCCCGGGGAAGTGGTCAAAGGGAGTTGGCCGCCCACCTGGCTCAGGGCCAGGGCAGAGAGCAGATAGGATGGGGAAACAGCCACTCTGCACTTCCCTTTTCAGCCCTAAGGCTTCTCAGGCAAGGTCCCGCCTCCGTGATGACATTACAGCATGTCAGAAATCAGCCTGCCCACACCCTCACGACACAAAGGGGAAGTCAAGACAGCAGGCCACTTTAGCTTCACCGCCACCACATGGAGAGGTGTGGCAGTCTGGGCACCCATCCTGGATTGGCTGTCGCCACACTGTGTGACCTAGGGCGAGTCACCAGGCCTCTCTGGGCCTCAGTTTGACATCTGCAAAATAGACCTATGAAGACAGAGCAGGCACATGAACAAACCTTTGCGAGTGACCTGACCCAGTGCCAGGCACTTCACGGGCTGTCAGGATTCCTTCCCTGTGTGGTGATCTCTCGGAATCACAGCCTTGGAACCCTGGAGGGGAGAAGGGCTGTCGATCTCAGAAAGGCAGGCCAAGACCCAGCTTTGCGGTAATACAAGCCACGTGGCCTTGCGCAAGTCACTTCACTTCTCTGGGCCTCCATTGCCTTATCTGGAAAATGGCTTAATAACTACCCCCTCATGCACGAATGAGAGGGTTAACCAAAAGGTTAGCCCCGGATGGGTTTTGCTGGCGCATCTGGTTCCCACTGGGTTAGCCAGATAGCCCCTCCTCTGTGAGCTTGGCTCCTGCCCTGGAGCCAGATCAACAGCGTTGTTCTACCAATAATTCAACCAACTAACATCGACTGTGTGCCCAGCACCGCTCAAAGCAGCGAGGACACCAGTGTGAGACCCCCTCCCTCACAGAGCTGGCATTTGGGGGTTGAGGGAGACAGACAGGTGACAAGTAAACAAACAAACAAGAGCATTTCCAACATCACAGTCACAAAAACGAAGCAGGAGGCTGCGGTGGGGAGCTACTTGGTGCTGGTCAGTAAGGGCCTCCCTGAAGAGGGGACCTTAGGGCAAGAAGGAGGTGGCCAGCAAAGATGGGGACTGGCCTGGTGGCAGAGAAAAGAGGAGTGTGGACAGCCCTCTGGGGATTCAGGCTCAAAGGACAGAGGGTTTGGAGGCTAATGGCAGCACCCTCAGAGAGGACGTCTGGGCAGGCGTGGACAGTGGACAGCCTGACGGTCGCTGGTGGAGGATGCTTACCTCATTCCCTAGACATTTGCTGGAGGAAGAGTCAGTTGAGGCTCACCTCTGAGCTTCGATGCGGGAGGGAGAGGTGTCCAGCTTGGCCTCAGACTGAGGGTGACAAGGTGGTGATGGTAGTGGACGGGCATAGCCAGGAGAGGCATCTACGTTCAGTACCAAACTTCAGAACTGCTAAGAAGTACCTAAGTAACCCCGTTTCATCTTTAGGTAAAGACACTCAGAAGGCCAGGCACCAGGCCCCTCCTTGGGGTTCCTGGGGTGGGCTTATGGATGGGTAGTTCCTCTGCTCTCTCACCTGTCTTCCTAGAGGAGTGCAGGCTTAGAAGGTCAGAGCTGCAAGGACTTTGAGAAATCACCAAGCTGTCCTCCCATAGGACAGGGAATTCTGTGACCTTGGTCTGGGGAAGGGTGGGCTCCATTGGCAAGCTGGACGTGCTGGGGGCTCTGGACTCTGGGGTGGGGTATGGGTGGGGCCCCAGAGACAGGGAGGGATGGCTGGACTCAGCCCCAAACTTCCAACAGCCAAGAATTACGCTTCATCTGCAAGCACAGAAACCTCAGATAGACTCAGAAGGGAGGGGTGGGTGGCCTGTGGAGGCTTTAGAGCGTCAGCAAAGAAAACATGGGATGTTTTTCAAGTATAGAATGAGTGATAAGCTCTAATGTGTGTATGAGGATGTTCCCAACTATGACATCATTCCATTCTCACAATAAATCCTGTCCAACAGGAATATCTGCCCTATCTTGCAGAGGGGAAACTGAGGCAAGCCAAGTGACTCGCACAAGTTCCTTGCCAGCCAGAAAGTGACAGCATCAGAATTGAGACCTAGAATGAAGCTTTCCTTAGAGACATGGAGGGTGGACCAGTGCAGTGGGTGGGGCAGGTAGAGAGCCAGGCTGGTCTCTGCCCTCCTCCCAGGGGCAGCTGGGCCGACAGCTCAGTCCTCTGGATGATTAGAACGGCCGGCAGGCCATTTACAGAGCCAGCCCCACCTGCTCTGTCTGGATCCTGCATACCAGCTGGAGACAGAGTCCTTACTACAGCTCCCCTGACCCTCTTCCTACAGGCTCTGTCCCCCCACCCTCACTGCCTTGGTCTCTGTCTGCATGAAGACACATGATTCCCTCCCCACAGTCTCATGCAGCCCCCGCAGCTTCCTCTCCTGCACTCCACCCTTGTGAATTAGGGGCGCCCCTACTACTGCAAGGATGGGGGCCAAAAAATCCTGGAGGAGGACAAAGCCTAGCAAAAGTGACTTTGGACAAGTGTCTTCTGCTCTTGAATCTGTTTCCTCATCCATAAAATGGGGAGAGAAATACCCGCCGGTAGCAGGGCTTTGTGATTTTGACTGCAAATATGTCCGGAGAGGCCAGGCTGCAGGGGCTCTGCCAGTCAGAGCCTGGCCCAGAGCACAGACCCCAGGCATCTCCCAAAGACGGCCTGTCTCTGGGCTCCACGTGGGTCTGTGTTCTGTTTAAATGATAGAGTTCCCTAGCGGCCCATGGAGACTGTTCATGCCCCTGCCCCTGGGCCCAGGAAGTGCTGCAGGGTGTGCTGCTGCCTCCTGGGGCCGTGGGTGGGCCCTGAGCTGCAACACCAGCTGGCAGTCTCTAGAGTGGGGGCTGTGTGCGTGTGTGTTTCAGTTAGATTTTGCTGTGTAACAAACTACACAGAACATAGTGTCTTAAAACATTGGTGACTTATGATTTTGCGTGATTGTGTGTTTGGAAGATCTGGGCAGTAAGTGCTGGTTGCCTTTGGCTGTGCTCAGCTGGGTTGGAAGTTCCAAGAAGGCCCCACTCCCATGTCTGCCAGTGGATGCTGGCTGTCAGCCAGGCAGCTCAGGCCCCTCCAGGTGCCCCCGGGCTCCTCCACATGCCCCCACCACAGTGGTAGACCAGCCTCCTCACATGGGGGTCCCCTTAGTTCCCTCCACATGGCCCCCACAATGGCAGACAAGCCTCTCACATTGGGGTCCCTTCAGTTCCCTCCATGTACCCCAATCACACCTTCTACACATGGCATCTGAGGCTGCCCTCCCAGAGTGGATCAGAAGCCGCGAGGCCTCTTGAGGCACAGCCATCACCAATGCCACCTTCTCCTGAAAGGAAAGTCATATGTCCAAGGAGAGGGAAAGCAGCCTCCCGCTCTGGTGGGAGGAGGGGGGACACGTCGCACCTCGGAGAGGCCTGGGTACCAGGATGGGAGGAATTTGTGGTCATATTTGGCAATCATAGGATATATATCATTAGGATTTTGTTGGGCTGTTATTTCACACAGGTTGGGGTGAGGGGAGTAAGCTCTAAAGTCATTATATACAAAGTCAAAAAGTTACTGTCATAAAATTCCCCTTGAAGAGCCCTTAAGTTGCTCATATCGGACAGAGTACCTGGTTTTGTGTGCACTGCCCCGGGCAGTGGCACTCTGTGGGCTATGATGTGTGCAAATGCCTGGGCCGGACCAGGGAGGGAGCTGAGGCTTGTCCAGACACTGCAGCCTTCACCCTGTAAGGGGGACCCTCAAATCCTTGCTGAGAAGGGAGAGGGAGCTAAGCTGGCTGGCTCACCTTCAGGGCCATTTCCATTCCCCATCCCTACGAAGCCTCTAGAGCCAGGCTGCCCAGAACAGTAGCCACTAGCTATAGGTGGCTATTTAAATGTTCACTGATTAAAATTCACAAAATGAAAAACTCAGTCTCCATCGCCCTAACCACATCCTGAGTGCCCAGTGGCCACACAGCTAGCAGGTGGAGAGCCGGCCTCAAAGCCCTCAGCCAGCCCAGCCTGCTGTGAATGTCAGTCCCCTTGTGCAGGCCCCTCCTGCCTGCCTGCCTCCGTGGTCACCCAGCTACATGCTGACTGCCCAGGACTCCCGAGAGACTTAACCTTGGCCCAGCTGCTGCCCTAGAGGACTGCTGGTCTGCTGGGGGCAAGCAGGCTAGTAACACTGGGTGCCTGACTGTGAGTCCCCAGATCCCCTCATCTTCCAGAGCCCTGGGCTGCAGTCTCCACCTGAGGTCCAGCAATACAGGCCTCATCCTCTGATCCTTCCCCCAAGCCATTTGCACTCCCGGGCTTTTCCAGTAAAGAGAAGAGACCTGTTTATCATCAGAAATTATGAGACACCCCCTGCCCTCATGCCTTGCACACCCCCCACACACAAGGGTTAATATCCAAGATTGAAAAACTACAGGATGACAGGAAGCTGTTAAGAACCAATTTTTAGATGACTTTGGAGTCTGTGAATTTTATTTATCAAAGCAGCTTCTATTTTGGTTTGAAAGATGTTCATGTGTGAAACATAGTATTTGTTTGGTCTACCAGCAGTGTTAGCTGCACATATGGGATGAGAGATCCCCTAAAATAATTCAGGGGTTCCCAGCTTGGGAATCCATGTAACCTCCAGGAGCTGGAGTCCCTGAGTGGCCCCAGGAGTCAAGGGCTTAGTGGTGGAGGTAGAGGCTACCTTGTGGATATTTGCGTGGCCAGCACTGTGGCTGGCCTGATGCCAGGTTTTTGGTGGGAGGTGAATTAGTCTCCCATCTTGATATTGCTTCCCTCCATCCCTGCAGTCCTTCACCTGGACAGCCCCCAGCCACCCTCTCTCCCACCCACTCTTGCTGATTCTGTTCTGAGCTTTGCTGGTGGAAAGTGTCCCTGCATAGATGCCCTGTCCCCGCTCTGGGCCTCTCGAGGCCTGTGGGCCCCAGCGATCAAAAGCTCTTTGCTGTGTGGAGGCAGAGTTTGACTTCCTTATAATCCAAGGAGAGGGAGGAGGGAGGCAGAGAGAGTGCACAGAGGTGATTCAGACACAAATCCCTGCCCTCCAAGGCTCCAGATCTGGTGGGAGGCTGGGGCCTGGGTGTAGCTGAGGGGTTTCCACATCGGGTTCCCCCTCCTGCAGAGCGCTACCCTGACTCCCAGCTGCATCTCAACACCTGACGGCAGGGATTTGACTATGTCTGCTTCACAGCCAATTCCCCTTGCACATGGTGGCACCCAGGAAATATTTGTTGGGTAAATGACTGAATGAATGCAAGCTATGGCATATACAGACACGTGTTCTCACCCTGCCCTCTGGCTCTGGCTGTGTCTTCTCTTTGGGGTGCAACAGACATGATGAGCAGGGGCACCCTCTCTAGGAACTCTGTTCACAACTAGCTCAGGGCTTTTTCTCCATTCAAGGTTCATAGATTTCTTCAAGGTCCAAACAATAATTTTTTTAATGTGTGGATTCTTTTAAGAGTTGTAAGTTATTCTGAAGTGATTTCGATCTTAAGAGTTACAACAATAATACAAAATAAAATTCTCCCATGTACTTTTAACCCAAACTCACCACTAATAACATTCCACCAAATTTTGCTTTCTCTTAAAAACCATTTTTCCTCTTAGAAGCATTTGAGACGTCACTGAACATGCCACGTGTAACTTTCACCCCTAAATAATGTTCCAGCACATAATTACTAAGAACAAGGACATTCTCTTACACAACCATGGTCCCGTAGTCAAATTCGGGAAGTTTAACATGGACGTGATACTAGGATCTCATATACAACTAACTTAAAAGTCACATTTCGCCTGTTGTCCTAATAATGTCCTTTTTACCAAGTTTGCCGCCCAATCTAGGATCTTGTGTTACATGTAGTCATCACGTGTTTTCTTAAAGCTTTATCGAGGGATACTTTACGCTATGAAATTCACTCATTTTAAGTGTACATTTCGGTTAT
This sequence comes from Rhinopithecus roxellana, assembly GCF_007565055.1. Taxonomy (NCBI): domain Eukaryota; kingdom Metazoa; phylum Chordata; class Mammalia; order Primates; family Cercopithecidae; genus Rhinopithecus; species Rhinopithecus roxellana. The sequence continues at coordinate 52,982,754 of NC_044549.1, forward strand.
TATTACTATATTTACAGAATCCTGTAACCATCACCACAATTTTATTTTTAATCATTTCCATGAGCCTGAAAATAAACCACATACCCATTTTCCCTCACTCCCTTGTGCCATCCCAAGTCCTCAACAACCACTTTTTGTCTCCGTAGATATGTCTTTCTGAGCATTTCATATCCTTTTGGAATCATACAACACGTGTCCTTTTGTGTCTAGCTTTGTTCACTTAGCGTGAGGTTTTTCAAGGTTCATCCATGTTGTAGAATGTATCAGTACTTCATTCCTTTTTTTTTTTTTTTTTTTTTTTTGTAGAGACAGGGTCTCACTTTGTTGCCCAGGCTGGTCTTGAACTCCTGGCCTCATGTGACACTCTTGCCTCAGCATCCCAAAGTGTTGGGCATGAGCCGCTGCGCCTGGCCTTTCATTCCTTTTTACTGCTGAATAATAACATTCCGCTGTATGGATACATCGTAGTTTATCCATTCCCTGGTTGATGGACCTGTGGGTCATTTCTACTTTTTGGCTATTATAAATACTACTACTATGGATATTTGCATACAAGATTTGATGTGGACATATGTTTTCATTTCTCTTTAGTAGAGATACCTAGAAGTGGAATTGCTGGGTCATATAGTAACTCTCTGTTTAACCTTTTAGGAAACGGCCAAACTGTTTTCCAAAGTGGCTGCATCTTTTTGTATTCCCACCAGTGGTGTATGAGGGTTTCCATTTCTCCACATCGTGTCCCACATTTTTCACTGTCTGGCTTTTTGCTGCTAGCTGTCCTAGTGGGTGGGAAGCCACGTCTCATTGTGGCTTTGATTTGCTTCTCGTTGATGTGAAACATCTTTTCATGTGATTATTGGTCATTCATATGTCTCCTTTGATGAAATGTGTATTCAAACCTTTTGCCCATTTAAAAATTGTATTGTCTCCTTGTTATTGAGTCATGAGTTCTTTGCATACTCTACATACAGGTTCCAGTATCAGTTATATAATTTTCTCAGTTTCTCAGTTCCTTTTTTTTTTTTTTGGAAATCAGGTCTCACTCACTCACTCAGGCTGGAGTACAGTGGCGTGATCATGGCTCCCTACAGCCTCGAACTCCTGGGCTCAGGCAGTCCTTCTGCCTCTGCCTCCCAAAGTGCTGGGATTACAGGCATGAGGCTATGCAGAGCCTTATCTTTCCACTTTCTTGATGGTGTCTTTTGAAGTGCAAGTTTTTAATTTTCATGAAGTCCAGTTTATGAATTTTTAATTCTCTTACTTATGCTTTTGGCGTTGTATCTAAGAAATCACTGTATAACCCAAGGTCACCAAGATTTATTCTTATGTTTTTGTCTAAGAGTTTTATAGTGTTAACTCTTTCATTTAGGTCTTTGATCAATTTGAGTTCATTTTTGTGTATGGTGGAAAGCATGGGCCCAAATGTATCCTTTTGTGTATAAATAGTCAGTTGTCTCAGCACTTGTTTTTTTGTTGTCGTTTGCTTTTTTTCCAGACTGAGTCTTGTTGTGTCACCTAGGCTACAGTGCAGTGCCAAGATCTCAGCTCACTGCAACCTCCGCCCCTGGGTTCAAGCGATTCTCCTGCCTCAGCCTCCCAAGTAGCTGAGATTACAGATGCACACCACCATGCCTGGCTGATTTTTATATTTTTAGTAGAGATGGGTTCTCACCCTGTTGGCCAGACTGGTCTGGAACTCCTGACCTCAGGTGACCCGCCCACCTTGGCCTCCCAATGTGCTGGGATTACAGGAGCGAGCTATCGCACTCAACCAGCACTACTTGTTAAAGAAATGATTGTTTCCAATGAATTGTCTTGGCACCTTGTCAAAAATCATTTGACAATAAATTTTTATTATTTATTATTATTTTTGACCATTCCAGCTAAGGCCAAGACAATACATTTTTAAACATCATTTTCGTGAAGACGAAAACTCCTTCCCCATTTTAACAAAAGCATGCTCCAGGTCATCTGGACGACCTTCTACCAACTGAGCTCTGTTGCCTGATGTCCGTGGCTGCCTTTTCTTATGAACATGTGGTCATCACAGGACCTTCCAGTGTAGCAGTGTTTACCATTGGATGCAGTGTTTCTTAAAGTGGGGCCTGATGGAGCTCAGGAACCATATTCTTAGAGTTCCATCAGTTCTTAAGTTTGAGAAGCCCCTAATATAGAGCCATTTCTCAGATAGAAGGGTAGAATTCCAGATAGGGAGCATGAAATGTCCAACTTCATGCATCTATCAAGTGCCCACAAGCCAGCACAGGCAGTGTGGGGTAATGATAAGAATTCACTTAGGATCGGGCATGGTGGCTCATGTCTGTAATCCCAACACTTTGGGAGGCTGAGGTGGGTGGATCACTTGAAGCCAGGACTTCGAGACCAGCCTGGCCAACATGGCGAAACCCCATCTCTACTAAAAATTAAAAAAAAAAAAAAAAAAAAAAGCTGAGCATTGTGGCAAGCACCTGTAATCCCAGCTACTTGGGAGGCCTGAGGCAGGAGAATTGCTTGAACCCAGGAAGCGGAGATTGCAGTGAGCCAAAGTCAAGCCACTGTACTCCAGCCTGGGTGACAGCACATGCCTCTGTCTCAAAAAAAAAAAAAAAAAAAAGACTCACGTGGGTAAGCTACTCCCCCTTCCTGAGCCTCTGTTTTCCTAACTGTAAAATGGAGGGCACACCACCCATCTCAAAGAATCTGCAGGAATAGAGATAGTTTGGATAAAGTATCTGGCACAGTGCTGTCTGATACAAAGTGGGTACCAGTTCATGGAAGTTGTGTTTATTGCAAGCCTGGGGCTGTGCCCACTACCTGGCCCTCCTTCTACCCCTCCGCTCCACAGTGCCTACTCTCCCCAGCAGAGCAGCCCTTGAGGACTGGCTCCTGGCTCCAGCCTTCCCTCTGCCGCATATACCTCACCTGTTCCCATCACCTGTCTGCTTACAGGGCACAGCTCTGTAGCAGGCCCTGTGCTGGTCCTAGAAAAGCAGTGATGAAGCAGACTCCATTCCTGCTTTCAGAGACCTTCTGGGCAGGTGGATAGAACCATTAGCTGATGACCACAGAACAGTGTGGTAGCTGTTATTTTTATTAATAATAGCTAACATTTATAGAATTTCTGCTCTGTGCCTGGCCCCACTGTCTCAAGATGTACAGGACACTGTGGGAGCCGAGAAGATGATGTCTAGAGGAGGTGACATTTTTAGAGCTGGATTTAAAGGATGAGTTTGAACTTTAGCTAATATACAAAGAGACATGAGCATTCTAGGAATTTTTGCCCATTTGATGGATGAAAATGATAATCTCATCAGTATGATTTGTGTTTCTATGTAAGGTTGTACATCTTTTTGAATGTTTACAGGCCATTTGTATTTCTTTTTCACTGAACTACCTGGTCAAATTGATTGGACATTTTTATTTTGAGTTGTTCATGTTTTTTTTTTTATTGATTTGGAATAGCTCTTTATATATGGAGGAAACCAAGGGAATAGTATGTGCTAATATACATTGATATGAAATAGTACAGTGTGCTTGAAAAGCATAAAGTTTAGCCTAATTTTGAGAGACATAGCTGAAGATAGAGCTGAGCAGGGAGGCAAATGCTAGTTCCTAAGGAGCTTGGACTTTATTACACAGGTCATAGGAGCTACAGAAGCATTTAGAGCAGGGAAGGGATAGGATTGAATGTGTATTATTGAAAATTGCTTTGATAAGGGACAATAATGGACAGAGTGAAGAGCTAGAAGGGACAAATTGAGTCCAGAAAGTACAGGAGCTTGAATGTCCCCTGAAGAGTGTCTACCTGGTTTGGTGGGCAGTAGGGAGTCACAGAAGGTTCTGGGTGATGACCGATAGTGAACTGCAGAGACAATGGGGACTGAGAGTTGCCTGCTACACTTCCTGCTTTGTGGACAGCTATGAAGTGGAGGGGCGGGATAGAGGCCAAGGCTAATATCTGGGTGGGGTGAGTGGTTTTGTTTCCCAACATGACTCTTTGTTCCCCTAGATGTCCCCGCCCCACGTGAGTGCCCAGTGCTGTGTCATCTGTCCCTACACCACAGGACTGACCTCCAACCCAGACAGACGAGACCATTGCCAGGGGTAACCGATAGAGGAAATATGAACTAAGAGTTTCCAGGCAGGGCACTGGGAATGGGGGAATGAAGAAGGAACAGCACACTGCCGAGCTGGGAGGGATTTTAGAAGTCATGCAAGGCAGCTTACCCTCAGCCCTGCTCCCATGAGCCCAAGGACAGGGAGTCCCTACCTCCCCAGCAGCCATTCCATATCTAGGTGGCTCTTCCAGGGAGAAGGCTCTGGAGCTGGTATGGCATCAGAGCTGTAAGGAGTCTTAGCACTCGTCTTATGCTTCTTGATAGAGGGGACCTTGAGGCTCAGAAGGGACACCTGCCTTCCTGAAGTCATATAGGGAGTCATCCTGAGTGGCACAGCAGGCTCTAGAAATCGGGCTTCTCAGCTCCCTGCTCAGAAATTACTTTTAAACATAATCTTTTACAAACAGTAACACATGCATATAGTAATACATGCAAAAAATACTTAAATGAAACATTTCAGTGAAAAGCCAGTCTCCTTTCCACTCCATCCCCCAGGGCACGAAGACGTCTAGGGGGACAAAGCTTCATGTTGGGAAACAAAAACACTCAACCTACCCAGAGATCAGCCTTGGCCTTGATCCTGCCCCCCTCCCCCAACTTTATAGCTGCCTGCAAAGCAGGAAGTGTAGCAAGCAGCTCTCCATCCCCACTGTCCCTACAGTTCCCCCCCCCCACCGCCCGGTCATCACCCAGAACCTTCCCCGGGGCATGGCAACATGGCGAAACCATGTACCAGTTTCTTGAGCATCCTTGTCAGAGACAACATATGCAGGTACCAGCAGATATTCTCTACCCCCTCCTTTTTTTAATACCAGATTTTTATTTTTATTTAAAAAAAAAAAATTAAGAGGGAGTCTTGCTACATTAACCCAGGCTGCTCTTGAACTCTTGGCCTCAAGTGGTCCTCCCACTTCATCGTCCTGAGCAGCTGGGATTACAGGCAAGAGTTACCACACCTGGCTTACTCCCTCTTTCTTACATAAAAAGTAACACACCCTACACCCTTTATTGCACCTACCAAAATATCTTGGGGATTATCCCTTATCATATCAGTCCATGTAGAAATGCCACTTTTTTGTTGTTGTTGTTTTTGTCTTGTTTTGTTGTTTGTTTTTTTGAGGCAAGGTCTCACTCTGTCACCCAAACTGGAGTGTGGTGGAGTGATCACAGCTTAGTGCAACCTCAGTCTCCCCTGGCTCAGGTGATCCTCCCAGTTCAGCCTCCTAAGTAGCTAGAATTACAGGCGCATGCCACCATACCCAGCTAATTTTTGTATTTTTTAGTAGAGATGGGGTTTCGCCATGTTGCCTAGGCTGGTCTTGAACTCCTAGCCTCAAGTGATCCATCTGCCTTGGCCTCCCAAAGTGCTGGAATTACAGGTATGAGCCACTGTGCCTGGCCCTAGAGCTGCCACATTCTTTTTGATGGCTATATAGGTTTCCATCACATGGATGTGTCTTAATTATAATCTGTTTAACAAGTCCCTCACTGGTAGGCTTTAAGGAACAAGAATACTTCAATAATTTTTATTCACTTTAAAAACATTTATAGTAATGTGCATTATGACATTTCGGTCAATGACATACCACATATACACGATGGTGGTCCCATAAGATGATAATACAATATTTTTACTGTACCTTTTCTATGTTATGTTTAGATACACAAATATCTACTACCTGGACAAAATAATTGGACATTTTCATTTTGAGTTGTTCATGTTTTTTCTTATTGATTTGGAATAACTATATATGGAGGAAACCAAGGGAATAATTGTGACTAGTTGCCTGCAGTGTTCAGTACAGTCACATGCTGAACAGCTTTGTAGCCTAGGAAGACTAGGCCATACCATATAGCCTAGGTGTATAGTAGGCTGTGCCATCTAGGTTGTGTAAGGACACTCTACGAAGTTTCACAATGATGAAATCACCTAAGGACACATTTCTCAGAATGTATCCCCATCATTAAGTGCTGCAAACCTGATTGTTTAAATATAAAGATATGTCAAGAAAAAACTTCAGTTGGCCCATGAGCTTGTGTCCAGATAATCCCTGTTGACCTTTTAAAAATCAATTAATACAAAAAAATATACAATGAAAAGTAAAAGCGCCTCACATATCCATTCCATGCACCCCTCAGTCCTCCCAAAAGGTATCCATCAATAAGAGTTTCTTTGTTTCGGCATATTTGTGTCCTTTGGGAAAATTAGGAAATTCCCACACACATCTACAGAGAGCCTTTTAAGTTGTACACAAAAGAGATCATGATGTACAGTCTTCTGTTCCTTGAATTTTTCACTAGAAATATGACCTGGAGATCTGTCCATCCTAGGACAAAGTCCCAGCAATGGGTATCTTATTGAAGTTACTCCCTCTCCTACTGCTGGACTGAAAGCGGCTCTTTTCTTTCGTTGTTTACTGGTACACATAGTGCTGTGTTGTCTGTCCTTGCATTTTTATATTAGCGTGCTGTAGTAGCTTCGCCATACCCTTCCCGATTGGTTGCACCATCTGGCACATCACTGTACAGCATTTTTGAGAGTGATCATTTCTTCCCACCTTTTGCAGCAAAAGTATTAGCAAACTTGCTCGTTTTTGCCAACTTGGTAGATAAAAAATGGCAACCATGTTGTGCTTTGATTTGTATGTCTTTAATATACATTTAATTACAAGTGAGATTGAAGATCTTTCCATAGCTGCTTGTTCATATCCTTTGCTCTTTTTCCTAATGAGTTAGTCATCTTTTTCCTATCAATTTGAAAGGCCTGTTTATGTATTAGGGAAATTAACTTTCATCTCATTTTCCTCAATTAAATTCTGTCATATGTGCTGCAGACATTTTTTTTAGTTTACCATTTGTCTTTTTTACTTTGTTTATGGTATTTTTATTCCATTTACATAGTTTTAATTTTTATGCAGTTAAATGTTCGACATCTTCCTTCACGGCTCCTGGGAATGAAAATATTTACACAGTGCATTTTGTGCAGGCTTTCCACACATTATCATAGTTAATTCTCATAGCAGCCTTTGAAGCAAGACAGGGTGGGAATTTTTAGCTTCAGTTCCATTTTAAGGATGAGTTCAAATGAGCCTCAGAAAAGTCATGGGACTTGCCCAGGTCCAACAGATTCTGAAACTTTTGTCATTCTCACTTCCTCACCTGCCTTCCAACCAGCCAGGTGACCTACTCCTGGCACTGATAACAAAAGAATATGGCTTCTCAGGGACTGCGTTTTTAAATTATTAAAACTATAAGCATCTTATCTTCCCTTAACTGCCCTTTAAAAAACAAAAAGTGTTTTTAAGAGAAAAGTCTTGCTCTGTCGCCCAGGCTGGAGTGCAGTGGTGCACTGATAGCTCACGATAACCTTGAACTCCTGGGCTTAAGCAATCCTCTTGCCTGAGCCTCCCGAGTAGCTGGAACCACAGGTGTGCATTACCATGTCTGGTTAATTTATTTTTGAGATGGAGTCTCACTATGTTGCCCAGGCTAGCCTCAAACTCTTGGCTTCAAGTGATCCTTCCACCTCAGCCTCCCAAAGCACTGGGATTACAGGCATGAGCCACCACGCCTAGCCCTTAAAAATATTGTTTAAACCTCCAATAATATGGAAGGGTAGAATATGCAGTGGGGATGGGACTCACATTTCAGCCCACAAGCCCATCCCTGGGGGATCCACTGTCCAGTTGGCTGTGAGCACTGATAAGAAGCCATGGGCTCTTGCCACCAGGCAGGAAGACCCACCAGGAGCTGGGCCGTTCCTTATTCGTCTCTGTCACCAGTGCCTTGGGCATTCTAGGGACAACTTAGATGCTCAATAAATTCTTCAAGAGTGGCGAGTGGGGGAGTCAGGCACACTGCTTAGACTCTACAGCTTCGCAGGTGGGTGTTCAAATCCCAGCTCACCCCTTAGAAGCTGTGTGAATGTGGGCAGATGACTTTACCTCTCTGCCTCAGTGTCCTTGTCTGTAAAATTGAGATACTAGTTTCTGCCTCAAGTAAATGAATAATCCTCCTCCAGTGCTGAACAGTGCCTACATCTCACTTCTGATCCACCTGTGCCTTTCTGGATCCATTTGCCCACTCTCACCTGGCCCGGATGTCCAGGGTCATGAGATATCAGAGGTGAAAACCAGGGTCCCTCCTTCTGTCCTTTCCTCCCAGAAGTTCAGAGGGGGAAACGTCTTGCCCGAGGTCACACAGCCCCTGGTGGCAGGACCCACAGAGCTGGGTCTCCTGACTCATGACATCACTCGCTCAGCTTCTCTGGCTGGGCCCTGGCTGCCCCGTCCCTTCGGTCTCCGGTCTCGCCGCCTCCAGGCACCAGGGGGCGCCTCGTCCCAATCGCAGCCCGCAACCTGACGCCCGCGGTCCAGACCCGCGGGGTTCCGGCTGCCGCGGAGAGGCTGCCGCTCCCGGCCCGGCGTTCAGGGCTTCCGGAGCACCTCTGCCCCGCGACCCGCCCTTCAGGGCACTCGCGCGTCCTCGCTTTCTCCTTAGGTGCACCCCTGCGGGCGCGCTCCCGCCCCTATCCCTTCCAGGCCCAGCCTCTATCTGCGCCACTTCTTCCCCGTCTTTGGGTTCCCTTCCGATTGTGCGCACCCCATTCTCTGTAACAGTCGCCAGACCACCAGGGCCCGTCCCAGCATCCAAGGCGAGGTCGGCTGCGGGATGGGGGCAGCACCGGCAGGCCCAGGTCCCCACCCCGTCCCCAAACAGTCAGGAGCGCGTGTCTTGGAGGGGACGCACAGGAGCATGGTGCAGCTGTGCGCCTCTGGGCCAGTGGCTTCCCTGCTCTGGGCCTCAGTGTTCCCTTCTGCGAATTGGGGACGGCGGCGGGGGTGGGGCGTTGTCGGCCGGGGCTGCAGCTCTCCCTGGGAGGACCCGGGGGACTTGGCCTGAGGTGCGTTTGCTCACTGTTTATTGGGGGTCTGGGGTAGTCTGAGGGAAATGCCGGGGGTCGCAGTGCCCCCTGCTCCGCGCCTGGACTCTGCGTATCCCGCTCTCCAGGTCCATCCGCAAAAGCGGCTGCACCGACCTGAGCGGCCTCCACTCGCCCAGGCTCGGGTGACGTCGGCGGCCGGGGCGGCAACGTCCTCCCCGCCCCCCAGCACGGCCGCGCACGCACACACACCTTCCGAGGGGGGAAACTGAGGCTAGGCGCGGCAAGGCCACCTGCCAAGGTCACGGCGCACGGACGGTGGGGCGGGCAGGAGGGCGGCGCGCTGGGAGGCCGCCCCGCCGGCGGCGTTGGGATCGGGCTCCGGCTCTGGCTCCCTAGCGCCCGCCCCCGCCCCCCCGCGTCCGGCCACCCGACGCGCTGGGGCCGCGCCCGCCGCGGGGACGGCGCGCGCTCGGCGGCTGCGGGCGGACCCGCAAGGTAGGAGGCGGGCCGGTGGGGGACGCGCGCGGCGGCCGGTGCGATGCGGTGCGGGGCCCCGGGCGGGGGTCGCTGGGGCTGCAGCCGGGAATGCCCTCCGCGGGGAGGCCTGGGCGGCAGCTCCGCCCCCAAGGCCGCGGTTGCACCGACGCGCGGGTGGCTCTCGGGAACCTGGGGCGCGCGGGGATCGCTGCGAGCTTCGTGGAGCGGGGCTCAGGAGGGGATTTCGAGGCCGCAGTTGCGAAGCCCGCACCAGGCTTCGCACCGGGTTGTGGGATTGGGGATCAGCGGCCGCCAAGCTCACGGGAGTGGGGGCCGGGGCGAGCCAGTGCTTTCTGAGCTGGGCTCTGCGGTGTCGCTCTCTGGGACTGGAGCGGTGAGGACGCAGAAGCCCCAACCTCCGCGGCTATGCAGATGGCTTATCTCGAAACCTTGAGAACGCTAAAGGCGCGATCTTGGGGGACGGGCGGGGGGCGGGGTGCTCCATCTCCGCATCAATGCAGTTGGTTGCCTCCCCGAAGCGAGGGTACGTGAATCCAGACCCCGAGGGTCGCCGAGCAAGCATTCCCCAGACCCCGACTCCGCACTACCCTGCTTCTCTTCCCCACCCCCACCCCGCCCCCACCACCGATGCTGCCTCCGGGCGGAGAAATCCCGCCACCGCGTCCAGGGTCCCGAGCCGCGGGCGGGAGGTTGAGGCATCTCAGGAATTCGCTGGGAACCACAAGGACGAGCTTTGGGAGGGAGGGAGAAGCTTTGGCAGGGCTGGAGGGCTGGGTCCAACCTGGCCCTGTCCCTGTCTCCCAACCCCATGTGACCTTGGGCAGCCCCTCCTGCCATTACCACGTGGGGAAGAGACTGGTTCTCAGTCTTGGGGTGGAGGGAGCTCTCCTGGTCAGACCCCCAGGAGAGTTGGCTTAGGGAGCAGTCTTGGGGACCAGAACAGCCTTGGCGACCTCTGGACCCTGACCTATAGGGGGCAGGAGGCAGCAGGGGGATGAGGTGTAATGGGGGTTGTTGTTGGAAACCTGTTCCACCTGCCAGCTGAGGATGGGACACTCCTGGGCCAGGGTCTTAGAGTGTGGGACACCTCCCCTTACCTGCCGCTACAAAACCACCTGCCCTTGGGCTCTAAGCGGGCAGGATGGGTTGGCAGAGGTGAGTTAAGTTTCTCCCCACCTCTAAGAGTCCTGGGGAACTTCCCCTCCCATGTTTCTGTCAGGCAGTTGTCACTTTAAATTGCCAAGCTCTCAACTGTCACAGCTGATCTGTTCCTGGAGTAAAGGGAGCAGAAAGGTGACAATGGGTGTCCCCTCCCCCTGGCCCTGTCCAGGAGATGAGGCTCACAAGGACAGCAGTCGGCTCTGCCTGGTCAGCTTTGTGAGTGTTTCTCTGAGCATGCCCGGTGATCTGTGGTGGGAGGGACCTGTCCTGGACTGGGAGCAGGGGTCTGGTTGTGCACTTTGATGAGCCACTGTTCCATTTTGTGGTCAGGCTCCACTAGACACACTGGCCTGTGCAGCCCCCTCTGAACAACTCTGAATTAAGGTGACACGGGAATTGGCTTTCTGGTCACCCTCTCCTGTTCCCAGTATGGTGCTGAGCTCCTCATTACAGTTGGCAAGATGGCCAGGCTGCTGAAGCCATGCGCGATTAGAGCTCAGAAGCCAGGTTTAAGGGTAAAGAAGAGAAACTGCCTTAGCCGTGCCACCTCCTCCCACCCCCCACCCCCCACAGGAAAAGATAAACTAAGAGGTGACTTGGGGTGGCCACAATGCCCACAGCCCAGCCATTAAGCATCAGTGCTGGAGGGAGCATCCCGGAGCCACCCCACTGTGTTAGAGGTGGAGAACTGAGGCCAGAGAGAGGCAGGGACATGTCCAAGGTCACACAGCATATTCAGAGCCGAGGGGCTCTGTCCCCAGCTCTCCAGCAACCCAGTCATCCTGAGAGAGCTGCTTCCTGGGGAATGCTCGGAGGACTCGGTGTCCCCTCAGAGGTCTCTGCAGTGAAGGGACAAGGGAGGGGGCCTGTGCTCACCTCTGCAGGGGACTGTCTCCTGCACGGTTTGCAAACATTAGGTAATCTTGGGTCTTGTGACTGGAGTTGCCACTCTTTCAAGGCTGCTTAAAGGGCCATGGTAGCTCGCCCTTCCAGCCACTGTGCTGACCAGCCTGCCCTGCCCTGCCTGTCCCATGCCTGCTGTCCCCACACCACCACCCTTGGTTTTAGTCATGCTCCCTTCCCCATCGTCCAGAGGGGAGTGCCGAGACCACGCCAGAAGAACTGGGACCATTTGTGTCCCCAGCTTTCCTGCACACAGTTTCAGCCATTGGTATAGGGGGTGGACCTAAGCACCTAAGTGTCCCCAGTCAAGAACACAGCCATCCTTTGTTCTTGTAGGAAACTGCCCACCTCTGGGCTATGCAAGCTGGAGCTGCCTTTGTGCTGGTCAGGGAGTCTGAATCTGGCCTCTGGTGGGAGAGTTGGCCAGAGCCCTCATCACTCCCCCTGCCCCTCATAATTAGGTGGGTGGGGAGTGGAGGGCTGCTCATTCCTATTAGGAAGTGTTTCTCGAGTGCAAGAGGCTGGCAAAAGCCCATTCTGTTGATGAGGTCCTTGTGGACTGGGGTCCCACCCACCGCCGTAGCTCAGACCAGCATTCATTACCACCATGCAATGAGATGCAAACCTGCTTGTGGGAGCAGCGTTTTCTGGAGCCCCCTACCTTTCCACTGGGCCCCGCCTTGCCCTGCTTTGGCTCCTGTGGGTATGAACACTCCACCCCTGCCACCTGGCAAACTCCATTCATCCTCCATCATCCTCATCCATGATACCTCTTTGGCAAAGCCTGCCCTGAGTCCCTGAATCTTCCCTGCAGGGATACCATTATCACTGAACAGAAGGGCGGTGTAAAGCGGGGTGCAGGTAGGGACTGACTTTAGACCCCTGGTCATACACCAGTCTTCCAGACTCCCTCTCACCGCCTGCCTCGGGGCTATTCAGTGGGGCCATCATAGCAAGCGTCAGCTTGGAAAAGCAGGAAGCAGGCTGCTAAATTCTCAGTGACTTAGAGAACTGTGACTCAGAACTGTGTATATGGCTTTCTAATCCAGCAGGATTGCAGTGCAAACCCAGTGAGCATTTTTTTCTAAGCATCTACTCCATGCTGGACCCGATCACAGGGGCTTTCACATGTATTTCCCATTTCATCTGCGAAACCACAAACCCATCATTCCCTTGTATGATGGTTCTCAAAGCATAATATTAAAACAGCGTCAATCCCACAGGCCAGCTGGAATGATGTAGGATGCAGCACCCTGTCGATTGTCCTTTCAGCATTGCTCGGTTGCCCCAGAGCCCCAGCAGTTTACCAGTCTGTGTACCCAGACACCCTCAGGGTGGCATTCCTCTGGGAAGGGCTTCAGACTCAAGTGCACAGAGTCCAAGCTGACCCAAATAAATCTCTGCGTGCTGTGTGTGACAGCACAGAAAGCTGGCTGTGGGGGCTAATGACCTCTGTACACACAGCTTAGGCCTTACCTGCTGTCTCTTTAGAAGGTAACCCTGGCCTGCGTCATGCCTTATCCGGTTGTGCTTACACAATTTCTTCTTCCAGACTGTGAACTCCCTGAGGGCAGAGTGGGGCCTGAGGCACTACTTCATCCCTAGTGCCAGGGGCTGATATAAGTTCTTGTTGTACCTGACTGAGACTGAGCTGAATCCAAACAAGGAACGGGCTGCCTTAAAAGGCAGTGAGTTCCCCTCACCAAAGGTGTGCAGAGTGAGGCCAGGTGGAGGATTCACAAATTTCAGTTAGCTGAGGTACCCTGAAGGACCATTTTAGCTCCGAGACTCCCAGAGCCAACGATTTATTTTTTGTTTTTTCAATAATCCGAGGACTTGGTGGAAAGCTATCAGGATAGTAATACAGGTTTGTAACAATGCTAGAAGTGCCAATGTGTTTTAATAAAGCCAAGTGCCGAGGAGTACTATGGGAACATTTCATTATTCAGCTCAGCCAGATGCTGAACTAGGACCAGGTTTGGGGCTCATCCAAGTGGCCTGAGGGTTTGGTATAAAAGGAACCAGGAAGAAAATCGAGCGTCTTATGGCTAATCCTTGAACAGCAGCTGGGGTCTCTGTCTGTCATTCCAACTTAGGAGGCCTTTAGGTCAGAGAGCCAGACTCTTTATTACTCTGGACAAGTCCCTTCCCCTCCCTGAGCCAAAGCTTCCCCATCTTTATCATGGGGGACCTAATCCCTACCCACTTCCTTACTGGGGGCTGAGAGTTTGGAAGAGACTGGAAAACACTTTAGAAGTCAGAACCAGCACTCAGGAGGGTTGAGGGCGGGTGAGGACAAGAGGGCCTAAATTCCACAGTTCCTGGTAAGCTTAGGTGTATGGAGTGGTCCAGGGCCAGCCAGCCTTTTGGGGGCTTCAGAGTCATGGATGGGGTTCAGCCTTTCTGTGCTTCCAGTTCAGTGATCCTAGGGGTGCTTGAAGACAGCTGGGCTGGGTTCGAATCCCAGCTGTCAACTTCCTAGCTTTGTGCATGACCTTGGACAAGTCACTAGGCCTCCCTGTTTTCTCCTTGTTCAAATGGGGTGATGATGGTACCCACCTCTTAAGGCAGTTATGAAGATAATTCTGTGAAAGTGTATCAGTATCATACAGTTGTTTTTTGTTTTCTCCTTTGGGATATCACAGAAGCCACCAGGGATTTCTGGGATCTCAAAGTGCAAATAGAAGCATCAGCTCCATTCATTTACTCATTCAGCAAATATTTATGGAGCACCTACTGTGTGCCAGATTTTGCTTTTGGTGCTGGGATTACCACTGGAGCAAAAGAGACCAAAAACCATGCCCTCTGGGAGCTTTAATTGTAGTGGCAAGAGACCCACAATACGTAAGCCAACAGAATAATTTTGCAGTGCTAAATGCTAAAATCAACCCATCTGCTCCAGTTGGTGTTAAATGTGATTTGCAATGGAAGAACTCTTCCAAAGAGACCAGAGAGGAGAGCCTTGGTTTGGGCTTTGCCAAACCTAGATTCTAGTCTTGGCCCTGCTGGCTTCTAACTTGCTTTGCAACATTGGGCAAGTTCCTTCCTGTCTCTGATCGTCAGTTCTTGTCTGTGAAGTAAGAGAGCAAGATGAGCCCTTCCAGCTCAGATGCCGCTGCCTGGTGGCTCTGCAGTCACAGCTTGGGGTCTGTGCCTTTCCCCACCCTTATCACATGTACCTTTCTATTTTAAATGTGGTCACCTGTCACAGAGAAAGGTGCAAGGACAAACATGCATAGCTTAAAGAAAAATAAGGAAGAATATGAGTGACCACTGCTTGGGTCAAGAGACTGAGCATTGCCCAAAGCTGCCACGTGCCCCTCCCCAGTCTACTCCTCAGAGATTGTCGTCATCCTGACTTTGTGCTAATAACATCCCTCTTGCCCTTCCTGTTGTACCACCTATACAACAGCTTTTTACAATATAATTTTATTTTTATTATTTTTTGGCTGAATATAAATAGGCTGTGGATGTTTGTTCAGGTCTGGCTCCTTTTGCTCAAAGTTGCATCTACGAGATTCACCTATGCTATGAGTTGTTCTTCATTCTTTTCTTTTTCTTTTATTTTTATTTTTATTTTTTTGAGAAAGAGTCTTGCTCTGTCGCCAGGCTGGAGTTCAGAGGCACAATCTCAGCTCACAGCAACCTCCGCTTCCCAGGTTCAAGTAATTATCCTGCCTCAGCCTCCCCAGTAGCTGGCATTACAGGTGCCCACCACCACACCCAGCTAATTTTTTGTATTTTTAGTAGAGATGGGGTTTTGCCATGTTGACCAAGCTAGTCTCAAACTCCTGACCTCAAGTGATCCGCCTGCCTCGGCCTCCCAAAGCACTGGGATTACAGGTGTGAGCCACTGTGCCCGGCTGTCCTTTTAAATAGTATTTCATTGTATCGACAGGCCACAGCTTATTTATGCAGTCTACTGTGATGGACCACATGGGTTGTTTTCAGTTTGGGGCTGTTGCTCTTGAACCTGTGTCCCAGCACACACTGGCATGAGCTGTCTCTGGGGCACATACTGGCTGTAAAGCAAGCACACAGCCTTGCCCCAACCCCGCCCTGGGCATTGTCAGTCTTTGTCGTTTTCACTCACCTGGTGGGTGGGTAATGGTTTCTTGCTGTGGTTTGAATTTATATCTCCCTGATGAGGTTGGGGGTCTTTTGTTTGTCCTTTGGCTGTTTGGATTTCATCATTGGTGGAGTGCCTGTTCATGCCTTTCACCCATCTTGGGATGTCTTTTTATTTCTTTATGATTTGGAGAGTTCTTTGGGTGCTCCAGATTCTAATCCTTTGTCACTTAATCCACATTGTAGATATCTTCTCCCTCCCTCCAGCCTGCCTTTTTCACTCTTTACGGGGTCTTGGGATAAACTTCTCAATTTCAGAGTTCTTAATTCAAGTTGTCAACTTTCTCACTTTATTAACATTTTTCGTGTTTTGAGAAACTCATTCCTACCCTGTAGTCATGAAGATTCTCCTTATTCACCTTTCACATTAGGTCTTTAATCCTCCTGGAATAGATTTTCATCTATGGTCTCTCTTTCTCTGACACACATACATGTGTGCATATGCATGGCCCCATGTGCACACATATACCCATTCCCAGGTGGCCCGGCACCATTTGGTGAGAACTGTGTTCTTTTCCCTACCTGCACTGCCCCCAGCACGTACCATACCTCTCGCTACAAGGCTGGCAGGGGCCCAACTGCAGGCTGTGGGCTGGGAGGTGGTAGGGACGGCCGGAGGGTGAGGCAGACAGCCCTCCCCACCCCCATCGGGACCAGCTGCTGCTCCTGCCAAACAGGTCTGTGAGGCTGCAGTGTCACGTGTCTGGCTGGCGCTGACTCGGGAGCTGGCGGATTAAGCAGGGGCTCAGGGTTTATGACCCGCACTGGCCGCAGCACCAGCTGGGGGAGGGCTGAGGGAGCTCATCTGTGTGGGCAGCAGAAGAGGCCTGAGAAGCCGGCCAGGCTGCGGCTATTTGTCCACCCACAGCACTGGACCAAGGTAAGGGAAGGGTGGGATGGACCAGCCCCACTATTAGTGTCTCTAGCTGGAAAGTAAAATGTCCCCTCCCAAGCTCCTTCTATCTTGGTCTGTTGGGGCAGCTGAGATCTGGGAGATGCCACAGCCCACAGCAAGCCCCTACCGGGTCTCGATCTCCTGTGGGGAGCACACATGAGCTCACATATGTGCACTGGCACCCTGCCCGCCCGGTTCCCGTCCCAGCTCCTCGTCCTATTCAGTGCCTAGTATGTGCCCCTGGGTGGGAGGGTCACTGCCAGCCGTTAGCGTGCCCCCAGACCCTGGTGCCTTTCCGCAGGCAGTGCCCCATGCCTGGCCTGGCAGGACGCAGCCAGGAGAGGACGGACCTCCCACTCTCAGGTTCACCAGGCAGGGGAGAAGGGAAGGGAATGAGTGCGTGCTGAGCACCTCTGTGTGTCAGATACCTCATCCAGGGCCATCATTACTCCTGCCTTCCAAGGTAGGAAAGATTCACCTGTTTCATAGATAAGGAAACTGAGGCTCACAGAGGGGCTGAGGATGGCCACCTGCATCTCAGTAGTGTGCCTGTGTGACCCTGAGGAAGCTGCAGGCTCTGCTCCTGGCCCCCGGGGAACTCTCAGTTGTTGTCTGGGAGCTCTCAGTTGTCTGACGAGGCACATTCCCTCTGGCACAGGGCTGCCGCTACCTGGGGCTCCAGGGAACTCTAGGCCTCTGGGGGAAAAGTGAGGACAAAGAGCAGGATCCAGAGCCTCAGGTCCCAGCCCAGCCTGTGCGTAGCCCT
This sequence comes from Rhinopithecus roxellana, assembly GCF_007565055.1. Classification (NCBI taxonomy): domain Eukaryota; kingdom Metazoa; phylum Chordata; class Mammalia; order Primates; family Cercopithecidae; genus Rhinopithecus; species Rhinopithecus roxellana. Next base: position 53,000,108 of record NC_044549.1, read on the forward strand.
CCCTGTAGCATGCTGTCAGCCTTGGCCGGTGGGTATGACTTGGACTCAGGTGGTCCAGTCTATGGCGACCTTGCTTCATTTCCTCGTTTGTAGCAGGGAAGATGTCAGTAATAGCATTTCCCTCCTCAGGTCACTCAGGCTGAAATGAGATGGTAAAGAAGGGCTTTAAAAACATGGCCCAACAATGGCCAGGCACGGTGGCTCACACCTGCAATCGCAGCACTCGAGCAATCGAGGCCAAGGCGGGTGGATCATGAGGTCAGGAGATCGAGACCATCCTGTGAATGGTGAATCCCCACCTCTACTAAAAATTAAAAATATTAGCTGGGCGTGGTGGTGGGCACCTGTAGTCCCAGCTACTCAGGAGGCTGAGGTGGGAGAATGGCGTGAACCCGGGAGGCAGAGCTTGCAGTGAGCCGAGATCGCGCCAACTCACTCCAGCCTGGACGACAGAGTGAGACTCCATCTCAAAAGAAACAAAACAAAACAAAACAAAACAAAACAAAAACATGGGCCAACAGGCAAAGCCCATGGGCACTCAGTCAACCCTAGCTTTCATGTTTACAGAGAAGGTCAATGTCTGGGGTCCCTTCATCTTCTGAAATTCTGAGCTCCTGTCTCTTGCTTTTCTGCCTGGGCCATTTATGTATGGGTTTAAATCTATGAATTTAATATTTGCTTAGGAAATACAGGCCCATGATGAAAATGTTAAACATTATAAAAGAATATGCAGTGGAGACTATGTATGTGCCCCACCCCCTCCCAGAACAAACATGGAAAGCATTTTTCGGGTATCTGGTCAGAAACATATAAACGTTTATCACCCTCCACCCCAGACATATTTGGGCAGTTTGGTGACCCCCTATCTAGTGACCCCCCCTGCCACCCGTCCTTTAAATCCACCCACTCTGGGCTGGGGAACCCAGGCTGCTGCCTCCCTCCAGAAGTCACACATATTTGTGGGTGCTGGCACCAGATTTTCCTTGTCAGCAGGACTTAAGGAAGGCTGCAGCCTGGCACAGAGCAAACGGTGGTGGGGGGGGGGATTGTTGAGCAGTAAAGAACGGTGTCTCTGTGCCCAGTGAAGGCCCAAGTTGGAGACCAGCTTCCCCACCCCCAGGCTCCAGCAGATCTGGGTCTAGAGCAAGGGTGGGGCCTGGGGACCTGACTCAGGCCCAGCCTGGCTGCCAGCTGGCCATTGGGTGACCTTGAGCCAGCCCTGGCCTTCTCTGGGCTCCTGACTCAGTGTGGGAGCCCAGCGTGTGTGGCAGCCTCAGTGAGAGGGCCGAGGGAAGACCGAAGCAAGCCATACCTCACTTAGCCTACTTGGGCTAAGGCCTGTGATGTGGGGATGGGGTCTTGATTTCCTGAAAAATTTAACTACTTAAAAATGTAATTGCAGGCAGGCCGGGCGCGGTGGCTCAAGCCTGTAATCCCAGCACTTTGGGAGGCCGAGACGGGCGGATCACGAGGTCAGGAGATCAAGACCATCCTGGCTAACATGGTGAAACCCCGTCTCTACTAAAAAATACAAAAAACTAGCTGGGCGAGTTGGCAGCCGCCTGTAGTCCCAGCTACTCGGGAGGCTGAGCCAGGAGAATGGCGTGAACCTGGGAGGCAGAGCTTGCAGTGAGCTGAGATCCGGCCACTGCACTCCAGCCTGGGCGACAGAGCGAGACTCAGTCTCAAAAAAAAAAAAAAAAAAAAATGTAATTGCTTTAAAAGTTTTAATAGTGCACTGGGAGGCAGCTGAAGGCAGTGCTAAGTCTGGCTAACATGTTCTCTCTTGATCTTGTGACTTCTGGACCTGTAAGCGACTTACCTTTGTTCAAGTAAATCTTGTAGGGGGCTGAGGGGTGGGGCTTTATCTTTCCCCAGGAAGGCAGCAGATGGTTCCATGTGGCTACAGGTTGTGCATGCATGGCCCTTAGGCCTCCCAGCCCCCTGAAAGGAGGAGCAGCATTTACTGTTGGCCTTGGGAGGGTGGCAGGTACACAGAGTCACTGTCACCCTGTGTGGTAGAACTCCAGGCACTCCCAAATGTACAGATGTTCAGATTGTGCTCTTCACGAGGGCAGTTAGCAGAGGAACAGCGGCACTCTTGCTAGCTAAGCCATGGTCCTTTGGGGCTGTATCCACCAGAAGAGGGCGCCTTTTACAAATTTACACAGGGGCCCTACATGTGGATGGTGAAACTAGACTTGAGGATGCTCACTAGCAAAGGCATGGGGTCTCCTCCCTATCTCCCTGTGGTCCTCCTGTGCTCAGTTGTCTAGAATCTCCCTCCAGGGACTCTGCTGGTAACCCTAGGGGAAAGGAAACTCCAAACACCTTTCCCGATCCATGTGAGTGGCTTGAGTTAGACTCAGCCTGGTGAATTTCAGAGAGAACTGGACCATGGGCCTGACCTTGGGGGCTGCAGGATGGCCTGACTTAGAGAAGGCCTGGCTCCCCATCTCAGTTCCAGTTTTTTCTGGCTCTCTATACCTTGGGTCAGGACAGCTCTGTGCAGACCATCTGTTTACCATGTTACTATCCCTCAGAATGAAGTATGAAAGGCCCTTATCTTTGTGCCTACCCCCTTGAAGGTGGGTGCTTTATTTTTAAAGACATGTGAATTTGGGGACAGGGACACACATGAGCTGGGCATATTCATTTCATCCACAAATATTTCTCCAGCAGGTAGTTGTGCCAGGCGCCATGCTGGAGCTGGGCATAAGTGGGGTATGTCAGACAACCTTATTCTTATCCTCATGGAGCTGTCCAGAGAGGAGAGGGAAAGGGAAATTGTCCCCTGAACAGCATCACCCAGGTGCTGGGAGGAATTGCCCAGCCGGGCCTGTGAGGTCAGCCCAGGCGTCCCTGAAGGAGCTGAGCCAAGAAGGTGGAATGGGGGCTGAGTGGGCTCCAGGGACTGGCTCATCACCCCTCTGGGCACCCTGCTCAAAGCTGGGACATCACTTCATCCTGGCCACTCTGTCTCGGGGTTGGGAAGGCCAGGCTGCAGTTCTCCAGCAGGGTGACAGGTGGTGGGTGGGCTGGACCTGCCAGGACCAACCCAGTGAGAGGTGGGGCTGAGGATCGTTTTGGTCAGGCCAGGAGTGAGCCATGCTTCCCCCTGCTCCTCACCCAATCCCAAACTGGCACTCAGACTGCAGTTGTCACCATGCCACCTTTCATCCCCTCCGAGGACTGCTCTACCAGCTGTGCCCTGAACTGTCTTTTTAATCTGATCTAAATTTGCCACCGTGCCCAAACTGGGGAAGGTTGGGTGAAACCCTCCTTTGCCGAGGATAGGCCTTAGATGCTGGAGCTGGAGCACCCGAGTTCAGGTCTGGGTTATGCAGCTGCGGCCAGTGGAATGCCGGCCATAAAGTCCCTGTCTCATAGGAGAGGCGGGTGCAAGTGAGTTACAGTGGGGAAGGCCTGCAGGAGCCCCCAGTGAGCCTTAGCACTCCTCACCCTCCATCCAACACACAAGCACCCAGAGAGGGCAGACAACTGCACCTTGCTGAAGATTGGTTAGCATGGCCAGGGCCTCCCTCTGCAGCCTCAGAACAGGGGTACCTGGGCCAGTACCTTGCCACCGTCTCTTGCAAGCTGGGAATGTTTGGACTAGTGATTTCTCAAACAGCCTCAGTTTCCTCCAGTGTCTGGCACATGGCAGGCACACAGCACATGGGTGCTGATGCTGTTTTGTTCAGGTCCCCTGAAGTGACCAACAACAGCCCCACCACAGGCAGACAGCTCTTTCCTGTCAGTACTAGGGGCTGCAAGCTGTGGTGCTGAGCAGGGTCATGCAGCCTCAGCCACCAGGACTAGAAAGGGGACCCCCCAGTCAGTTCTGCCTATAGGATCCAGAGCGTGTTCCTCTCTCTTTCTTTCTAGAAGAGGGCTTAGACCCACAGGGGCCAGGCAAATGGCATGGGTGCTGGCATTGGTTGTGGCTAAGAACATTTTTTTCTTTAATGGCAATGTTTCTCAAAGTGTGGTCCAGGGAGTTCAAACCATTTAAATAACAACAACAACAAGCTGTTGTTTGCCTTATCACCATCATTCTTGCACAAGTGTGCTGTAGAATATTCTAGAGGCTACCTGACATATTGGCAGATAGACTGAGGCTTTTGCTATAAAGATGTCTCAAAGTTGGTGATGTCTTAATTTTAATTTTTTAATATGGTAAATGGCAATATATATCACACCCATGAACAATTTTGGGATCCTCAGTCAAGAGTGTACAGGGAGCCTGACACCAAAAAGCTGGAGAACCACCGGCCTGTATTTTTTTTTTTTTTTTTTTTTAGACGGAGTCTCACTCTGTTGCCCGGGCTGGAGTGCAGTGGCCGGATCTCAGCTCACTGCAAGCTCCGCCTCCCGGGTTTACGCCATTCTCCTGCCTCAGCCTCCCGAGTAGCTGGGACTACAGGCGCCCGCCATCTCGCCTGGCTAGTTTTTTTGTATTTTTTAGTAGAGACGGGGTTTCACCGTGTAGACCAGGATGGTCTCGATCTCCTGACCTCGTGATCCGCCCGTCTCGGCCTCCCAAAGTGCTGGGATTACAGGCTTGAGCCACCGCGCCCGGCCCGGCCTGTATTTTTTTTAAGTGTGTTTGATAAAATGCTAAAGAACAACTGATGGTGGGTTCCAATATGGGGGGCAAAAGAGAATGGGGGGGATTTTGGCAGAACAGTGCTTAACCTGCTAACAGGGCACCACGGTGACTCAGCACCAGTCCCAGGTGAACAGGGAGGAACTCATGTGGGCCCCATGCAGCAGTGCATCCAGCTTTCACAAGAAGCCCCAAATGCAGCTCAGGTCACACATAACCCATCTGGGGCCAGAGCTGTCTAGGGACCTCCAGTTGCAGCCTGTGACCTGGGGTCTCAGTGTCCCCATCTATGGAACAGGCAGCAGTGGCCCCTTGTGGGATGCCAGGAGGCAAGTGCTCAGGGTGCAGATGGGGAAGAGGATGCAGGCTGGTTTCACCCAGCTCCCACCCCCATGGTGGGCTTGAGGCTCACCAAGCTGCTGCAGAGGGGACAGGCAGTGGGAGGCAGGTCCTCCACAGCTGGCTCTTCCGGGTGTCCTTTGTCAGCCTGGCATTAGCATGTATGTATGAGAGAGAGATTTCACAGCTAATTCTACAATCGTACTTCACAATTCTCTATGATAAAGAATAATTTTAATGGTAATTTTTCATTCTAGCTTTGTGTATATTTCTAACATGTTTATTTACATTTCAAAAGATACAAAAGGGTATATGGTGAAAAGATCCCCCTGTTGTTTCTACTTGGGGAGTGGAAGGGAATGGGGGAATTGTGACGAAACCACTAGTCTCCCAGCAGCCGGTTCTCCTCCCCAGAGATGTCTCGTGTTATTAGTTTCTTATGTCCAATTCCAGGCAGTTTCACGTATACATAAGCAAATGCCTAGAAATATACGTTATCCCCCCATTTTTAAACACAAATGTGGCAATACCATACACACAGTCTGACACCTCATATAGCTAACTTTATCAGTGACTCAACCCTATGCGGTAGATATTATTATCCTCTTCTATAGGGAAGGAATTTGAAGTTCAGAGTTTCTGTGATTTGCCCAGAGCAACACAGCTAGGAAGTGGCAGAGCCAGGAATCAAACCCTGGCTCCTACTCCCCCTAAGCAGGACCCCGCCAAGCCTCACCCCTCCGCTGCCCTTAGAGTGGGTACTGTGGGGCCTTGTTCATCCATCAGATGAGGCAAGCCTCCATCCTGCATCGATCTCTCAGGACACTTGGGTTGCAGTTGACAGAAACTCACCTGAACACTGCTTAGTGGAAGGGGGAATTGATTGGCTCCTCTCACTGAAGTGCAGAGGGAAGGAGTGTAATGGAGCAGGGTGCCTCCTGAGGGAGAGAGGCAGGATCGGCTAAGACAGCCATGGTTGTCAAGGTGCTCCCAGTGCCCCTCCCAGGAAGGAGCATCCACGCAGCCCTACTTGGGTCCCTGCAGGCAGGGCTGGACAGTGAGAGGCTCACCAGGTCCAAATGCCTGGAGGACCAGGCGAGGCCCAAAACGGGAGAGAACAGGAGGGCTCTTAGGAAGAGGAAAGGGCCTCGAGGAAGTGAGGAACACAGCAGAACACAGCCAAGGTCCCATCCCAGCCCCTCCTTCCTGACCTCCCCTCCCCGGGCATGGCGGGGCATTGAATGTGGAATTATCCTTAACCAGGGTAGTAATTACTGAAGATGTAGCTGGCATGTTGAACAAATTGTTGTGTGTTTGTAGTTACAAATCATGTTCCTAACACTCCAGGAGGTTCCAAACCTTGATATCTTTGCTATTAACCCATAAATTACAGTTATTTATGGAAATTGCTAGAGAAACAATTGTCTGTGGATTGTGTTGCATGAGGGATGCTCATCGTGGATCAACTCCAGGAGCCTGGAGTGGTCTGTCTGGGTCTCAAGGCTGAACACTTTTAGTTCGTGGGGTCAGGTTCTCACACCAGCCAAAGGCTGACTTGGCTCAGGGGCTCCTAGACTTTGTCCAGTGCATGGCACACAGGTTGGATTCCCAGCTCTGTCACCACCAGCTGAGTGGCCTGGAGGTGAGTCATGTAACCCTTCTGTGCCTCTGTTTCCTGTGGACTAAGAGGGCCCACTTGAAGGGGTGGTGGGAGTATTACAGAAAATAACATGGGTACAGCCCCTTACACCTGCCCTGTGCAGAAGGTGCTCCTGGGCCCAAGTGCTTCTCCTCCTCTCTGCACAGCTCAGGAGGCACACAGTGGGGCAGCAGCCAAGTCTTGTTCCCAGGAAGAGTGGAACAGGACGTGGCAGCCCCCGCTGGCATGCCCCTGGCACCAGGCTGACTTCCCACACCTCAGGTAGCTGGGAAATCATTTTTCGCTTGACTATGCTGTTTCTTGTTGTGCAAAATGGATTCTTAGATCCTTGTTACCCACCAAGCAGGGTTTCAGGAAGTATGAGATCCAGGCCCCGAAACAATTCCGGGTGAGGCACAGGCTCAGCTCTCGGTGACACGGAGCATACCACCTGGAACACGGGAGGGAGTTCTCCTTCCAGTGCTCTTTCCGCCCTTCTGATGACATCAGACAGGAGGGTCAGCATGCTGACAGACCTTTAACGTCTCTTTATCATCCACAAAGGCTTAATACGATGTATTGATTATATAGGGAGTAATACAGTCACATGGTTCAACAGTTAAACATACAGAAGGGTACATAGTGAGCTGTGTGTCACGCCCTTCCACATCCCGTTGCCCTCCCCAGAGACAACCGCTGTCCAGGGACACCTTGGAGTGTGTGTGCGTACGTGCATGCGTGCGCATGTCCACCTTTTCTGTAACCCAAATCCAGCATTCTTCAGCTTACCTTTTTCATGCAGCGCTATGTCTGTATCTCAGTCCCTATCAGGATGTAAAAAAGCATGCTTCTGTTTTATTGGCGGCCTCCTGTCATGTGGATTCTCTGTGTTTGCTAATCTCTGTTCTAAACAAGACACAGCAAGCCTCAGGGATGGGGCTAATAACAGGATCAAAGCAGGAGTTTATAACAGCGTTTTGTTTTTGTTGATTTATTTTCATGGGAGAATTCAATTTACGCTTAGTGAGGCTGGCTTTGCACTTATGGACCAGATATAAAGTTTCCTTGATAGAATGAAGAGTGTTAAGTAATTGGTATGTATACAGGTGCTATGTGGTTGTTGGGAAACTAAACCCAGGTCACTCCCACTCCTGCTTACACCCTCACAGGATGAAGCTTTTGCTCGGTCCACTGGCCTCATGCCTCACAGCGCACCCGTCCCCACACCTCATGCCCCATGTAGATGCAGAACTACAGGAATATTTTCCCAAGTTCACCAAGCCTTTGCCCTTGCCACTTCATGTACCCGCAATGCCTTTCTCCTGCTGGGCCACCCAGTGAATTCCCATTCATGCCACAGATCCCAAGAGAGGCATCAACTCCTACAGGAAGCCTTCCCTGAATGACTGCTCCACCAGGTAGCAGTCATTCCTGCCTCTCTACCAGGTTGCTCCTATTACTGCATTTAGTGGCTTCCTGTCATGCAAAAAAAAAAATTTTTTTTTTTTGAGACCGAGTTTCACTCTATTGCCCAGGCTGGAGTGCAGTGGTGCAATCTCTGCTTACTGCAACCTCCACCTCCTGGGTTCAAGCAATTCTCCTGCCTCAGCCTCCCAAGTAGCTGGGATTACAGGCGCCACCCCACGCCTGGCTAATTTTTGTAGTTTTTTATTTTTTCAGTAGAGATGGAGTTTCACCATATTGGCCAGGCTTGTCTCGAACTCCTGACCATGTGATCCATCCACCTCAGCCTCCCAAAGTGCTGGGATTACAGGCGTCAGCCACCACGCCTGGCCCCGTGCAAAGATTCTTAAACTGCAGCCGGTATTACAATCATCTGGAGGGTGAGAATTTGCATTTCAAATGATTCCCAGCTGAGGCTGCTGCTGCTGCTGTTTCTAGGACCCCACTTTGAGGACAACTGTTGGAGTGCAAGAAACACAGGCTAAGTGTTGGCCTACTGGGCTCTAATCCCAGCTTCATCACATATGGGCTGTGTGTCTTAGGGCAAATTACTTACCTTCTCTAGGCTTCAAGGCATCTGTGATAAATCAGAAAACAATCTGCACCTTGTAGAATTGCTGTCAGGATTACATGAACTCATGCAGGAATGTGGCTGACGCCAATTGTGAATTATTTTCACTCCCCATACCCAAGTGAGTTTCCTGAGGGTAGGGCCCACATCTGCAGCCTCTGAGATGCCTAGTGCCTAACACATAGTAGGTGGGAAGGTATGCTGGGAAGTTGTTGAGCACATTCAGGAATGCACACATTCTCAGTGACAGATGTATTCAAACAGTGAATCACACGTCTCACATGTCCTGCCTCCATTAATTCTGAATCAGTGGAGTTGGGTCAGGTCTTCCTTCCACTGGGACAAAAGAAGGTGTTTAAATCAGTAACATAAAGAAGACTGCAAAGGGGAATGTTTAACTCACTTAGGAGACACTGTTGATTTAGGAGCAATTAATGGCATCCATTTACAAAACAGGTGACCCCAGCACTTATTATAAATCAACGTATCTATTCATTACAGCAGAGGCCCTGCACTCCCTTGGGAGCTGTTCTTTGGTGTGAACTCACTACGTAAAAGGCAGCAGACTGTCTCCCCAACAGCTACCAGGAATGCAGCCCCGGCCCTGCCACGGCGTCTAAGCTAGTGACATCCAGGTGAGATGTTCTGAAGGAGGGCAAGCCCGTGCAGCTTTCTGTTTATATTTTTTTCTAGATTCCCTCAGTTTCTCCACCCATTTTCATATGCAGATAAGCCCCAGTTTTGGTAAAGCTACCAGGAAATAAACCCAAGTATATCAAGGATGGCCATTCATTTTGCCAAAGGGATGGCGCTTTTTTCCTTCCTCTTGAGACAGGATTTTACACTGTTGCCCAGGCTGGAGTGCAGTGGTGCAATCATGGCTCACTGTAGCCTTAAACTCCTGGGCTCAGGTGATCCTCCCATGTCAACCTCCCTAGTAGATGGGACCACAGGCATGTGCCACCACACCCAGCTAATTTTTATATTTTTAGTAGAGATGAGGTTTCGCCATGTTGCCCAGGCTAGTCTCTAACTCCTGGGCTCAAGCAATCTGCCTGCCTCAGCCTCCCAAAGTGCCGGGATTACAGGCGTGAGCCGCCATGCCCAGCCTGACGCCTCCTTTTAAATAAAATCTTTAGCTGATGGGTTCCTTTAAATACTGGGCTCCCCTAGCACACTAGAGATGAGAATCAAGTGATTTTGAAAAACCATTTCCTGCCCTTCCCGAATCTCTGTATGGTATAAAGAGGGGTGGGGTGCAGGGCATTGCTGAGATTGAGACAAGGATGAGCATGGAGAGAGGGAAGGAGACCTGCCTTAGCCCTGTGGGTGGTCCCTGAACCAAAGTGAATCTGGATCAACATGATTTGCCTGTCCAGCAGACATTTATTGAGCACCTGCTATAGACCAGGCACCATCTAGAGGCAGGGGATACAATGGCAAGTGAACAAAGTTGCAGAGCTACATTCTGGTGGAAGTGACAGTGGGTACACAAGTGATTAAGCCAGATAATGATGGACTGTGAGATGGGCTTTAAAGCAAATCGATGAGACAGAGAGAATGTGGATGAAGGTTCAGGAAGGTCCCAAGGAAGAAGTGACAGAGCGTATGTGTATTGTCTTAGAGCGCTTCACGTATGAGGTCTGTCTCTCTCCCAGACTCTAGACCTGAGGGCAGGGCTTAGAAGCTGCAGAACCCAATTCTGCCCTGGTCCCAGGCTCCCGGGGGATCTGCAAGGGGCCCTGTAAGTGTTGGCTCCACCGGAGGATGTGCTTTCTTGAGTGAGGAATGGTGAGGCGCAGGCAGCTGGGGAAAAGGTGGGGAAAAGGCAAGGACTGCTCCCCCGCTGTGACCCCACCTGGACTTGTGGGGTATGCTCAGCAGGGCACACTCAGCAGGGCTGGCAGAGTCCCTCCTGGGGCGGCCACTGCTGCCCCCCTCCTGCTTTTCCCCAGCGTCACTCCCTTCCAGAGGGCCAGGGCAGACCCCAGGAGGAGAGTGCAGCAAAGGGAGCGGGGAGTGGTATACAGTCTGGGAGTGGGGTTCAGGGAGCAGGCTGGGTGTAAGCAGAGCACCGCTGAGGCCCAGCACCAGATGGCTCACTAAATTCTTTTCAGCAACTTCAGAGACATGGATTATTATTCAGTTCCTTTTCACAGAGAAGGAAACTGAGGCTCAGAGAAGTGACGCCCAAGGCTATACAGCCAAGAAGGGAGCTGGTGCAGGAGATTGCCTCTGCAGGCCCCTGGGGGGCAGAATGCCAAGGTTGCTTTGGTTACTCACATATCAGCCAAGACGGAGACTTTCTCCCCACAGAGGTCTTCCTCCTGGGCCTTGAAGGTCAAATGGAATAGTGTTGTAAGAATGAACTTGGGACTCAGTCCTGGGTTCTTATCCCTCATTAGCTGTTTGCCCTTAAACAAATTCCTTAACCTTTCTGAGCCTTGGTTTCTTTTTCTGGATGGGCAGATAGAATAGTCCCTACCTTAGAGTTCCATTGTGAACCTTAAATGAGATGACCTGTCGTGCATTTAGCACAGAACCTGCATTCAATAAGAACCTTGGATATGGGGGAAGAGGGACTGTGGAGCTTCATGGTTAAGTTCATGGTTTGGAGACCAAATGGATCTGGGCTCAAATCCCTGATTCAGCCGGGCACTAGCTGTGTGGCCTTACATAAGTTATTCAACCTCTCTGAGTCTGTATATCTGTAAAATGGAAGGTTGTTGAGGATTAAGTGTGGGCGCTTCTGTAAAGTGCCTGACCCAGACTGTGTGCCCTGTGAGAGGAAGCTGCAGGAAGAGTCAAGAAGAGGCAGAGAGTTGGGAAAGGAGGCTTAGGAAGACCAAACCACTTGCCCAAGATTCAAGATCATGCTCCAGAACATGGAGCCTCCATAAGCCATGAGCATCCCTATTGTGGGATGCAGCCTATGGCTGGAAAGGGCGCTTATTCACTCAGCATACCTTGGCTCCTCTTGCACTTTAGCCCCTGTGCAAGGTGCCAGGGCCACAGTGAAGCAAGGGGAGGAACCTGCAGTCTCTGAAGGGCTGCTGTGTACCCAGCCCTGGCTAGGCAGTCATGGGTGTCATTGCCAAGCTTCACACTGAGCCTGCAAGGAAGGTGGCACCATCCCCACTTTGAGGCTGAAGATGCTGAGGCCCTGGGAAGCATAGTAACTGTGTGAGGTCACATGGCGTGGCTGGGATATCTGCTGGGCCTGCTGCCCACAGGCCTGCCTCTTCCATCTGGGGTACAGAGAGCTCAGGGGCAACACCTGCAGGGGCCTGGAGCCCTGTTCCAGGAGCTGTGCCCCAGGGGTCCAAGCCCACCTAGCATAAGTGTCATCACTCCCTGAGGGTGCTGCTGTGGCTCCCTGTGCCACCTACCAGGGAAGGAGGAATGAGTATGAAGGGCTGAAGTGGGGGTATTTTTGATTGTCGGCGGGGGCTGGCAGGCACCTGAATGAGAAGGGTGATGGCAGTGTGATGGGGGGGAGTTTAGGGAAAAGTCCTCTACCAATGGAGGCAGCAGCTCAGTGGAATTTCCTCCTGAAGTTGTCTTGCTCCTTGAATCCTGCAGGAAAGCTGGCAAATGGCCATTTCCCTTCCACTCGAATAGAGACCCATAACTCAAGTAGCTGCCCTTCGGATACCACAGGACTGTTCTCTGCAGGCCCTGCCCCTGGATTTGGGACAGGCAGTCCAGCTCACCTAGCTGGGCTCTGCAGGGGGACCAGGAGGGATGGGGTGTGCCCACAGGAGCAGCCAGACTGATGAGGGATGTGACAAGCATATTCTCACCACCTTCTTTCATGTTTACAACAGACCAGCATTCCCTGTGTGGCAGGGATTGCACTGGTCACCGAGGACCTAGAATCATGGAGTGCTCTGGGGATCCAGGCTTGGAGGGCTTCTTGGAGGAGGTGACCATTCCTGGCTGTTTTGTGTGCTAAAGAAAACCCTCACCAACCACCAAGCACCCATCATGTGCCAGGCTCCTCAGAGCCCTGGCAGAGCCATCTGTACCCATGCTGGGTTTCGTTTCTCCTTGCGTGGGACGCTGTGTCCTAGCCGTGTGGTTCTTTATTGCAGCCCCTCCCTCAGCGTCTTTCCCATGCATCCTCAGCCTGTGTGAGTCCATTTGTCAACTAATGGCACCATAACAGCTGCGTCTAATTTTTATTCATCTAAAGACCACAAGAAAACAGAGCCTCCTGACACCTCAAACCACACGGGTCTTAGGTCTTAGCAGTGCAGAAGGAGCTGGGGAAAGGAAGCCAGATAACCAGTTCTTGGATGTGTCCCAGTGTGACTTGGGGAAGTGCTCCCTGCTTCTGTGAGCCTCAGCTGCCTCATCTGAACAATGGGTGGGCAGCACTGGGTGTTGGTGGCTCCTTCAGACTTTATCATTAAGGCCACTTTGTTTATTTAATTTTTGATTTTTGTGGGTGCACAGTAGGTGTATATATTTATGGGTCACAGGAGATATTTTGATATAGGCATGCAATGCCTAATAATCACATCAGGGTAAGTGGGGTAAGGCTGCTTTAATCTTCGTCATAGTTGGGGTCTTGGCCAACCCAAGTACCATTGTGGTTGGGATGAATTCCCCTAGGGCTATGGTAGCTGTCTGGAACCAGGCCAGTTACACAGGACAGTGGCAGTGTCTGGGCCCCACCACCGGGAAGGTGCACGGAGAGCAATGGTCCTTACCTTCGAGGTGCCCACAATCTTAAGTAAGGGGTTATTGCTCTGCCTGGGGGTAGAGGGATTAGGGGAGGCCTTAAAGAGAAAGAGACATTTGAACTGGGCTTTGAAGATTGAATAAGACATTGCCAATCAGATGGAGCAACAACCCAGGAAGTAGGAACAGGATAAACAAAGGCACTGGGGCCGGGAAGTGCAGGGTGCATTCTGGGAGTGGCTGTGTTGTAGGGATCACAGCTGGGAATGAGGCTGGAAAGACAGGCAGGAGCTGGATTACAATACAGGTGGTGCCTGAGCAGTTCAGTATCACGCAGGAAACCCGGGCCACAGACCTAGGTCAGGGTGGACAACCCTACACCACCTCCAGCGATCACTAGTTCATTCCATTTACTTTGTTTAGTAAGATACGGCACGTCCCAAATTCACAAGTGGTTTCTGTGGAAAATGGTTGGAATTTTAAAGATAATTTGGCACTTGATAAGAACAGCTTGGCCGGGCGCGGTGGCTCAAGCCTGTAATCCCAGCACTTTGGGAGGCCGAGACGGGCGGATCACGAGGTCAGGAGATCGAGACCATCCTGGCTAACACGGTGAAACCCCGTCTCTACTAAAAATACAAAAAAACTAGCCGGGCGAAGTGGCGGGCGCCTATAGTCCCAGCTACTCAGGAGGCTGAGGCAGGAGAATGGCGTCAACCCGGGAGGCGGAGCTTGCAGTGAGCTGAGATCCGGCCACTGCACTCCAGCCCCGGCGACAGAGTGAGACTCTGCCTCAAAAAAAAAAAAAAAAAAAAAAAAAAAAAAAAAAAAAAAAAAAAAAAAGAACAGCTTTATTTATCTGGAAACATTTCTGTTCTGGGGGACGGACTGGCTTCCCTGAGGTGCCACTCTACAGAGTGCTGTGTTCCATGCAGCTGTCTCTGGCTTTTTACTGCATCTAACAGTCATAGGAATAGGTTCTATTCCATATCTGGGTGAGAATAGTGTGGTCTTAAAACTCGCCCACCCAGGCTGGGTGCTGTATTGTCCAGGTGGGTACTGTATTGTCCAGGCTGGGTGCTGTATTGTCCAGGCTGGGTGCCGTATTGTGGTTGCCAGTGTGGCATGAAGCCTCGGGTCAGTGTCAGTGTTTATCTGGGACACATCCCTCCACCTCTCTGGACCTCAGTTTCCCTGTCTGTGAAATGAGGATTTAGGGGCTGAGTGGCGGCCACAGAGCTCCCTCGCAGACCCAGCATGCTAGCTGTGATGGGGAATGCTCATTTCGTAAGATGAATGGTAACATAACGGTGGTTAACAGACAGTGAGCGGAAGCTCAAAATGTGCTACAGCACAACTCTTACTGATTTTTATGGTTGTCAGTAAGACACAACCTGCTTGAATGATGAGGAACCTGGAGTAGCCCAAGAGGTGGCTTAAGTACCATCAAGCATTTGGGGTCTTTGTGGACTAGCTCTGGTGGACTTCAGAGCCTCCTAGAAGATGTCAGAAGACCTTCAGTCCCTTGATTTCCTCACTTCACTGGCGCTTTTTTTTTTTTTTTTTTTTTTTTTTTTTTTTTTGCGACAGGATCTCAGTCTGTCATCCAGGCAGGAATGCAGTGGCACAATCACCGCTCACCACACCCTTGACCTTCCTATGCTCAGGTGATCCTCCCACCTCAGCCTCCTGAGTAGCTGCGACTACAGGCACATGCCACCATGCCTAGCTAATTTTTCTGTGTTTTTGTAGAGATGGGATTTCGACATGTTGCCCAGGCTTCACTGGCACACACACACACACAAATTGTATTGGTTCCAGTCCAATCCATAACTGGTCGTTTTTTTTTTTTGTTTTGTTTTTTTGAGATGGAGTCTTACCCTGTTGTCAAGGCTGGAGTGCAGTGGCATGATCTTGGTTCACTGCAACCTCCACCTCCCGTGTTCAAGCGATTCTCTTGCCTCAGCCTCACGAGTAGCTAGGATTACAGGCACCCACCACCACGCCTGGCTAATTTTTGTATTTTTAGTAGAGACGGGGTTTCACCATGTTGGCCAGGCTGGTCTTGAACTCCTGACTTTGGGTGAGCCACCACACCTGGCCCGTAACTGGCTTTTTTAAAAGTAACAAACACTTGTTTAAAAATTCTTTTTTGGCAGGGGAGGTTACAGAGTCTCGCTCTGTCTCCCAGGCTGGAGTGCAATGGGACAATCTCGGCTCACTGCGACCTCTGCCTCCCAGGTTCAAGCAATTCTCCTGCCTCAGCCTCCCGAGTAGCTGGGACTACAGGCACCTGCCACCATGCCTGGCTAATTTTTATATTTTTGTAGAGACAGGGTTTCACCATGTTGGCCAGGCTAGTCTTGAACTCCTGACCTCAAGTGATCCACCTACCTCAGCCTCCCAAAGTGTTGGGATTACAGGCGCGAGCCACCATGCCCGGCCTAAAATTTTGAAAACTCTAAGTGTTCATAGAGTGAAAAGTTCTTCATTCTCCTCCCCACCCCTGTCCCACCTAGATCTGAAGCCTAGTGGGCAGAGGCCTTCTCCATGAATTTCTGGAACCTCTCAGTTTCCCTTCCCAGAGGCAAGCACTGGTACCTGTCTCTTGGGTCTCTTTTAAGAAGTAATCTATGATTATACAATCTTATATAAGCATACTGGTGTTCTGTAGATTCTTTTATAAGTACACTTCACATTTTTCTGGACTTTCTATCACAGTGTTGTGTCTCAGATCTTTTCCTATAAGTATGCAGGATGCTGCTGCCATCTTTTTAACATGGGACTCCATTGATGGGTGTAATACAATTTACTTAACCAGTCCGCATTGAGAGGCATTGCATGTTACCTCCCCTGAGTTCTGCTTTTTCAAATAATTAATATCCTTGGGCATGCCTCTATGTGTCTATGTGCACACGGGCAGGCGGCGCTGTAGGATTCATTCTCAACAGTGCACCCCATCTTGTGGCCATCTTGTCTGAGGATCATCTGGCCCAGCCCTATCATTTCAGTCACTGTCTTCCCCCATGATGTTTGGATTCTGCTCTTGCACGGGGTGTCTGGCTGAACACGCAGGGGATTTGCCAGGGTAGTTGAAGCCAACGTAAGACTCCCTCAGGAGAGCTTCATTTATTTCAGAGAAGGGCTGCATAATATTGTTTGTTTTGCAGGTCATGTGTCTCTTTTGTAACTGTTTAACTTCATCATCATAGTCCCGAAGAAGCCATTGACAATACATAAGTGGATGAGCATGGCTGTGTTCCAGTAAACCTTTATTTTTAAAAAACAGGCAGCAGGCTGGACTTGGCTCTCAAGCCATGGTTTACCAACCTTATTCAGCTGTTGAAGACCTTCTGTGCACCAGGCTCCACTGTCGGCACAGGGGCTGCTGCAGGGAAGGACATAGAACCAGCCCTGGCAGTTGGAATACAGCTCACTGGTATAAGCGAGCAGGTGCGGTGTAACCTTATGCCATGTAAGAGGAGTTTCTGACTTGGACTAGGGGCTGGTCATGGGTGTCTTTCTGGGAGCAGTGACATAGGAAGCTGAAAACCAAGGTCCTAGCTGTGAGCCAGGCACAGTGGGGAGTGTGGGGAACTGAAAGAAGCTTAGTATTGCTGGAGGTGTGGCAGGCATAGAGTGGGCAGGAGGAGAGGTAAGGGCTGGAGAGATGAACCAGGCTACACAGGCCACGAGGCTGGCTGTGCAGAGAGGCTGGACTTGATCCTGACAACTTGGAGAGAGGGGCTGCAAAGGCTGGGCTTTGGGAGAGTGCCACACATCCTGCTGGAGGAAAGCGGGGAGGCTGTGGAAAGACTGGAGGCTGTCAGAAGTCGGGTAGCATAGAGATAAAGTCGGGTTGTAGCACGTGAAATGGGCCAAGGCAAGCAGCTCAGGACTAAAACCTGGGTTGATACAGTGGAACTAAACATTTCCATGACTTTTGCATCCTTTGACCCCATACATGGGACCCTATTCATCCCTCAAGGTCCAACCCAAAATGTCCCCCCATTAGAGCCTCTCCTGGGGCAGAATTACAGGCTCTTTCCTCCACTGCCATGACACCGTACTGAGGAATACTTGTCACAGCAGTGTTTCCCCACTGAGGCCTCAGAGTAAATACTAATTAATGCTTGCTAAATTAAATTAAACAGCAAGGTGAATTAGCTGGGGTAGAGGTGGCTGCTGAGCCACTCTTTACAGTTGCAGAAACTGAGACTCAGAAAGCTAAGCAATTTGTCCTAATGGTACATGCAGGGATTCTGACCAGTCTGGTCATTTCTGCAGAAAAATTGGCCTTCTCTGCCTCTCTAGGCTGGAACTTTTCTTGCTTCTGCTCACAGTTCCCTAAATTATTAATCTGCAAGGCAGTTAGCAGAGCAGGAGCAAGAGGCACACTTTGCAGAAAGATAAAACAAGAGAATCAAGATGCATTTGCTTTCCAGAGAGTCCGTCATCTGGTATTCCAAATGCTAACAGGGAAATTCAATCCCCTTCTAAATCCCAGCCGAGACAATGTCCCCAAGACCATCCTGCTGGGCGGCAGGGCCCTGGGCCTGGAGAAGTGCCTGAAATTCTTGGACAATCCGGATGGTGAGGCTGTCAAAGCTTGTGTTCAGAGTGCTCCAACAGCTGGGCTGGGGGAATTCTTTTGGCTCCATTTATTGCAGTCTATTTTTAGAGAGCAATTCAGACAGGGGTGGGAGTTTTCTGCTGCCTCTGCCCTCAACTGGGTCATTTCTACCCTATCCTCTCCCAGCTCCCTACCATTACCCTAACTACGACAGATGCCAGATGTGGCTGTGGTCTTTGAGCAGTGCAGCCTAGTGTTCTTTTCTTTCCAGAACCCTCTATGTATAGATACTTTTGTCCATCTTTTTTATTATAGCCTTCCTTGTGAGTGTGAGGTTGTATTGCGGTCTTGATTTACAGTTCCCTAAAGATTAGTGAGGTTGAGAGCATCTTTTCATGTGCTTATTGGCCACTTGTAGATTGTCTTTGGAGAAATATCTACTCAGACACCTTGCCTGTTTTTAAATTGGCTTACTTGCCTTGTTATTTTTGAATTGTAAGAGTTCTTTATATACTGTGGACACTAGACCCTTATTAGATACATGATTTGCAAATATTTCCCCCGATTCTGTGTCTTCATTTATTTTTAACAGAGCAAAGAAAACATGGGAAGCTGAGAAGGGGAATGTGGAGATGGGCAATGAAGGGGCACTGGGTTCCTGCTCAGGCTCTTGTCTCGGAACCCAGGTGCTCTAACTGGCTTAAGGGGCACTGGGCCCCTGCTCATCCTCTTGCCTGGGAACCCAGGTGCTCTAAACTGTTTTTAGGGGTTGCCCTCTGCTGCAAGATGGGCCACTTCAGCCCCCTTCCTTCACTGTCCGCCTCCAAATGAAAGATTCAGAAGGGCACAAGACAATGACCCTGCATTGATGGCTTCTTGCAGCTTCCTGACTCCCGCAGGCCCGCCAGCTGCCTGGCCCTCCAGGGGATGGACTTGTAGGTGGGTGGTCCAGGACAGGCGGAGTTTTGATTGTTCCATATCTGCTTGTTGTCTCCCAGCCACGTCTAGGCATTCCACAAGTGTGGGCACTGAGCACTGTACCTGCCTTCATGGAGCCCAAGGACAGATAGTAAAGAAGTAAACGTACAAATGGAGGGCTGCAAGCCGTGAGCGCTCATAGTAGGAAGAGCCTGGGAGAGGAGGACAGGGTGAAGGAAGCCCTCTCTGAGTTGGCCCAGTTAAGCTGAGCCTCAGTTTACTCATTGGTAAAATGGGGCCAGGGTAACTCCACCTACTTCACAATGTTGCCTTGAAGGCCAGCTATCACTAAAGAACTCTAAAGTGCTAATTATTATTACTTTAAGCTTGTCATAGGTGCTTGAAGGATGTCTCTGGGTGGAGAAAGGTCAGGGGGCTGGGTGGGCTTAGGGAGAAAGAAGCAATTTTCCATTAGATCCTCCCCAAAAAGCCGCCAAAAGGGTGGTATCAACCTCAGGATAGGGCCCATTCCCTTCTTTGGGGCGCATCAGAGCCCCAGAACCACACGGTTCGGTCCAGGCGAGCAAAGGCCAGGTTTTATTAAACTGAAGGCAAAATCAAGATAGGCAGAGGTTGAGTGGGCATCAGCAGAGTAGGCTCTGGTTGGGGGTTTGGAGCTTTGTATTTGTTGTGGTTACACGCTGGGGAGGGAGACATGGCTCCCGGGAGGCGCCAGTGTTGAAGGGGCTGCGCAGAGCCTTCCTACCAGACCGGGGGCTTCGCGCGCTGGGACCTGGATGCAGTGTCTGGGACTCCGCCCTTGCGCTCGCCACCCGGCGCCACGGCTCGGCCCCGCCCCTGGGTGTAGCCCCGCCCCTTAATGTAGCCCCGCCCCTGACCCCCGCCCCCTATGCTCCTGCCTCGGCTCCGTGTGGCCACGCCTCCTGCGCTCCCTTCCCCACACGCTCCGTGCGGTCCCGCCCCTGCGCGCAGCCCCGCCCCCAGCTCGCCCTCCGGCCCCGCCCCCTCCCGGCCCCGCCCACTTCAGGGCCACATTCCTCCGGCCCGGCCTCGCGCTGCGCCAAGCGGGCGGCGGCGGAGGGGCGGGCTTGGTTGGCCTGGGGTTTGGACTCAGGGCCAGAGACGCGGGAGCCGGCGGACACTGGGCCAGGAGCCCCGACGTGGTCGCGTGGCGGGTGGTCGTGTCTCCGGGTGGCCGGGTGTCGGCCCCGGGATCCGGCGGCTCGCTGGCGGGAGTCGGCGGCCTCAGCTGGGCCTGGGTCCCGGCTCCTGGCCCGGCCCGCTCCCGCTGCGACCGCCATGTGGTGCCTGCACTGCAACTCGGAGAGGACCCAGTCCCTTCTGGAGCTGGAGCTTGACAGCGGGTGAGGGCGCGGCGCGGGTCGAGCGGCCTTCCCGGGTGCTGAGCGGTGGACTGGCGGAGGCTGTGGGGACGCGTGTGCGGGAGTGCAGGTGACCGTCGGGACCGGCCGCCCGGCGTACGAGAGAAAGCTGCCTGCGGGGCAGGGTGCGTCCGCGAAACTGGGTTTGGGTGGGTGACCAGCAAACAGGACCCGAGTTTGTGCGTGGGAGAGAGAGACGCGCCCTTGGGACAGGAGCGCTGTGTGGCCTGGGAGGGTCTCAGGATGGGAGTGTGTGTGCGATCGAGGGCCTTTTGGAGTGCAAGTTGGTGTGGGGGTGAGTTTGAGTTTGTGGGGCTGAGAGGGAAACAGTGGGACTCGGTGTGGGTGTGAGGTGAGGGGCAGGTGGGAGAGCGGAGGAGAGTTGGTGAGAGGGTGCCCAGCGGGTCTGTGCCTGTTTCAAACTGCAGGCAGGGCAGGGGCTGCCAGGGAGGCCTCTTGCAGGCCTGTCTATTGCAGACATTGGGCCTGTGTTTGGATTGATGTGTCTGTCCTGTCTGCAAGACCCCGAGTGTGTGTGAGGGTGGATGACCCTGAACAAACAGGCGTCCCAGGTGTGCCAGCAGCTTTTGTTGGGTACTGTGCGCCTGGCAGGGCCACTTGGGGGTGCACTGGGGTGTGTCGCTGCTGTTTGTGGCAGAGTGTGGATGTGAGGGGCTTTATGTGGTGATGAGTGTGCACCTGGTGTGGTCAGGGATGGAGTCTGGTGTGTCAGAGGGGCCAACCCTTTTCTACTTCGGGGCCTGTGGGCGGCTGTCTGAGCTTCCAAGGGCCCATGTTTATGGAGAGAAAGGGAGAAAGAGAGTGTGCGTGTATGTGCTGGGAATATTGATTTCCTCTCCAGTGGCCAGCACAGCTGCCCCCTGAGCTATCTGCAGGCCCTTCTGAGGAGCAGGGGGGTGGGGCTAAGGGGATTTGTTGACAAGCTGATTTGGCATGTATCAGGTCCCCTCTGGAGGAAGCCCACCTGGAACTGTTTGATCTTTCAGTTCAAAAACTGTGCAGCGCATGCCTAGCAGTTGCACTGAGAACATGCATGTGTCCCCCTCTGCCCCTTCCTCACCCCAGAGGCCTGGAGCTCTGGGTCTGACGCTCCAAGTGGGGCTGTAGGGCTTCCCAAGGACCCATTGCTCCTTGCATCTGGGGTGGAGGCCAGGCATGCTGCAGCTGCAGGACCATCTGTCTGGAATCAGTGACAGCAGTCTGGACATGGGGGTCGTGTTATTCATATCCCACACGCACCCATGGCCTTCATAGCCCATCAGCTGTCCCACCCGGTATTGCAATTGCTTTTTATCCTTGTGGTACCAGCATCCTCAATTGCAGGAGAGCAAATCGAGGCTGAGTGTTCAGTCTTGTCAGTGCTAAGGCTCTGTGGTTTATTGAGTGCCTGCTATGTACCAGTCCCTGCTCTAGGCATCAGGGACATAGCAGTGAACAAAACGTGAAGTCTTTGTCCTCATGGAACCAGCAGTCTAGTGGGGAACGAGAAACCTTTAGCATGCTCTCCTGGCTGCACCTCCCTCCTCCCTCTGAGCTGAAAGTAACTGGGGGGTTTTTCTGCCCCTCCATTAGGACCTTTTCAGTATCGCCATTCCAGTTGGCATGTCCAGCCACCTCTTTTGCATACTTCTCCGTCCCACATCCCTTCTCATTAGAAGTCCCTCTGGGTATCTCATCTCAATCTTCCAGCTGCAGGGAAGCCTGCTTGGATCCTTCTGTGGTCTGGGTTGGTAATGAACAGCTGTTCCCCCAGTCTCAGAACATGAGCCAGAGGTCTTGGAGGTTGAGAAGCCTCGCTCAGGTATAGCCCACAGTTCACGCATCAGCCTCAGAGCAGGTGGGTCCCATTTGTTCTGGAGCACCTGGTATGTGGTTCCATGGGAAGCTTGGGGGAGGGTTAGAGGAAATCAGCCCAGTCCCTGGCCTGTGTAGGCAGAGCTAGGTGCTCCTTGGGCTGGCTCCCAGGGGCCAGAGTCCTTTCAGCTGGCCATCTCCCCCTCTCTAAACCCAGATGGGATACAGCACGGTCCAGAAACCTCAGGGGACCCCCCCCAGTCTGTAACAGGCCCAAGATAACCACTCCCAAGTCCAGCTATGCCACCATGCACCACTCTACAAATATAGGCTTCTTTCCGAAAGCGTGTGTGGCACTTTGATGCTTTGCTGTTGGAGCCTTGTGACAACACAGGACTCTTCTTACCTTCATTTTTTTTAAGGGTACACACACTAAGAGAACCCAGTGACTGGGCCAGAGTATCACATGGGGAGCCTACAGGAGAACCCTAATGTTGTGATGGAGGCCTCTGGAGGCCCTGGGATTTTCAGGCCTTCACTCAAGGAAGTCGGACTATGAACTGGTTGCACTAATATTTACACAGCTTCAGTTCAAAAACGGACAGGACTGACAGCTGCATAGTCAAACAGTGTGACAACTGGGCAAATAGATGTTTCTGGACAGGATTGGACAGGGTACCCAGGGCTGCAGGAGCTCAGTATATGTGTGTGTACATGTGTGTGCATACGGTTTTATCTGTCTGAACTCTGCAGACTGTGGAATCTTGGTTTGCCTGGAGAATCTGGAATCCAGGGCAGCTTGAGACTTAAGGGAAGAAGGGCCTGGGGAAGCAAACAGATTTTGTTTCAAGTCTCAGCTCAGTTTCGTGAGTGTATGCAAGTTACCGCATCCCTCCAATCCTGTTTCCCCTTCTGTGAAAGGGAATGATAACACTGCTTCATGGAGTGCTCTGAGAATGTGGGTGTCTGAAGGCCACTGCACAGCTGGCCATCCTCAGGACTCCAGTCAAATGCCATGTTTGTCCAAGTCAGCACTCTGCTCTTCCCAAGCACCAGTGACCCACTGGATTTACTTTCTTCCTGTTTTGTAAATTTCCTTTGAATTTTGATGACTTGTGGAATATCCGCCCAGTAAGCACAGGGGCAAGATGATGCACAGCCCAGATGGGCTTGAACACCACCGGAGGCCTTGGGAGAGGTCTGTGGAAGCATGTATGTGTGTGTGTGTGTGTGTGTGTGTGTGTGTGTAGGGGGGATGTGCTCAAAGGCTGTTGAATGTGATTTATCGTTTGTCCTCAAAAGCAAATTGTAATGAGTTTAGAGGCCATTAAGACTCTTGAAGAATTAATTGGCATGGCCTTAGAGAATCTGGCTGCTCCCACTGTGTGAGCTGCTGCGGAGAGAAGGTTGATGGCATTTATGGTGGAAATATGGCATGGTGCCACCTGGACCTGCCACTATCCTGGCTGCTGTGGCTATACCCCGAATTTGGCAAGTGTCCCTCCAAGGCCTGGCCCTGTGGCTAGTACCCCGATGCCTGCCTCGCACAGCGCCTGGCCCCATGGTGGACATAGCCAGTTGTCAGTGAATGAAAGCATCCATAAATGCAGGTGTTAACAAGTGCACACATGCTCTCTTGGGCTTGGAGGAGTGCGTTGTTCTATCAAGAGATGTGTATGACCCAGGGGACACATAGCTTTTCACTTTCTTGTGTTCCTTTATACACACAAACATGTACTGAGCACTGACTTTGTACCAGGCCCTGGGCTAGATGTAGAAGCACTGAGGTTAGTGGTGTAAAATGGTACATCACCGAGCACAGGACTTGGGGATCACACAAAACCCTGACTCCACCTCTTCCTAGCTGTGTGGCCTCAGATATGTTGCCTCCCATCTCTGAGTCTTGGTTTTCTCATCCATGAAGTGGAGCCAAAACAAACCCCCTGGGGAGGGTGCGGGGATGTGCAGCTTTGCCTGGTGACTGGTGCATACAGATAGATCCCCAACAAATGGTAGCTGTCATCACCATCATCATTATTACCACCTTTTCCCTTTTGTGAAATTGTTGCTGAGTTAAAATGATTCCTCACAGTTTTCTGTTTTGCTGATATGTGAGGTTGAAGACTGATTTCTAGAGTCTGTGTGGCTTTTTGTGAAGTCGTCCTTCTTGGGGTCCCAGCTGCTCTGACTTGAATTTCTTTTTTTGCCTTGTTCATAGGTACCTGCAGCTTTGCTGCTCCTTGGAGGAAAGGCCCATTCTTTCCGTTTTATCTCCTCGGTTTGCAGTTTCCTGACATGGTGACAGTTTGATTTGAACTTAAGGTCCCCATAGAGAACCATAGCAAGAGTCCCCTCCCTGTTTGTAAAGATGAGACACTGTGACTGCATTTGTTTTTTCCTCTTTGTTCAAAGCTCAGTAATAATGATAATAGCAGTTGCCATTTAGTGCTAAAGTTGCTAGAGTGCTAGAGTTAGCGTGTGAACTCGGCCTGCTTGGCTTCAGGGTCTGTGTACTTCGTGGCCAGGCTCTGCTTCTTCTGGGATTAAATAATCTTTGACAAAATATGTCACCATCATGAATGGAGCCTTTTGCTTCTTCCCTATACTGCCACAACAGGTGTCCAGTATCCCCAGGCATCAGGATTCCCAACATGTTCCCAAATGTCTCAGCCCACAAGCTAGTTGATGACCACTCACCGGGCCTTCCTGGAATCTTGTCTCTTTCCCCACAGAACCCAAGAGCTGCATCCCCAGACTCTGGCAGGATTCTGGGACAGTGTCCTTTGCACTTGCAGGCTCTTCAGGGTAGCATGCTTGTGTGCTGTGTGCAGCCCCAGGCCAAGACTCTGCTTGGAGCAGGGTCCTGAGGACTAAAACTCACTGTCCCCTGACTCACTGAGGGACCCATGCCAACATGACAGGCTTCTGCATGATGAGGAAACCCAAGGCTAGGGCTTTTGAATCATTGGAGGACACGCAAGTGTGTGGGTGCTGAACTTGATCCCACAGGAGGGGAAAGGGATCATTAATAAACTGGAAAAATTGGAACGAGTCCGCAACTGGGAGGAGGCCTCCTCATTCACACAAACTGAAACGATTCTCCCAAAATCCCCTGCTGCCCAGACCGGATCAGAGTCTGTCTGCCAACATGAATACTTTCTCCCTGATGCCATTTACAGAAGTCAGTGGTGTTTGCTTTTCTATTTCTGGCTGGGAGGGTAGGTGGTATAACCATGAAGTGCATGAATACAAGTAAAGCATTTAAATGGTGTCTCATAGTAACATAGCAAGGGCCTGGTAGATGTTAGTTGTAATCATTGTTGTCTTTATTCTGGCTGACCCTAAGCTCAAAGGTCTCCCATCCTGAGAGAGGAAGCCTTTCAGAAAGACCTGTCCAGAACTGGCCCTGATTGGCCGTTGGTTGTCTCCCTCCCTAGAGCCCTGGCATCAGTCACCCATCTCATCCCATCCCTCCCTGGGCCTCAGTTTCCACATCTATGAGAAGAAGAATGAGCCTCTTGATCCTTGTAGTCATTTGCAGATGCAGGATGGTTAGCCCAATGGTTAGGGAGGCAGATTCTGTAGTCAGACTACCTGTAACTCTAACCCCAACTCTAACGCCAGCTCTGCTCCTCATTGTCCCTATGATCTTGGGCACCTTCCTTAGCCTTTCTGCGCCTCAGTTTCCCCATTGGTAAAAGATGGATGACAGGAGGAGGCCATGGAGTTGTGAGGATTCAATGAATGAATCCATGTCAGTGCTCAAACTGCATAGTCAACACCAGATAAATGGCATCTTTTAGCTGCTGTTTTAGACCTGAGAAGTTTGACTGTGTGGAATTGGACCATGTTACTTGTTTGGGGAGATGTGTTCCTAGATGGGAGTGGATTATTCATCTTTTTGGCCACAGACAAGACCAGAGTTAAAAGAGAGGGGTGCAGAGAGATAGTGGTGAGGGGAAGAAGTTAAAGGGCTAAAGGACTGCAGGCTGTTGGTGGTGTGACAGATGGCCTACACGGTAAGAAGTGACTAAGCCCATGGACTTTAGCATGTGCTTATAGCGTGCTGTCCAAACAGCCCACAAACAAGTGGATGGTTAAGGGTATTAAGAAAATCACTTTGCCTGTGGATTGGGGAAATTGCAAAGTAAGGCAGCTTGCAGTTGGGCTGGGATGAAGATTTCTTTAGACAGGATGGGCAAATGGCCTGCACCATGTGTGAGAGACACCCTGAGGTGTTGGGGCATCAAGGTAGAGGCCCCTAGCCCTGTGTCAGATGGAACAGAGCTGTGGCACCTCTGGAGCCTTCACCTGGTGGCCTGTGCTAAACTTCTGAGGCTTTGGGCAGGTCTGGCTTCCTGGTGGTACCTGGGGCTGCTTCTGGAGCCTAATAAGGCCCAGAGCTCCAGAGCCTGACCTCAGGGGCAGTGGCCTCCAGTCCCTGGTTCTGCTGCTCTGTCCTCTCTAGCTGATCTGTCTGCCTGGGAGGGGAGGCAGCTTGCTGCAGTGGGCAGAGGTGGCATCTGGAGCTGGAAAAACTTGGATTCCATTTCTGCCCCTTCCTGGATGTGTGGCCAGGGCAAGCTGGTCCCCACTGCAAGCTGCTGCCTCCTTGTCTGTCAAATGGGAACAATGGAGGGAGAGGCAGTGTGGGTAGCACACATACAAAACAGGTGACCATGCGTGCCGACAGGAAGGGGAAAGGAAGTCAGCTGGGTTTGGGCAAAGCCTTAACTGTTTTTGGTGGGTCTGAAGTTGGCACAGGTTTGAGACTGGGGCTGAAACAGGCTGGAAAGTGCTGGGATTACAGGCTTGAGCCACCTCGCCCAGCCTCAGGCTCCATTCTAACATGCTGCTCCCCAGCAATGTCAGGGAGGGGAAAGAATGAAAATGGTGATACTGGCATTTGAATGGCCTTTGAACTTCACACATACCTGTCTGATTGGAACCAAGAACCTTGTGAAATCATGACATTATTCTCATTTGACAGATGAGGAAACAGGCTAGAAAATGAAAATGATGAATTCAAGCTCTGCAGAATGTAGACCTGGTCCTCTGGTTAGTGTGTGGACCCTCTTTCCCCTCCCTGACATTGCTGGGGAGCAGCATGTTAGAATGGAGCCTGAGGCTGGGCGAGGTGGCTCAAGCCTGTAATCCCAGCACTTTGAGAGGCCGAGACGGGTGGATCACAAGGTCAGGAGATCGAGACCATCCTGGCGAACACAGTGAAACCCCGTCTCTACTAAAAATACAAAAAACTAGCCAGGCGAGGTGGCGGGCGCCTGTAGTCCCAGCTACTCGGGAGGCTGAGGCAGGAGAATGGCGGGAACCCGGGAGGCGGAGCTTGCAGTGAGCTGAGATCTGGCCACTGCACTCCAGCCTGGGTGACAGAGCAAGACTCCACCTCAAAAAAAAAAAAAAAAAAAAAAAAAAAAAGGAATGGAGCCTGAGGCAGAGGCAGGGAGGAGCAGGGGGCCAAGGAGGAGCCAGAGAGACAAAACCTGCAGGCCCTAGCTGTGCGCACCCCAGTGGCAGCATTGGGTTCCTTGAACACCATGGATGGCTACAGAGGTGCACTACCAGCAGCAGAGTGGAAGGAGAATCGTTGGAAGCTCCGCCCAGTGCCTGCAATCTAAAAACATGTTCGCCAGCCCCAGGAAGTCATCTGGGCTAAGAACCACCCTCAGATTCCTTGACAGGATCAGGACAACTGTCCACCCGAGATGATGGGGGAGAGGGGCCGGAGTAGTGCCAGGCACCTAGTAGGTGTTCAGTAAGCGCCAGCTGCTGTGATGACCCCTACCCACTGCACTGCTATTCTCCCCAGCCATCATCATTATTACCATTGCAGCGCCGCTATTCCCGTGGGGTGAGGGTGGGGTGGAGAGGAAGTGTTTGGGGAAGCAGCTCTTTCCTCTGCTGCTAGGGGAGGGGGAGGCGCGGTCGCAGGAACGTGAATTCTCTGTTCCCTCTGGGCCATTGACTGTTCTCAGAGCTCAGAGCCGTCATTTAAATGAGCAGGGTTTGAGTGTTTTTTGTTTGTGCTTAGTAAAAATGGCAAAATGGCCCAAGAAAATAATGGGCCTTGATGTGATAGCAGAGTCTTAGCGTTATTTTTAGCTTTTTGTTATGTAAAATTTGCAGCGTACAAAAGTAGAATGGTATAATGATCCCTGTGTGCAGTTTTATTTCATTGCCCTAGATTAGTTTTAATCCCAGACATTTTGTTGATTTTATACCAAGGACCTGTCTCATGGTTAGCCTCATTTCTAGCCTTGGAAAAGTTGTATCACTGGGGCGAGTGCCTAGGGCAGGCCACAGTGTCCCTTGAACAGCACTTAGCTGTGTTGGTCCAACTCGGGAACTCTGAGCTTGAAACAGTTTCCCAGCCTGGTGACCAAGTAGCTTCTGACCCATTTGGGATGCCCTGTGTCTGGAAGTGACTGGAAGAGGCTAGGCCCATGACTCCTCCGTCAGACAGGGCCTTCCTGGGTCAGGGTAAGAGAACTCACTTCTCTTCCGTCTCCCTAGGACCCCTGGAGGGCGGGGCGTGGAATGGGCTCTCAGCCTCTCTCATCGGATCAGGGGTCCCCTGGGTGGTATTGTGGCTCTCAGCTTCAAGCTCCACAGGGTCTCCCTGTTGCCCTGGCTTTCCCCTTGCCAGGTAGTATAGCCAGGCTGCGGCCCCTGCCACCCTCCCAGACCCGTCAGCCCCTCATCTTGCTGGGCCCCTGGGTGGCCATTCAGCACTAGGGGTCCCTGGGCCTCTGCCCAGCCCTCTTTCCTTTTCCACTTCACGCAGTCTCTTCCTTCCTGGGGTTTCTGATCTGGCTCCAGCCCAGGCCCTGACATCCTGCTGCCCACCCAGCAACCCTCTCAAGGGGTCTCATGGGCACCTGTAAATCTGTAAGTTCCAAAGGGACATGTATTATCTCCCTCTCCCCAAATTGGCTTATCTTCCATGACTTCATCTGATCCTCTTGGGCTTCACTTAGAATGCCAAAGTCATCCTGGACACCTCCCGTCACCTTTACTTGCCTTTGTCATCATCACTGGGTGCCATGCCACTCCACATTGCTGCTGGGCTTAGAGCCCAGCATGCAGCAAGTGCTGACACATTTCAGCCACTGCCCTCAGTATGAATGTGTGGTTACTACCCTAGCTCCTAGCACAGTGCTTCGTACATAGAGCGCCCCCAACCCAGCTTAGTTAAAAACAAGCCAAAGTCACACCCTAGGCATGGCCACATCCCAGGCAGGCGCCCCTCGTGCTCCCCAGGTATGGGTGCTAGTGTGGAGTCAGATGGTCTGCGTTCCTTCGGACCTCTTCCTCTTTGGGCTGCTTACCTTCCCTCTAGCCCCCATGGCACCATGCAGTGCAGCGAAGTGGTAACAGTCCTAAATCGTGACAGTGGCAGCAGCTACTCTGTGCATTTCTTGGGTAACAGGCCCCAGGCCGAGGATTTGTGTGTGTGTTATCATATGGCCCTCACAGCAGCCCTGCTGGGTGAACAATACTCCCATTTTATGACTGAGAAACAGACACAGAGAGGCCAAGTCATTTGCCCAGGGCCACACAGCTCCTGCCTGCTGGGTACCAGACAGTTGCCAGGGAAGAGCTCTGTGTGCCAATGTTGTAGATGGGGGAAGCTGAGTGGGGTAGTGTTTCCTACCCCCAGCCTTCATTTGTCCCCAAGACCCTTTCTGTGCCCCTGCACTGGGTGCTGTGGGCAGATCACTGACTTGCCGTGGGGCCTGGCAGCTGCTGTGCTACAGGTCTGGGCAGCACCTGCACCAGGTCCTGCAAGGGCAGGGGGAGTTCAATGGGCAGACAGGGTGGTGGGTTCGCCCCGCAGAGGGAAGAACATGACAGGCAGGGAGGTGGCCCAGCCAGCCTCGCCCCTCCTCACGTACTGTGTGAGTCACATGGCCTTGGGTAAATTGCATCACTTCTCTGTGCCTTAGTTTCTTCATCTACAAAATGGGAAGATGATATAGTACCTACTTCAAAAGGTTGCTGTTTACAACACCAAGCGTGAAGCCGAATGTAGACTGTAGACCCTGGTGATGATGATGTGTCACTGTAGTTCATGGACTGTAACAATGTGCCACTCCAGTGTGGATGTTGATAGTGGCTGTGCCTGCCTTGGGGCAGTGGGTACATGGGAACGCCATACTTTCCTTTCAGTTTTGCTGTGCACCTAAAAAAGACCAAGATTGTCTGGGCCAAGATGGCCACAGTGCAGGCCCTGGCTGGCAGGGTGGGCCATATTCTGGCGATGGGCATCCATCTCCTCTCTGCCCGCACCCTGTCCAGAGCTAGCCTCCCCGGCCTGTGCCTCCAGCCTGGCTCTCCCGGGGCGTCCCTGGGGCCCAGCCTAGCTCTGTGTGCTGCAGCCTGCCACAGAGAACTGCTTTATTTAAGTCCATTTGGTGCGTATGGAAATAACTAGAGGCCTCTGTATTTAATTTGGCTCAGCCAGGAAAATTTTTGGCTCTGTGTGTGTGTATATTCTGAAAAATCTTTCTGAGTGAGCCCAGGGGTTGGAAGCTTCTGGTCATCTCTGTGCACTCAGAACCAACAAGAACTACCCTCCTTAGCCAGGGGCAAGCATCTGGCAGAGTGCAGGCTATAGGAATGGTTAATGAAGAAACTAAAGGATGAAGGGGAGAGGGTGAGGCCATGCAGATGAGATCATGGCAAGGGAAGCAGTCTTGTAAACTTTGTGTCTTGAGACCAGGTAAGCTGTGGCAGAGGGGAAGGAAGGAGGCCTTTGGAAGCATAAAGCCCTCTACGCAGGCACAGAGATGGACGTATCTGGTTTCCTGATCCTGCAGGACTTAATTTGGTGCTGGACTGGGGAATACTTCTCCTGATGTCCCTCTTTCTCTGACCTGGACAAGCCCAGCCAAGACTTGAGGAGTTGAGGGGGTTGAGCCTTCCTCTCTGGCTGATGGCACAGAACAGAAACAGCTCCACGTGGGATTTACAGTTGATAAAGTGTGTCTTCCCTCGATTCCCACGCTCCTATTGGGCAAGCAGGGCAGGAGTGATGCCCATTGTGAAGATGAGACAACAGAAGCCCAGAGAGTGGAGGGCACTTGCCTGGGGCCACTCAGCCTGGAAGTAGGGGAGCTGTAGAGAGACGTGGTCTCCTGATTGCACCTAGAGCTCCCCGCTACGCTCCCCAGGAACGCTTCTGGAGCCATTGGGCATTCCTCCAGACTCAGGTTGGCATTCTCACAGGTGGACGGAGGGGGCTGCCGAGGGTGGGGACAGCTTGAATTTGAACCTCAGGACATCCTCTTAGAGTCCAGTTTTGGAATAAACACCAGGTATCAGATGACTTCGAAAATTATATCCTAACCCTATGAAACTTAGGAACAAGGGCATCTGGTGAATTGAGGCTTGGTGGTTATGATGACCATGGGATTGTGAATTGTGGTCACTGTGATGATGTTAATTTGCTAGAGCCTTGTAAAAACCACACACTCACAGGACCCAGTGGAGCAGAAGGCCTTGGTGTTCCCACCGGCCATGCAGAGCTGTGGGAGTTCTTGAACCCTGCCTCTCGGGAATTGGTGTTCTAAATTAGGTTTCTTGGGAACAACTGATCCCAGGCTGTAGATCCTAGTTCTTTTCTTTGCGTTGGGCCTAGAATTTTGGTCCTATGTAAGCATCATAAGCAAACATGGATGCTGTCAATAGGCAGGAAGAGAAGTGACCCAGGTATGTATGGGCAATAGGGAGTGGTGGGGACTGTGGCAGTGGTGGGGACTGTGGTGGTGATGGAACATGTGCTGTCTGATGGATGTGGCTGCCACCTCACTTTATCTGACTGTTATCAAGTAGGAATATGAGCCCAGGGTGGCCAGGTCCCCAAGATGAGTCAGAAACTTAGATTTTCTTTTTTTTTTTTTTTTTTTTTTTTTTTTTTTTTTTTTTTTTTTTTGAGACGGAGTCTCGCTCTGTCACCCAGGCTGGAGTGCACTGGCCAGATCTCAGCTCACTGCAAGCTCCGCCTCCCGGGTTCACGCCATTCTCCTGCCTCAGCCTCCCGAGTAGCTGGGACTACAGGCGCCGCCACCTCGCCCGGCTAGTTTTTTTGTATTTTTTAGTAGAGACGGGGTTTCACCGTGTTAGCCAGGATGGTCTCGATCTCCTGACCTTGTGATCCGCCCGCCTCGGCCTCCCAAAGTGCTGGGATTACAGGCTTGAGCCACCGCGCCCGGCCAGATTTTCTTATAAAATCTTAAGGTGCTGAAATGTTAGTGATTCATTCTAGTTTTTGAAACACTAGGCCACAGAGAGCATGTTTTGTGGATCAAGCTGGGCCAGGGGCTGCCAGTATTGGAGACCTTGTGAACCCCCCACACAGAATCTGTCTTCCAGAGAGCTTTGTGCAGTCCGAGGTCTCCTTATGGGGAGCAGCCGGGCAGGTGCCCGGTCTCCTGACCAACTCTCCCAGGGGCGAGGCCAAGGATCCCTCACCTTGGCCCTGGCCCAGGTGGTGCTCAGGAGAATAAAGGGCTTTGCCCAGCCTCTCTCTTTAAAGGCTGCCTGTCCTGGGGTTGGCTGCAGGATTGGCGTTAGGGGATGACTTTTCCTGTTTTAGGCCTGTTGCCCTGGGTTGGGGCCCCTCTGTGGCACTGATAGTGATGCCTGTAGTGGTGACACCTCACCAGGCAGAGGCCCTGGCTGGGACTGATTGTAGGGTGTTTGTATCGGCCCCCAATCCAGAGCCTCACAGCCCCCCTGCCAGCTGGCTCTCGGCCCAAGTGAAAGTGCAGGTTGCTAGCCTATGGAGCCAGTCTGCCCCCTGCTTCCTTTCTGAGGCCCCGCCAGTGCGCGGCCCAGCCCAGAAGGGCTCCCGGGACTGTGGGAAGGTGGGGTGGGCACAGGGCAGAAGCAGCACACAGAGAGCTGAGCCCAGGGCGTCCTCAGGGGATGGAGCTGATCTCAGTATTCCAAGTTCCTTGGTGACTTGAGGCCTGTGGGACAGTGTTTTCAGTGCAGTGAGCGTGTCTGTATGGTGGAGAAACTCACAGTTTCCATAGTCGTTTGATGTCTCCACAACCCAGCTGCAGAGCAAAGGAGGGGTGTGGACACAGCTCCACAGTCACGGGGCTCTGCCAGGCTGGGCTGCGTGTCAGCCGTGTGACTATTGAGCCCCTGTCCTCTCCAGGCTTTGGTGCTCCCACCTGTAAATGAGAGAGCAGCAGCCCTGCCGTCGGCCTGTGGAGTTGTGGGAGAAAGAGAAGACAGCCAGCCATGCCTTGGCACCGGGGACCTGTTCTGCCCTGCTCTGTGTCTCTCCATCCTGAGCGCGGGGCATCCTGTCCTGACCCCTCTGTGTTAGGAGTGCTGGCATCTACTTCCAGGGTTGTGGAGGTCCCCTAGTCACTAGCAGCATCATTCATTCATTCAGCAGATTCAGACTGAGTACCTGCCGTGTGTCCAGCCCTATTTAGGCACTGTGGAAACTTCAGTGAGGAAAACAGACAAACACTGCCCTTCCAAAGCTGACCTCCTCATGGGGAGAGACAGAAATAAGAAAGCAGGATAAAAGATGGAGTCAGATATGGAGCCGTGCTGTGAGGAAACCTAACAGAGATCTGGGGAGATGGCCCCTGCGGATCCCTGTTTTCCTTCCCTCCTGCTGAGGGAGACCCCTCTCTCCCATGTTTGCCATGCAGCCCCCATAAGACGCCCTGTAACATTCCCCAGGGCCTCTCCCAGCCCTGGGCTCCAGGCTGCCATTGATCCACAACCACTAAGGCCCTCGGGCTCTTTCCCATGGAAGCCCCTGAAGCTGTGAGGGGGCAGGGCAGATCTGATTCCAGGTTCTAGGGGCTGCCCTCTCATCCCCAGCCTGTCTCCTGGAACCTGCATTCTCATCTCCAAAACCCACTCACGTCCCTGAGTGAGAGGGCCTCACAGCAGCCATGGAGGGTGGCCTGGCCCCTGCAGACTGACAGTACTCTTTATGTTTGGGAGTGAGACGTGGGCTGGGGAGGCTGGAACCACCACCTCCCTGGGGCTGGAAAGACTGCCTTTGACAGGATAAGGGCTGCCTTGGCTGTGTGGCCCTGGGTTCACAGGACATAGAGACCTTTCTTTCTGCCCTGCCTGGCTATGTGCTGATGAGAATAAGCCCTGTCTGAGGACAGGAGGTCTCTCCTGAAATAATTACCCTCTAATTAGGCATGGCATTAGCTGTTGGTGGGGCTTCCTGGAACACTCCCACTGACTCCACTGTGAGGCCATGAAGGGGCAGCCTTGCCCCCACTGTGCAGTTAGGAAACCAAGGCTCAGAGAAGTTGGGGTTCCAACTCAAGTGTTGGACTCTAGCCCAGAATGTTGCTGCCACTCCTGTCATGACAACATTAGGGTGGTAGGTGCCTGATGGAGCTGTACAGAGTGCTCGGGACCAGAGGGCAGGGGCAGTGCGAAAAACTGCATCTTCCTTCGTATGGTTGGGTGGCCTGAGAAGCCCCCTGTACCCTGACTGCTGCCCGCCTCCTCATGCCACCTGCCCATCTCGCCGGCAGCTGCTGACATATAGGGAGATGCTGAATGTTGGATCAGTAAGCAAAGCTCTAAAAATAGCCTTCCACTTTGAAAAGTTCATTGTTAGAGTCCTATATTTTTCTACATATATAAAAGCCACTTGTGGAGGTCTGGGTGCCAGTCATTAAAGATAATGCTGCAGCCTGAGGCGGAGCTGGGCCGAGCCTTATCTAGGCCTCAGCAGGGCAGGCCTGAGGCCAGGGCAGGGGGATGTCAGTGAGGCCGATCTCCGCCCAGGGTCCTCTTCTCTGGAGGCAACTGGACAGTCAGCCTCAGTGTCCCCTGCGGATGGAGGCCGGGCTGCCACAGCATTTCCAGGCTCTGAGGGGCCATTGGACAGGTCTGTCTACGGCGCACGGAGACTAAGAGGCATGGAGACAGCGCTGTGGGTGTGCTCCCTGCAGCCAGGCACAAGGTTGGAGGCATTCTCCGTTTCCCCCTGGCTTGCTCAAGTCAGACCTAGCTTCCTGAAATTGTCCCTGGCTGAGCCCCACCTTGCTGGGGGGATGAAGGATCAGGCCCTATCAGCAGCTGACTGGCCTCCCTCCCTGCCCCTCAGAGAACAGTGAAGCCCCAGAGGAGGGTTTCAGCCCTCTGGTGGTGTGCCCACCCACCAGACCGACCTCTTCCTCCTGTCAGGGTCGCTGTCTGTCACCATTCATATATGCTGAGGTCTCTTCCAGCTTAAACCACATGCCTTCTTGGAGTCCTCATCCCTCTTCTGCCACCTCCTCATCTTCTCCTCTTCTTTCTCAGCCACATCCCTCCAGTTGTCTTCAGAGGCCTGAATAGAGTGAGGGAGGGAGCCAGCGGACTTGGGGAAGGCTGCGCTGAGCAGCAGGAACAGCACCTGCACAGGTCTTGGGGTGGGAGCATTCCAGAGCGGAGAGGAACAGCCAGGAGGCCAGGGGGCTGGGCTGGAGTGGCCAGGGGGTTCAGTGGAGGGTGGCAGGAGGAATGGCTGGGTCCTGCAGAGTCTCCTGGGTCAATGGGAGGACTTGGGCTCTCAGTCCCACCAAGTGAGAGGAGAATGTGGTCAGGGTTGTGTTTTAACAGGACCCCAACTGCTGGGTGGAGAGGAGTGGAGTGGGGTGGGCATGTGAGGCCAGAAGAGCCTGGAGAGGCCGTGGCAGTCACACAGGGAAGAGATGAGGGCCACACGGGCTGGCAGATGCGGGATCTGTGTTGAAGGCGGAGCAGCCCGATGTGCTGACAGATGGGGAGGAGGGTCTGAGAAAGAGATGCCAAGAGTGATGCTCAGCGAGCAGCTCCAAGGACCCCAACCACACCCCACTGAGATGGCAAGGCTGTGGGGAGCTGGCCTGTTGTGGGGAGCTCAGTTTGGAGCCTGAGATTGGGCTGTCTACTAGGGCTCAAAGGGGCAGTGCCTGGGCAGCAGGATGTCTGGTTTCTTGGATTCCTCTGCAATTCCTGGATATCCTCATTTCTCCAAACCTGGGAACTGGGTAAATGCAGAAACCCTCCTGACCCCCACCTTCTCCCACTATGCCCTGTAGGGGTGACTTCTGGATTGTCCCGTTTTAGATATGGTGCTCCTGGTTAGCCAGTGGAAGTCACATGGGATGTTTAGGTGGCCATCACCTCGTGCCAGTGCTTCCTACAGATTCTTACTCTAAATCTTTCCATGTGAGGGCCACAGCCCCACCATCCCCTCTGTCCCAGACCTTGGCAGCATCTGGAGGCTCTGAGCACGGGACTCAACGTCTGTGCCCGTTATGTGTGCTCCTCCAGGGCTCACTCGTTCCCTCTCTGTCCACCCTCCCTAGGTTTCCACTGGGGGTACTGCGACTGCACCCCTCCTGCTCACCACTAGGTCGTGTTCATCCGAACCCTGCCTGCCAGGGGAGGCGACCAGCGTTGCTGGGCCTCATCTAGGATGTCCTCACCCTACTGCTCTCTAGGAAGGACCTCAGGAGTCTGTAAGTCCTTTTGGTCAGCAGCCAGGCATCATTCTCCTAGAACTGCTTGCCAGGCTGTAAGGCTTTAGGCATCGGTGGGGATGCTGCCTCCCCTCAAGACCAGAGAAGGGGGTATGGCTGACTGGCACTGGAACGGCCTCCCCTGGGAAAGCCCTCACTATTCCTGTCTTGCTGGCTACACCAATTAGTTCTATTTCTCTTCTTTTACTATAATTTTTTTTTTTTTTTTTTTTTTTTTTTTGAGATAGAGGTTCACTCTGTTGCCCAGCTGGAGTACACTCCAAGTTTCACTCTGTTACCCAGTAGTGCAATCTCAGCTCACTGCAACCTCTGCCTCCCAGGTTTAAGCAATTCTTGTGCCTCAGCCTCCTGAGTAGCTCGGATTACATGCTTGCGCCGCCACACCCAGCTATTATTTGTATTTTTAGTAGAGACAGAGTTTCATCATGTTGGCCAGGCCAGTCTCAAACACCTGAGCTCAAATGATCCATCCTCCTCGGCCTCCTAAAGTACTGGGATTACAGGCGTTCGCCACCATGCCCAGCCCTTTTATTATAATTTTAAAAAAGTTTTTTAGAGGCAGGGTCTTGTTCTGTGGCCCAGGCTGGAGTACAGTCATGTAATCATAGCTAACTGCAGCCTTGAGCTCCTTGTGCTCAAGGGATCCTCCTGTCCCAGCCTCCTGAGTAGCCAGGACTACAGGCATGAGACACTGTTCCCAGCTATTTAAAAAAAAATTTTTGGCCGGGCGCAGTGGCTCACGCCTGTAATCCCAGCACTTTGGGAGGCTGAGATGGGTGGATCACGAGGTCAGGAGATCGAGACCATCCTGGCTAACACGGTGAAACCCCTTCTCTACTAAAAATACAAAAAATTAGCTGGGCGTGGTGGCGGGCACCTGTAGTCCCAGCTACTCGGGGGGCTGAGGCAGGAGAATGGTGTGAAGCCGGGAGGCGGAGCTTGCAGTGAGCCGAGATTGCGCCACTGCACTCCAGCCTGGGGCACAGAGCGAGACTCCATCTCAAGAAAAAAAAAAAAAAATTTGGCTGGGCGCGTTGGCTCACGCCTGTAATCCCAGCACTTTGGGAGGCTGAGGCAGCAGGCAGATCACGAGGTCAGGAAATCGAGGCCATCCTGGTGAACACTGTGAAACCCCGTCTCTACTAAAATTACAAAAATTTAGCTGGGCATGGTGGTGGGCGCCTGTAGTCCCAGCTACTTGGGAGGCTGAGCCAGGAGAATGGCGTGAACCCTGGGGGGCGGAGCTTGCAGTGAGCAGAGATCACACCACTGCACTCCAGCCTGGGGGACAGAGCGAGACTCTGTCTCAAAAAAAAAAAAAAAATTTTGTAGAGATGGAGTCTTATTATGTTACCCAGGCTGGTCTTCAACTCCTGGCCTCAAGTGATCCTCCTGCCATGGCCTCCCAAAGCACCGGGACTATAGACACTTGCCATCATGCCCAGCTAATATTTTTAAAAAATGCTTTGTGGAGACAGGGTCTTGCTATGTTTCTCAGACTGATCTCAAACTCCTGGCCTCAAACAGTGTCCCACCTCAACCTCCCAAAGTGCTGGGATTGCAGGCGTGAGCCACCGCAGCTGGCCAACTTTATGTCCCTTCTTTACACACTGAGTTTTCCTTTGAGGTCCATTTCTTTGTGTCCTTGCATTCTGCTCCTTGGGGCCAGGCTAGCTCTTGGAGACCACCTCCAGTCCCGAGAGCATTCCAGAGTGGGAAGGACTAGAAAAATGACATGGATTTGAATCTTGGCTCTGCTCTGTGCTCTGCAATCCTGGGCAAGTGGGCCCTTCCCGAGCCTCCATTTTCTCATCTGGAGAATGGGAAGAGCAGTGCTTTCTTGACGGGCTCGTTGCAGGGGTGAAATCTGTGTACTTAGCTTGTGCTGGGCTCCCCCATTGCATAGTGGCGTAGTGGGTGAGCATATGTGTGGGTGACCCACCCCCAGCCACATCAGCCCAGAAAGACTGACTTTTCCAGACCCTGCTTGAACACCTCCACTAACCCTTAAAGCAGCCCGTTCTTAAATTGCTGAACTGTTCAAAACTGCTAGCTGTCTGAAGCTCCTGCCCCTGGCCTCACAAACCCACCTGTTCTCTCTGCACCAGGACCACCCTGCGGAGACCTGGCAGGGGTGGCGGCCGCCCCTCTCCGGCTGTGCCATCCTTGCTCTTGCTCAGAGGATGTGCCCCACCCACCCCCTAGACCCTGCCTGGCTGTGTCCCATCCTTCC
The DNA here is from genome assembly GCF_007565055.1 of Rhinopithecus roxellana. Lineage (NCBI taxonomy): Eukaryota > Metazoa > Chordata > Mammalia > Primates > Cercopithecidae > Rhinopithecus > Rhinopithecus roxellana. The sequence continues at coordinate 53,038,889 of NC_044549.1, forward strand.
CCGAGATGGGGGCATAGAGGTGAAGATAGCCTGGTGCAGAGCAAGACCATCCCCTTCCTTCCTCTGGGTGACTAACCTTGGTTAATGTGGCCTAGGCAGAGAAGAGCCACAGAAAGCCCCAAGAGGGAGCTTGTGAGGGCTGGAAATGAATTGTGCCTGCCCAGTCTAGGCTCCCTTTCTGGAAATCAGAAACCCTGAAAGCAGAGTGTAGGGGAAGCCACGAGGCCTGGAGGTGTGATGGGCATACGTACTTCAGGAGGCTGTTTTGCTCTGGTCTGTGCAGACTGCCAGGAGTCTGGCCTGAGGCTGCTGGCATGGACATTTAACCACAGACAGGCTTTCAAGATTGCCTGCTTCCTCTAGCATGGGACCCGGCCCACTCTGAAGAGGGTGGCTTTGCTGTGTGATGTGGCCACCCGCTGGCCACACACGACTAGGCTTATTTCTCTGATTTATCTCATAACCATGCACAACCCCAGGACCCCTAGGCACTGGACCCAGCCCTGTCCAAGCTGCCAGCAGCATGCTTTTCCCCTGAGCAGCTGGGCAGGAGAGGCCCTGGTGTGGGGTCAGGTCCCACACAACCCTGTCTTATACTCACAACCTTGACTGGGTGACTCAACTCTTCCATCCCTGAGTTTGTCATCTGCAGAAGGGAGCAGTCCTAGCTACCTCCCAGCGATGGTGGTTGAGTTACAGGTCATGTATTTTAAACACACCACCACGGCATCTTGTACCTGGCAGGTTTATGGAGAAGTTGCTGCTGTATAATTCAGACCATGTGTATCTGTGTTTGTGTATGTATATGTGTGTATATACATGTGTGTATGCCCCCTCCGTAAGAAGTTGCATAAGCACAATGGGTAAGTGTTTGGGCTCCCTGGCCAGACTGCCCATATGCCCTTGGAGATGGGTGCCACCTCTCCGTGCCCGCAGGGTATTGAGAGCACTGAATGGGTTCCGTAGACAGCTTAGAACATCACTAACCATATAAACATTCGCTGTTACTACCATTGTCGTTGTCGATGTTGGGGGTGAACAGTAGGTCACTGCTTTCATCTTGTCCCCTCACTGGTGCCCAGAACCTCCCCTGGCTAACATTTTTCTTGAGAAAAGTCATTCATTACTTCATAGGCCATAATTAGAGACATCCGTGGCTGAGAGGCCACAGCCCCCCTGCCCTGACTCACTCCCCGGCGAGTCGGGACGTGGCATCCAACAGGTCTGGGCTGAGGGGCTGGGGTTGGACTGTCTGCCTCTCTCACCCATCCCCAGGAGCTCCCCAGTCCAGGGAACGGGCCAGTGGAGGGTCTCTGGGTCCACCCTGGGGTCAGGCTCTCCAGCCTGGAGGTGGGTATCTCGCAGAGAGGGTCCCAGCAGCAGGCAGGGTGCAGGGCAGGTGACCCTGGCTTGGGGCACTAGGCTTGTCTGCCCTTCTGCCTCCAGCTGCTGAGACTTGTAGATCAGAGAATAACCCGAGACAGTCATTGAAAATGAGCCAGGCACTTTCTTAAGGACCTCACTGTGTCAGCTCCACTAAGTCTCCACAGTCCTGTGAAGTAGATACACTAATTACCCCCATTATAGAGGAAAGGAACCTGAGGCACAGCATTAGTTCCCCCTGTGGTCACACAGCTGGTAAGCAGTAGAGCTAGAATTTCACCCAGGAGCCTGCTTAGAACCCTTGCTTGGCAGAAAGGCCAGGTGGGGCGGGACCGCAGGAGGAAGCTCTTCAAGTTGTGTTCTCTGTTCCTGCGAGGTGTCCATTGCAACACTGTCCTGTAAGGATCTAGTGCCTCACCCAACCATGTCCCTACATAAAACTCCACATACCACCTCCATCACAAGAAAGCATGTTTGGAAAACTGGAGAAGGGAGAAGAGCTTGGTGACCTTCCAGTGACCAGCACTTGGAGTCCCTGGGCTGGGAGAGAAGGGCTGTCTGTGCCTGAGCCCGCAACGGGCTCTGGGACAGAGTATGGATGCATCCACAAGCAGCTCCAGGCCCTTATGTGCTCTCTGGCCCTGTCCTGGGCCTGTCCCACCACCGGGGGCCCATCCTGGACATACAGAACTCGTCTCATGGGAAGGAGCAGGCCTCCTGCTCCTGGCCATTCCCATCTTTGCTGGAGGCCGGGGCTTTGGGGGATGCTTGGGCAGTTGTCTCCCACACTCACAGAGCAAGACTTCCCCATGGTGCAGATGGACTACACACGAGATTAGGTGATCGCCGGGGTGGGGAAGAGTGTGTGGCATAAGGGTGGCCTTGTGGAGGAAGTGGGATTAAGCTGAGACCTCATTGTAAAGATGGCAGACTCAGGTCGTATGGCGCTGAGCCAGAGGCTTCTAGCCAGGATTGGAGTCCCTTGTACCACCTCTCTGACGGGTGTCTGACCTGCCGCGGCTTGCACACCTCCGATGACAGAGAACTCACCACCTCCTCAGCAGCCCTAACCACATGAGAGTGTCCTTCATTGGGTCGGGTATTGGCAGTCATAGTTCTGCCTGCAAGAGAAATCTCTAGCCTCAGCTTGTCAGCCTGTCAGAGGCTTGATGATGGGGATCACATCATCTCCCCAAGGCTGCTTTCCTCCCAGCTGTATCAGTTCTTGATAGGAGCATACTGTTATACTGCTTTCTGGCATACCGTTATTTGGCCTTGGCAAATAGAGTCCATCTCACATGCTAGCTGGGATCAGTTGTATGGAGTGCTGTGTTGGAAGGAGGCTGAAGCTTCATCTAAGCTCTTTAGGAGGGAGTCTGTGATCAATTAGCAATGTCTGCCCAGGAGGAGTGGGTGGTGCATGCATGTGTCCCAGGTCTGCCATCCCTGCCCTCAGGCTCTGGACTGTCTGTGCGCTGTCTTCTGCTGTGTCTGAGAACTGTGGCGGGCAGCAGGGCTATTTTTGCTCCTGGCTTTTTATTCATGTTAGTGACTAGCTTCTCGGCCACATCATGACATCAGCTCGCATTCCTCTTATAGTCCACAAAAAATCCCCAAGTCTTTTTCATAAGAAAAGCCATCAAACTAGATCTTTCCCCCATTTTGACATTATTTCCACTGTGTGCATACAGAATTAATTTCAATCATCCCTTTGTCGATGCTTATTTAGGTTATTTCCAGATGTTTATAATCAGAAACAACACTGCTGTGAACATCCTCATATGTACTGCTGCACGCATTGGTCTTATTTCCTTTGCACAAATCTATGGAAAAGGGCTGGGCAGCAGCCACCTAACTCTCATAGAATGTTCCAGAGACTCTGAACTGCCAGGAATTTCAGGGACTTGGAACAGGTGCCTCAGCCCATTCCTTGGTCTGCATGTGGCCCAGGTGTCTGAGAGATAATAAATTCAGGAGTACAGTTAAGGACTCACCCTGGTGTGTTCCCCAGTCCTGTTCAGTGGGCTGGGTTTGTGGGAGAAGCATCCCCAAGGCAACTAAAGTGGGTGGCGAGATGTCGAGTAGCTGAGCTCAGGAGGTCGGGGCAGGGATATGGGAGCCAGTCTGGCTGTTCTCTAACCCAAAATCCCACCTAGAGACTCATGTATGCTGGTAAAATGTGACTGTCACTTTATAGCCAAGCTCTGTCACTAGGGCATCTGTGTTTCTGCCCTAGAAAGGGAAGGGTTGACATAGGATAGTTCTTCCTGCCCCAGGAAGAAACTGGGTAGAGCTGAGTCCTAATCAGGAAGGTGGGGCTGAGAGCCCAGAGCTTCGGAGTGTTGCTATAGAGCAAAACATCTTCACGAGTTCAGCCAGAAAATAGTCAAGCGCCCACATCATTTAAGTTTGGTAACTTCCTGTACTGATGTATACTCCTTGCAGCAGAGTCCTAGAGTGCCCATAGCTGCATGTACTTGTTAATACTGGGCATTTTCACTTAAATTATCTTTGTGTTTATCAGTTCAGATAAACTCAGAAAAGCCTCTTTTTAAGGGTCTAATACTGCACTGCGTAGCTTCTGATTGGGGCCATCAAGAGGTGATGTCCTCTGGTTCAAAGTAGGTTCATAGCTACATGGAAAATTCCACGCTGTGCTCACTTTTGTCCACGTTTGCTGAAGATCCCTGTAGTGCCACACTGGTTGCAGTAGGATCGCCTAGGCATTTCTTTCTTTTGGGATGGTTTGAAGTTGGGTTTGATTTTTTTTGGAGTGTGGAAGGGCTGCCACATTGCACAAGCTGATGCTATTCAATAGACTCGACAGGACCCGAGGACAAATTGAATGGGGACGTTTGAGTTGGGGAAGGGACTAAACTGATGACCCCTAGGACCCTGGCTCCAGGATAGAAGGGAAGACTTGGTGACTGTCAGACCTTCCCTTCCTGGAGAGGGAGACCCAGCCTCTCCCAAGCATGTTCTGGACCTGCTGACCCAGGGCAGCCAGGAACCCAGGAGTGCCCAGAGCGGAATCTTGGGCTGCCACAGGCCCAGAAAGTCTGCCCCAGGCCACCACCATCGCAATCCTATCCCCAAAGATGCCCTGCCCCAGGGCCTAAAGTCACCCTGCACTACCAGCGCCAGGCACTCCCATCTCCTGCCCATCCTGAGTTCAGTGGCTGCCGCCTGATCTCTTTCCACAGCCCCGTCTGCCCCACACCACGGCCAACTGGGAACAAAGGCCCCTCTCAAGTTCTCAGGCAGGCCTGGGCCCTCCCTCACCCCCCACCGTCAGGGAAGGATGCCCTGCTCTGCCTGCTCACTGTGGTTTCAGGCCAGGTTAGAAAGGGCTTGGTGAAGGGTGGAATTCCTTCGGACTTGAGGTGAACATTGCTCCTTCATCCTGGGTCGGGGGGCAGCACAGTGAGGGTCCCGCACTCCTCTCCCTGGCAGAGCCTCCCAGCAGCTCAGCAGCAGCTCAGCAGCAGCCTGTGGGCCACCAAGGGGCTTCCTGCTTCAGCTCCAGGGACCTGCAGGGAAACCACCTGTCCATCTCTGTGCTTCTGTGAACCTGGGGTGATGAGACTGTTTTGAATCCTCCTCTTAGGAGTGAAGGCCTGGCTGAATCTCTTTAAGGACGAGCTGTTTTTTCCTGTCACTCTTTTGCTTGGAAGCACAGATTTGGCCCCTGACTGAAGTATTTCCAGTCCAGGGCGCGTGTGATGTGTCCCCAGGCTGCAAAGATGAGGCGAGACAGAGGGAGGTGCACAGGCCTGGAGCAGAGGCGTGGGCTCTGGGGTCAGACAGTGTGGGATGGGCTTCCCAGCTGAGGCTGTCACTCCCCTGCAACCTGAGGCTCTGGGGCCTGAAGTCTGAGATGGAGACTCATTTGCTCCTTTGTACAGTTGATTAGGTTGGTGAGTATTGTGAGGTGCTGCTCAAAGCTTTAGCAATAGAATGGGAGGATTTTCAGATCCGTTCTCCCCCTTTCCCCCTACTAAGGCACACACACCAGGCCCAAAGGAGGCTGCTGTGGGTGGGGGCTGCAGGGGAGGGAGTTGGGAGACTCTTATGATGTGGAGAATCTTTTTTTTTTTTTTTTTTTTTTTTTTTTTTGAGACGGAGTCTCACTCTGTCGCCCAGGCTGGAGTGCAGTGGCCAGATCTCAGCTCACTGTAAGCTCTGCCTCCTGGGTTTTTGCCATTCTCCTGCCTCAGCCTCCTGAGTAGCTGGGACTACAGGCACCCGCCACCTCGCCCAGCTAGGTTTTCTTTTTTTGTATTTTTTAGTAGAGATGGAGTTTCACCGTGTTAGCCAGGATGGTCTTGATTTCTTGACCTCGTGATCCACCCGTCTCGGCCCCCCAAAGTGCTGGGATTACAGGCTTGAGCCACCCACCCGGCCGATGTGGAGAATCTTGAAGGGTGGTGTTCCTCAGATGGCTTGAAGGCATTGAGTCTAACCCACTGTGTTACTGATAGGGAAACTGGGGCCTTGTAGGGAGGGGCAGCCTGCCCTGATTCTCAGTCCAGTGAGGGCAGAGCCAGGCAGAGAGCCCTGGGCCCCTCTCTTCATTCAGGCTCTTGCTCAGGAAGAGGCCTCTGTCATGGCCCAGCTCCTGGGGAGTGGGATGGGCATCCCCTGCCTGACCCTGGAGGCTAGAGCCAGAAGTCTTGCCCTAATCTGCAGGCCGGAAAGCAGGTGCCGAGATCCACAGCCCAGCCCTGGCTCACGGCAGAATTGGCAGCAAAGAGCCGCCACTCCCTACCCCCTGGGCCACTGACTATGCTCTCTGCTCCAGGCCGCCTGCTGGGGCCCCCAATCCAGGCTTCCCTGGAGCCAATGACAGTCACATTCTGCACTGGGCTCTGGGGTCCTGCAGGCCTCATGAGGAGCGGCAGGGACAGAAGCAGAGCAGAGCAGGGCTGGACTCGCTGCCCCAGGCTGCTGTGTGCAAGGCCTTCCATTGGTCTGAAGAAGGCACTGGGAGGGAGGATTGCAGCTGCGTGGGGTCCGTGTGCCCACCTCTCTGCTATGCCCACCTATTGGGACCTCCATTCCGGCCCCTGGGAGAGAGGGTCTTTCAAGGTCCTTCCAGCCCAAGGTTGAGTGATCTGACAGGGACAGGGTACCTGGCAGACTGACTGGACATTGTGTTGGAAACTGTGACGTAACTCTCTCCCTTCCCTGCTCGTCCTACACTGAGAAGCCACCTGCAGTGGAAACCAGCGTCTGCACACAGTGAAAAGGCTTGTGAGTTCCGAGTCGGGATGAGCTCGTCAGCCTGTCCCACACGGCCCCATCAGGGGCCCTGCTCCCCCATGGTGCTTGGAGACGTCAGAGGAATGTGTACATGTTGCAGGGACAGAAGGTGGTGAGGCGGAGGGGAACATCACGTCTCAGGGTCCCACCACTTGGGCTTGAACTCTGACTCACCTACTTCCTACCTGGGTCACTCTGGCACCCCCTGTAGGCCTCAGTCTCCTCACCTGGAAACGGGGAGGTGATGGTTCCTCTTTGTAGACTGCTTTCAAGATTTAGAGAAAATGTGTATACAGCATTGTATGAGTTTCCGGACTCGCCGTGACAAACACCACACACGGGTGCCTTCGACCACAGATGTTTATTGTCGCACAGCTCTGGAGGCTGGAAGTCAGGGATCAGGGTGTAGGCAGGGTGGGTTCCCCGACGGCCCCTCTCCTTGGCCTGCAGGTGGTCTTCTCCTCCTTGGGTCCTCGCATGCTGCTCCCTCTGTGTGCGTACATGGCCTCATCTCCTCTGCCTACAAAGACACCAGTCAGGCTGGATCAGGACACCCCAGTGACTTTATTTTAATGTCATCACCTCCACAAAGACCCTGTTTCCAAAACACAGTCCCGTGCTGAGGTGCTGGGGGCCAGGGCTTCAGCACACACATATGGAGGGCACAGTTTACTCACGGCAACCACCAGCACAAGGGCTGGCCCTATGTAGGCATACAGTACAGAATCACTTTTGTTAATTATTGGAACTTTTTTTTTTTTGATGGAATCTCCTTCTGTCGCCCAGGCTGGAGTGGAGTGGCACAATCTCGGCTCACTGCAGGCTCAGCTTCCCAGGTTCACGCCATTCTCCTGCCTCAACCTCCTGAGTAGCTGGGACTACGGGCGACCGCCACCCAGCTAATTTTTTGTATTTTTTTTAGTAGAGACGGGGTTTCACCATGTTAGCCAGGATGGTCTCGATCTCCTGACCTCGTGATCTGCCCACCTCGGCCTCCCAGAGTGCTGGGATTACAGGCGTGAGCCACCGTGCCCGGCGTTTTTTTAAAGTTTTTAAATCAGTGGTGTATTTAATGCAGGTGGTAGGAGAGAAAGTGACAGAACTGGCTGAGTCAGTAATTGCTGAGCACCTGCTCTGTGCCAGGCACTGCTCTGGGCTCTAGAGATGATCAGCAACCCAGTGACCAAAACTGCCATCCTCAGGGAGCTGGTATTTGCATGTGGGTGATGAACAGTGAGCAAAATCAATGAGGAAGGTGTATGGGATGTCAGAGGGTGGTGCACTTCACAGAGAAACTGAATTCGAGTGAGTGGGGTGCTGAGTGGAGGGGCTTTGCAGGGTCCTGCCAGCTGCATGTGTGGACTCAACTGTTGGGTGTGAGAAGAGTGGGCATGGGGGCTCCTCCAGGAGCATGGTGGGGTTGCGCCCCATGGCCCGGCATCGTGTTCGGGTTTCCTGCTCACCAGAAGCTTCTCGCCTCTCTCTCCTCTGCAGCGTCGAGGGCGAGGCCCCCAGCAGCGAGACTGGCACGTCCTTGGACAGCCCCTCGGCCTACCCCCAGGGCCCCTTAGTGCCTGGTTCCAGCCTGAGCCCAGATCACTACGAGCACACGTCCGTGGGAGCCTATGGGCTGTATTCGGGGCCGCCGGGGCAACAGCAGCGCACGCGGAGGCCCAAGCTGCAGCACTCGACCTCCATCCTGCGCAAGCAGGCCGAGGAGGAAGCCATCAAGCGCTCACGCTCACTCTCTGAGAGCTATGAGCTCTCCTCGGACCTGCAGGACAAGCAGGTAGGCGAGCACAGCCCCTCGGGCCACACATGCGAGCACAGGGCAACTCTGCCCACCATGTATGCCCCCACCAGGCATGGTGGCAGCTCTCTCCCATAGACTCAAGTTGGGGTGCATGTGGGCTGAGGCTGAGGACTCTGCCCCAGTTCCGGCTCCACCTGTGGCTGCTCTCAGGAGCCTCTTGCCCCAGCTGGCTCTTGCTGGCGTGTGTGAAGGACCTGGATTGTCTGGCATTCCTTCTGGGGACTTCCAGAGAGTCGTCTTCAGATGAGGCCTTTGCCATGGCCCGGGTTCCACATCCTGCGTGGCCCAGATCTGGGGGACCATGATAGGTATCTGAGCCCAATGTCATCGGGACACACTGGGTACGTGGCAGGCCACTGAGGTTGTAAAGACCCAGGAGAGGGCTGAGGGAAGGAGGTCCGTTGACAGCATGAACAGCACAAGCTCTGGGAAGAACCTCATCTACGGCCAGCCAGGGGAGGCTGCTTGCTGTACCCCTCCTGGCTCACACCTCCTTACTCCTGTGGGAAATCCCCCCACTGAAGACTGCACCCCTTCCCCAAGGGCCTTGGCCCTTAGAGGTGGCCCAGACCCACAGTGTGCTTAGGGCTGGGCTCGAGGGAGGACAAGAGGCAGCCTCTCGGAGTTGAACCAGGAGAGGAGAATCCTGGGGTACAAAGGGAAGAGCGAGGACCTGAGCAGTCCCTGGGGAGGCCAAGAGCTCTTGCTTCTAAGTCCCTCCAAGTGCATGTGCACAGTAGGTGTTTTAATAAGGATCTGAGTGAATGAACAGATGGGTGAGTGAGGGAGTGAGCGAGCCAGTGCATGGACAAGCCCCATAGCAGTTTCAGGCTTCAAGAGAACCCAGGCTCCCAGGCAGCAGCTCTGCAAGCTTGCAGGGGCAGGCTGGGGAGGGCTGTCAGACTCTCCCCAGCTCCTGGGCACTGAGCTCTAGACAGCTCCTCCAGATGCCCAGGTGGCCGCCTCTGCCCCTGCTGGCCCCAGGGCCCTTTCCCATCTTCCCCAGACTCCATGCTGCAGAAGCTACCTGGCCTTCACTCCCATCCACACCCATCCTGTGGCCCCGCCCGCCCTCTGCTTGCTCCCAGATCTTCCTAGTTATCCTTTTTCTTTAAAAACAATTTTTGGGGGTTTTATTTGTTTATATTTGCTGGGAGTATAGATTCAAGTTCCCCTGAATATGTGCTCCCCTTTTTGTCCTTTAAAGAGTATAGTTCTAGGCCTGGTGTGCCCCAACTTCCTAAGGGAGTGGTGCAGATACTGCCTGGGGTTGCGGGATCATCCCCTCTCTTGACAGGGAATCCCCCATCAGCCCCCTCCTCACCTGGCTGTCGGTGCTGCCCTGCAACTTAGGCCAGGCCAACACAGTGCAGAGCAGCTTCTGTTCCCTTTATCCGTGATGCCCACATCCAAAGTGGACCACGGTTTATAGTAAGAGATGTTGGCAACAGAGCCATTTAAACAGAAAGGAGAAAGGTTAGGACTTAATAGAGGCCTTTGAAGAGAATTATATGCTTACTGTGGGCCTAATAGGACTCCAGCTATTCATTTTCATTCCATGCATATTATCTGAACGCCCGCCACACACCAGACACTGTGCTGGGTGCCCGTGACCGAGGCAAGGCCCCTGCTCTTGAGCTCCACTGTGGCACAGGAGCTGGACAGGAGCAAGTTTTTCCAGAAAGTGATGCAAACTCTAGGGATTCTAAAAATTGGGAAAGAAATCAGGCGGCTATGGGAGGTGACAGCATTGGGTAAGGCTGGTTGGGAAGACCTCTCTAAGGTGACATTAGAGCTGGCTGTTCCAGGAAGAGGCAACAGCTGGTGCAAAGGCTACTGAGTGTGTATGATGGAAAGGAAGGCCCGGAAGAGGTACCAAAGAGGTGAGAGGGAGGAGGCGACATCAGGGACCACTGAGCATTCGATGCTCCACCAAGCTTCCTGGAAAACTCAGCAAAAGTGGGAATGGGACAGATTGCATGGGAATCACTAGATGAAAAAGTAAGGTGCCCGATTCCATGAGGAGTTTTAAATCTGCATAACACAAAGTCCGTTTAGTGAAAGGACCCCAAGGGCTAGTCTCCTGTGCTCTTCTGGCCCCTGGCCCACTGTGCTCTTCTGCCCCCTGGCCCACTGTGCCCTTCAGTGGCTTTCTGTCCCTGAAGCAGGAGACTTGAGTGGGTGTCAGGTACTGTCCGTGTCCCAGTTCCTCTTCTGCACTGCTCAGAAGTTTGCCTTGAAGGGACAAGTGAGGGACGGATAGGGGAGCCCTGGCCACGGGTTCGACTCCTCTATCCAGGAACCACATGCCCTGGGCCAGCGGCTTCCCTCCCCCGAGCGTCTTGTCCTTGCTGAGAAGTAGGGTAGCGAAACCCCTCAGGAGAGCAGAAGCTGCTGTGAGATGGGATGAGGGTGTGGGGGTCCCCAGCACACATAGTAGATGGGCACATATTAGTAGAATCCCCTCCACTGGGTCCCAGGAAACTTTTCGACCAGGCCTGGCAATAGTTCCATCCCAGAAAGAAGAATGACCCACTGTAAGTTTGGGGACGAGGAAGAGCAGCCCCAGGTCCATGTGTGGGGACCCTTGGGAGAAGAACTGCCAGGGGCTCTGGTGAACAAACGCAGAGCCCATTGCTGCCTTACTGAAGTCCCTTCGCCCCCAATACACACAGATTTGGGCAGGAGGTCTCAGGAAAACAGGGTGGCTGCCTGGTCTGCGAGGTCCGGAGCCAGCAGGCGAGAAGGCCCTGCGGGGAGCTCTAGGCCTGAGCTGGAGGTTCTGGTGCTTGTGCTGCCCACAAAGTAGAGTGAGGGAAGAAAGGCTTCCCAGATCCCAGCCTCGGGTCTCTTATCGGCCCCACGGGCTTTCTAAGCTCCACTCACAACCCAAAAAATGGAAACTTTCTGCTTACAGTTGTGGAAGTGAGGTCATTTCTTGGATGACGTTCAGTAACAGGGTGAGAGAAAAAACAGACTCTGGCCTGGGATTGGAAAAGTCATTTTGATCTGCTCCCCTCAAGCCCCCCTCAGCTCTTCTCCTCCACCCAGCCTGCTGGGACCACCCAAAGCCAGGCGGCATGCATGGGCATGCAAGGCCTTATGTGGCCCTGAGCCAGTCTCCCTGGTGCAGGCTGCAGCCTTCAATTTGTTGGATGTCTGTTTGGCATTGTTTCAGTTCTGCGCCTGCGGCTGCCTGCTCTCCTTGACAGACCCCTCGATCCTCGAGTGCAAGGACCTCCATGCCTCCCATTCCACCTCCAGGTGTGACGTGATGCCCAGCATGTAGTGGGCATCTGGGACCATACAGGCAGGTGTAGCGCTTTGCCTGGCTCCTAGCCCCACATCACATGCCCATGCCACCCCAGCACCCCAAGAGGCCTGGCTTCACGGAGAAGCCAATTCCTTATCTTGGCCGCAGGAATGTGTTCATTGTCCACTCAGGAGCAAGGTGCAGGGAGCGGCCCTCAGGGCCCTCCTTGGGCACGGGTGCCTCAGAAATTCAGGAGGTCTGTGTGTCCCATGGAAGCACCCGGGGTTCACCCCATCCCCTCCCTGCATGTAGCCCAGCCCTCACAGGAATGAGCCGTGCAGCCCAGACAAGCCATCAGGAATGGCGGTGCTCATGAGGGAAAGCCAGCTCCGGAGCCTGGAGGCCTCTTGAGTATGTGTTGAGTCTCTTCTCTGGGCCACAATTTGCCCATCTGTAGAGCAAGGGAGCTTGGGGGCTTTACAAACTGTAAATCCCTTCCCAGAATGCAGCTGAGTGTCTTTCCAGCCCAGCTACCCCTGTGCTTGGCATGTGCCAGCCCTTGGCCTCTGTCTCCGGGGCTCACCACAGTCATAGGTCCCAGCACTATGCCATTTAATAGACGAGGAAACCGAGGAAGTGCATGGGCTCAGGGCTTATTCTGGGTCACCCAGCTACCAAGGGGCATAGCCCAGATTAGAACTCAGGCACCTGGCGTCGAAGCCTGCTTCTCAGTGCAGCAGACCCCACAGGTCTCCCTGAAACTCAGTGACGCCTCTGGCCACCAGAGCTGCCTGGTTGGTGCTGTGGAAAGGAAATGAGTCCAGCAGCCTGTGGGCCTTGCTGGAATCTTTAGCCTGTCTCTTGACCTGTGCATACTTCTTCCAGGGTCTCCAAATGGGTTTCATTAGATGGCATACCTCAAAAATGCGTCAGGGCCAGGGGCTTCTGTGACCCAAGACACTGGGACACTCAGCATAGTGTATCTCACTGCCTTTTAAAGTTTCTTGAGGCTCTGCCTGGTGGATCATCTGAGGTCAGGAGTTCAAAACCAGCCTGGCCAACATGGTGAAACTCCATCTCTACTAAAAATACAAAAATTAGCTGGGCGTGGTGGTGTCTGTAATCCCAGCTACTCAGGAGGTTGAGGCAGGAGGATCGTCTGAACCCAGGAGGCAGAGATTGCAGTGAACTGAGATCATGCCATTGCACTCCAGCCTGGGTGACAGAGCGAGACTCTGTCTCAAAAAAAAACAAAAACAAACAAACAAACAAAAAAACGGGTCTGAGAGGAAAAACATGGTTGCACTCATTTTAACTTGGTGCTTCTCTATCCAATTTGACCTCGGGACTCATATTTTGCATAAGCCCACCAGCATCCCTCAGCAGTTGCTTTGACCAACTTTGGGACCTTCCCAGGTTGCATAGCTGCTTGGCTAGGAAGTGGGAAGGAGTTTGGTAGATGTCTCACTGTGCCCACATGCAGGGCTGTTCTCATTCTCCTCTCCCACCCCCAGGTGGAGATGCTAGAACGAAAGTATGGGGGGCGCCTGGTAACTCGCCATGCGGCCCGCATCATCCAGACAGCGTTTCGCCAGTACCAGATGAACAAGAACTTCGAGCGCTTGCGCAGCTCCATGTCAGAGAACCGCATGTCGCGCCGGATCGTGCTGTCCAACATGAGGATGCAGTTCTCCTTTGAGGGGCCTGAGAAAGTGCACAGCTCCTACTTCGAGGGGAAGCAGGTCTCAGTGACTAACGACGGCTCCCAGCTGGGAGCCCTGGTGCCCCCTGAGTGTGGTGACCTCAGTGAGCCGACTACCCTCAAGTCTCCGGCCCCCTCCAGCGACTTTGCGGACGCCATCACTGAGCTGGAGGACGCCTTCTCTAGGCAAGTGAAATCACTGGCCGAGTCCATCGACGATGCCCTCAACTGCCGCAGCCTGCACACTGAGGAGGCACCAGCCCTGGATGCGGCACGGGCCCGGGACACCGAGCCCCAGACAGCCCTGCACAGCATGGACCACCGCAAACTGGACGAGATGACGGCCTCGTACAGCGATGTCACCCTGTACATCGATGAGGAGGAGCTGTCTCCCCCTCTGCCCCTCTCGCAGGCAGGGGACCGCCCGTCCAGCACCGAGTCAGACCTGCGGCTGCGGGCTGGGGGCGCAGCCCCAGACTACTGGGCCCTGGCCCACAAAGAGGACAAGGCCGACACGGACACGAGCTGCCGGAGCACGCCGTCGCTGGAGCGGCAGGAGCAGCGGCTGCGGGTGGAGCATCTCCCGCTGCTCACCATCGAGCCACCCAGCGACAGCTCTGTGGACCTCAGTGACCGCTCAGAGCGGGGCTCACTCAAGAGGCAGAGTGCCTATGAGCGCAGCCTCGGCGGGCAGCAGGGCAGCCCCAAGCATGGTCCCCACAGCGGCCCCCCAAAGAGCCTCCCCCGGGAGGAACCTGAGTTGCGGCCCCGGCCCCCCAGGCCCCTAGACAGCCACTTGGCCATCAATGGCTCAGCCAACCGGCAGAGCAAGTCTGAGTCGGACTACTCAGATGGCGACAATGACAGCATCAACAGCACATCCAACTCCAACGACACCATCAACTGCAGCTCCGAGTCATCGTCCCGTGACAGCCTGCGGGAGCAGACGCTCAGCAAGCAGACCTACCACAAGGAGGCCCGCAACAGCTGGGACTCGCCCGCCTTTAGCAACGATGTCATCCGCAAGAGGCACTACCGCATTGGCCTGAACCTCTTCAACAAGTGAGTACCATTGGTGACCCTGCAGGGTAGGCGGCCATGGCTTGCTGGGCCTCGGCAGGTGGGCATGGCTGGATCCTTCCAAGCACAGAGCTTGAGGTCCAGCGTGGCCTGTGAGCATAGGAAGCTGCCGTGCAAGGTTGGTGGCTAGGATGCTGCCAACCTGTGCACTGAGGATCCAGCCCTTCCTGGAGCTGCTGTTTGGGACAGCAACACAGACAGGCTGAGCAGGGGCAGAATGGGAGCTTTCTGTGCTGAAGCAACTTGAGTCCCAGGCTCTTCCATCCCATCACTCCCGAGTCCACCATAGCAAGTGGATGGGCCATGCCCTGCCCAGCTTTGGATGTCAGGCTTAGGGGTGATGTGGGACACAAAGGACTTTGAGCAGGGGTATGACTGGTTGTGTCATTGGGGGCAGGAGCAGACAGGCGAGACCCAGGGCTATGTCTTGTGGGGGACGCAGACCAGACCTGGGCCATGTCTGGGGGTAGGAGTGCTCAGGGGCAGTTGGCCAGACCCAGAACCGTGTCCTGGAGGGAAGGAACTCAGACAGACGCAGGCCAGACCCATGGCTGTGTCTGGGGGTCTTGGGGAGCTGCATGAGTTGGGTTCATGGAGTGACTACTCCCCGAGGGGGTCCTGGAAAGGTGCCATCGACCATCCTGACAGCAGATCCAAGGAGCGATGGGTATTTAAAGCAGACTATTCTTAGCACAGCTAAAAATAGCAAGAGGAAGGGGAGGAGGGCTGAGCACTTGGCCTGAGTAATGTGCAGGCTCCTGTCCAACCTGAGATTTCTCGTTATTTCCACTCCCTGGGCCACTGGGATTTGGCCTCATCAGATGCTGGCCTGGGACCAACTCCCCTGGGCTGGTGGTTCCTGACACACATCCGGAGAGCCAGGGGCAGACGACAGTTTTCCCAGAAGGTCAAACTAGGGTGGTGAATGGCGCAGTGGGACCTGGCCATCTCAAAGCCAGTGTCGAGCTGCCTCCCTGTTCTGTCTGCCCCCTGTTCTCTCTACTCCTAAACTGGGGGATAGCCATTCCTGAGACACATGGAAGCACTATCTTGGGGTGTCAGAGAGGCCTGTCTCAGGAAGAGCCTCTGGGGAATGGTGCATTCGTTTGGGGCCAGCCAGGGGCAGTGGCTTACTGGTTTGCTCAGCTAAGAACTAAGAGTCTTGGACATCTCACATCTACCAGGATGGAGTCTTGGACATCTCACATCTACCAGGATGCTCTCTTCTGTGCTTCTGATCTGCCTGTGGCTTGCTGCAGAGTACGGCTGCTCTCACTGCTGCACAGGCTACGGCCGGAGCAATGCGCTGGACAGGGGAGGGTTGCGTCCTACTGGCCCACCTCACACGGTCCCTGAAGTCTGTCCCCACTGCTCCTGGGCACAGCCCAGCTCCAGGATCATCTCTCAACCCAGGCCCATGTCCCGTAGAGGGGAGGCTGGGATAACCAGGGGCCCCTGCAGAGTGGACAGGTGGAGACCAGCAGTGGGGAGACAGGAAACCAGGAAAAACCACTTTCCTCAACCAGCCAGCTTTGGTCTGTGTAGATTCTTTCTTATTCAGTTAACTTTTAATTCTCTGTGTAGCACGTGAACACATTCTTCACAGAAAATGCTTGCCTTGCAGCTCAGGATAACATCCTCTTGGACTCAGCATGTTGCAGTCTCTCCTTCCAGATTTTTTTCCTGTGCATTTGTGTGCACTCCTGGGAAATCTAGACAGCCATGGTTAAGAACACAGCTTGGGGCCCGGCTGTCTGGCTTTAAATCCTGGCTGTCCCCCGTCCTATCTGTATATCCTTGGGCAGCAAAGCCCCCCGTCCCACAGTGGCCACATCTGTGAAATGGGCTAATGCCAGGGGCACCCTCCTCCCAGGGTGGTGAGGGTGAAGCGTTGGTCCGTGTGAAGTGCTGAGAGCAGGACGTGGCACAGGATAGGGCCTTACTATGTATTAGCTGCTACTGTTGGATCCTTGCTGACATCAGTCGGGGCCTGGGACTGTGACATTGTCTTATGAGGGTATCGCTGGGCTCTGCACACAGGCTGCTTTGCGCCTGTGTGCTGCTGAGTGTAGTCCCCACTGTGGCTATAGGTTATTTGGCCAGTTGCTTCTAGCTTTTCACAACTAGCACTAGTGTGACAGTGGTTGTGATACTTATACACACGCCTGGGAGGCCCCCTGATCAGATGGCTGGAAGTGGAATTGCTGGGTCTTGGCACGTTTTTAATTGAAGTAGGAACTGCCCTTTCCCTTCCCTTTCTCTGGCCTTGCACCTGTGTACCACCTCCACTTCTCTCCCTGCGGGGTGGTATGTCCCGGCCTTTGCCCAGCCTCCAGCACAGCTCTCAGTTTCCACCCCTTCCCAGCAATGAAGCAGTGAGCATTCCTGGCACAGGCCTCTGTCTGGAGGGATGCCCCCTTAAAGGGAATCATGTACCAAAGTGGGAGAGCCAGCAGCAGGCAGGGAGGAAGAACAGAAACGAAGCCTGAGAAAGTGGTGTGGGTTGGCAGTGAGGGCATCCCCGGGGCTGCCGAGGTCTACCAGGCATCCAGATGTTCCTCTGGGCATCTGCTGCTTACTCTCACCCGGCCCAGCTGACAGCCACACAGCTGATCTGGCTGGCGGTGCTGTGGGAGGGCGGGGGTGCAGGAGCCAGAGGCAGGAGGATTTCAGCCCTGGCTCTGCCACCTATCAGCTGCGGGACCTGGGGCGACTCCCTGAACTCTCTGAGTCTCACTGCCTGCACCTGGAAAATGTTTGTGCAGTGGATGGCAGCTGTTGTGGTCAGCGAGAGCTTCTGTGTCCAGAGTGAGTGCCAAGGGAAGGGAGCTTCCAGGGCTGGGCTTTAGGAAGACCCAAACAGGCATTTTGATGGGCCAAGCAGTCAAATAACAAGAATGGCTAATCCTTCTATGTGCTGACGGTGCACCAGGCGCGTTTCCCAGGGCCTGTCGTGCGCTAATGCACGTTTCCCTGTGCAGTGGGTGAGCTGAGTCTCGCACAGTTGGTAGGCGACTAGGGACGTCACACCCTGGCCACTTGGCTCCTGAACACATCCTCTTAAAATCTGTGGTGTAGGAACTGCTACCACAGGTATACCCCTGGACTCCCTACCTCCTCACTGGATGACAGATCTGTAAACTGGGTCCAGGAGGCAGAGCCACACCATTTGTGGGAGGCCATGCAGCCCTGCAGCACGTGGAGCTGGGGCAGGTGCCCAGCAGGGACGTCACTGAGTCTATCACCTCTGCATTAGAACCCCACCCCAGCGTCTCCTGCTCCTATACCTGGTACACGCCCTCAGGGGTACATGCCTGGCTATGTCCACTTCCTCTCTGTCACATTCTTCTCTGAAATGAGCCCAGGTGACCATGTCACAGGTGAGCCACCCCAGACCTCTCCCGCCTCTGCAAGAGCATCCTTGGCCCCAGAGCTGCTTCGTGATGACACGGGCACCCTCAAAAAGGAGTGAGAAGCTTGTCTTTGAGGAACATGTATGCAGGGCCTGGGTGGCCACCTGGTGTTACAGTGTGGTTGGACTGCTTGGCTAGGAGCTTTTCACAGGGGCCCCTGAGGCCCTTCCAGCACAGGGCCCTGTACCTGGAGCCAGCCCCCTTTTGTGGACCTGGCCTCCCCTACACTCGGTGCCCAGCCCCTGGGTCCCAGCAGCCTCGGGTCCCATCCACCTGCTGGAGCTACTGCAGGAGGGAGGCAGAGGATGCTGTCGCTGGGATCCTGCAGGTAGCGTGACTGTTTCACCCTTCCAGTGCACCCACAGGGGGCCATTCCCCTCCACCTGTGGGAACAGGGCTCAGAGAGTGCCCCTGATCTGCATGCTCTAGCTCTGTGCTCCTTGTGTTTAACGTGTCTGCTGTCGTTGATAAAAATAGCAGTGAGCAGAGCCGGCCTGTGCAGAGCCTGGACCAAGTGCCAGGCCCCATGCTGAACACCTTCCGCCTGTTGTCTCACTGAATCCCCACAGCCATCCTGGGAAGCGTAGGTGCAGGCAGCCAGGCTGAGAGCCCAGGCCCAAGCTCAAGGCCACACACCAGAAGTGCTGGCCCAGAGCATGTGCAGTGCTGCTCCCGTAGCCTGCGGTGCTGATGGTGTAAAGGATGGGCTCTCTTAGGAGCACTTTGAGCTGGGTCTTTGGAGGTTGGGACCCCACTCCCCTAGACACGGGCCACTGTGGCCTGTGGCCCTTGATGCTACCCACAGCCCAGGATCCTGAGCTCTAGCCTGGGTCTGAGATGGCTGGTGCTGAGCCTCAGAGAAGACAGCGCCAAGGGAAACTCTGCAGGGGGTGCTGGCCACACTTCAAAGGGTGATTCTCATGCCTTCTCTCTGGGATCGATACCAGGGAAGCCACTTGGGTTCACGCTACTGGAAAGTGCGGTTCTAAAAGTAAGAGCTGGATGGAGCAGGCAGCCTCCGGAGGTGGCGAGCTTGCTGGCCCGGGCAGTGTGGGAAAGGCTGGAAGTGGCACCTCTCTGCAGGACCCCGGGGGGACTGGAGTCTGGGTTGCTGCATTGGAAGGGCATTTCCAGGTATGCAGGGACTCTCCGAATGTTGAATTTGGTGAGTCTGTCTTCACCCGCACAAGCAGTTACCAGCTGGGCTCAGACCTCTGACCACAGAGATCCTTGGGCACTCCAAACCCTGCGTTGGGCTCTGCGTTAATCATGGCCTTCTCTGTTTCATGTGACAGGAACTCTATCAAACTGGGTTAAGCAAAGAGGCTTTACTGGTTTATGGACCTGAAAAGTCCCGGGTATTTCTTGGCTCCATCTGCCTCAGGGTTGGCCCTGCCCGTTGCCAGATCCTCCCTGACCCAGGACAGGAGGACCATCCGAGGACCCCAGGCCTGTAGTCTGATCTCAACCCCAGTAGGAGGAAGAGAGATTCTCCTCCCCTCGTCGGCTCCTTCTGGCTCTCGTGCTTCTCCCTGAACCACTTACTTGGGCAAGCAGGATGCAGGGCTCTATGACTGGCCTGGAGCAGAGAGTAGAATCTGCCCACTGGCTCTTAGGGCCTGAGCTGGAGGGTACGCTGGGAAACCTGGAGGCTGAAGCTAGGTGCTTGGGCATCCATCCACTTCCACGTCTCTTAGGCATCCTGAACAGTTAAAAAGGACTGCAGCCAGGCACAGTGGCACATCCCTGTGGTCCCAGCTGCTTGAGAGGCTGAGGCAAGAGGATCACTTGAAACTAGGAGTTTGAGGCCAGTCTAGGCAACATAGTGAAACCCATGTCTTAGAGAGAGAGAACCCTTTTCTGGATCCTGCACACCCCTGCTGGGAAAATATCAGGGTAAGCACTCAGTGCTTGGCTTCAGCAGGTACGTGTTCCCCACATGCAATCCACAGCCTTGCAGCAGCTCTTCCTCAGAGCCTCACACAGCTCTCTCTCGTCCCACCAGCAGCTCAGCTTGCAGCTGAAAGACGAGAGATGTGTGTGCAGGAAGTGACTGGTGCCGTCTGTGCTCACCTGTCACACTTGAATCTGAACCAGCATCTGATGTGAGGAAAAGCTGGCTCAGCCAGCTTTAGAGGAGGCAGCTAAGGCCAGACCTGGGAGCACATAGCAGGGATGGAGTCAGAAGCCTCCGACAACACTGCCTGCTGGGGCATTTTAGGGGGCAGCAGGGCCAGGGGTACACAGGTGGGTCAGGTATAGATGGTGAGAATGTTACAGGCAGCACCTGTTAATGCTGGATCCTTACAGGGTAGAACCAAGAAGAGCTAAAGAAAGAGTAACGGGTGTACACAGAGGGACTGTGGGGATGAGTCACTGCAGAGTTGGACAGAGTGGATTTTCAGCAGCAGGAAGGGCATCTGGAGGGTAGAGGGAATTTTTAGGGACTTCTGGGGCAGAAGCATGAATTATAAGTCGCAGCACCCTTCATCTTGCTGGAGCCAGTTTTTTGACCCTTCTATGCCCCCATTTTGTTACCTTTCAAGATTTTTGCATTGGCCGTTCCCTCCACCAGGGACCTGCCCAGGCCCAATGCCATCTCGTCAGGGCGGGCTTTCCTACCCGTCCTTCTGCCCCTTCCAGCTGAAGTCGGTGCCATCCCAGCTTTCTGTGGCATCACCTTGGGTGGATTCTTCCAGCCCAGGCCTCTTCTTCCAGCTGTGAAGCCTGAAATGGTTTCTGAGGCCTGAGGTATGGTGCTTTACGAGTACGAACTCATGGATTCTTCACAGTAACTCTGTTGTGTGAACTGTTGTCATCCCCATTATACAGAGACAGAGAGGCTAAGTTACTCACCCTGGGTTGCCCAGCCAGAAGTGGAGCTGAGACGGAAGTACGGGCTTCTTGGCTCTCCCAGCCATGCCCCTGATGCTTGTGCTGTAGCATATTCTTAGAGTTTATCTCCTTCTGTATCCCTCTCTTAACTAGAAAGCATGTTTTTTGAGGATGGGGACCATAACTGTGCTAGCATAGCACCTGGCCAGGGTAGGTGCTTGATAAATGTTTGTGGAATGAATGAAGGAGGTGGGTGTCCATAGGGGACCGCACAGCTTCCCCCTTGAAGTGACACAGACCCCTCAGCTCACAGTTCAGTGGCTGAAGCATGTCCTGCAGCCCACTCCCCAGGGCAGGCGGGAAAGTAAAGTCCTGTTGCGAGAGGAGGCGGTGGGGGTCCGAGGCCACACTAATGGGCCACCTTTGGCCTGTGTGATGCTTGGCAGACCTCGTGGAGCTCTGTGAGGTGGGGCGCAGGTGGATGGAGAACTCGCCACCCAGCAGGGCCACTAAGGACAGATTGGGGAAGGAAGGGCTTCATTACACAGGCTAGGAGTAGGGGAGGGTAGCAAGGTCTAGGTAGCAGGTTTCTGCGATATCGCCCTTGAGGCCTGCCGGGTGGAATCCATTCCCTGCACTAGGTTCAGGCTAAAAGCTGATGCCATCCTGGACCCACTGCTCCTTGTCCTTCTTGTTCCTACCACCACTGTCCCCACCTCGGCCACCCCCCACCCAGATCCATCAGCAAATATCGACACCTCTGCCCTCAGACTGTGTCCTCGACCCATTCCCCTCGCACCTCTGCTGCAGCATGGCTGGGTGCCCACAGGAGCCCCTCACTCAGCTGCCAGCTGGGCCCTGGTCCGCGACCTCCTCAGCATGGCATCGCCCATGTGGACTTAGGACCCCCATCACCCCCCTCTTCACAGCACGCCGGGGCTTCTCAGCCCACTCGGGAGAAAGCCAGACCCCTCTCCATGGCCTGCAGCACAGTGTGGTCTGCCTGCCGGCCCACTGCCCCCTTTGCCTTCCCCCGGGGTCCCTATGCTCAACCCTGGAATAGTCTCTCCGATCTCCCCACCCACCTCAGGGCCTTTGTCCTCACTGTCACCTCTTCCCAGAAAATTGCCTGATCCCTCAGTCTCTGTCCCTGCCCCCTGCCCAGACTAGGCCTCTCAGCTGTACCCACAGGGGCCCATGGCTTACTCCCAGCCAGTGTTCACCAAGAGGTGCCTGGCCCAGCAGACACATGGTGCTCACCTAATCCTGAAGAGCTCACATGCCCACTTCCCACAGCGCCTTCCTCTCTTCCCTCTGTGCTCTGAGCATCTCCAGGGCTAAGGAGCCTTGTCCTGGAAGTCCCTGGATGTGGCACATCAACACCAGAGAGTGGATGGAGGCAAGAAAAAAAAAGAGCAGCTGCTGCCCAGGGAAGTGACAAGGCGGGACCCAGCTGGGCCTGGACCTGGTCACTGCAGCAGTGGCCTGGAGGGACCAGACAGCCTGGGCGGAGTCAGAGCATGCACCTGTGTGAGGAAGGGACCAGGCAGCAGGGGGTGGGGATAGCCCAGCCCAGCTCCCGTAGTCACTGCCCTGGGGGCCAGGGAGCAAAGGCCCAGGGATGCCAGAAGGTCTGATTTTTCAGAAGCCAGAAATCCAGATTTTTTGTACACTCTTCCAGTTTTTAAATACTGGCAACTAACTGGAATGCTTTCTGTTAACAGTGTGTAGGCCAAAGAAAACCCAACTGTAGGTGAGCCATGGCAACCCCTCACCAGGAAGCTGAGGGAGGGAGAGAAGGGTGTGGTCTGGGGCTGGCATGGAGCAGGATGGTGAGGACCCAGAATCTGCTCTAGCCATGGCTGTAGAGGCCTGGAGCATTGGAGCAGTTCTTGGTTGGAGACCCCCGAAGCATAGCGAGGCATGTGATCTTGTAAACAGTGAAACGCTGGTCCTTCCGTCCTGGGTCCCTGGGACAGGTAGGAATGGGGCCACTCCATTACCACTTCTGTGCCAGGACCAAGCCAGCTAGTGGCTGCTCCCTGCCACACTCCTGGGGACAAGCTTATGGGTGTGGCCGTCCTAGGGTAAAAATAGCAGGGTCACCTTGCAGCCAGGAGGCTTCCTTTCACTTACACGTGGAAATACAGTGTCCACAGGGCGCTGTTGTCAGCCAGAAGCTGTGCGGTTATGGGGCGGGTGGACACCGGCTTTCATCTCCATTCCCCCCACCCTGGGGACAGAAGAATGCTGACCTCTACCTGCTGGGGCAAGGGGTCAGGCCCAGCCCCCCAGTTAGTGGATGACCCGGCCGATTATACCCCAGCACAGGTTCTGGGTGTGCCATGAGGCAAGGAGGCCCAAGCCACACTGGACCCCTCATGGACTCTTGAGGAAGCACATGTCCCTGTGTCCCCAACCACTTGATAGCTGTCGGTGACTCTGAGGACTTGGGCCAAGGGGACATGGAGGCAGTCTGGCCTGATGGCTCCATACAGCTCCCAGAGTGACCTGGCAAACTCCATAGAGAACCCCATCCTCTGGGGTCACATGTGTGGCCATCTTCAAAGCCCTCTCACACCAGCCTGGGTTTTTTTGTTTTGTTTTTTTGGGGTTTTTTTGAGACAGAGTCTTGCTCTGTCGCGTGGGCTGGAGTGCAGTGGTACAATCTCAGCTCACTGTAACTTATGCCTCACGAGTTCAAATGATTCTCCTGCCTCAGCCTCCCGAGTAGCTGGGATTACAGGCGTGAGCCACCACGCCTGGCTAATTTTGGATTTTTAGTAGAGATGGGATTTCACCATGTTGGCCAAGCTGGTCTGGAACTCCCGACCTCAGGTGATCAACCTACTTCAGCTTCCCAAAGTGCTGGAATTACAGGTGTGAGCCACCACGCCTGGCCCAATCTCTCTCCTTTGACCACCAGGACCACCCTGCCAGGTCAGCCAAGCAAGAGACCTACCACAAGATGGGCAGGACATCTGAGGCCCGAAGGGAGAAGGGGCCTGCCAGGGCTCACACGGCCGGCCCCTCACACACCCCTCACACGTGCCGGAGTGCCGCAGGGAGGCAGGGCCTGCTCCCAGGGTTGGTGTGAGCGGCACTGGTCAGTGCCGTGTCCCCACAGCCTGCCTGGCCCTACAGACACCTGGCCAGGTGCAGAGCAGGAGTGCTCTGGCCTGGCACTAGGCCCCATCAGCCCACGACACACGTGCACCATGCACATCCCTGCTCAGGCCTGGTTCTGCACACACCTTAGGCACCGAGAGGCTTGAATCAGTGGAATGATCCATGCTCTGGGGGTCCAGTCTCCAGTGGACACACTCAGCCGTGCAGGGCCAGCCCTGCCACTGGCACTGTGACCTCCAGCTAGAAACGCTGCCTCTCTGCACCTTCATCATTACTGAGTGCGTCATCGCAGGCATCTGACTACTTCCTCAGTGTTTACAACAGGGGAAGCCAGGACCCCTGAAAGGTCGTATGGCTGTCAGGCTCCCGAGTCTGGGCTCCTGCGCACCGCAGGTAACCAGAGTGCTGACCTCCCGGAGTGGGAATTGAATGAATTAGTGTGCACAGGGCGCCTCAACAGCGGCGGCACAGAGCAGTTGCTCCCCGCACGTGCTGTGGTTGCTGTTCTTTATTACCCGTTGGCAGACAGAGGGTTCCAGTCTGCTCAGAAGAGCAGCCTGGCACGGCGGCTTTCACGCTGAGGGGAGCAGGGATTTGGGCCAGACAGGGAACCCGGTTCTGAATGTGTGTGCAGGCGTTTGGGGCCAGTACCGGGCAGCCGAGAAGGGGCTGCAGGCAGGGCAGGGGAGTGATGGTCCATCTCCAGCACTCACAGAAGCACCCCTGCAGCCAGCCCAGCCCATTCTTTGTACAAGGTCTGGGCGAGTCTAGGTGAAGGCGTTTGTACCAGGTCCCCCACATTTGGGTTTGGGACAGGGCAGGATGCCTGGAGCCCAGGGTCTTCCGGTGCCAGCCTGGGCTCTTGAGTTCCCACCCAGGCAGGAGATGGAACTAAACACCCCTGAATGCCTACAGGGATGAGGGCCGGTACAGGTGGGCAAGGAGGGAGAATGTCGACTGTCCACTGAGCGGAGATCCCCTCCAGGTGCCTGGCTGGCAGCCGGGCAGCTGGTGCTGAGTGTGCCTCTCATCCTACCCCAGGAAGCCTGAGAAGGGAGTCCAGTACCTCATCGAGCGTGGCTTTGTGCCCGACACGCCCGTCGGGGTAGCCCATTTCCTGCTGCAGCGCAAGGGCCTCAGCCGGCAGATGATCGGCGAGTTCCTGGGCAACCGGCAGAAGCAGTTCAACCGCGACGTGCTTGAGTGAGTTCTGCGGCGGGGGTGGGACTTGATTCCACACACGCCCTCACGCACCCTGTGTTACGCATGGGCACACACAGGGTCAGGCCCACCCTACTTGCCGGGACATGTGCTGGGCACCCCCTTCTCTCTAACTCCTAGACACACACATGCAGATACCCTACATCTGTACAGCATGCAGGTGGGCACCTGCCCTCCAACGCAGCATCCCACATGTGGACCCCACTGCCTGTCTGCCCACCTTCTGGCATGTACCTTCGGCCCCTCCTCCCTTCTGTCCCTAAGCACGGTTTATCCAACCTGGCACCAAGCATCACAGCCCTCAGTGACCCATGTTCCTGCAGCCTCTCATGGCAGGGCTGGCAGGAGCAGGCAGCTGGAGGTCAGGGCACTTTCCCCTGGCCTGGCTATCGTCCTCCTACATGGACTGCGTGCCGTATCTGTTCCTGACTCACCCCTGGGGAGAGCGGTCAGGAGCTGGATCAAGTGACCTGCCTCCCTGTGGGCGGCCCATGCCACACTCTGTCCCGCCTTATTCTCCTGGCTGGGATATTTGGGCTGTGCGTCCTACCCCCACCTCCTGATTCCATAGCTCCCCCCAGCTTAGAGAACTGGTGAGTACAACACTGTTAGCTACTTGAAACCCTTCTGAAAAATGGGTTCCCAACTCCCTGAGCCAGAAGGGTGGGCCAGGAAGAGCATTCAGAGCAGGGTGAAGTGTTGGCCATCCAGAGACAGTCCCTTCTAGCTGCCCAGCCCTGCCCATGTGCAGCCGAGGGGACCAGCGAGGGCTGGGGAGCAGGTGCCCGGGAACAGCACCCCCTGGAGCACGAGGCCTCACGTTCCCCGGGGCTGGCCAGTGTGCCTGCGGTCTCTGCTGCTTCCCTAGGAGGCAGCGGGTGCCATCGCCCCTTTTGTCTCATGGGTGGGGAAACCAAGGCTCAGAGTGGGAGGGGCTGGCCTGGGCACACACCCCCACATACACGGACTCACACACACAGGCACTCATGTAGTCCCGCCCCACACCCAGGAGGCTAAATGTGGCCAGCACATGGCAGGCACCAGCAGAATGTCTGTGTCCTTGGTCAGGCCAAGCATGCACAGGCCGGGCATCTTTCTCCCTGCTCAGCACCTGGAGAAGCCTGCTGTATTGTTAGGATGGCTACTGCCCTCTCCCCTCTTTGAAGCAAGCATGAGGAAAGGTCCGAGGAAAGCCCATGAGCTCCTTGGTGAATGCCCAGCTCCATCCCCCATCCCCTGCAGCCATTCCCCGCTCCAAACCGGTTCCTGGTCCTTAGGAAATCCGCATATTGTTCTCCTCATTCAGAAAATAGCAGTGGCCTCAGGAAGTGGCTGGCTCCCCCGGGCCACCACACCAGGCATCTACAGGGCCGCTGCTCCTGCTGCTCAGCAAATCCTCCTGCCTGCTCCCTGCTTGCCCTCTCCCCACTGCTCCGAAGCCACCTCCAAGGCTGTTGCCCCAGGAGGCCTTGAGCACTCAGAGGAGGGTGGGAGCAGCTGCATCGCCCCATGTGGGGATGGCCCTGGGAGAGGGGTCAGGCCCTGTATGGCCAGGCCTCTGCCCCATGGTAGTGACTGCAACGTCATTAGGGAGCTAGGCCAGAAGCTCGAGCCTGCCCCAGGGCTCCTGGTGCAGACCCCATCTTCTCTGTTCTGGGGTCACCATAGGAGGGACTGGAAGGGTGTGCCGGGGTAGAGCCATGGGAAGAATGTATAGACCATTCATCAGCTGCCCCTCTAGGCACTCCCCCACAGATGAGGGTGCATGGCCCTTTCAAGTCCCTGGAAAAGCACCTGCAAAACCCAGCCCACCACCCCGATACTCTCCCCACAAGGGCTTATTCTGAAAGTCAACACCCTGGGCACCTTTCTTCACTGTGAAAATGGCAGTGAACTCCCCGACCCCATGCAGAAGGAGAGGAGACTCACCGTAGCGTCCACTGTGTGCCTGGTGAGGGCTATGCTTAAAAATGCTTGTCTCGGCCGGGCGCGGTGGCTCATGCCTGTAATCCCAGCAGTTTGGGAGGCCAAGGCAGGCAGATCATGAGGTCAGGAGATCGAGACCATCCTGGCTAACATGGTGAAACCCCATCTCTATAAAAATACAAAAAATTAGCCGGGCATGGTGGTGGGCGCCTGAAGTCCTAGCTACTGGGGAGGCTGAGGCAGGAGAATGGCGTGAACCTGGGAGGCGGAGCTTGCAGTGAGCCGAGATCGCGCCACTGCACTTTAGCCTGGGCGACGAACGAGACTCCATCTCAAAAAAAAAAATTGCTTGTCTGTTGGGAAAGGCTTTGATCCAGATAACCATATGCTCTGCCCCACTGGGAAAACTGCCCACATAAATATAGGCACACACGCTTCCCTACAGTTCCAGGGTCTTCACAGCTCCCCAGAAGCCTTTTTGCTGCATTCTGAGGGCTCTTGGCTGATTGGTTGGAGTCCGGCAGGGGCCCTCCCTACCAGGAGGCAGCCCATTCCCTGGGCTCCAGGCACCACCACCTGGGTGTGGGCTGGGCATGTCACACCTGCAAGGGGTGCTCATGCGGGGCTGTCTGTCTCTATTCCAGCTGCGTGGTGGATGAGATGGACTTCTCTACCATGGAGCTGGACGAGGCCCTCAGGAAATTCCAGGCGCACATCCGTGTCCAAGGGGAGGCTCAGAAAGTGGAGCGGCTCATCGAGGCGTTCAGGTGGGGCCCAGGCTGGCTGGGGGTGCTGCATCGAGGGAGGATGGTGTCCCCACCTTCAGGGCCCGAAGATGGACCAAAGACTGCATCCCCACCATCCCTAGACAGGGCCAGGTGTCCCTGAATGTTGCTTTGGGGGTGACTGTAGTGGCCCAGTCTACGTTCCAGGCACTATGTCGGGCTCCTTTCAGCCATTGTGAGGTGGTGGGGGTGGAGGAGACTGTACCGATTATTCTGATTGTGAAGATGAGGAAACTGAAGTTGAAAGAGGTTATGATTGCGACTGCTAGGATTCTGTCTGTTCAAATCGGGATTCTGAATGCTCTTCCTCCAATTCCCCCCGAGCTCTGCATTCATCCCCAAGTCCATCTATCTAGTCATTCATTTGCTCATTCACAAGGAGGGGCACAGTGACTCAGAGCACAAGCCAGACAGCCAGAAGCCTGGTTCAGTCACCGACTCCACCACTTACTGGTTGTGTGGCCCTGTGCTGGTTTCTTAACTTCTCCATGCCTCATTTCTTCACCTGTGAAGTTGAATAACAATAGCACGTATCCTAGAAAGGGGTGCAAGGATGAACCGACACAGGACATGTGGGCACACTTTGACCAGCTCCTGACACAACAGTGAGCTCGAGGTCACTACACAGTCATCCATTCTGGGACCACGTGCAGACTGGCTCTGTAGGAGCCTGCATGTTCGATGCTGGGTGTGGGTAGCACAGGTCAGCTGCTGACCCAGCCCTCTGGGCTCCACACTGGTGTTGGGGCCAGGAGGATTGAGGACACAGAGGGAGGACAACCCCAGGGCCCTGGCGGGAGGCAGCATGCACCTGCTTCCTTCCAGGACGGCTTCCTGGAGGAGAGGGCACTAAGCTGGCCTCCTGAGCCTCAGTCCCGGTACTTTGCCTGGCTCCTCTACTCCTCTACTCTGTCCCTGCCTCTTGTCACCTGTCCCTCCATGAGGTCAGCAGTGGAGGGGCCCCTGGAGTGGCAGTGGGAGCGGCAAGCGGGCTGATTCCAACGCAGGGGGCTGTTCTTGTCCACAGCTGTTGAACCTGAGGCCCCTCAGTAGCCATGGCTGAGACAAGGTGGGGTGTTGCTCCCTCTGAGCTGGTGTGGAGGTGGCCTGGGCTGCTTTCTCCTCAGGGTCCCGGAGGACAGGCCTGACACCCACTGTAACGTCCCCATTGCAGGCAGCGGGAAGAGGGGCCCAGCCTTACAGGCACTCACATCACATCTGTTCACATCTCATGGGCCGAACATGGTGGTGTGGCTACTCTGAGCTCCTGGGAGCTGGGAAATACAGTCCTCCCCAGGACGGCCGTGTGCCTGGCTATAATCCAGGGTAGGAGGGACTGCAGTAGAGAAAGGAGGGCGAGTGAGTAGTCAGGGCCACCTCCGACAGGCAGGCGTGATCCTTGCTCACCAGAAGCAGGAACTGAGGCTCAGCAGTACGTGACAGCCTCAGCTGGTGAGAGAGGGGCCATGTCACTTGCTGCACCATGGCTCTGACCCCCTCCCTCCTGGCCTGCAGCCAGCGCTACTGCATCTGCAACCCCGGGGTGGTACGGCAGTTCCGGAACCCAGACACCATTTTCATCCTGGCCTTCGCCATCATCCTGCTGAACACCGACATGTACAGCCCCAATGTCAAGCCTGAGCGGAAAATGAAGCTGGAGGACTTCATCAAGAACCTCCGAGGTAAGCTGTCCTGGGCGGTCAGCCAACCACAGACTTGCTTCAGCACCTGCCCCAGCCAGGCCCTCCCCAGGTGTGAGGGCAGACAGGGACATGAGGCAGCCTCCAGCTGGGGAGCTGGGCTCCAGCATCCCGGGTCTGGCATGGAGGGACCTTTGGGGAGCACAGCACAGATGACTGGGAAGAGCACTGCCTTAGAGGAGCCCCTGTGGGACACAGGCTGCATGACACAGGCCAGGGTCTCGAGGTGTTGGGAAACCTTCCTCACGAAGAAGGTGACGCTGTTAGCTTGCCCGTGAAGGATGAAACTAGCCTTTTTCTGTGTGTCTTTACCTAAAAGTAATATATTTTAAAAGGGGATTTGATATCGCTACTGTAAATGGAGAATGAGTAGCATTTGCCAAATGTAGAAAGTAATTATAAAAATAAATACAATGAAAAGAAAGCAATGCTGCTGAGTTCTAGCCAGTGCGGCTTCCCGCTGCTGGCGCTGGAGTACAGACCCAACTACCTGTCCCCTGGGAGGTGGGCATGTGCCGGGAGGTGTGGGTGCAGGGTCTGCGGAAAGCGAGGCCTCCTTGCATGTTCAGAGACGGGAAAGGAGCTAAAAGGCCGTGACATTCCCCCAAGCAGCTCCATGCCAGCCCAGTGTGTCCCTTGTGTGCCCCGAGGTCCTCGGAAGGAAGGAGGAAGGCACTGCATCCTTCAGTCCCTGTGGGAACCCTGGCTGCAAGAGCTGAGGGTGGGTTGAAAGGACAGGAACTGAGGGTTCCTTGGAAAGGGTGTCACTGTTTATAAAAGCAAAGAAGAGCCAGTGTGAATCCAGCCTGGCTCTAAGAGCATGTGGAACTGACAAAGCTGTTCATTCTTAGTTTATTCAACAGTGGTTCTGCCGTCCCTTCTCCTTGGACAGGGTCACTTTCCAGGGAGCAGCTCCAGCTCCACTCCAGGGTCTTTAGGTGCCCTTCCGTTCTCCTGGTGGTGGGTGCCACTGTGGCAGGATCCCCAGGCAGCAGAGACCACAGGGAGATGGCACCTGAGCTAGGCTCTAAGACCTGAGTGGTTCTGCCACCTCCCTTGGGAGGCAGGAAGGGATGCTGAGCAGGCTGGGGCATGGCTCAGAGCTCATGGACAGCCATTCTCTGCACCCAGCAGTCACTGCATGTGGCCTCTTGCAAGGTCTGAGGGTCATTGCAGGCCCCAAGTCCATCAAGTCTGTAGTTCCTGGAAACCAAGGCATCTTGAAGAGCTCCTGAGAGCCACCAGTGGACACTTTGATGGTGCAACAGATGCACTCCCAGGCCCAGGTGTCCAAGCAGCAGCCAGGAGGCCGGGGCCTCCTCTACATCCACCCGGGGCCTCCC
Source organism: Rhinopithecus roxellana (assembly GCF_007565055.1). NCBI lineage: Eukaryota > Metazoa > Chordata > Mammalia > Primates > Cercopithecidae > Rhinopithecus > Rhinopithecus roxellana. The sequence goes on from NC_044549.1 coordinate 53,069,734, forward strand.
TCACCCTGAGCCTCCCTTCTCATGGGGCTGAGCCTGTTTCTGGGATTCACAGACTCCCACGTTACACCTGATGCAGGCTGGCCACTCATCACCTCCAGGAAAGCCAGCTGTGTGCTGCATGCTCTTGGCAGCCCAGGGGAAGTTTGAGGGTCTCTGATTTGTTTTAATTAATTAATTAATTTATTTATCTTTAGAGGTCCCTCTGGCAGCCTAGGGAGAGTGTGAGGGTCTCTGATTGTTTAGACACGGTCTTCCTTTGTCACGCAGGCTGGAGTGCAGTGGTGCAATCATACCTCACTTTCAGCCTTGACGCCCCAGGCTCAAGAGATCGTCCTGCCTCAGCCTGCCAGGTAGCTGGGACCACAGGCGTGGACCGCCATGCCTGGCTAATTTTTAATTTTTATTTTTTCTAGAGGTAGGGTCTCACTATGTTGTCCAGGCTAGTCTTGAACCCCTTGGCCTCAAGCGATCCTCCCACCTTGGCTTCCCAAAGTGCTGCGATTAAAGGCTAGAGCCACCATGCCCGAACAGGTGTTTTATTTCCCTTATTTTAGAACCTCCTGCATGTCATCTGGGATGTGCTGGATGAGAAATAACAGGAGGAACCAGAAACGACTGGCCTAGAGCAGAGAAGGATTGGCGGGGCAGGGCTGCTGAGTCAGGTGGTGGCCTGTCCATACCCCCGTGGCAGCGGCTCTGTGGTTCCTGTCCATGATTGCACCCAGTCCTGCCAGCTGTCTGGATGACAGGGTGGCAGGAGCCTCCCCACTTCCCACGGAAGGGGCTGAGCACCCCATTCCCAAGGAGGGAGCTGCAGGTTCTGTCTCCCAAGCCTGGGCTGTCCCCACCAAGTCACCCCTTTTCAGCCTAGAGCCCAAGGACGTTCTTTCTCATCTTCTCATACTTCAGAAGGGGTGATCAGGGCTCAGAGAAGGCAGGGACCTGCCCAGGGTCACATCAGCCAGGAAATGGCAGAGGCAAGGCAGGTCCCTGGACTCCCGGAACCAGCCTGGTGCTCTGTGCCGAGCGCATGGATAGCCTGTTCTTTTTATAGGGAAATCCTCATCTCCACCCCAACACACATCCTCTCTCGAGTGGGTCACCCCAGTTTGTCTGGTGGGTCCTGCAGCAGGAGAGCCCTGGGGGCTGGAGGACTGTGAAGGAGGAGTAGCTCACCACGGAAGCCAGTCCAGGAATCTTTCCTTGTTATTAAAGTTTTTGAATTTTTTAGTTTATTTTTTAAATGGATATTTACATAGTTTGAAAGCCGGAAAGTAATATGATCCAGCAGTTGTGCTCCTTGATATTTACCCAAATGAACTGAAAACCTAGGCCCACGGAAAAACCTGCACACAGATGCTTATGGAAGCTCTATTCAAAACTGTCAAAACGTGGCAACCACCAGACGTCCTTGAGCAGGTGAAGGGATAAATAAACTGCATGCCTCCAGACAGTGGAATAGTGCTCAGCACGAAAGAGAAGTGAGCTATCGACCATGAAGAGATGTGGAGGAACCTGAAGTATGTAGCACTGAGTGAGAGGCCAGTCTGAGCAGCCTGTGTGTTATGTGAGTCCAACTCCATGACATTCTGGAAAAGGCAAAACTATGAAGACAGGAAAAGGATGAGTGGCTGCCAGGAGCTGGGGGAGGAGGGGTTGGGTATGCGGAAATCAGGATTTTTAGAATGGTGACACTGTTCTGTGTGGTGCTATAATGGTGGATAAGGGTCGTTCTACGTTTGCCCAAACCCGCAGAATCACAACACGCGGAGTGGACCCTAATCTAAAACGTGGACCTCGGGTAACGCTGATGCATCAGCGTGGGCTCATCATTGTGCCAATGGAGCACTCTGGTGAGGATGGCGACAGCGGGGGTGGCTATGAGTGTTGGGGGGTAAATCTGCCTTCTGCTCAGTTTTGCTGAGAACCTAAAACTGCTCTAAAACTAATGTCTATTTAGGGGGAAAAATATACTGGAAGATGCCTAGCAGTTTCCTTCCCACCCTACCCCGCGTGCTCAGGGCATAGCCTCTGCCCCTGAAGGTCCTTGATTTTGGCTTCTCCTGGCCGTGCCCCCTAGTTGTGCTCCGCTCATGCAAGTGCATGTATACAGGAATGGTTTTACCCCCTGCTACTTTGCACCTTGCTTTTTCTCACTTACTAAATCTAAGAGAAATGGCCCATGTGCTTTACTGTGGCCTTCTTCACTGTTCCTGACAGGTGCGTAGTAAGTAGTCTGTTGTGCTGATGTGGAATGATTGGTGAGCACTCCCCTGTTAATGGGTACACGGGTTACTTCCAGCCTTTTGCCATTTGGAAACAGTGCTGCAATAACCTTGTATGTGTCTCATTTCCCATGGGATAAGTTCCCCAAATGCAGTTAGTGTACCAGAGGGTGCTAGAACTTATCATTTGGGCAGGCATTGCCAGGTTGCCTACCCCGGGTTGGAGCATCTCCTGTCCTGCTAGCCATCTGTGGGAGGTCCGTCTTCCCCAAGCCCTGCAGCCCTTTGGACTGCAGCCTGGCAGAGGGATGAGGCTGGAGCTCACTGCAAAACGAGTTTGCATTTCCCGCATGTACAGGGCTGTTTCTCTGCTCACAGCAGTTTTCAGAGTGGGGAGGAAGAAAGAAGTGGTGTGTGCTTGTGGTTAGGGCAGCCCTGGGTCAGAGCCCGGCCTCCAGTCTCTGCCCGGATGATGTGGGCCAGCAACAGCAGCCACTGCAGCACTCTCACTGCTCAGATGCAGAGCTGGGCACGCCCCAGGCGCCCCTCATTTCCTCATGACAAGTCTGTGTTGTGGGCAACCTGTTTTAGAGGAGGACACCAAGCATGGGTGACGCACTCGCCCATAGTCACACAGCTAGTAAGTGTGAAAGTAGGACGTGGCCCCAGGTCCATCGGAGCCCAAACTCACAAACCCCAGCCTCCCCACACCTCAGCCTCAGTCTTCCCATCTGGGTAGTGGAGATGATTATACCCACTTTGAAGGGCTGTGGTTAGCATGGAGCAGGGTAGCATTTATAAAGCCCTCTGAACATGGCTTAGAGGTGGCTCAGCCCCTGACACCCATCGCCTACTAGTCCGGGTCAGATGTACTGGGCCCATTCCGGTAGGAGGACTGAGGAAATTTGTGTTGACTGAAAATGTCCTGTTGCTGTGGGCCTGCCTGGGAGTTCTTTGGTTCTGTTGGGTCTGGTGGAAGGTTCGCTCCTCTGATATGCTTTAGAAACTGGTAAATCGAGTGAGCCTTGGGCCCACCCTGATATCCAGCTGCATCCCCTGCCCAGGTGTGGACGATGGTGAGGACATTCCCCGGGAGATGCTGATCGGGATCTATGAACGGATCCGTAAGCGAGAGCTGAAGACCAATGAGGACCATGTATCCCAGGTGCAGAAGGTGGAGAAGCTCATTGTGGGGAAGAAACCGGTATGTCATGGGCCCTGGTACGTGGTGGGCCCCAGCACCACCTGGGCGGTGCTGCCTGCCAGGCCTTCTCACTCCCACCCACCCCACTCCGTGTGGTCCCTTCCAGCAGGGCTGGTGAATTCTGCCAGCCAGGGCTTGGGGTTTTTTCAAGTGGCTCCTGTCATATTTGGGAATAACAGCTATTGGCTCTGCATTACAATCGGAAGAGAGCTGAGGCGCTTAATAGTCCAGCAGGCCAGGGTTGTGCAGTGGCTGAGTTCTGGGCCCCTGAGACTGGTGGGCTTTCCTGGGTGGTCCAGGAGTCCCCTGGGACCCCTCAGAGATCTCTGCCAGAGCAGGTGCCCAACATACTGGCTGGGTGGAGCCCAAGGGGAGGTGTAGGGAGGGGGCACTTGCAGCATTGGCCTGGGCGTGGCTTTGAAACATGAACACCCTTTTGTTGGTTTCACATTCTCCCGTAGATCGGATCCCTGCATCCTGGGCTCGGCTGTGTGAGTATTTCTCTGCTTTTACCTTTGTGGGTAGCCCACTGCACTAGGGAGGTCCAGCATCAGCCAGTCTCCGGCTCCCCAGACTCCCAGAGCCCGAGTGCTGGCTGCTTGAGTTCGTTGCTGGGGCGCTGAGGAATCAGGTGTTCATAATTACCCCAGCCTCCGATCTCTGCAGGCCCTGAGGCTGTGCTGTCAGGGGAGACTCCTGCTGCTTCTTGTCGGTGCCCTGTTGAGGCCAGCCCCCAGACCCTGCGTCTGAAACAGACCCCAGTGTGTCCTCTGAGGCCCTGCCCTGTCCGCTACCTGACCCTGCTCTGTGCTCTATCCCCCACATCCCATGCCCCAGGCTCTCCCAGTGCCCGCCTCCTCACCCCCAGGACCCATCCTCTGCCATAGCTTTGTAGTATGCCCACACACCCCAGGGCACATGCACACAGGGTGACCAGGCCGCTTGCCATGACCCTCCTTGTGGACTGGCTTTGTCCCTCAGTCCTGAAAGCAGCTCTGCCTGCCCTCACCCTCCCCAGCTTCCCCTGCAAGAGACCAGGCCCCTCCCACCTCCAGCCTGTGCTCCCCAACCCTCCCATCCTCTCTCCTTCACACCTTTGCAATCTGAGCACCCCAGACTGGGCCACATTTTCCCCCCTCATCTTAACCCCCTGATGTGCCAAACTCAGGCAGCCCTGGCCTAGAGCACGCCTGACAGAGTCAAGCCCCTGGCCTCAGGGCAGTGATCCCGGGGATCCCACCCCTTTGACCGTCTCCCCCGTCCTGCATGAACCTGGGCACTCCCAGAGCCAAGCCCTGATGGCTCATCCCTCGCCCTAAGGCATCCGGCCTCAAGGGCAGCTGGAGCTATGACCATGTTGAGGGCTCACGTGAGCTGTCAGGGACATGTTCAGGGCAGATGTGGGGAGTGGAGGACAGGGCCAGGGCAGGTGCCACAGAGTGTTGGCTGCTGGCTCAGGATTTTCAGGCATCAGGACAATGGGAATCTTTTATGGGGAGGCTTGGTAGGGTGGGAAAAGTCCTGGGACCTGGAATTGGATCCTGGCTCTGCCACTTCCTGGTTTTGTCATTACTTACCTTCTGCACCTCAGTTTCCTCATCTAGAGTAGATTCTCTCTGTAAAGACTTTTTCAGGGCTTAGTGGCCTCATGTGTATGACCGGCACATTGCAGGGACTCAAAATGTGACTCGCTGTCTAGCCAGAGGCTCCCAGGTGAACTTGATAGTTTAAGAAGCCTGGTACCTGCCCAAAAGAATGGAAGGGGGGTCTCAGCAGAAGCAGGGGCGTGTCCCTAGTGCTTCAGGAGAGCAGACATAAGGGATTTTAAGTAGTGGCTCCTGAGAACAGAGTACGGGAAACTGCCATGAGCCAAAAGACACATCTGCTCTTCACTGTGTGTGAGGGAAGGCATTTTTGAACTCAAGGCTCACGTGCCAGGTTTCTAGCTTGAAGGGCTAGACTTGTCCACTGTGGCTCCCAGGGCTCCTGGAGGAGAGCTGGGCGGCCGTGGCAGGACAGCCTCTCCCCACACAGGTGCTCTCTCTGCCCCACCGTCGACTGGTCTGCTACTGCCGTCTCTTTGAGGTTCCAGACCCAAATAAGCCCCAGAAACTCGGACTACACCAGCGAGAAATCTTCCTGTTCAACGACCTCCTGGTGGTATGTGGCTCACCCACAAGGTGTCATAGCAGGGACCTCAAGCCTGAGCCCAGGGTCCGCATCTGGCTGTCTGCATGGGGGAGATGTGCATGCATGTGGGGGTGCAGAAGGGAGGGTCTGCCTGGTGTCTGTCACACTGATGCACGTGGAGACAGACTTCATTGGCTCATGTACAGGTCCAGAGTGGGATCTTTGGCTTTAGTGCCAGCTCTTTCCAGAGCCTCTGCCAACGTCAGCAGCACTCCTGTGTGCTGTCTGCACCTGTACCTTGTGTGATGCTTCCTTGGGCAGGCCCCTTCCTCAGGCAGGCTCAGTCCAGGAGGGGAATGTGGCCCCAGCAGCTCCAGACCTGATCCTGTCCGCTGAGCAACTGTAGAATTCTCTTCTTAGACTGAGCAGAGGTTGCAGAGTTAGTCCTTGTTGCTGCACATCCCTCCCTAAGCCACTCTGGGCCAGGCAGGTGCAGCGCTTTCTGATTGGCTAGGCCTGGGTCCCAGGCCCCACCTCCTGGAACCCTGAGCTGGTCCCCTCAAGACCTATGGACTGAGGGACACAAAGGCTAGAGGTTTCCCCAAAAGGAAACTGGGAAGCTCTTGCCAGAAAAAAAGGTGACATGGATGCTGGCCAGATGGGGGCAGAAGTGCCCACTGCAGAGAGAAGGGAGAGTTTGTCCTTTGGATTTCTATACCATGCCACGGGCTTTCTTGCCAAAGATGCCCATGTTCTTGATTGGGTATGAAGACTGGCTACCCTTCTCTGACCACTGATGTTGAAATCAGACCTGTAGGTTCAAATCCTTTATGAAGAACTCCTGACCTTGAGCGAATCCCTTCACATCTCTGAGCCTCAGTTTCCTCCTCTGTAAGATGAATCTCTCAGAAGGTGGCAGGGGTCCAGTGAGGTCCTGGACGTAAGACCCTTACATGGTGCTTGGCATGCCCTGGAGACCGGGGAGGTGTGAGCTCCCCTCTCCCCTCCCAGCCCAGCCTTTGGCTGCCACACTGGAAAGTTCCTTTCCTTACTGCAGACCAGGATAGCAGCCAAGGACCGTGGCGGGCCAGCAGGGGTTCAGGGATCATATCACTAGCCCACGGGCCAGTCTCCCTGCTGGCCCACCAGGCATAGCTTCACACTCTAGCTGTTCCCGAGAGAGGAAGCCATGGCTTCTTGTCAAGGTCAGTGCTGCTGAGCACCACCTGTCCATTCTTGCCCCTCAAGGTACCAAGCCTCAGGTGTGTACACCTCACCTGGCTGTGAGAAGGCACTTGAGGAGGCTCCGTACTGTGAAGTGCCTACTGCCTCTGTGCCAGGTTGTGGGACTTTGTTGCTAGCCAAGATGACATCGGGGTTGCAGGGACAGGAACCGTCGTCCGAGTCTTGGAGTGGAAGGCCATGCCCTCCACCCACGTGGGTTTGTCCCTGTCCTCCTGATTTTGAACTCCAGGAGGGTCCTCTGGCCAGAGGTTGCACATAGTCACTGCCCCCCGAGGCACTGCAGCTCAGCTCTGTCTCTGGCTGCCTCCAGGTCACCAAGATCTTTCAGAAGAAGAAGAACTCAGTGACGTACAGCTTCCGACAGTCCTTCTCCTTGTACGGCATGCAGGTCCTGCTCTTCGAGAACCAGTGTAAGTCTGCCCCAGGGCCTGCCTGGAAGAGCGCACGTCCCAGCTTACGCTCTTTCTCCTGGCTGCTTCGAGGACAGAACCCTGTGGGGGCTTCTACACTCACCCTTGTTTTATCCCCAGAGAGCAGATTGCAGCTAGGAGCTCTGGTGAGCAGTAGGCACAGACCCTCAACAGACCCATCAGTCAGTTGAGCCTGATGTAATTACTAGTACTTCACTTCTTGCAGTGATAAGATTTTTAAATTTATGGCAGAAATACATTTATTTAAATAAAATGTTGACAGAAAAACATTAAATCGTATAGGTGATGTGCAAACATGGCCCAGGACACAGGCAACAGCAACCCCCAAGTGTCCATGGAAGTGAAGAGCTGAGCCCCTCAGCCTGGGTCAGATCCCAGCTCTGGCTCAACTGCTGTGTGGCCTGGCTCTGCAACCCCTCTGGCCTCTGTTTCCTGGGTCGTAAAGTAGTGCCTACCACAGGGCCCCCATCATACCTGCCGGAACACAGTGCTTTGCAAGGGTTAATTTTGATGTCCTGCTGGAAGGCACTGGGTAAGGCCTGGGGGCTTGGGAGTTTGGGGGGCTCACACCTGCAGCAACCCACTGGCTTCCATTTTACCTTGCTCCTTTCGCTCTCCACAGCTTCTCTTCCCCCTCCTTTGTCCCTTCCTTGTTGGAGGCTGAGCCAGTCCTCCTGGGCTGGGGAGCAAGGGGCCACCTGGAGTGTCCTAGGGAAAGAAGCTGAGTGTCCCTGCTTGAGCAGTAGGGATCCCTTGTCCTCTCAGAACTAGGCGTCACTGTCTGTCTAATCAGCCTTCCATCTGCAGGTGAGAACAGTGTCAGGGACCCGCAGCTGGACCATCCAAAACCACAGGCCTTGCGCCTAGATCTGGGGCTCACTGCCCCCTTCTGTCTTCAGTGGGACCAGGGACAGCCCGGCAGGAGCCCCTGCACTTCCTGTATGCCCTGCTCCCCACGCGCCCAACAAGGAGCACGGTGTGCCTGCCCTGGCCGCCTCCCCACCTCCTGCCATTCCTGTCCATCGCAGGCTGCAAGTCATGCCTTACCTTGGTCCCAGGGGAGACCAGTGCCATCCCCACATTGTCCTGACCAGCAGTAGCCCACTCTCTGAGATGGTGTCATTGACCCCTGCCCCCCAGGGCTGGGGTGGGAACTTAGTGAGATCCTGGCAGCAAAGCTCCCAGCAGGGGGCCAGGACCACTGTGGACCGTCAGGACAGAGGCTGCACCTGGATCATGTCTGTGGTCCCAGGGCTTGGCCTTAGATCCTGGACGCCGGGTGCTGGCAAGAGCTAAGCCTGCAGCTTCTATAGGAAATGCTGTCATGCCAGGGATCTCAAACTGGCAGCCTTGGAGGCAGGCCCAGCTCAGTTATGTTTTATATGGTTTGCATATTTTTTTAAAAATTTGCTGAACCAGTCTCCACATCAAAATGTAGATATTGTGAAAATCAGAAGGTTTGGCATCACTAGGCACATGTTCCCACGTGACAGTTTAGGGCTGCATGTACACACATGTGCATACATATGCACACAGGAGCACTCTGCAGCTGCCCACAGGTCCACCTGGCCCACCTGGTCTGAGCCAAGGTCAGATTGGTGCTTGGTCCAAGAACCTTCAAGCATCCAGTGCCTGATGCTTTGTCAGTGACTCCCACTGCAGGAGCAGCACTGCCAGGAGATCAAAGCCCCAGGGACCCTGAAAGCCAGGAGGTGGCACCAGGAAGGTCTGGGCACAGGGTTCCTTGGCTGTGGAGTGCCCATAGTGCACCTCATGGGAGTTGTGGGCCACAGGCCATTTGGGATAATATGGCCCTCACTGTTGTCCAGAACTGAAATGATTAGAGAAGACCCCCACCCTTCTCAGGACGCAACCTCTGTCCTCCTCCAGGATTCAGCACCTGGCAGAGTGCCCAAGGACCTGGAAGTCAAGGGCCTGGTCTCCACGACCTTAAGGTTGGGGAAGAATGGTGGCCCCAGCAGCCTCCCGTGAGCTCAGCCACTTTTGTCCGCAAGTCACATGTGGAGCAACACAGACCATCTTTCCCAAGTTGGGAGATGAGGTTGCTCTGTACCCCTGCAGCCTGCCACTGTGGAGGCTGGACTCCGGGCACTTATCCCAGGCTCACGCACAACTCAGCCCTACCATTGTTTCCTGACCAGAGAGGAGGTTGCAGAGAACACACTGAGACCTGTGGGCCTCCTCCCCTCTCCTTCCCTTTTGCAGACTACCCCAATGGCATCCGGCTCACTTCATCTGTCCCCGGAGCAGACATCAAAGTGTTAATAAACTTCAACGCCCCTAACCCTCAAGACCGGAAGAAATTCACCGATGACCTGCGGGAGTCCATTGCGGAAGTCCAAGAGATGGAGAAGCACAGGATAGAGTGTGAGTACCAGGGCTTGTGGACAGAAGGCTGAAACTTGCTGGACACTGGCACTTGCCTCCCCATGTCAGGGCAGTGACTTCTTCTGAGCCCACAGAGACGAGATGTCCCTCAGTCTTTTCTGACCTTCCCTATGGCCACGTGATGGGGCAGTCTGTGTGCCCAGGCTGCAGGAGGCACAGAGGGGGTCCAATCCAGGACCCGCCCTACCTGTTGCCTGTCATATGTCCAGCAAAAGACTCTGGCTCTCTGGTCACCCCATGCACAAGAGCCTGCAGAGTTCCCAGCTGGCCTTTCTGTACCTCGTCGTCTTCTGCATCAGGCTCAACCCACTGATGGGTCACACAGCCAAGGCCATCCTTGGCTGCAGGTCTACTCCCTGGAGGCACATGGGACTCCCTACTGCTGCCCCCTCTGTGGAAGGCCCTGGCTAATCCTTGCTCATCTCCCAGACCTAGGCGAGTCTGTGCCTCCCTGTCCACCCCCGAGCCTGGAAGATGACTGTCATTCCTGCAGGTCACAAGGCCCTCTGGCCTCTCTAGCCTTCCTCCTGAGATCTCTTTCTGCTCTTTTGTCCAGGGTGGCCATCACACCCTCTTTCCCAGAAACAGCCCTTCCCCATTCAAGGCAGATGGTGGCTCAGGACAGTGCTAGCTCCAAACAGAAGGCCCCGTCTCCCGCCCACTCTAGGCTGTGCTCCTCTCATCAGGCCCCTCACCCTCTCTGTTCCAGCGGAGCTTGAGAAGCAGAAAGGTGTTGTGCGGCCCAGCATGTCCCAGTGCTCCAGCCTCAAAAAGGAGTCGGGCAATGGAACACTGAGCCGGGCCTGCCTGGACGACAGCTACGCCAGCGGCGAGGGCCTCAAGCGCAGTGCCCTCAGTAGCTCCCTGCGGGACCTCTCGGAAGCTGGTAAGAGCTTGGCCTAGAACCACCTTCCTAGACCAGACCAGCGCATGCAAGACCGAGGCAGGGCGTCTGCATTCGGGGCATGCATCACGCGGGGCGAGGCCTGCGGCGAGGCCAGTGTGGCATTTCCCCTGACCTCCCCCAAAGCAGAGCAGCGTCTGACAGCACAGAAAGGGCATCCCAAAAAGACGCAGGAAATCAGGACCAAATTGTGAAAAAGAAAGGCATTGTATACGAATTAGCTGGGGAAGTCGTCCCCAATTTCCCTTTCTTCTTCCAGGGGTTTTATTTACTCATTTATTGATTTGGGAAGTCGCTCTAGCCCGGAGTGAGCCGGCGGCTGTGTCCCGTGCTCTCTGTGCGGCCGCGTCCCTGTGCTTCATGCTGATGAATGAACTTGCGCGGAACCCTCTAAGCTGTCTGGCGCCCCCTTGCCCACTGTCCCCGGTCTTGCTTTCCCTCCGGGGCCTCCTCTCCTGGGAAACCCGGGCCTCGTCCAGCCCAGAGGCCACTGAGCAGCGGCCAGGGCTGGCTCCGGGGTCCGGGAAAGCCCTGGTGGGAACTGTGATGTTGTGGTTGTTTCTTTGTTTCTGTGTGTGTTTAATTTGCTGCCAGCTATTTCACCCCCAAGCAAGCAGCACCCCTGAAACCGCCTGCATTCCTGGGGGTGGGGCACTGTGAGCAGCAAGGCTCAGGGGCTTTTGCCAGCAGCCTTGGCCCAGCCTCTCCTTCTTGGAGCAGGAGAAACAAGAGGCACGGGCCGGCCGCTGGGTGCCTGCTCTTGCCGCTGCAGCCTGTGTTGCTGCTCAAGGAGTGTACAGGAGGGTATCATACCCACCCTCAGCCCAACAGTCTGTCCACCAGTCAGTGAGCTTCTCCTGGAAAGGGCCCTGGGGGCTGCCTGGGGCTGCAGTGGCCCAGCTTGTCCCGTGCAGGTCTGCCCTAGGAGCCTGGTGTGCCTGTTTTGGGAAGACCCCCTTCCTGGGGTTGCCTGCCCCACCTGCCCCGCCTCAGGACTCCCTCCTGCACCTGCCCGTCAGCAGCCTTGCCTCCCCTCAGCTAAGTCCCTCTCAGGCCCTTTGGAGTCTGCCCTTTTTTTTAAGTTGGATTTTTTCCTTTGTTTTCATTTTGTCATTATTATTATTATTATTTGCCATAGTAAAAAAAATCAGAAATTCATTGCCAGTTGCCAGCATGAAGGTTGAACCCAGGGCTTCTCAACCTCGGCTTGATTGACATTTTGAGCCCAGTGACTCCTTGCTGGGCGGCCATCTGGGGCTTGGCAAGATATTTACCCTCATTCCTGGCCTCTACTACTGGTTGCCGGTAATATCTTCCCTGTCACGACAGTCACTGATGTCTCCAGAAATTGCCAGGTGTCCCCTGGGGGGCAGAATCACCCCTGGTTGAGAACCACTGGTTTTCCCAGTGGCCTTGTGAAACACAGCTAAATGTCACTGGACTGCTTTGGGCCTCTGCAGGCTGTGGGCCAGGACCTCTGTTTGAGTTTGTGCAGTGTGGCGGGCCCTGCCCTCTCCCTCCCCTGATGAAGCTGTCCAGCCCCTCTCAGGCAGCAGCGGTTCTGCCAGAACCGAGGCCCTTGAGCCCCATCCACCCCGGGGCCCAGAGGTCAGGACCCCAGCCGTCCACCCTCTGCCAGAGCTTGGGGGTCTGACAGCCACATGCTGGGCCCACGTTCATGTGAAGGGTGAGCCCAGAGCCAGCTGCTTTCATGTAGTGTGACGATTGCTGTTGTCATTTAGGAATTCTGAGCTCAGAAGGACAACAGGGACTGAGACCCCACCCTGGGCCTATCATTGAAACAAAAGCAGGAACAGATCTCAGAGACCCCCCTGTACCCAGAAAAGTTTGGAGGTGAAGTGAGGTGGGGTTTGAGTCCAGGCAGCTGCTGAGACCCCAGGCTGGGGACAGGCCACCTGTGATCTCCCATCGGGACAGGCGGGTGCTGGCAGCCTTCCTGGGGAGGGGCAGGGCTGGCAGCGGGAGAGGTCAGATGTCACGCTCTGGACCAGGTCGGGGCTGCAAGCTCCCCAGCGGCAGCATGGCCCCACCTCACTCACTACAGCCCTTATAGCACTGAGCCCGAAACACCACGGTGAGCTTGTGGAAGAGGCAGGCCTGCAGGACAGTGTCACCTCCATGGTTGGCACGTCACTGCTCCCGAAGCAGGAAACCCTGAGAGCAGCTGTCCCAGGTCTGTACTCGACATCCATCCAGGAGAGGACATACCACAGACATGAAGCCAGGAGACTGATGAAGTAGCCGTAGATGGTGCCCGAAGGAACGCATCCTCAGGAGCCTCCAGAAGCCTCTATCATGCCAAGAGTTAGAAGGAAGGGGGCTAGCACCTGGTGTCTCAGCCCTGGTCTTCCTTGGGCCAAGACTCCCCACCCGGTCCTCATTCCAGCGGCACAAGAGCCCTGCTGACCCAAGACCAAGGACCCAGCAAGGACTGTGGGAACAGGGATCAACCGAGTGGTGGTGGACATTGACCAGTGGCCCCCAGCGGCCCTCCTGCCCCTCCCTGGCCAAGCTGCCCAGCTCTGAGTCCTTACGGAGAGGACCTGCCTGCAACAGTCTCCATGTCCTGTTCCAGGGGAGCAGTGACGGCCAGCAGTGGTGGGTGGACAGAGCAGCACCCCTGCCATGTGTGAAGCGGGCCAGGGCCCAGAGAGGGTGGTGCTTCCTCTTGCCCTGGCCACATCCCTCCCCACCATGTCAGGCCCAGCAGAGAACATGCTGCAGCACGCAGATGCCAGAGTCAGACAGCCTGAGCCCATCCCTCACCTCCGCCTGCCCTCTCTAGCTCTCAGACCCTATGGGCCTGTTTCCCCAGCTGCAGCGAGGGAGTCAATGCATGGAAAGCCTTTCAGGCATGCCTGGCTCAGGCAGCGCCGGCCAAATGTGCGTAGCTATCGTTTCTGTTGTGGTCATTGACACTGAGCAATGCACCAGCTCGGCTGCAGCATTGTTGAGGGTCACAGGACGAGTATCCGGTGGGCGGGAGAGTACTGCCACGTGACGTCCTGCCCTGACTCTGAGGAAGCTGCAAAAGTTGTGAAGAACCATCCTGGGAGCCCTTCAAGAAAAATGGTTCCAAGTCCCTCCAGACCCTGCCCAGGGCTGGCTTGGCCTGATCCGCACACATGTGGCGTGAGCCACTATTCTGGCCTGCCTGACTTCATCAGCCTGTGAACCTGGGCAGGTGTGGGAGGCTGCATATGCATGAGATGTCTGCACGGATTGCTATGGGCAGTTATGGTTGTGGGTGTACCTGTGAGCACAGGGCTCTGGGATTCAGCACAGAGGGAGCCCTGGGATCACCCTGCATCTCTTGCTGACCTGAGACATTGAGAAAGTGGATTGTAAGACACTCAGCATCACTCCAAAACAGCCAAGTAAAGAACTCCTAAGTGTTCGCCCAAGTTGAGCAGGGTAAGGAGGACCGTGTTTAACTCCAGGTGGGGACACTGTGTGGACCCCCAACCCCAGCCTTCAGGCCTGGCCCAGGTCGTGTCAGAAGCTATAGGCTGGCCAAAAGGAGTTGCCAGATACAGGCAGGGGAGGCCATCTCCCCTCTGCCCCTGGTTTTTAGTCAGCCAGAGGAGTCCCAGGCCTTAGAGGAGTGGGCTAGAGAGCTGATTTGAAAACCCTAGAGACAGTGGCGCTCTGTCCCTCCACATTTCCACATGGCGCCACAGTGTCCTGAGTGTCTGATGGCCGTGGCCACCCAAGCGGGGAGTGGAGGAGGGAGGCCATGTCCTGGGAGGCTGGACTCTACTTTGCTTCATGTCCCTGGACCACTGTGTTGGGCAGGAAGGGAAGAAAGGTCAGCCTCTCTTCCCACACTGGCTGAAAAATGAGGAAATGTGAGCCTCCTCTTTCTTCTGGCTGAGAATTAGGGCCAGGGTCCTACTTGACTGTCCTAGGTCCTCAGCAACTGGTGTCAAGCCCTCTTGCCCTGATGTGCCATGTGGCCCTTTCCCAATAGTGGTCTCTGAGGGCCACATCACACAAGCCAGAGCCACCCAAGGCCTTCTGCTGACCCCAGCTCCCACCTGGACCTCCAGTTTGGGGTCAGCAGGCAAGGCAGAGGGACTGGACTCCCCTGAGTCTGTGTGGCGATGCCCAGGCTGAAGCCATGCCAAAGCACAGCCCAGCACACTCAGAGGGCACGGGGAGGCTTGAAGCCCACAGCACTCCCTCCACCTGTCACTGGCTGGTGGTCCTGGGCTAGCTGGGAGGTGCAGTAACTTTCCCAGAGGCTGGGGACAGGGCACAGTGGGGAGGCCCAGCAGTTGCTTCCTTCTCCTAGGGTCCTGGGCCCAACCAGGCCTGGGGTCCAGCTCTGAAGGCAGCGTGGCCAAGTTATCCAGCCTTAGAGGCGGCCGGGTGCGCAGGTCTGGGTGTGAACCCTGCTGCCTGTGAGAATTGGGCCTCAGCGGCCCCCTCTCTGACACGGACACAGTGACGCGTATAGGGTTGACCTGTCCAGCGCGGTGCTCAACACATGCCAATGCTGCCCAGATGGAAGCTTCAAGAATGTCAAGTGGGGAGGGCTGTTCCTCCCTCTTCCCATCCCCACTCCCAGAGCCCAGGCTGGCCCCTAAGGCTGGGCCCCTGTCATGCTCCAGGCTTGGTGTTCTTCAAAAATCCATGGAGAAGTCCACAGGAAGGACTGTGGAGGCTGGGCAGGGCCGGGCTGGGCCCTAGGCACCTGGAGCCAAGAGGAAGACCCGGCCTTGCTTTGACGGACCCCGCACACCGAGTGCCTACTATGTGCCCTGCACTGGGGCACGACGAAGATGCTGGCAGAGACCTCCTGGCTTAGGGAAGGCTTTGTGGCCCCTTGGGGAATGGTGCCAAGCAGAGGAATCCCAAGCTGGAAAGTGGTTTCCAGCAGCCCCCAACCCTGTCTCCTGCCCCTGGCCAGGGCACTGCACAAACCAAAACTGAGCTCCTGCGGGCAGCCGGGGGGAAGCGGGGGTATGAAGTTGTTTCCTCTTCACCCTCAGTGCTCGTCCTGCCGAGGAGGTGGGGGCATATATGTGTGTGTGCGGATATACACATATATATGGCAGTCACTGAAGGTGGGCATGCAGGACCTGCCATGCTGTTTGTGGCCATGGAGAAGCTGCCCTCGCCCCTCCCCATTCACCCGAGTCAGGGGTGAACACACGAGTTGGAGGCATCGGGCCCACCTGTACACATGCCTCAGCCCCAGGGCCCCTCTCAACAGACTGCTGGTCCAGGAGAAGGAGTATAAAATAGGGGCTGGTTTAAAAAAAAAAAAAAAATTTTTTTTTTTTTGCTTTTCAAAAACTTTATTTTGAAAATTCATTCCTGCACTGCTGCTGGCTTCCCCACTGAGCCCCTCCTCTGACCCCTCACACCTGGCTCCTGCGGGCAGGTGGGCCCGGCACCTGTGCCTGCTCCCAGCAGGGGTGCAGGCTCCGTGGCAGCAGCGTGGCGCCAGGCAGGCAGCGCCCCCAGCCTCATGTCCGCGTCTAACTTCTGGTATTGCATGTTCTGGGCAGGGAAGCGAGGGCGTCGCAGCAGTGCGGGATCGCTAGAGAGCAATGTGGAAGTAAGTAGGAAGCGCCTCCGTCCAGCTGGCTGTCCTGTGTCGCCTTCCCCAGTCCTCAGTTCATATCTGTTGTCCTGGTTTTTTTTGTTTGTTTTTTGGGTTTTTTTTTTTTGGTTTTTGTTTTTTTGTTTTTGTTTTTGTTTTTTTGCTCTTCCTTCCCCTACTGCACAGAGACGCAGACACCCGCTCCCTCCCTGCCTGCCTGGGACCCTGTGCATGTCAGCTTCTCCTGTGTGCCTAGAAACATCCATGCCTCTCACCGCTTGTTTTGAACTGAACAGTGGGGGTGGTTCTGAATTTTGTGTTTTGGTTTCTGCTTAACCCCATCACCTGTGGTCCCTGAGCATGGTTGACCATCCCCAGCTTCCGGCACCCCCGCCCGGGCCACCCGGCTCCCACTCATCCTCCACACTTGCTGTTGGATGTTTTTGCTGAACCCTTGACTTCCACGCCCACCCATCCCCATCGCTTTCTTCTTGGAGTTTGATTGCTGTGTGTCTGCGGCAGGACACCATGGAATTGCTTAGCTTGTGGGAGGAGGAGTGTCTTGAGAGAAAGATAAATTCAGTGTGGATTTCATGATATTTCACTCATCCTCCGGCCATCTCTGTGTTACTGTTCACATCTCTACCTCAGCTTGCAGATCTTTTTCTGTTTCTTTCTTTTTCCTTGTTTGGTTTGCAGTAGGCAGCTGCAGTGAAATGCCTAGGCAGCCCATTCCCCCAGAGGACAAGGTTTCTGAGCCCCACCTGTCCCTGTCACCACCTCCCCCGAGACCTCAGGACCCACATGGGCGGAGCAGGAGAGCTGAGGGCCCTGTTTCAGCAAGAGCAGAGCTCCTCTTCCAGGCACACCAGCCCCTCTGCACTTGCCACACACAGCGCACAGACACCCCAACCCAGGGGTTCCTATCTGAAACCTCAGGCTGCTGCCAGGGCCAAAGTACTTGTCAGAATGAGACTGGAAGTCCTACTTCTGCTGTGGCAGTCAGAGAGGCGGGCCCCTCCCCTGCCCTCACCCCCCACTTTGGTCAAGGCCAGTCACCCCCAACTGCCCTGCACTATAGTGAGAGGAGGTGGGGCCCAGTCCAGCTGCACTCAGCCCCACCCTCTGGCCAGCAAGTTGAACTAAAGCTTAGCAGTCAGTGGGTGAATTTTTACATTAAAAAAAAAAAAAAAAAAAAAAAAAACATTCTGACCTAAGTGCTTGAAGATCTTTTAATTTTGATTTCTATGAATTTCCTTTTTAGGGGTCCATCATTAGCAGTCCTCACATGCGCCGGAGAGCTACATCAACACGAGAGTGTCCATCTCGCCCACACCAGACTATGCCCAACTCATCTTCCCTCCTGGGCTCCTTGTTCGGGAGCAAGAGAGGGAAGCCCCCTCCCCAGGCCCACCTGCCCTCAGCCCCAGCCCCGCCACCCCCTCACCCACCGGTAGTCCTGCCCCACCTGCAGCACTCCATGGCTGGCCACCACCTCGGGCCCCCAGAGGGGCTGCCGCAGGCCCCTGTGCATGGGCATCACACCCAGTACTGCCACATGCAGCAGAACCCACCCCCCTACCACCACCACCACCACCACCACCCGCCCCAGCACATCCAGCACGCACACCAGTACCACCACGGCCCCCACGGGGGGCACCCAGCCTACGGGGCCCACGCCCACGGCCACCCGCCGCTGTCCTCGACCCACATGGGGCACACAGCGCACCACCACGGGCAGCCCCCTGCCCCGCCGCCCCCCACCAGCAGCAAGGCCAAACCCAGCGGCATCAGCACAATTGTGTAGACAGCCTGGGCAGGTGTCCCAGGTTCCCTGAAACAGCTGCACACCACACAGGGCACGCCCGGGGGTCGCCAGCCGCACACCAAACCCGGGGCACTTCTGTTGCCATCTCTCCCCTCTTCCCCTCACGGCCCAACTGGAGCCCCAGGAGCCCACAGGGCTGGTGTTGTGTGGAACAAAGGTCCAGATTTAATTTAGTGTTGGCACCCCGAGCTCCGCTCACCTCAGTCTGAGGGATGGGTGGGCCTCAGACACCATTCAGCCTTGAAACGGTGCCGCCAGCCAAGTAGATGTTGAACTGCCTCCCCCACTCCAGCTCTCAGCTCCCTGTGCCCTAATTTACATGCCTGTGAAAACCCAACCTAGAAAACGAAGAAATGAGATACAAAAACAGAGACAAAACAAACCCCAAAACTTGCTGCATTATTGCTCTTTTATTGACAATGGGCAAAAAATTAAGTAGACCTGATATGGTTGATGAAAATACGTAAGTAAACTTTATATGATATAAATATATAAATATATAAATATATATATATATATACTGTATAGGTAGTACTTGTGTGTGAAAGGCAGGCGTTTCAGTCCACAACATTAGCAATACCCACCTTACAAGGAGCTCCACTTACCTAGTAGGAAGACAGTACCTTAGCTGGGTGTGTGAGACAGTAGACCAAACCCTAAATGCTAGGAACAAATTCAGATACTTCATATTTTCATACAAAGAAGTCCCTCTAGGACTGGCTAAAATCTTTACACAATCATTACTAACTGTGCCAAGTAACATAGCATCTAACTGTTTAAAAAGTCCAGTATTGCTTTGTATAAATCCTTATTTTATTAACAGAATACTATCATAAATAGTATTATAATGCTCTGTTATTTCAGGTAAGCAAATAGCTAAACTGCAGTACACTCTACAGTAGCAACTCAGGACAGCTGGTTACGAGCTGGTTGTCTTAGGACATTGGTTACACAGATTCTTAGACACTTTAATGGCTGCGATAACTGTGAATCTCCATGATCCATGTTTCTTTTACGCGCATATGATTTAATGCACACTCATTCAGAGTCCTCCGAGAGGGGCACCCATACACGGCAGAAGTGTTCATCTCCAACATGAAAGTGACCAGCTCTCATCCTCGTCTCCCCAACACCATAACTTCCTCATCCCGCCTCCAACCCACACCAGGCCGAAGCCCTCAGAGAGTGTTTTCACCAGGAACCACTCTCGAACCTGAAGGTTGACTTTAGCGTTTAGCAACCCAGGGCGGTGTGTGTGTTTCCTGTTTTGTTTTCTGAGTGGTAGCAGTGATCATCGTAATTCCATGTAGCCGTGTGCTAGCAGAACCCTTGTGTCATCACCGTGGCCCGTGTGACCCCAGCCGACGAGTGCCCGGCGGAGCCCCCGCTGCCTTCCCATGGTCCAGTGAGCTGCCAGGGCATCACATGACTCTCAGCTGTGCTCTTGTCGCTTCTGTGTTGTGGTGACACCATGCGCTCCGCGGGCCAGATGCTGCACGTGGCGGGTCTGTGCCCGAGTCACCCACGGGCCATACTTTGTAGTTTCAGCCTTTCGAGCCACTGCAGCCGTCAGTGCTGTGCTCCTAAGCCATGGGACCCGAGGACTGCCCCCCGGTACCTGTCCAGGCGGAGGCCCTTTCAGAAAGGGCGAAGCTCACGCCTGACTCTGCGGGCCGTGGGGCCGCGTGCTCGGTGGACAGCGTGGTGAGCCGTGGCCGGACAGCAGGAGGAGAGGGGAGCCCCCTCTGGCTGTGTGTCACCTTGGCTGGCTGGCTGGCCAGGGTTTTGCTGATTTCCCTCCTCACATCCCTCCCCTCGCTCATATCATTGAGATCACCGTACCAGCAAATCTGCAAACCAAGCACTTTGTTAATCTCCACAGAGAGCAAATACAGCAATCTAGAGTTTAGCCTTTTTAAAATTAAGTGTGACTTTAACCTGCCCACCTGTGTCCTCCCATCGGTGTGGCATTTCTTTCTTTGGTGTCTGCTCAGAAAGAAACAGCATGGGAGCATGTGATTGGGTCCAGGCTAGGCTGTGGGGGAAGCGCCCTGGTGTCCCCGACTCCTCAATTCTTGGGTCTTTTCTAAAAGCCAGGCTTCCTAAAGCACTCTTTGTCTCGCAGTTTTGAGGAGGTTGTTCTGACCTGGAAGCGTTAAACTGCTGCATGTCATCCGGTGTCAGATGTGAGGCCGTGCTCTGCGGATTGTACATTTGCAAAATGTATTGGTGTGACCGTAGACGCATTGTTGAAGTAAAGCGATCACATATTGAGTATGTCAGCTTTTCTCGCCCTCTTCTGTGCCGAGGGGAGAGTCTCACTAACCTTTAGGTTGTTCCAGAAAAGATTCAGGCCATTTGGCATAGAACTGCTCTTTCTGAAGGGCAACACTAATGAATAGGAACAGACAGTAAACCCCAGGAGGGGCTTTCCAGAAACTCTCCCTCTCCATCACCATCCTGCAAGCTCCACAGCCTCGGGCTGCCAGCCTCTGGCACTGTCCTGGGTGTGTTCTGGAGCTGTGTTGGGCAGCAGGCCTGGGCCTTGCATAAGGACCTGCTGGAGCCCACTGAGCCCCTCCTGGGGTTTCAAGCCACGCTGTGTGCTTCTTCAGGCCAGTAAGGTTTCATCCTGTTTTATTTGCAACCTTATCAAAAGTTTGTGGAAGATACATTGTTGGATTCTAGAGACTGGAGTCATGCTGCCCACATCTTGTTTGGGAAGCGAAAGCTCCCAGTGAGCTGGTGTCCCCATGTGTCTTTCATGGGACTGTCCCCTCTCGATCCCCACCTGTTACAGCCATAGCTTCGGGGTCCTGTCATCACGTCCCACAGGAGGGGAGGCAGAAGAAGGCCGAGGGCCTCAGGATGTCTGCCTGGTCCCTTCTCACTGTGAGGACGCCCTTGGCACAGCTTTCTCAAGTCACACAAACTATTGTAGTTACATACAGAATTGCTGACATGAACAGGAGACGCTGAGGGAGGAAACAGCTGGCAATGTGACAAAAGTCTTTCCTGGGACAACAATCAAATCATGTATTTGTATTTTTTTAAGTTTACCAATGAATTGTACAACAATGTAAAAATAAAGTTCATCCTAATATGATGTGCACATCTTGCTTAAAAATGTCTTCAGCATCCAGTGCAGAGTGATGTTTCCCTCACACACTGCATGCGGCACGAGCCTCTTGTTTTTCTTAACAATGAGCTGAAAAGACAGCAGATGTTCACAGCTGATGCTGGGTGTTGACTCAGCTCCACGGGAAGCTCTGTGCCCGCAGGTAAGCACGCACAGTCTTATAGTTCTCCTTGTAAAGTATCATCACCCTTCCTGCCTGAGAAACGAGTGCATTTGTATTTTATATAACAACAATAGTCAAGGCAGCATGGCTACACTGAGCAGGGTGAGGTGGGGGCACTGAGCACAGGACAAGGGGGAGGGGGCCTGCCCTCCACTCAGACCATCCGCGTCGCCCGTCTGTGTGCAGTCACATTGAGACTGCACACAGCATGCGTGTCCTCTTGGGAGATAACTTTTGCCTCCGAGTTGTTTGAAGCAATTAGAATCAGGTCCTGAATCCCCAGACTGTTCAGAGACTTCAAGGGACACCTCCCTCACAAGAAACTTGGCACCTCCACTGTGTACCTGTGGGAGGGAAAGAGTGCGTTTGTGTTCATCTGCATTCTGTTTGTCAGTGGTAACAGACTCTATCAGTGTAAAACCATGGTTGTGATCATGTGGGGAAATCAAATAAATCCTTTGAAACTCTCGGATTCTCAGTTTTTCTGAAAAGTCCAGAAGTTGCCCTCTTGGCCAGACCCAGATCTCCAGCTGACGAGTTTCTCCATTCCTTGTCATGACTCTGGGCACTCACTTTCCTTGAAGACATTGGACTGACTTGACTTTGAGAACGCTGATACAAAATGTAAAATAAAGGGACACGTCACAACCAATTGAAGGTTTCAAAGGTATTTGTAATTTCTAGCAACTTTGTTTTTTTATTTATTTTTTTATTTTTTTGAGATGGAGTCTCGCTGTCGCCCAGGCTGGAGTGCAGTGGTGCCATCTCAGCTCACTGCAAGCTCTGCCTTCCCCGGTTCATGCCATTCTCCTGCCTCAGCCTCCTGAGTAGCTGGGACTACAGGCGCCCGCCACAGCACCTAGCTAACTTTTTCTATGTTTACTAGAGACGGGGTTTCACCATATTAACCAGGATGGTGTCGATCTCCTGACCTTGTAATCCACCCGCCTCAGCCTCCCAAAGTGCTGGGATTACAGGCGTGAGCCACTGTGCCCGGCCGTATTTCTAGCAACTCTCAACAAATGATGGTCCCTTCATGGAGTAAGAGGGGATGAATTCTATTCAACGTTGAGGTACACTAGTTTTGACTTAGCGAAAAACAAAATACCCAGTGGCCCAGTCCCCAGTGAAGATGGATGATGACATGAGGTCAGAACAACCTGCTTTTCCATGTTGGCTAATGTCATGTGCAAAAGCCAAGACGGTAAAGTCATTCTCCTGGAAGGAAGAGGCCTAAGTTTCAGTGCACCGGATAAAATGAACTGGCAGATCTAACTAGTGGAAAACAAAGTTAATTTTGGTGACCAAAACGAGCTCTGGCCCTCCCTCTGTACAGCACATTCTGATTGAAAGATGTTCTCACATGGGCCACCTCTTCCAGTCTCATTCATAGCCGCTACTGGCTCATCCAGACTGAAACCAGGAAAACAGCCATTTCAGTGCACACACCCTGGTGCCTTGCCCAATGCCTGTCTCTGCATCTGGGAGTCCATCCCTTTTACAACCATTCAGGGGCCCTTCAAGAGAAGCTGGGTACAAAAATTCCCTGAAGTACCCATTTCTGCCTCGGTTTGATTTTTGCGATGCAGATCTGTAGTCCAGGAGCTGCTGGAGGTAGATGAGCTAGGCCGGGGCTCCGAGGCGGTGATCTTCTGGGGATTGTGTTTGTCTCCCCCTTCCCTGAGATTGTGACCTGCATGATCCGCCTCTGTGTGTCCAGTCAGCCCCAGTACTGGGCTTGTCAGCATGCATCTATCTGAAAATGAATGGATGGCAGGGGTTCAGGTCACACCACCACCAGCAGCTGGTCTTTGAGGGTACTGATCATTGACATTATTAAATGTATGGAAACAGTTTGCCCTACCGCCCCGCCCCGCACAACTTCCCTTGACACTGAGAAGTCTGATTGGGAGACACCTGACTCAGACCTTGAGATCACGGTGGTTCCTCCTCCCTGGCTGCACATGACTTCCGTGCCACCGAATCCCAGGAACATGTTTAGTCCTTGCTTCACCTGACCCCTTGGCAGCTGTGACTGTTCGTGTCTGCCTCCTTGAAACGCTGGTTCCTGGGCATCTCTGGGCCATGTGCCCTTTCTGCTCCCTGGAGACTCCTTCACAGTCTCCTGTGCAGGCCAGTCCTCCTCCATGGAGCTCGTGTGTGGCTTAGGTGAAGTCCAAGCCCTCTTCCTCCCTTTCCCCTCTGCTGAGGCACCCTCACACAAGCCCACGGTTTCAGTCCACCTTCTCCATGCCCCTGGCTTCCACATGTCATCTGCAGCCCAGACCTCTACTCTGGGCACCCATGTCCCCTTGGTGTTTCTGACAGCCCAGCCCTGCAAGCCCTCCATGACCATCCTCTTCATTATATAGCCCCATGCAGCAGAAACCTGGTCCTCTCCTCTGTTCCCTGTCTTGGCGAATGACATCATCATTGACTTGTTTAAACTGGGACCTGGGGTTTCTGGTGTCCCATCCATCTTTCCCCAAACCCTCTTGATTTATGCCTCCTGCTGCTTCTAGAATCCATCTGAGTCTCTTCACGTCTCACCCCACTGCAGGCCCTCATGTCTCTCTCCTGGACTAGAGCTCCCTGCCCTGGCACTGGCCTTCCTCGGGGAACCCCTGTCTATTCCCCATGTGGGTCTTGCACTGTTGCCAAAATTGGAGTGTGGTGGTGCAATCACGGCTCACTGCAGCCCTGATCTCCTGTGATCCTCCCACCTCAGCCTCCTGAGCAGCTGTGACTACAGGGGCACACCACCATACCTGACTAGTTTTTTTGTTTGTAGAGACAGGGTTTCGCTATGTTGCCCAGGCTGATCTCGAAATCCTGGACTCAAGTGGTCCTCCCGCCTTGGCCTCCCGAAGTGCTGAGATTACAGCTGTGAGCCACTATACCCAGCTGCCTAGCCATGGAGTCACTTTTTTAAGGTGCCCCTGCTTCAAGCCCTATTGGTGATTTCCTGTTGCCCTTAGGAGGAAAGAAATCCCATCCTTCACATGGCCCCTACCTGCCTCTCAACAGTCACATTCCCCTCACATTCCAGCCATACCAGCCTTGATTGTTTTATGACTGTTCATGCATGTCCTTTGACAGTAAAGGTCAAAAAGTCAAGACAGTGTCTGTCTTTGTACACGCTGTAATCTCAACATGGAGCACAAAGTAGATTTCCTAAGTGAATGCCTCGGGAGCACAGCAGGAAATGTGCTACAATGCACGACGCCATGTGGCAGCAACATGAGATCAGGGCCCAGGAACATGGGGTGGTGACCATGCTGGCAAGGCACTGGGGCCCGCTGGCATGCCTTGTTAAATAAGTAAAAATTGGGGCAATGGTTGGAGGCTTTTAGACATGGTGTTTTAACTTATGTCAAGTGTCTTTTAACGTGTAGTAAATCTAGTGAGAATAAATTGATGAAAACAGAAAAAAAAGTCCCCACAGTCTCACTATCTCAAATCACATGTAATTGAGTATGTGGCCAACTGTTCTTCCATCGTCCCTCCATGCATATTTCTCAGTCACCTAGTTTACATCTCTGAAGTGCTTCCCAAACAGTACTGTCAGTGTTGTTTGGTGCCCCACGTGGAAAGTGTCATCGGTCCCACACCTCTAGGGAATGATGCATTGCACGCAGTTCAATGCGTTTCTTTCTGCTGGACCTTTTAGAGCCTTTGGAAAAGATGGTGTGCATATATGAATCAATCTCTGAACCATAGCCTGTGCGTTCTACAGAATACAGTTTAGTGACACTGTGTGTGTAAATGCTATTTTTTCCCTCTTAATCTATTGTGATGAGACAGTGGAAGACTCAACAATTTATAATGTCTGCATAACATTCCACCTTACGGATGTCCCATAACATGTTGCCATGCAGATAGTGTTGTGTCGGTGAACAAGGAACAAACAGGAAAGAAATAATCGAGTTTCTGATAGAGTTGGTGATTCTGGTGAGGACTGGAGCCCAGAGAGGAGAACACCATGGTTCGACCACATTGCTGAGTTCCTGGGATGACCATGGACCCCGTTTTGGTGCTGCTGGAGGCCAGGTGTCCCCTGAGATGCCTCTTAGCTCAGTGCATTCAGTTCAGTGCCCACTTTTCAAGAGACCCCATCTCACCGCTCAACCCAGAACAGGCCTGTGATAAAGACCTGGGGGCTGCTACTTGCAGGCATGGGGTGAAGGTCGCCCACCCTCATTTCTAACGTGGAGCTTCAGGACTTTCAAGGCCCTTAGGGAAAGCTTTTCTTCCTATTGTGCCTAACCACACCCCATCCCACCTCCACGTTAAAGTGTTCCAATTAAATCTGAAAGATAGGACCTGAAGCACTTTGTCATTTTCCATGTAGTTAATAGGGAAGAACACATTCTAAAATAAAAATACCAGAGGACAATACCTGAATTGGAACCTCTTCTCACATCCTCTGAGAACTTTTCAAAGAAGAACAAGGGAGGGGCCAGATGCTGTGACTCACCCCTGTAATCCCAGCCTGGGCAACATAGTGAGACCCCCATCTCTACAACATCAAAACATGAACCAGGCATGGTGGTGCCTGCCTGTGTTCCCAGCTACTCTGGAGGCTGAGGTAGGAGGATTGCTTTAGCTGGTGAGGCCAAGGCTACGTGAGCCATGATCACCCCACTGCTCTCCAGCCTGGGCCACAGAGCAAGACCATGTCTCCAAAACAAAGAAACAGAGTCACCTATAGCTGTCAGACCTACACTGTGTTTGGGAAAGAGCGAAAAACCACAAAATTCACTTAAAGGTCAGTGGGAAAATAAACATCTTAGAGCAGCAGAGTTGATGTAGAATCACTTGCCATTGCCAGGGTGGGGTGCAGGGGCAGGGGGGATGCACAGCTGGAGGAGGTGAGGGTCCCCTTGGAGGTCCTGGGTGGGGTGCAGGAGTGGGGGGGTGCACAACTAGAGGAGGTTGGGGGTCCCTGTGGAAGTCCTGGGTGGGGTGCAGGGGTGAGGGGTGCACAGCGGAAAGGAATGGAGGGGTCCCCATGGAGGTCCTGGGTGGGTGCCGGGGCAGCCAGAGGGGGTGCACAGCAGGAGGAAATGAGTGGTCCCTGTGGAGGTGCAATGCACAGAGCAGGAGGAGGGAGCCGCCCTGAGAGGAGAAAGGCGACCGGCTAAGCAAGAGCTACAGGAAGCACCTGGACAGGCCGTCAGGCCAGAAGCACCTGGAAAGGGTGTCTGGGAGCTTTGGTGATGAAGGGCAAGAAGGAAGCAGCTAAGACAGGGGCCTCATCACAGAGATGCTGTCAAAGATTCACCAGGCCCGCCTAAAAATATCTTTTATTACGGGAACTGCATTTCACCTTAGCAGCACAAGAGGGCGTGATTGCACTACCAAACCCAGAAAAGCACCCACGCGTTTGAAAAACGGGAAGAGAAGAGAAAGGGAACGGCAGTCAGCCTATCCGCTGCTGCACTGTTAGCAGGTGAGAGTTGGGTGATTTTATTGCAGCTGACAGTGCTCAATAATAGCACAAGGTCAGTTAGGAAAAGCGGGCACCGTGGGCATCAGTGGAAGGCACTATTACCAAGCCCTTGTGATGGCTCATTTTAGCAGTCAGCTTGACTAGGCTAAGGGATGTCCAGGGAGCAGGGAGAGCATGACTTCTTGTGTTTCTGTGGGGGGTTTCTGGAAGAGATGAGCACTTGACCCCCCAGGGGGACTGACTGAGGGCCACCCGCGCCAGTGTGAGCAGGCCTGCTCCAATCTACTGAGGCCCAGATGCAACCAACAGGTGGAAGGAGGGGAAATTTGTTCTTTGCTTGACCTGGGACATCCACCTTCTCCTGCCCTTGCGTATGAGAACTGCAGGTTCTTGGGCCTCTGGACCCCGTGTCTTAACCCAGAAGCCTCCAGGTTCTCAGGCCTGTGGCCTGGGACTGAGAGGGACACCACCGGCTCTTCTGGTTCTTAGACATTTGGAGTCGGACTGAATTGCACCACGGGCTTTCTGGGATATGCCGCTGGCATATCCTGGGGCTTCCTGGCCTCCAGAAGGGCATGAACCAATCATTTCCCACAATAAATCCCCTCGTGAGAGTGTGTGTCCCCTATTTGTTCAGTTTTCTCTGGAGAACACTGACTAATACAGCTCCAGTACAAAAATAAAGCCTTCCTAAATACAGAAAAAAAATAACCAAGCCAAAAAGGGGGAGTGAAACAGACCACGGTCTTCAGAATGAAAGCCACATGAGGACGCCATACTCCACACAGTGAATTCACAACGGCAAACAACCTTCCAGAACAAACCAAAGACACCAGCTACATCAAAACGCAAGTGTGCCAGTTCCAGCACTTTGGGAGGCTGAGGCGGGTGGATCACGAGGTCAGGAGTTTGAGACTAGCCTGACCAACATAGTGAAACCCTGTCTCTCCTAAAAAAAAAAAAAAAAAAAAATTGAAAAATTAGCCAGGCGTGGTAGTGTGTGCCTGTAGTCCCAGCTACTCAGGAGGCTGAGGCAGGAGAATGGCGTGAACCCAGGAGGCGGAGCTTACAGTGAGCCGAAATCACACTACTGCGTTCCAGCCTGGGCGATAGAGCCAGACTCCATCTCAAAAAAAAAAAAAAAAAAAAAAAAAAAAAACATGCAAGTGTGCCTAGCTCCCCCGCTAAGAAAAAGGTCTTTGAAGACCTTTCTCTTCGCCACACTAGTTTTGTGTGGCAACCCCAAAGTGTGCAGGAAAAAACCACTGATTTATCAGCCTGCATCTGCAGATACACAGGGTTCCCCTGGTCTAGAACTGGGTCAGTCTGAGCCTAGGGAGTCTAGGACTGCTCCACGTATCCCTCATTCTCCTGACCGCACCGGTCGAGGCCTGTCCTGGTCATGGCAGTAGGCTGCAGTGCAGGAGCATGAGCCTGGCCCCAAGCACATTGCACACCTTTGCTCACGCCAGGCACACCACAACCCCATTGACCACTTCGCTCCACGCCCAGCCCAGCGTCAGGTTATAGAAGTGTTCCCTGCCACAAACGGAGTCATGGCTAGGGTATGGACTAGAAATATGTTCCATCTACCCCAGACCACAAAGCAAAACCCACCAACTCTCTGCCAATATGCTAAAGGGACACCTAAGAGAAAAATTCAGAAAGGCTAAAGGCTACCCATAAAGACGTGCACGGAGGGGCACAAGCTAATGAAGCCCAATAAGGGGAGGAAGCAAGTTACAGTCTTGATGTGTGACAGGGTAGAAATCAGCCTTAAAAACAATGTGCAAGAGAAGATGACTTGATAATGCTAGAAGCTGCAATTCTCAATGTAGACATGACAGGAATATCTATGCACCACATAAGACAACAGCAGTCTTCAAAAAACCAAAACTACAGGATAGGTAGGAAGAAATAAAAACACATTCGTAAAGGTTAACATTGCCACTCTGAATCCAAGATAGGTTAAGAGACCAAAATGAAATGATCTAGAAGCTTTCAGTTTCTTATGAATGTGATACCAAGCATTGCGCTTCACTAACAGAGAAAACACCTTTCCGAGCTCCCTTGGAACGTTTTTGGAAACTTGCCACATATTAAGACACAAGGGAAACTTCAGTAATTCCACAAGGCAGAGAGAATCTAAACATATTCTCTAATCACAGTACAGTAAAACTAGAAATGAATTAAAGACTCAAAAATTCCCTACTGGAAATGTTATTAACTCTATTAAATTACTCTTGGATCAGAGGACAAATACAAACCACAACCATAGAATTTGTTTAAAATGGTAAAAACTTGTATCAGAATCCATGGTGCAATTACTGAGGCAAAGAAAATTACATCCAAAATGAAAAAGAAACATCAAATGCAAAATTAGGAAAAGATTAAACAAAGGAGAAACAGTTGCAAAATAACAAGCAAGGCTGGGTGTGGCAGCTAATGCCTGTAATCTTAGCACTTTGGGAGGCCAAGGCGTGCACATTGCTTGAGACCAGGAGTTCAAGACCAGCTTGGCCAACATGGTGAAACCCCATCTCTGCTAAAAATACAAAAATTAGCCGGGCATGGTGGCGCACACCTGTGATCCCAGCTACTTGGGAAGCTGAGTCAGGAGAATCGCTTGAACCTGGGAGGCGGAGGTTGCCGTGAGCTGAGATAGCGCCACTGCACTTCAGCCTGGGAGACGGAGTAAGACTCTGTCTCAAGAAAGAAAAAAAAAAAGCAAAAATCAGAACAAAGAAATAATAAAGCTTACGAACAAAAAGCTGGTCTTGGAAAAAAGAAAAAAGAAAGTAGATAAACCTCTAGCTAACCAAATCAAGGTGACAAGAAAACAAAACACTAAAAATGAGAAACCAACACAGGACTGAATATTGAAGTGGAGAACATTTTTTAGAGTGATGATACTTTGAACGACTTTATGCAAATAAATTTGAAATGAATAATTCCCATGAGAGAAATAGAAAATGTAATCAACAGCTTAACTGGCCCATTTTGTTTCACAGGGAATTCTTCTGACCTTCACAACCAAATAATTTCACTGTTACGTAAACTTTCTGATCACAGCAAAGGAAGGAAAACTTCCCAGTGCTTTTGTTTTTCCTTGAGACGGAGATTCACTCTTGTTGCCCAGGCTGGAGTGAAATGGTGCCATCTCAGCTCACTGCAACCTCCGCCTCCCAGGTTCAAGCGATCCTCCTGCCTTAGCTTCCCGAGTAGCTGGAATTACAGGCATGCGCCACCATGCCCACTAATTTTGTATTTGTAGTAGAGATGGGTTTTCTCCATGTTGGTCAGGCTGGTCTCAAACTCCCGACCTCAGGTGATCCGCCTGCCTCAGCCTCCTAAAGTGCTGGGATTACAAAGGTGAGCCACCGCACCTGCCTCCCAGTGTTTTTTATGCAGTGATTTTGGCACTGTTTTCTAGACCTGATGGAAGTTACATAAATACAGAGCTACATGTCACCAATAGAAAATTGTGAATCAAATCATATCAAACATCTAGTGGTATATTCCATATAAACTAATATACCTCATGACCAAATAGCATTTTACATCAGGAATGCAAGAATTGTTCAATATTAGGAAATCCATCATCTTAACTAAAATGAGAAGAAAAACCACGTGATCATTTCTCTGGATGACAAAAGGGCTTCAACAAAATCTAGAACAAATTCCTGGTACATAAAACACTTAAATAAGTGGATTCTTTTTTGGGAATGATAGAGTATACCTGAGTTCAAAAGCCAGCATTTAATTGAATGGAGAAACAGTGAATGCAGTCTGTGCAAATCAGGGAAAAGACATGGTAAGCATCTTCACTTCTCTTCAACACTGTGTTGAAGGGTCAGCCAATGCAATCAGATCCAGTTAGAGGCATCTGAATCAGAAAGGAAGGGGTGAATTATCTCCTTTTTTTTATTTCTTCTTTTTTTTTTTTTTTTTTTGAGACAGGCTGTATTTCTATTTTTTTTTTGTCACCCAGGCTGGAGTTCAGTGGTATAGTCACAGCTCATGGCAGCTTCAACCTCCTGGGCTCAAGTGTTTCTTCTGCCTCAGTCAGCCCAGTAGCTGGGACTACAGGTGTGCACCACCACCCCCGGCTAATGTTTTTTATTTTTAGTAGAGATGAGTTCTTGCTGTGTTGCCCAGGCTGGTCTCAAACTCCTGAGCTCAAGCGATCCTTCCACCTCAGCCTCCTAAAGTGCTAGGATTACAGGCATAAGCTACTGTGCCCCACCAAAGAGGCAAATTATTTATATTTGCAGATGATGTAACAGCATTTCTGGAAATCCCAAGAAATTAATGAAAAAGTTAAGGCACAATGAGGAAACTCAGCAAGATGACTGAAAAGCACATTAATATATATGAATCAATAGACATTAATATATATGAATCAATAAACATTAATAAGTTTAAAAGAATAATAAAAGGAAAAAAGGAATGCATGTCCAAGATAAAATTTTTACAAAAGATACATAGGAGCTAGGCATGGTGACTCACACCATAATCCCAGCATTTTGGGAGGCTGAGGCAGGAGCATCACTTGAGTCCAGGAATTTGGGACCAGCCTGGGCAACAGAGGGAGACTTCATCTCTCCTAAAAATAAAAAACATTAACTGGGCATGGTGGCTAATGCCCTTAGTCCCAGCTACTTTGGAGGCTGAGGCAGGAGAATAGCTTGAGGCCAGGAGGTTCAGACTGCAGTGAACCATGATTGCACCACTGCACTCCAGCCTGGGTGACAGACCACGTCTCAAAAAAAGGAAAAAGATAACTAGGAATAACTTCAAAAAATAATGACAATACAAGTGAGGAAAAGATTAAAACACCGAGAAAAATACAGAGTTTTAAGATAACACAATTTAACATACAGAGGTCAATACTTCTCAGTTTTTTTAAAAAATGGAGCTAGTCAAGATTATTTTAAATTCCTATTTTGATAAGACAAGACTCTCCAGGAAAATCGTTCTTTTCTTATGTGTTTGTTTTTAGGGTTAGTGGTACATCCAGACATTACTGCAGCACGCTAGAAAGCTTCTGTCATGAAACCTGCCGTATTGGTATGTGCAGACTCAGACGAGCTGAACAGAATGAAAAATCCAGAAAGAGACTCCATAAAATGGAAACTTAGGATACAGTAAAGATGGTGTGACTAATCACTGGACAAAGGACAGACCCCTAAATAAAAGGGGTGACAGTTATCTTTTGCTACAAAGCCAAACACCGCAAAACTTCCTGGCTTAGAACTACAATAACAATTGTTTCTCATCAGACTCAGGGTTGCTTGGGTCATTCCTCTGGTCCCGAGGCTCGGACTCATTGGAGAAGGAGTGGAAGCAGCCTTTGGAATGGCGGAGAACGTGGCAGTTCCCCCACAAGGCAGTTGCTGCAGCCAGCAGGCTGGGGCTGGCAGGCATGGGAGTGTGAGACAGGACTGGCAAGCAGGACGTCCCTCGGGTGCTGGCAGACAGGGCACTGCATGTGGGAAGTCACTCCCATGGAACCCTGCCTGCCCACGGCAACTGCAGATGGGAAGAGAGGGCTGCCCAGTGCAACCATGAGGGTCGCCCCTTCTTCCCGCAGCACCCCCAGTGTCACCTCTGCTAACTGGCAGAGGAGAACATTGACAAAGTCCAATGCTATGATCACAGAGCAAGGTGGTGAACAATGGCTTTGGAGCTGAGAGACAAAAAGGCTCTAACCCAGCTATCATATGACACTAAGCTTCCACCTGCACCTTCCACGCACATGTGAAATTCAGAACAAGCAAGCAGCCTTGTGTTTCCGCCTCCCAAGATACAGACACACTCCAGACCAAGAAGGGGTTTCTCACACCCTGCCCACAATGAGGCACAGTCCCTCAGTCACTGTGTATGCGGGGCTCTGAGTGACACCTCAGGTTCCATCACAGCGCTGCTGAATATTCTGTCACCTGAAGACTAAATTGTAACGTTAGCCATTGACACCTGTATAGAAAGTAAAAAAATGGAAAGAAGGAAATAGCACAAACCAACTAACGTGTGTGTAACCAGGAAAGTGAAAGTGAGAAAAGCTACTGCAGCCCTTCCTTTGCTAATGGAGGGCACAGCTGTGGGTAATGTCTGTGGCTTCCTTCTTCCCAAACCCATTCCATTGTCCCCTGCCCTCATACAGACCTGAGCTGGTCAAGTTTCTTTTTTAAAATTGGTTTTATAGAAACAAGCTCTCTCTCTGTCACCCAGGCTGGAGTGCAGTGGAAAAATCACGGCTCACTTTAACCTTGAACTCCTGGACTCAAGTGATCTGCCCACCTTGGCCTCCTAAAGTGCTGAGATTATGGGCATGAAGCCACTGCACCTGGCCTCAAGTTTCTCCTATCTGTGTTGTGACTCAAACCATCATTCCTAAGTACTCTGATTCTTCAACTGTCCTGCCTTTTTTGGTTGCTAGAATTTCCCATGAGCCATTACCATTGGGTATGGAAATACCAGAGAAGCCCCCAGGTTCTTGTCCCCATTGCGTAGCAAAGCCTTGGTGACTGGGCTCAATCTCTCCAGCCAGTAGAGGAACGCTTTTGCTTCCCATTGCTTCAGTGGCCTGGGGAGCCCCAGATGGCCAGGGGAAAGTCTCATCTTCCAATGCACTAGAACCATTGCCAGATTTCCTCTGGGGAAGCATTCCCTCGTGGAAACTAAGACCTCCAAACAAGCAAAACTCAAAGTTTCTGGGGCAGGAAGCAAACATTCTGTGCAAGGGTTACTAGGTGTGAAGAGGAGCCCCTGCCACATGCACCCCCAGCTGCAGACCCCTGCTGGGGAGGAGACAGCACGACGTGGTGGTCCCTGGTTCACAGCATGCCAGGCTCCCTGTGAAACAGAGCCCTGGCCTTCCAAGGCCGTGTCCCCAGGTGGCTCTGTGCTGCGGCTGCAGTGAGCCATTCCACCTCTACATTAGGCTGCTGCTGTCTCGTGATGGTGGATGGATAGGAAGACAAGTTAGGGTCTGGATTTCTTTTTCTCCTTGGGGGCTTAATTCTAGGTTTTGAACATGTAAAATACTTGTATGGCTCAAAAGTCAAAACCCAATGCAAAGGTATTTTCATCCCCTCCCCCCTTCTTACCACACCCCACAGAGCTCTATGCTCATCATTTTTGCGGGTTCCCAGGTTCATTGTGCCCTGTTTCCGTCTGCAAAATTAAAGGAAGATGTTCAGACATCATCACCTGGCCGTTCATACACAGAACAGCTCGCGGTGTGTGCTGCCCCGCCTCCTGCCACTTCACTAATGGCCACCCATTACCCATTTATTGACTGTCAGCTCCAAACCTCCCTGTCCTTCCCTCGCTGCGTGAGGACAAGGCTGAACTCCGTGTCATTACCAGCTGACCAGAGGTGCCCTTCAGCCCAGGTCTTTATGCCAACCAGACTGAAATCCTTTTGAGCAACCACTACACCAGCTCCGAGGTCAGGGTCTTTGGTGCCCCGGAGGTTCTGGAGAACTTGGAGGTGAGTGGCATGTGCATGCCTCAGGCCAGGCCAGAGTCAGGGGCATCAGGAGGGCCCTGGAGGAAGAGAGAATGTGGCGTGGATGTCCTGGGCCAGCTCTCTTTAAAATTTATTTTTACAATTATAATTTTTAAATTGAAGTACTCTTTCCGTAGCACTATTGCTGTCTCTCAGGCTGCGTGATTGTATTAATTGTTCTGACCTCTGCTGGTCTTCCCCAGATACAAGTTAAGCTTGTAGGGGCAGCACTGAGAACCCAGAAAAGGTGCCAGTGAGCGTGTGGTGTGTGGCATGGCCGAATTCAGTGCAGAAGCATCCGCCACAGAGCAGGGAGGAAAGCCCTAATCCCTGCTGGGACAAGTCCCCTCTTTCCAGGCCTCACTTCCCCTATGACTAAGTCACAGGGT
This sequence comes from Rhinopithecus roxellana, assembly GCF_007565055.1. Lineage (NCBI taxonomy): Eukaryota > Metazoa > Chordata > Mammalia > Primates > Cercopithecidae > Rhinopithecus > Rhinopithecus roxellana. The sequence continues at coordinate 53,104,338 of NC_044549.1, forward strand.
GGGGTTGGGGGGTGAATGATCCCTCAGGCCCAGAGCCTAGCAGGCTGGAAAGAGTTCTGGGGTGAGAGAACCAAGGAGTTCCTCGGCATTTCCACCTGCTCATCCTCCTGCCTTGCTGCAGCCAGCATGACCGTGTGTCTCCTGCAGAGGCAGGGAATGTCCAGCATCGCCATGAGGGAGGAGGGCCGGCCCCCTGGCGGCTGCTGGAGACCAGCCGTGAGCAGAGCTCGGGCTGCTGCCTTGGAGAGCGGGTGCTTGGTGGTATTTTATGTTGGTTTAGCCTTTTTTAAAGCAGCACTTGATTAGAATTGAATAAACTTGAATTTGATTCTGACATTCATATTGATTTGCTCTTCCCTCAAAAAACACCCTGAGTACGGACAGAACTTCCCGACTCTGCAGACTACATGCCGCCCATGAGCAGTGCCCAGGTGTCATTACCTGCCCATGAGGTGTGACCTGGGCAGGGGTCCCCACTCCATACCCTTGGGCCCCAGGAGGGAAGCCCAGCATGTCAGGCTGAAGCGGGGGTGCTTCCAGAGATGGGCCATGCAGAGCAGCCCTCCCGCCTCGGGGTCCTGAGGCCCCACTCAGTGTTCCCTCCACTCTGCAGAATGTGCACCCCTGGCTCTGATGTCTCTCCCAGGTGAAATCCAGGTCCCTGCCATGCTGGCCTTGGTGAAGGAGAAGTCTCTTGGGTGGCCCAGCTTCATCACATACACGGTTGGCGTCTCGGACCCCGCAGCCGGCAGCTGGGGGTCTCTGTCCACTACCCTGACCTTCTCCAGCCCTGAGACTAACCAAGCCTTTTGCCTCTCTTTTCCCACCTGTTTCCTCTCTCATCTCACCTCCCAAATAAAACTCTGTTGAGATTTTGACTGGAATTCATTTTTTTCTTCAATCCCATTGTTTTTTTCTCATCAATTGCAGTTTTGTTGCAGCTGTTGCATTAGTCTGCTCCAGCTGCCTTAACAAAACCCCACAGCCTTAACAAAACCCCACAGCCTGGGCGGCTCCAAAACACACGATTTGTTTCCTCACAGTTCTGGAGGCTGGAAGTCCATGAGCAAGGTGCTGGCACATTTGGTTTCTGGTGAGGGCGCTCTTCCGGGCTCACAGACTGCTGTCTTCTCACTGTGTCCTCCCATGCCCTTTCCGCTGTGTGCACAGAGAGAGGACACATGAGCAAGGTGTCTCTGGTGTCGCGTCTTCTTTTATGAGATGGAGTCTCACTCTGTTACCCAGGCTGGAGTGCAGTGGTGCCATCTTGGCTCACTGCAACCTCCACCCCCAGGGTTCTAGCAATTTTCCTATCTCAGCCTCCCAAGTAGCTGGGATTACAGGCGCCTGCCACCACGCCTGGCTATTTTTGTATTTGTAGTAGAGACGGGGTTTCGCCATGTTGGCCAGGCCGGTCTCGAATTCTTGACCTCAGATGATCCACCTGCCTCGGCCTCCCAAAGTGCTGGGATTACAAGTGTGAGCCAGTGCACCTGCCCTGGTGCCACCTCTTCTTATAAGGCCCCCTTCTTATAAGGACATGAATTCTCTCAGATCGGGGCCCCACCTTGTGACATCATTTAACCTTCATTCTTTCCTTACTCCAGACACAGCCACCCGAGGGTTAGGGCTTCAGCACAGGAATTTTGGAGGAACATAAACGTTCCGCCCATGATACTATTTTAGGTCTTGTTTCAGTTCCTTCAGTAAGATTAATTGGTTTGTTTTTTAGAGACAGGGTCTTGCTCTGTTACCCAGGCTGATATGCAGTGGTACAGTCATCCCTCACTGCAACCTCGAACTTCTGGGCTTAAGTGGTTTTACCATGATAGCCTCTTAAGTAACTGGGACTGTGGGCACAGCCAGGCTATAACTGATTTATATAGAATCCTTTGCCTTTCGTATTAAACGTATTCCTAGGTACCGATGGGAATGTAAAACATTGCTATTTATAACAGCTAAAAAGCAGGAACAACTCACATGTCCATCCACTAAGTGAATAACAAAATGTAGTTTATCCGTGTATTAGAATATTATTCAGCTATAAGAAGGAATAAATGAATGACACTTGCTGCAACATGGGTGCTAGGTGAAGGAGGCCAGTTGCAAAAGACTGCGTGTCGTATGATTCCATTTCAATGAAATGTCCAGGCTGGGCGCAGTGGCTGATGTCTAAAACTGCAGCACTTCAGGAGGCTGAGGCAAGAGGATCACTTCAGGAGGCTGAGGCAAGAGGATCACTTCAGGAGTTTGAGACCAGCTTGGGCAACATAGCAAGGTCCTGTGTCTATAAAAGTTAAAAATCAGCTGGGCATGGTGGCGTGAGCCTATAGTCCCAGTTACTTGGGAGGATCCTGTGAGTCCAGGAATCAGAGGCTGCAGTGAGCTGTGATTACGCCACTACACTCCAGCCTGGGCAACAAAGAGATAATCTACCTCAGAAGAACAAAGAAAACATTATTCCTAGGGAAATAAGCCTGACACAGGAGGACAAATATTGTATCACTCCACTCTTTGGAAGTACCTAGAATAGGAAAATTCATAGAGACAAAAATAGAACAGAGTGGGGTCAGGGGGAGTGGAGAATTACTCTTGAAGGGGCACACAGTTTCTGTTTGGGATGATGGAAAAGCTCTGGAAATAATAGTAGTGATGTTTGCACAACATTGTGAATATATTTAATGATGCTGAGATGGACACGTAAAATGGTAAATTTTACGTATGTTTGATACTTTTTTAATAAATAAAAAATAGGAAACTGCTGAGTGAAAAAAAGTCAAAAATCAATGAGTGCCTAAAACCCATGAACTTGAAAATGAGGCTTCGCCTCACAAAAACCCCAGCTGCCTCTGCATCTGCCCCTTCCCATGTGTCTCTGAGCCCCAAGCTGGTGGCCCTTTTGCTGTCAGCCCTCCCAGTGGCCGCGCTGGCCTTGGGGGCTCACCCAGCATAGGAGGCAAAAGGATAGAAAGCCAGGGCTCCAGGCCGGGCCTGGTGGCTCACGCCTATCTCAGCACTTTGGAAGGCTGAGGCGGGTGGATCACCTGAGGTCAGGAGTTCGAGACCAGTCTGACCAATATGGCAAAACCCTGTCTCTACTACAAATACAAAAATTACCCAGGCGTGGTGGCACGCACCTGTAATCCCAGCTACGTAGGAGGCTGAGGCAGGAGAATCGCTTGAACCCAGGAGAGGGAGGTTGCAGTGAGCTGAGATCACGCCACTGTGCTCCAGCCTGGGTGGGTGACAAAACGAGACTCCATCTCAAAAAAAAAAAAAAAAAAAAAAAAAAAAAGAAACTCAGGGCTCCACCCAGGCTGAGAGCTCCTGAGTTCTGGTGCTGAGCCTCCTGAGTTTCTGGAACTTCAGGCTCTGAATCATGGTGGGGGCCAGAGATTTTTACTCAGTGTGGGAGGACACATGAGTTAGGACTCATTTCTTGGCCCATAAGGCTATGCAAGCATCCCCTGACAAGTCCAGCCGGCTTTGCTACTGAAGGAGGCTGTAGACAGAGAGTGCAGAGAAGCTGCCCAGGCACCCTCCCTCCCCAGTAGAGCAGGGCCTGGAAAGTCCACTGTGGCCTTCCTTTCTTCCCCTCAGTTGCTCTCACCCCTATGGCAGTGTGGAAACTGGGATGCTGGGAAGCTTGCCCAGGCGCCTTTGACCCTGCAAGTTCCTGGAGCTCTGCCTTAGGTAGAGCTGCAGGCCCCTGAGCTGCCCAGGCAATGTCTCCAGGAGTGCCAAGGCAGGAAACTCACTAGAGAGCTGGAGCTTTAAGAAAACTTCATGCGGCCGGGCGCGGTGGCTCAAGCCTGTAATCCCAGCACTTTGGGAGGCCGAGACGGGCGGATCACAAGGTCAGGAGATTGAGACCATCCTGGCTAATACGGTGAAACCCCGTCTCTACTAAAGAATACAAAAAACTAGCAGGGCGACGAGGTGGGCGCCTGTAGTCCCAGCTACTTGGGAGGCGGAGGCAGGAGAATGGCGTAAACCTGGGAGGCGGAGCTTGCAGTGAGCTGAGATCCGGCCACCGCACTCCAGCCTGGGCGACAGAGCCAGACTCCGTCTCAAAACAAAAAAAAAAAAAGAAAACTTCATACCTAGGCCCCATCTTCAGCGCCCTGGATTTCCTTGGTCTGGGAGAAGCACGGGTGTGTTGAAGGCTCACCCGATGATTTGAGTATGTGGCCAGGATGGAGAAGCACACATTTCTGGATGCTCTCAGTGGAGGCCTTTGACCCAGGGCTTCTGCAGAACCAGGCAAGGAGCCTGCAGTTCCTGCCTTCCACTACCCACAGCCCTGGACAATGACAGGCTGGGCAAGAGAGACACATATCAGTGGGCACAAAAGATCTATTTCTGTTCCTGCTCAGGGTGTTTCTGTGTAGGAAAAGAAATCCCTTCTTTCTTCATCTGCAACAGGAATTAAAAGAAATTAAAGAATGTGTAAGCAGAAACTCAGTTGTATGTAAGAAAACCCAATTCCCTCTGAGAAAGAGCTGGAGTCCTTTAAAATTAACTGCCTGTTTTTCTGTGGCTGTTGAGCCTTATCTCTCCTCCTTTCCCAGGTATTGTGAAGACCCTGTTTCCCTAGCTGTGCAGCTGCAAGGTCACTAGACAGATAAACTCAAGTTGCAAAACACGTTTTCCTTGAAAAGTAAGAAATTGTGTAATGCATGTTTCAATTGAGTAACTGTCTTTGTTTCTTACTTCTGTAGTATTCCCCCTGCACAAATCTCCCCTGACCCACGAAATGCTTAAAAGGTAACTTGACTCTTTGGGGCTCAGTCCTTTGGATGTTAATCTGACTGGGCTGGTGCAGCTAAATAATTAATAAATATCCTCCTGGCCGGATGTGGTGGCTCACGCCTGTAATCCCAGCACTTTGGGAGGCTGAGGCCGGCGGATCATGAGGTCAGGAGGTCGAGACCATCCTGGCTAACATGGTGAAACCCCGTCTCTACTAAAAATACAAAACAATTGGCCGGGCATGGTGGTGGGCGCCTATAGTCCCAGCTGATCAGGAGGCTGAGGCAGGAGAATGGCATGAACCCAGGAGGCAGAGCTTGCAGTGAGCCGAGATCCCAGCACTGCACTCTAGCCTGGGCGACAGAGCAAGACTCCGTCTCAAAAAAAAAAAATCCTCCTGAGCCCCATTGGTCTCTCTGATTCCTTAAAAATCCTGCAACACATCAAGGCCCAAAGCCAGCAGAATCGTTCTTCCGCCTGGCCCTTCTAGTATGTTTGTGAATATGTTTCCTGGAGGAAGTTGTAGTTCTACTGTCCCCTCTGGAGGCAGGCAGGGCTGAGGTCTGGAGGAGGCAGTGGCTCCCAGGAACGATGGGATCCCTGAGCCGCTCTGTCTACATGGGGTGCTGGGTTTTGGACAAAGGCAGGTTGCTAATTAGCATATAGACCAGTCAGAGGAGGCCCAAGGAGTTGCAGCTGTTCTGGGCTGCATTTGGGAACCTACGGCTGAGTGTGGCAGGTCTGTGGCAGTTGCCAGAAGCTGGCCCTGCAAGCCAGGGTGTGACCCTGCTACTCTGTTCTCTTGCTGTCTGGGTCCCGTGGTGCTAGGAGGAGACTTCTGGATGCTTCCTTCCAGGCTTGGGACATAAAGTCAAGGGAAGAGAAGCATGCCCTGGTGGCCAGCCTGCCAGTGATGAGTGCCTCCAGTGGGGAGAGGCCTAGGGACCAGGGCTGGGTTCCAGGATCCATTTGGCAAAGGATCTCTGGCCAGCCGCTACCCTCAGAGAGCAGTTATGAAGGAAAACCAGGTCAAGAAGCTGACGCCTGCCCCACAGGAGCTCACAGACTCAGGGCCAGACAGCCCTGGCAATGAGGAGGGACCTCTGTGGCACTTGGGGCTGCAACCACAGACTGAGACCATGTCCATGGGGTGTGCAGTGGAGACTTACCCAGTCATGGGCAGCACAGGCGGGAAATTGCACCAGTCACAGGTGGCCTGCAGGTCAGCCCTGAGCTGCAGGTGGGTTTTGTTTTATATTCTGCAGTTTTTCTTTTAATCTAGTTTTATGACTCCGGTGTTTCACACACACACACACACACACACACACACACACACACACACACACACACACAAGATCATGTACAAAAATGCTGATTCCTGTGTCTCTTCAAAACGTCTTGCAGCCCCAGGCCTCCATTCTGCTTGCTGTGGCAGCTGGAACCACAGGTGCTCCTTGGCAGGGCCACCATACCCTCCAGCACCAGACCCTCACCTCATGCCTCTCAGGCAGATTTGGAGCATCTGCCTGGCCAGGTAGGCCCGCAAGCCTGTGGCCCCTGGAAAAGATATAATAAATGCTGTTGGCTTTTGATTTGCTTTTCTTTTTGCTGAAGAGGTTTTATTGGGACAAAATTTGAATGGAAAAGCATCCCAGACAGAGGTACGGATGCACGGACAAGAAAGGCCACTGAGGTGTGGAGTGTATTGGTTCCACAGAATGGGTCCTCAGTGGTTTTATGATCGGGCAAGTTGGGAACACTGGTCCTAGTGTGCACAGCACCACAAGGGCTGTACAAATGGATTCTAGCAATGGGGAGGCCAGCAGGTGCCCACAGCACAGGTCCTGAAGGCACATCAGGAACACAGGTCTTGAAGGCACATCTTGAAGGCTTGCATCCTGTGGTCAGTGAGGACCCGCAGAAAGATTCCTCTGGAAGCCAACTCTGCTAGGTGGTGTCAGGTGTGTGCAGTTTCCACCATTCTAGGGCACCCTAGAAGTCAGCCTTCAGCTTGGCCTGCTTCAGTATAGAGATAGTTTTTAACCCTTTGTTGTTCTGTTGGGACTCTGGACATCTAGACGTCTGTGCAGGGGGGCTCATGAGGAGACCAGACCAACCTCCCTGATAGGCCTAGATATGGCCTAGCCTGAAGCAGAAAGGGAACACAGCTGGGGCTGGGTGTTCGTTCACCCTCCCTTGCAGAGATCACTGACAAAGTGGTCAGCTTGGCCAAGCTTCTGCAAGGGCTGGCTGTGATGTCTGGGAGGGAGGCAGTCCCCAGAGCAGAAATGCCTTCCCTGGGGTTCATATCCTTGCAGGGGAAAAGCCGGCCATCCTCCCCTCAGAGCCTCCTTCACTGCAGCCCGCGGGAGGCGAGTGACCTGGGGGATCCATGCCCAGGGCAAACCTCTGGGCTTTAGCTTAGCCCCACCTCGGAGAAACATTCACAGCCCTCACAGCCCTTCCAGAGGAGAGCCCTGCTGCAGGAAGACTCTAAGGCAGGGCCCAGCTGCGGGATCCTGGGCTGTTAGTAACAGTACCCCAGGCTCCAAACTCTCTGTGCCTAGGGACAATTCCCTTCCCTGGTTGCAGCAGATTCCCACCCCGCCCTGCCCCACTGCCCGCCCCACAGGGAAGTGGCCCAGGAGTGGAGGCGTGGACAGGCATCCCGATGTCTCGAGTCGGGCTGTGGGTCAGCCTGGACAGCACGGCTCGCGGAGGGCAGACAGGGCGCACGGGGCAGGCCCCAGGCTCCAGAGCAGCCCTGACAGGCGGTCCAGCTGCGTCGGGTCTCCATGGAGACGGAAGCGGGGCCACTGGGTGGTGAGCGGCGGGGGGCGGGGCTTCCAACGGCCATCAGCCCCGCCCAGCCTGGCCAAAGAGACAGAGCCCGGCCTGGGAGGCGGAGCCAGAGACCCCGGAGTAGAGTCTGATTTCTGCCGGCGGCCAGGGCAGCCTCCTTCCAGACGCTGCTGCCTCCACGCGGACGGGCGCCCTCTGCGGGTCCCGCGGCTCCCGGCCTGGCTCAGCGCCTCCGGAGGCCTCACCCGGGCCCTCTCCGCTGGGTCCACAGGGGCCTCAAAGCGCTGGCCCAGACGCGGGGTCACTCCCCTGAGCCTCCCGACCTTCCCATGGGTCCTTTGGAGGCCTGCGTTTTGGAATTTGTCCTTCCTAAGAGCCGCCCTCTGGGCGCGGCTGCTGCAGGACCACAGCTGACCGAGTGCGGCCACGTCCCCTGCGGGCCCCCCTTCAAGGGCACAGGGGAGAGGCGCCTCAAGCCACAGAGCCGCAGAGCTGCCAGGAGCTGACCTTCCGGGTGGGGAGAGGACACTAACTCGGGTCCTCTCCACTTCTCAAGGCTCCTTCTCACCTGCAGTGAACGGCTCCCAGCACCTCAAGGGCCTTCCTGTTTCATTGATGTCAACAGGGATCATTGATCACCTCTGGTGTGCAGGGACAGAGAAGACAGACACGCTGGTCCCCGGGTGGGCGATGGAGTCTAGTCTATCAGTGAAGAAACTCCCCCATAGAGGTAGGGACTAGGAAGGAGACACCAGGAAAAGTGAGGGTGGAAGTTGGGGGTGACTCTGCTACAGATGGGGTGCTCAGGGAGGGTTTATCTGAGGGGGAGACTTTCACTAGATTGACCAAGGGATGGTCAGGGCCTGTGAAAGTCTTTTAAGAGAAGGAATGGCAGTGTCCAGTGGACTGTTTCAGGGATGGAAATAGGGCAGCAGGGTGAGGGGTGTGAGCCAGGCAGGCAGGGCCCAGACACCATGTGATGGGTGCAAGGGTGTGACCCATGGAGGCTCTGAGAAAGGCCTGGGCCTCAGAAGACAGGAAAACAAGAAGACCCACTTCAAGGCCTTCACAACCTTCTAGGGTGCAGACGGTGAAAACGGCTCAGGCCAGAATTTGGTTTAGGTTTCAGAAGGGTGCTGGGTCCCTCATGCTCTTCTTGAGGCTAAAGGGCTCCAGCTCCTTGGGCCCTTTCCACACAGACATGGTTCTGGGGCCCCGGCTACATGGACACCTTTCTGATGTCTGCAGCCAGGCAGGGGTTGTGGGCCAACCCGCCCCTTCCTTGGCCAAGTGGACAGATGAAGGGAGCCTCTGGGGGCAGGATTGCTGGACTGGGAATTAGACTTGGAGTGTAATCCAAACAGCCCACGGGCCCTGCCTCTTCTCTGGAGCTCAACTTCTTCAAGAAAACTGGAGACAAGGGGATGGCAAGACCAACTCTCAGGATCCTTGCCCTTCCACCCCATGATGCTTTTAGACGGTTCTCAGGGGCCGTCTTTTTCAGGAAGAATTCTCGGGTTATAAGAAAGTAAAGGGAGGAAACGTGTTTGAGTGGCACTTAGATCAGGCTGTAGACTGGGTGTTGGTTTGGTGGGGTTTGCTTTTTCTTCCACCCCACACCCCTTCACAAAACCTGAGTTCTGGCTAGGGCCAGGAATGAGATTCCTGTGTCTAGATTTTCATCATTGCATGTTGCACAGGAAGTCTAGGGGAAAGGAGACAGATATTAGCAAGTGTGTAAAAGACAATTTAGCAAGAGAAAACCTAGAAGAGGAATGAAGATGAGGGGATTAGGAATGGCAAAGGAGGAGCTAGGGGAGAGGGAGTTGGGGGCGGGGCTGGGACAAAGAGAAAGGAGGTGGGAGAGGAGGCCAGGGAAATAAAGTCCAAGAAGTCAGTGGGGACCAGAAGCCACAGCCTTAGTGGGGGCATCAGGAGAGCAGCAAGCTGCATCTACCTTGGAAAGATGGAGAGAAGACTGCCGTGAGTTGGGTTGGGAGGAAGGGGGAAGTGGCAGGGCAGAGGAAGCAGGGGACAGGAGAAAGGAGATGGTGCCCTGGGCCAGGTGGCTGCCACCGCTACCATTGCCAGAAGTGGAAAACTCTTTGCCTTCTCCTTACCCCTGTCGCTATGACACCCCCATTCTTTCTGCTCCCCCTTCTTTAGTAACAGGTGCTGGCAAGTAAGGAGTAGTCTGATTTAAGTTTGCCAAAGAAACCCTCGGGGGTAGCTGTGAACCCACCAGGCTTGCCAAGTAGGGAGATAAGAATCCTCAAGATTGGATGAGCAAATAAGCTTAGTGAGTGACAGTTCCATCAGCCTTCCCCAGAGTCACAGTAGGCGTCCACTGCCCCTGCAGGTCCCCAGGGTGCTCTACTGCTCTACTGGGTGGCCTCTCGGACCCAGAGCTGCACTTCCATTGCTCTGCAGGCACACCTCTGACTTGAATCCCATCTCACTGATTCCACAAATATTGATTGAGGGCCTACTGGCTGCGAGGCCTCTGTGGCTGTCAGCGAGGCAAGGTCCCTGCTTCAGTGGGAGTGACAGGTGTAAAGCAGGATGACTTCAGAACCTGAGAAGGGAGACAAAGCAGAGAACTGGGAAGTGGCTGGGCGGGTGTGGGGCAGCCTGGGATGGGGTAAACAGCAAATCTTTGCCATCCTCTCCTGTCCAGATACCATAGGAAATGCTACCCCATCTCTTTTCAGCCTCAGTGTCCTCACCTGGACGGTGGAGTTTGAGCTTCCCCACTGCCTGGCCCTGCTCTCTGGGCTGTCTCTAGGAAGTCTGCCCTTTTCAGGCCTGCTTCCCACCCTCTATGGCTCTCAATTCCTCCCAAGAAGAATGTCCCCTTAAAAGGAGGCTGCTGGCCACAAAGGGAGAGGAACAAGCCAAGGTAGCCTGACCTGCACTTGGGGCCACATGGCTCCTTAGGCGTGGCCTGGGTGGACACTGGAAGGAGCTTTGTCTGTGGGTTTTGCCCTAGTGCCTGGAGTCCCTTCCCTATGGTGTCTTGACCCAGCCCAGCTCACTGAGCCTGGAGCCCTGGCTTCTGGAGAAGAGATGTCAAGGTCTACCACAGGGCACAGGCCAGAAACAACTTGTCCAATGCCAGTGAAAGCCAGACCTGGGGAAGGCTCCTCTTCTCACAGGGCCGGCACTCCCAGGGGGGCACGGCAGCAAATTGGAGGCATAGACTCTGTGGGGCCCTTGGTGGGGAGCTCAAATAGGACCCACGGGGACCCTCTCTCTGGGGTTGCAAACTGGCATTGGGTGGAGGGAGATTCAGTATTGACACCTGGGGGACCCTCAACCCCAAAGTGGATTTAAAGGACAGCGGCACACTGGGGAGACAAGGGGCTCCACAACACTCCCGTGCTTGCCCCAGCCTGCTCCTTGCTTCCTGGTCCTGCTCTTTGTTGGGGAAGGAGAATCTTATATGATTAGTTGAACTCCAGGATAGTCCTTGGCCACTATCAGTAGTGTGCAGGGTCACCGTATATTCAAGGCTGTGCACACCGAGCCACCAGCCATGTACAAGGGCAGGGCCTTCTGGACCTTCCTCAGGCTCCTTAGGAACCCATGAGGAAGCTCCCTGATGGGTGCTGATGGGCATCTGCACCCATAGATTCACTGCCTGACATGGAAACACTGGGTTCCTGGGAAACTGGAACCCACCTTATGAAAGCCCCCATTCCCACTACCCCCTCCGTCCCTTCAGGCTGCTGCTGTGTCTTGCCATCAACCCTCCCCAGACCCCCAGGACGCCTGCCTCACATAGAGGCACCCCTTCAACCTGGGTCTGGATGAAGGCTTACTCCTGTCAGGCATCTGAGGGGGATGGGCTCCGTGCCACTTTTCGCAAAAGGGGAAACCATTGCAGCAAAAAGGCCACTGCCACATTAGATAGTCAGGAGCCAAGCAGCACAAGTAGCCCCATAAGGCGCTTTGGGGACCACACCCACGCCACTCTGACCCCAGCACAGTCTGGTTCCCAGGACTTCGGGATCCTCCTGGGAACCTCTCAGCATGATTAACACAGGCAGATGGGAACTGAAGGGGCTACTGGTCCTTCTGAAAGTGATCACCAGGCAGTGTGAGTGTGGAGAGGCCATGCCCAATGTGTGGGACTCTGCCCTGCACCCGTTCAGAGCCTCTGCCCTTCAGAAACACTGATAATGATTTGCTGTGGGTGGGGTCACCCTGATACTTCCCTGAAGTCTTTTGTTTTCAATTTTTCTGAGTAACTGAGAGGATCACATGACTGCATGCCACCTAAACTAGGGTGTACACAGCCCCCATTCTGTGCAGGGAGGGTGCAAAGCAGCAGAGTGTCTGTGATCCACCTGCCACCTTTCCAATGCTACTACAAGATTTGCAGGAAATGGTCATTTATCAGGAATCATCTTTATTAAAAAAGATAAAATAGAGCAGGGCAGGGGAGAAGTGCTGCAGGCTCCGAAGTTGCTGGGCACACGGCAGCGTGGGCATCTTGCTTGGCTCCTCCCCGCAGCTGTTGGCATCCACTGTCAGGTTTCAATATTCTTGGATCTCAGCTGGGCGTGGTGGCTCACACCTGTAATCCCAGCACTTTGGGAGGCCAAGGTGGGTGGATCACAAGGTCAGGAGATCAAGACCATCCTGGCTAACACGGTGAAATCCTGTCTCTGCTAAAAATACAAAAAATTAGCCGGGCGAGGTGGCGGGCACCTGTAGTCCCAGCTACTTGGGAGGCTGAGGTAGGAGAATGGCGTGAACCTGGGAGGCGGAGCTTGCATGAGCTGAGATCTTGCCACTGCACTCCAGCCTGGGCGATGAGCAAGACTCCGTCTCAAACAAAAACAAAAACAAAAACAAAACAAAAAAAAGGAAATATTCTTGGATCTCAGGACCTTCATCCTTCCCAATCTAAATGCAGGGAGACATTTGACACGGACTATCTCAGGTGTTTTGCAAAATCCAAGACATTCTCATTGACTCTGGTCACTCTGCTGTGCACTAGATGTCAAAACCTCTTCTTCCTGTCCCGACTTTGCTCCTTTGACCGACAACCCCCCATTCCCTCCCTCTGTCACTCCCTAACCCCAGGTCAAAATCAATCTACTTGCTATTTCTAAGGGGTCAACTTTTTTAGATCAACACTTCCGGGACATCATGTGGAATTGGTCTCTCTGAGGTGGTGGAGATGCTAAGTAGCGGGATTTCCTCCTTCCACAGTGCACAGATCAAGCAAATCCTCACATTGTACCCCATGAATGAATACAAGCATGATTTGCCAATTAAAATAATACTAATAAAGACAGAATAAGTACCATAGAATGCAGGAAGTGTGGTTTGACTACCCCACCTATGTGATTTTTGGCTTCACTACTGCCGTACAACTACTTCTTTGGGGCGATTTTATTGGTTGGAATGTTCTGCGCTGGGCTCAAGTGACAGAATCTTAGCAGAAATGAAAGTCAACTTCTGGCAGCCCTGCGGCAGCCCTGGTTTCTTGGCAAGGCTGATGTCACAGCCTCTGGCTGTCCAGCTTGGAGGAAGCTGGCTTCCTGCAATGGTTCTCACTGGGCCAGGGACATTTCTGGGTCTCTGTGACTGCTTCTGGTGCTCTGGGTGGAGGGGGAGGCCACAGGGTCATGCTGGGAGCTTCACTAAAACTGTCCGGCTTCCTCTGCAGGCCAGCACGTGCACTGGCAGGAATGGTGGTCTTCTGCCCTGACTTCTGGCTCTCCTTGGGCAGCTGAATGTTAAAAGTGTGACAAGCTGGCTCGCTGTGAGCCCATTTCAGTGGGAGAGGGAAGGTGGTAACTTCAGTGGATAGAGAAAGACAAGTGGGAACCCCAGGAGGAAGGGACAGTTCTCTGATGGTAGAGTGCTTCCTCTTTTGTTTTGGGTGCTCTAAAATCAGGTAGGGGGCCATGGAATAGTTGAATTTTCTTTCTACTATTGACATGGAGATGTTCTCAGTCTAGAATCCCATGACCATCATGAGCTGAGTTGTTTGGGGCTCGGGTGGTCCAGGAGTGGCTCTTCGTATAGTATCAGTGCCATCTCCTGACCACTGTTCTCCCATGGGTCCCTCATCAGTTGTTCCGGGGAGGGGGGGCGCTCCCCGGGGTCTAGTGTTAGTAACTTTTTAATCAGTTCAAGTTGAAGGGAAAAAATGGTGGGGCATGGTATTTTCTTGTGATAGTTTTATTACTGAGGTCTGTAGGGTTCCCTGAGTAGAAGGGCAGGGCCCGGCCACCATGGAATAGAGAAGGACATTGAGGCTCCATATGTCTATGGCAGGGCACTGGCACCCCAGGCCCAGGAAGAGTGCTGAGCAGGAATGGTGGGCTTCTGCCCTGACTTCTGGCCCTCCTCAGGCAGCTGAATTTTTTTTTTTTTTTTTTTTTTGAGGCGGAGTCTCCCTCTGTCGCCCAGGCTGGAGTGCAGTGGCCGGATCTCAGCTCACTGCAAGCTCCGCCTCCCGGGTTTACGCCATTCTCCCGCCTCAGCCTCCCAAGTAGCTGGGACTACAGGCGCCCACCACCACGCCCGGCTAGTTTTTTTGTATTTTTTAGTAGAGACGGGGTTTCACCATGTTCGCCAGGATGGTCTCGATCTCCTGACCTCGTGATCCACCCGTCTCGGCCTCCCAAAGTGCTGGGATTACAGGCTTGAGCCACCGCGCCCGGCTGCAGCTGAAAATTAAAAAGTGGGAACAGCCAGCTCTCTTTGAGCCCTCTTTGGTTCCACAGAGAAGGTGGACTTTGTCAGATGGGGAAGAATGGGTGGGACCCCCAGGAGGAAGAGACTGTGCTCCAATGACAGAGCACCTCCTCCTCTGCACTTCTCCTGTACCCCAGGATTAGGTACGAGGCCATGGGATAATTACATGCGTATTTTTTTGGGGGGGAAATACTGATTCGGACATGTATGAGACCTGAAATCCCATGGACACCATGACCAGGCTTGTAGGGGGCCCAGGTGCCCAGGCTCTCTGTATGGTGTCAGCATCTTCTGGCCAAAATTGACCCAGTGGTCCCACGTCAGCTGGTTTAGTGGGAGTCGTTCCCTGGGGTAGAGGGAAACGAAAAAAATAAATGGGGAGTCATACTGTTATATAGCCTGAGATGGGAAGGGACCACAGGTGGGGCTGGATATTCTTTCAGCCTCCCTGGCAGAGATCACAGACAGAGTGGTCAGCTTGGCCAAGCTTCTGAGGGCTGGCTCTGAGGTAGGGGAGGGAGGCAGTCCCCAGAGCAGGAGTGCCTTCCCTGGGGCTCATATCCTTGAAGGGGAAAAGCTGGCCATCCTCCCCTAGAGCCTGCTTCACTGCAGCCCATGGGAGGCCAGTGACCTTGGGAATCCGTGCCCCAGGGGCAAACCTCTGGGCTCTGGCTTCAGCCCCACCCCGGGGAAACAATCACAGCCCCTCCGGAGGAGGCCCTTGCTGCAGGAAGACTCTAGGGGAGGGCCCAGCTGCGGGAGTCCTGGTCTGTTAGTGACAGTACCCAGGCTCCAAACTCTCTGGGCCTGGGGGCAGTTCCCTTCTCTGGTTACAAGATTCCCACTCCTCACTGCCCTACTGCCCGCCCCGCGGGGAAGTGGGCCAGGAGTGGAGGCATGGACAGGCAACCCGGTGTCTCTAGTCGGGCGACAGCCTGGGCAGGCCGGCCCGCGGTGGACAGATAGGGCGCACCCCAGAGCAGCCTCTGACAGGCTGTACGGCGCCGTCGGGTCTCCATGGGGACGGGGGCGGGGTCCGGAGACAGTCAGCGGCGGGGAGCTGGGCTTTCAACCGCCATCAGCCCCTCCCAGCCTGGGCAAAGAGACAGAGCCCGGCCTGGGAGTTGGAGCCAGGGATCCGTGGGCTGAGCCTGATTTCTGCCGGCTGCTAGGGCCACCTCCCTCCAGGCACTGCTGCGCCCACAGGGACAGGCGCCCTCTGCGGGTCCCGCGGGTCCCTCCCCGCTCCAGAGGCTTCACCCGGGCCCTCTCCGCTGGTCCACAGGGGCCTCAAAGCGCTGGCCCAGAAGCGGGGTCACTCCCCTGAGCCTCCGGACCTTCCCATGCATTGGTCCTTTGGAGCTGTGGGTTCTAGAGTTTGTCCTTCCTAAGTGCCGCCCGCCCGGAGGCGGCTGCTCCAGGACCACAGCGCACCGAGTGCGGCCACGTCCCCCAGCGGGCCACCTGTCAAGGGCACAGGGGAGAGGCCTTCTGTAGGGTCCAGCCCTACTGGGTCTGTGGATTTTTCTCCTCGTGTGCGGAGAGGAGAGATGGTAGAAATAAACAGGACAAAGAGACAGAAGAAAAAACAGCTGGGCCACTGGGATCACTACCACCTGGATGCAGAGAGACGGTAGTGGCCCCGAATGCCTGGCTGCACTGTTATTTATTGGATACGAGGCAAAAGCGGCAGGGTAAGGAGTGTAAGTCATCTCCAATGATTGATAAGGTCACGTGAGTCACGTGTCCACGGGACAGTGGGCCCTTCCCTGTTTGGCAGCCAAGGCGGAGAGAGAGAGAGGGGACAGCTTATGCCATTATTTCTTCTATGCATTTCAAAGACTTTTAATACTTTCACTAATTCTGCTACTGCTATCTGAAAGGCAGAGCCAGGTGTACACAGTGGAACATGAAAGCGGACCAGGAGCGTGACCGCTGAAGCACAGCATCACAGGGAGACAGTTAGGCCTCCGGATGGCTGGCCGCGGGCCTGACTGATGTCAGGCCTTCCACAAGCAGTGGAAGTCCTCCTGCAGAACTGTGGAAGTCAGCGCTTCTACAAGCGCTGGCGTTACCGCTAGACCAGGGAGCCCTCTAGTGGCCCTGGCCGGGCGTAACAGAGGATTCACACCCGTCTTCCGGTCACTTCTCAACGTGTCCCTTCAGCTCCTATCTCTGTATGGCCTGGTTTTTCCTAGGTTATAATTGTAGAACAAAGTTTATAATATCGGAATAAAGAGTAATATTACAAACTAATGATTAGTGATATTCATATATAATCATATCTATAATCTATTTCTAGTATAACTATTCTTATTCTATATATTTTCTTTATTATACTGGAACAGCTTGTGCCCTTGGTCTCTTGCCTTGGCACCTGGGTGACTTGCTGCCCACAGCATCCCAAAGCATAGTGACCAGCCCTGCCCAGGGCTGACCCTCGGGTTAGGGAGAGGGCACTAACTTGGGTCCTCTCCCCTTCCTCAAGTCTCCTTCCTCACCTGGGTGAAGGGCTCCCATTCCCGGCACCTTAGGGGCCTTCCTGTTTCATTGATGCCAACAAGTGAACACTGACCATCTCCCGTGTGGGGGACAGAGAAGACAGACACGCTGGCCCCTGGGTGTGTGAGAGAGACTAGTCTATCAGTGCAGAAAACTCCCCATGGAGATAGGGGCTAGGAAGGGGACACCAGGAAGAGTGAGGGCGAGAGATGGGGTGACCCTACTGCAGATTGGGTGCTCAGGAGGGCTTCTCTGAGGGGGTGACATTCACTTGACTAGCAAAAGGAATGGTCAGGGCCTGTGAAAGTCTTCTAATGGAGGGAACAGCAGTGCCCAGTGGAGTGTCTCAGGAATGGAAATAGGGCAGCGGGTAGAAGTGGGTGGGTGAGTCAGGAAGGCAGGGCCCAGACACCGTGTGATGGGTGCAAGGGTGGGACCCACGGAGGCTCGGAGAAAGGCTTGAGCCTCAGAAGATGGGGAAGCAGGAAGACCCACTTCGAGAGCTTCACAACCTTCTAGGGCACAGATGGTGAAAACAGCTCAGGCCAAAATTTGGTTTAGGCTTCAGAAGGATGCTGAGTCCCTCACACTCTTCTTGAGGCTAAAGGGCTCTAGCTCCTTGGGCCCTTTCCATGCAGACATGGTTCTGGGGCCCCAGTTACAAGGACACCCTTCCGGTGGTTGTCTTCTGCAGCCAGGCAGGGGGCGTGGGGCAACCTGGCCCTTCCTTGGCCAAGTGGACAGATGAAGAGAGCCTCTGGGGGCAGGATTGCTGGACTGGGAATTAGACTTGGAGTATAACTCAAACGCCCCACGGGCCCTGCCTCTTCTCTGGAGCTCAGCTTCTTCAAGAAAACTGGGGACAAGGGATGGCAAGACCAGCTCTCAGGACCCTTGCCCTTCCACACTGTGATGCTTTTAGACGGTTCTCAGGGGCCACCTTTTTCAGGAAGAATTCTTGGGATATAGGAAAGTAAAGGGAGGAAACGTGTTTTGAGTGGCACTTAGATCAGGCTGTAGACTGGGTGTTGGTTTGGTGGGGTTTGCTTTTTCTCCTGCCCCACACCCCTTCACAAAACCTGAGTCATGGCTAGGGCCAGGAGTGGGATTCCTATTTTGTAGATGTTCATCATTCTGTGTTGCACAGGAGGAGGTCTGGGGGAAAAGGGGACAGATATTAGCAAGTATATAAAAAGATAACTTAGAGAAAACCTAGAAGAGGAATCAGGATGAGGGGATTAGGAATGGCAAAGGAAGAACTGGGGGAGAGAGAATTGGGGGTGGGGCTGGGATAAACAGAGAGGAGGTAGGGGAGGGGGCCAGGGAAATAAAGGCCAAGAGTTCAGTGGGGCCCAGAAACCACAGCCTTAGTGGGGGCATCAGGAGAGCAGCAAGCTGCATCTACCTTGGAAAGGTGGAGGAGAGGACTGCAGCGAGCTGGATGGGGAAGAAGGGAGAGGTGGCAGGGCAGAAGAAGCAGGGGACAGACAGGAGGAAGAGATGGTGCCCTGGATCTTGTGGCCACCACCACAACCATCACCAAAAGTGGAAAACTCTTGGCCTTCTCCTTACCCCTGTCACCATGATGCCCCCAGTTCTCTCTGCCCCCATGTTCTTTAGTAATAGGTGCTGGCAAGTAAGGAGCAGAGTCTTATTTGAGGTTGCTGAGGAAACCCTCGGAGGCAGCTGTGAACCCACCAACCTTGCCCCACAGGGAGCTCAGGATCCCCAAGATTGGATGAGCAAATAAGTTTAGTGAGTGACAGTCCCACCAGCCTTGCTGAGAGTCACAGTAGGCGCCCACTGCCCCTGTGGGTCCCCAAGCCTGCTCTGCTGGGCAGCCTCAGGGACCCAGAGCTGCACTTCCAATGCTCTGCAGACACACCTTGGGCTTGAATCCCATCTCACCGATTCCACATGTTGGATATAAAATACTCTAGGAATAAATGCTCGGTGCCACGAGTAAAAATGGCACTCAGGCAAAAGTTTAATCCTCTCAGCAAGGCAATTTACTTCTGCAGAAGGGTGTCACTCGCATCAATTAAGACTGCAAGTGCACACAGAACAAAGGAGACCAGGGGGTTTTTATCCTTAATGCAGTCCCTATCTCTGTGCCAGTCCCCCATGGGCTGGGGTCAGACTGCACAATCTGAGCTGACCCGATTGGCTACTTGTATATATTTTCCTAAATATAGCAGGGGAGGGGGACGTGAGGTACAGAGGTGAATCGTGTGAGATGTGCAGTTTCCAGGGAACAATGGGTACAGGTAACCAAGGGAACAGATGTGAGTTATTGATTAGAGCTGATGAGAAGTGGTAGGCTGTTTACGGTAACCAGGGGCAAGGGAGAACAAGAAAGTTGAGTTTCAGAACAAAGGATAAGGAAGTTAACAGGCTAAACCCTTTGAAGAGAAACTCAGAAAGATTTATTGTATCTTACACACAAATATTGATTGAGGGCCTACTGGGTGTGAGACCTGTGTGGCTGTGGGGAAGGCAAGGTCCCTGCTCCAGTGGGAGTGACAGGTGTAAAACAGGATGACTTCAGAACCGAAGAAGGGGGACAAAGCAGAAAACTGGGAAGTGACTGGGTGTGTGTGGGGCAGCGTGTGATGGGGTAAACAGCAAATCTTTGCCATCCATTCCTTTCCAGATATCACTGGGGATGCTACTCAATCTCTTTGCAGCCTCAGTGGCCTAACCTGGACAGTGGAGCTGGAAAGTCCCCCACTGCCTGTTCCTCCTCTCTGGGCTGCCACTAAAGAGCCTACCCTGCTCAGGCCTGCTACCCACCCTCTATGGCTGTCATTCCATGCCAAGAATATGCTCCCAAAAGGAGGCCACTGGCTCCAAAGGCAGATGAACAAGCCAAGGTTGCCCAGCCTGCACCTAGGGCTGCATGGCTCCTGAGGCCCGGCCTGGATGGACACAGGAGGGAGCTTTCATTGTTTTGTTTGTGAGTTTTCCCTGGTATTTGGAACCCCTTCTCTATGGTCCCTTGACCCAGCCCGTCTCGCTGAGCCTTGGAGCCCTAGCTTCTAGATTGGAGATGTCAATCTCTACTGCAGGACATGAGCCAGAAACAATTCTGGCCTTCTCCGAAGCCAGTGGAAGCCAAGTGTGGGGCAGGCATCTTCACCCACAGGGCTGGCACTTCCAGAGAGTGGATGGCAGCAAGGTGGGGAAGACAGACTCTGAAGAGCACAAGTGGGGCTCACAGGGACCCTCTCTCTCAGGTTGCAAACTGGCATTAAGTGGAGGGAGATTCAGTATTGACACCTGGGGGAACCTCATCCCCAAAGTGGATTTAAAAACGGCAGCAAACTGAAAAGACAAGGGGCCCACAACATTCCCACCCTCTCCCCAGCCCACTTCTTACTTCCTGGTCCTGCTATCCTGAGGGGAAGAAGAATCTTAACTGATTTTCTCTGACTTCTGGCCCTGCTTGGCCAGCTGAAAATGACAAGAAGGAAATACTGGCTTGCTTGGAGCCCTCTTTGGTTTTGCTAGGAAGGTGGAAACTTTGGCAGAGGGGAGGGATAGGTGGGAACCCCAGGAGTAAGGGACGGTGCTCTGATGGTGGAGTGCTTTTGAGGACAACCTGGGTCCCCATTAAACTATGCTGGGCCAGTTCTCTGGGGAATGGTGTCTATGATCTGCTAATTTAGTATTTCCTTGTGAAGTGAGATGGAGACCGATCCCTGCTTTATGGTACCTCCTCACTACACTGCGCCCAAGGGAAATGAACAAGCCATGGTTGCCCAGCCTGCACCTAGGGCTGCACAGCTCCTGATGCCTGGCCTGGGTTGATGCTGATGGGGGCTCTCTCTGTTCCTAGGTTTTGTTCTGGTGCCTGAGGCCCTTTTCCTATGGTCTCTTAACCCAGCCCAGCAGGCTGAGGCTGGAGCCCCAGATTCAAGAGAAGAGATGTCAAGCTCTACCGCAGGTCACGGGTCAGAAACAATTCTGGCCTTGTCCAGTGCCAGTGGATGCCAGGTCTGAGGGAGGCACCTCCTCTCGAAGGGCTGGCACTTCCAGAGGGGCCCTTTGAGAGCTCAGTGGGGCCCACAGGGACCCTCTTCCTGGGGTTTAAACTGCCGTTGGCTGGAGGGAGATTCAGTATTGATACCGAGTGGACCCTCACCCACGAAGTGGATTTTAAGGAGGGCAGCACACTGCGTAGACAAGAAGGCCCACAACACTTTTACCCTCTCCCCAGCCTGCTTCTTGCTTCCTGGTTCTTCTGTCTTGGGGGGAAAGGGGAATCTGACTTTCTCTGACTTTTTTCCCTGCTTTGGCAGCGGAAAAGATAAAAATACTGGCTTGCTTTGAGCCTTCTTTGGTTTTGCAGGGAAGATGAAACTTTGGCAGAAGGAGGAGGATAGGTGGGGACCCCAGGAGGAAGGGACGCGGCTCTGATGGTGGAGTGCTTCCTATTCTGTTATTTCTTCCCTTCTCAAATGAGGTATGTGACATGAAATAGTTGAATTCTTTTCCAGTATTGACACTGAGATGTTCTCAGCCTGGAATCCCGTGGCACCATGAGCTGGGTTGTTTGGGGTTCGGGTGGTCCAGGAGTGCCTCTTCATACGTTGGTAGTGGCATCTTCTGGACACTTTTCACTTAGAAACTTTCCATCACTTGTTCCAGTGAAGGACGCTCCCTGGAAATCAGTGATAGTCACTTTTGAATAAGTCTTTTTGTTCATAGGGGAAAAAAATTGTTGTGAATGGTATTCTCCACTGACAATTTTCTCTTGAGGTCTATAGGGTTCCTTGAGTAGAAGGGCAGTGACCCGACCATCGTGGAATAGAGAATAGTGCTGAGGCAGTATACGTCCATGGCAAGTCAGTGGTACCCCGGGCCCAGGAAGACTTCTGTGACCATGTAGGGGTACAGGCTACAAAAGGTTTTCAGCATCTACTTCTCCCTGAATATTGCCCTAAAGGCAAAGTCCATGACTTTTATATTGCCTTCCTCTATGACTAGATGGGTTTGTGGCTTTAGCTCTGGATGTGTGATGTTCTTTAAGTGGCAGTACTGCAGGGCTGACAGAATCCGCCTGAAGTTGACTGGGGCCTCCCCCGCTGCCCGTTGTGGCCATGGTGGCATATCTGGTGGTGCTGCTCTGTTTCTTGCTTCTAAGTTGTGGGTTTTATGTTGTAACTTTGTTAATTACCTGGTACAGGTTTATAATATTGGGGTGGTTGAGAGTCTTCATGATACTCATCTCTCTTTCTGGAGAACAAGGCCAGTCTTCATAGAGATGATTTGGAGAACAACCTAGATCCCAGTTAACCTACGCTGGTCCAGTTCCCTGGGGAATGCTGTCTATGATCTGTTCATTTAGTATTTCTTTGTGAAGTGAGGTGGAGACCAATCCCTGCTTTACGGTACCTCCTTACTACGCTGCCGCAAAGGGAAATGAACAAGCCAAGGTTGTCCCACCTGCACCTAGGGCCGCATAGCTCCTGAGGCCGGGCCTGGGATGACGCTGTTGAGGGCTCTCTCTGTTCCTGGCTTTTGTTCTGGTGCCTGAGGCCCTTTGCCTGTGGTCTCTTAACCCAGCCCCGCTGGCTGAGCCTGGAGCCCCAAATTCTAGAGAAGAGATGTCAAGCTGTACCACAGGTCACGGGCCAGAAACGATTCTGGCCTTGTCCAGTGCCAGTGAATGCCAGGTCTGAGGAAGGCACCTCTTCTGAGGGATAGCACTTCTAGAGGGGGTGGATGGCAGCAAGATGGGGAAGACAGACTCTGAGGGGCCCTTTGAGGACTCAAGTGGGATCCACAGGGACCCTCTCTCTGAAGTTTAAACTGCCATTGGGTGGAAGATTCAGTATTGACTTCTGGTGGACCCTTACCCCCAAAGTGGATTTTAAGGACAGCAGCACACTGCGTAGACAAGAAGGCCCATGCCGGGCGCAGTGGCTCACGCCTGTAATCCCAGCACTTTGGAAGGCCGAGGCGGGCGGATCACGAGGTCAGGAGATCGAAACCATCCTGGCTAACACAGTGAAACCCTGTCTCTACTAAAAAATACAAAGAAATTAGCTGGGTGTGGTGGCGGGCGCCTGTAGTCCCAGCTTCTCAGGAGGCTGAGGCAGGAGAATGGCGTGAACCCGGGAGGCGGCGGAGCTTGCAGTGAGCAGAGATTGCGTCACTGCACTCCAGCCTGGGTGACAGTGCGAGACTCTGTCTCAAAAAAAAAAAAAAAAAAAAAAAGGCCCACAACACTTTTACCCTCTCCCCAGCCCGCTTCTTGCTTCCTGGTTCTTCTATCCTGGGGGAAAGGGGAATTTTATGTTTCTCTTTTCTCTGACTTTTGGCCCTGCTTGGGCAGCTGAAAATGACAAGTAAAAAATAGTGGCTTGCTTTGAGCCTTCTTTGGTTTTGCAGGAAGGTGGAAACTTTAGCAGATGGAGAGGGATAGGTGGGGACCCCAGGAGGAAGGGATGCGACTCTGATGGTGGAATGCTTCCTATTCGGTGTATCTTCCCTTCTCAAATGAGTTATATGACATGAAATAGTTGAATTCTTTTCCAATGTTGACACTGAGATGTTCTCAGCCTAGAATCCCGTGGCACCATGAGCTGGGTTGTTTGGGGTTCGGGTGATCCAGGAGTGCCTCTTCATACATTAGTAGTGGCATCTTCTGGACACTTTTCACTTAGGGATTTTCCACTTGTTCCAGTGAAGGACACTCCCTGGGGTTCTGAGTTAGTCACTTTTGAGTAAGTCTTTCCTTTCACAGGGAAAAAATATTGTGGTGAATGGTATTGTGCACTGATAATTTTTTCTTGAGATCTGTAGGGTTCCCTGAGTAGAAGGGCAGTGACCCGACCATCGTGGAATAGAGAATAGTGCTGAGGCAGTATATGTCCATGGTAAGTGAGTGGTACCCTGGGCCCAGGAAGACTTCTGTGGCCATGTAGGGGTATAGGCCACGAAAGGTTTTTAGCATCTACTTCTCCCTGAATATTGCCCTAAAGGCAAAGTCCATGACTTTTATATTGCCTTCTCTATGACTAGATGGGTTTGTGGCTTTAGCTCTGGATGTGTGATGTTCTTTAAGTGGCAGTACTGCAGGGCTGACAGAATCTGCCTGAAGTTGATCTGGGCCTCCCCCGCTGCCCACTGTGGCCGTGGTGGCGTATCTGGTGGTTCAGCTGTTGTTGTGGTGCATCATCATATAAGTTGTTTCCGCCTTGTCAATTACCTGGTAGAGCTGAATTATATTTGGGCGGTTGAGAGTCTTCATGATACTCATCTTTCTCTCTGCAGAGCAAGGCCAGTCGTTTTAGAGATGATTTGTAGGACAACCTGGCTCCCAGTTAACCTATGCTTGGCCAGTTCCCTGGCGAATTGTGTCTATGATCCGATAATTTTGTATTTCTCTGTGAATTGAGGTGGAGACTGATCCCTGCTTTATGGTACCTCCTCACTACGCTACCGCAAAGGGAGATGAACAAGCCAAGGTTGTCCAGTTTGCATTTAAGGCCGCACAGTTTCTGGGGCCAGGCCTGTGTTGACACTGGAGGGGGCTTTCTCTCTTTGTGGGTTTTGTTTGGTGCCTCTTGCCCCTTCCTTATGGTCTTTTTACCCACCCCAGCTGGCTGATCCTGGAGTCCCAACTTTTAGAAAAGAGATGTCAAACTCTACCACAGGTCATGGCCCAGAATCAATTCTAGCCTTTTTTGGTGCCAGTGGACGCCAGGCCTGAGGTAGGCACCTCCTCTCAGAGGGCTGGCACTTCTAGAGGGGGTGGATGGCAGCAAGGTGGGGAAGACAGACTCTGAAGGGCCTTGGGGATCTCAGGTGGGGCCCACAGGGACCCTTTCTTTGGAGTTGCAAACTCACATTGGGTGGAGGGAGATTCAGTATTGACACCTGGTGGACCCTCACCCCCAAAGTGGATTTTAAGGACAGCTGCACACTGCGTAAACAGTGGGGCCCACAACCTTTTTGCCCTCTCTCCAGACCTCTTCTTGCTTCCTGGTCATGCTCTTTTGTAGGGAAGGAGAGTCTTACCTGACTTTCTCTGACTTTTGGCCCTGCTTGGGTAGCTGAAAATGACAAGTAGGGAATTCCAGCTTGCTTTGAGCCCCCATTGGTTTTGCTGGGAAGGGGGATATTTCTGCAGATGGGGATGGATAGGTGGAAACCCCAGGAGGAAGGGGTAGTGCTCAATGGTTGACGCCTCCTCTTCTCTTATTTTTTGTGTTCTCAAATGAGATATTTGCCATGGGATAGTTAATTTCTCTTC
Source organism: Rhinopithecus roxellana (assembly GCF_007565055.1). Taxonomy (NCBI): domain Eukaryota; kingdom Metazoa; phylum Chordata; class Mammalia; order Primates; family Cercopithecidae; genus Rhinopithecus; species Rhinopithecus roxellana. Next base: position 53,129,374 of record NC_044549.1, read on the forward strand.
CACTGTTGAAACTGAGATGTTCTCGGTCTGAAATTCCATGACACCATGAGCTGGATGGTTTGGGGTTCAGGTGGTCCAGGAGTAGCTTTTCATACATTGGTAGTGACATCTTCTGGACACTTTTCACTTAGGGATCTTTCATTACTTTTTTCAATGAAGGACACTCCCTGGAGTCCAGCACTGGTCACTTTTCAGTAGGTCTTTCCATTCGTAGGGAATACAATTGTAGTGAATGGTATTCTGCACTGATAATTTTTTCTTGAGGTCTGATAATTCTTTCTTGAGTCGAAAGGCAGGGATCCGGACATTGTGGAATAGAGAATCCTGCTGAGGCGGTATACATCTATGGCAAGTCAATGGTACCCCAGGCCCAGGAAGATTTCTGTGACCATGTAGGGGTACACCCCACAAAAGGTTTTCAGCAATCTGCTGCTCCCTGAATATTGTGCTAAAGCCGAAGTCCATGATTTTTATATTGCCTTCCTCATTGAGTAGGTTGTTTTGTAGCTTTAGGTGTGGATGTGTGATGTTCTTTAAGTAGCAGTACTGCAGGGCTGACAGAATCTGCCTTAATATGATCCAGGCCTCCTCCCCATCCTTGATGTGGTGGTGGTGGTGTATCAGGTGGTGCAGCTCTTCTCCTCCGGCATACTCCATTACCACCTAATTGTCAAGGTGACTGCCTTGTCAATCACCTGGTGGAGTTGAATGATATTTGGGTGATGGAGAATTTTTATGATGCTCATCTCTGTCTGGAGAGCAAGGCCAGCCTTTTTAGAGATGATTTGGAGGACAACCTGGGTCTCAGTTAGCCTATGCTGGGCCAGATCCCTGGTGGATGGTGCCTATGATCTTACAGTTTTGTATTTCTTTGTCAAGTGAGGTGGAGGCCGATCTCTGCTCCACAGTACTCCTAACTACACTGTTTACAAGTCCTACCTCTCTGCAAACTAGGCTAAGATGCACAGCACCACTGTGGCTAACTAGGCTAAGGTCACTAACTGTTGCTGACAACACCTCAGCTGCCAAACTTTCTGGGCCTGGAGGCCCTTCCCTTTCCTGGTTATAACAGACTGGATCCCTGACCTATTGCCCACTTCATGGGGAAGAAGCAGAAATGTGGACACATGGACAGACTCGTGGTGTCTCCTGGTGGGGCAAGCCTGGGCACCATGGTTGCAGGCACAAACAGGGCAGAGACTGGGGCAGGGCCAGGTGCTGGGGGTGGGTCTGAAACAGAACTCCCATGGGCAAAGGACCTGCCCAGCTTGGTCTCCCTAGGCACAGCTGGACCCCTGTGGGCTACCATGGCCACCTTTCTCCAGGCAATGCTGTCCCCACACTGTTGGGCACCCTCAGTAGGTTCTGCAGCTCCCGGACACACTCAGCACCTCCAGATACCTCAGGGGGTCCCCTCTGCTGTGTCTCCAGTGGTCTCGAATCACTGGGCCCAGCACAGATTCACTCCCCTGAGCCTCCCAATCTTTGCACGGGTCCTTTGGAGCCCTGGGTTTTGGAGTTTGTCTTTCCTAAGTATCGCCTACCCAGACGCGGCTGCCCCAGGACCACAGCTGACCCAGTGTGGCTGTGTCCCCTGGGGGCCACCCATCAAGGGCACATGCGACAGGCACCCCAGGCACAGTGGCCTGGCCTGCCTGGGGATGACCCTTGGGGTGGGGAGAGGGCATTAACTGGGCAAGGGAGACTAGTCTATCAGTGCAAAAAACTCCCAATAGAGATAGGAACTAGGAAGGAAATACCAAGAAAAGTGATGATGGAAGATGGGGGGTAACCATACTGCAGATGGGGTGCTCAGGGAGGGCATTTTAACATGCTTCCCAACTGACAGAAATCATCTTTTAAAAATCCTGCACATAGCTCAGGCTCACCAGACAGACTAACTCCTAGTACTTGGAAATGAATTAAAATCTGGCAGTGAGTAAAAAAACAAACAAACAAACAAACAAACCGTTTTGGCTGGGCATAGGAGCTCACACTTGTAAATCCTGTACTTTGGGAAGCCAAGGCAGGAGGACCGCTTGAGCCCAGGAGTTCCAGACCAGCCTGGTCAATATAACAAGACCCTAGCGCTACAAAATGTATATTTACAATAAGAATTTAACAGACATGAAATTCAGACCGTATCCATTCTAGGCCCCAGGATATCACTATGACCAATAAAAACGATCTATGGCCTGGCACTCAGCAGGTACAGGTCAATGTGGACAGATTCTTTCCCCCCCTCAGCAGGACAGGAACATCTTCCCTCTCCAAAAGGCACCTGCTGAGGATCCGCAGTTCTCTGGAATTATGCTGGGCACCCAGATGTGTGCACCTAAGGCCATAGGACAGTCAACATGGAGTGTACTCAAAGACACTTTTTTTTTTTTTCGAGAAACACTCTTTAGGAGTTTACTTTAACCCACTTCCCATCTCATAGCACATGAGGAGAGGCAGACATTTTGACCTCAGTAAGATGTGACAAATGACAATAGTTGGACCCCACAGCAACCGGTTACTTTTATAGAGAGAAAAATTATGATCATTGGCTTCAGGTGAAGACCGCTAGATCCAGGCCAGCGGATTTACAAGTGAGAGTCAGCAGCACTGGGCATTTTTAGCAATGGCTCCGAACAAGCCCTTTACCATGCAGGTAGGTAAATCCCAGAACATACAGATGTCCCTTACAATGCGCAGGTGGAGAGTGGACATGACGGAGGGAGCATGAGCTTAGGAAACAGACTGGGCTTGAATTTCACTGAGCTTTTGGCTGTGGACCCATGGGAATGTGGCATAGCCTCGCTGAGCCTTAGTTTCCTCCTGCATGGAGTAGAGAGAGCAACAGTACCTGCCTCATTCAGTTGGCGTGAGGATCTAGAAGAGCGCCCACATGGATTGTCCCAGTCGAAATGGGCTGACCTACACCTAGAGGAAGTGGCAGCTCTGGAGCACTTTGAACTGAAAGTGTGGAGCAACCCTGGCCACTTGCAGCCTCTGCTTGGCTCTATGGCATCCTCCCTCCTAAAAAGACCTGGGGAGATGAGCGAGCCCCTGGCCCCTGGCTGCCTTGAAGAGGAACACAATGTATCTTCATCCTTTCATCCTGCAGGGCCAGGCTTCTGGGCAGAGGCTACCCTGCAAGCATCTGTAATTCAGTTGTTGCACAGCTGGACAAAGCTGTGAGGATTGAATGGGAAGATGCCTGTAAAGCCTGATCCAGGAGCAGCATCTCAGATTCTGGCTGTCACTCTTATTAGCTGTCATCTATGGCAAGCACCTGGTAGTAGCCTGGCAAATGGTGGCTTTCATTATTGGTATAATCACTGGCCATGTATTACACAATGCTGCTTTTCTTAGCATCTGTCAACTAGAGTGGAGAAGATGGTCAAGGTCTCTGATTCTGACAGCAATGTGGGCACTTCCCACATACCTTCATGGCGTGATTCATGGACTTGATTCGTTGTGTCCTTTCCTGGCCTAGTCTATGAAAACTAGAGAGATGGCTGAAAACATCTGACCCCTTTCTGCACATAAGGAAAAGCCCAGGTATGTTCCTGAGCTGTGTTTCCATCTAGAACCTGAGATGGAGGAAGGAATGGCTTCCAAACCCCTCTCCCCTACCCCTTCCCTCTTTATCTCCCCACAGTCAATTAACGAGCTGCTCATTTTGTGCATACTCCTGGGCTGATACTGAAGGAGTGGCAAAGAGGGATGTGATGCCTGCCTCGGGTTAGGTCAAGACTTGTAGGCATGAAGAGAGAGGAGACTGGACCAGACCACGACTCAGAAGCCTGGCTGAGAACCAGCTGTGCCACGTAAGGGGCTCTGGGACCTCAGGCCAGCCACTTCCCTCAGAGCCCCAGTCCTCCCAGTTCTGAAATGGGGGTTGTGAGAATGCCCGCTGCAGTCATGAGGCTTAACTGAGATGTTGTAAAGGGGAATTTAAATCAGGGATGGTTGTGCAGATGCTAGCCATTACTAAACAAGGGAAGTGATTGTTGTGTAACAATGATCTAGATTATATTTTTAGATGTCCTCAGTGTAGGAAAGTGGAGATGGAGGAGGCTGTAAGATTCAGAGGAGGGAGGAGGCATCTCCCTGGAGGGAGCTTCCCTCTCTGCCCCACCCAGAAATGCCAGCAAGGAGGAAGACAAAATCCCTAGAATAGGTGTTGTATGCTTTGGACACAGAATGAAATTAAAAGTCTTCCCTCTAGATTGTCACCTCCGTACACCCAGGAACTAAACAAGTACCTCATCTTAGCGTCACCCCACACCACCTAGCAGTGCCTTAGACAGGTCGTTTGTTCAGCAAATGTTTGAATGGCAGAGTCAGGACTGAAAGCCGGTGCTCCTTCCCCGAACCGCACAACTCCTTGCCATGCTGACTGCCCCGTGAGTGGGGCAGGCACTCAGACAGGCACATCACAGCTGAGCATATGATGGATGGCTAACACTTGGACTTTCTGGGAGGCATAATTTGAGTGGAATTTTAGAAATAGACTCACTCACCCGCTGAGACTCACTCACCCTCTGAGCTATACTTTATCTTGCTGTTGCATTCCAAATATGAAGTCACCACCACCTGGAGAAGCCCTCCGTCCTAGGGCTTGCTGTCTTAGTTGGCAGCCCTGACAAACCAGTTCTTGCACAAGATGATATAAATTTTGAAGGGAAACCAAAAATTCCAAGACTGTATCTGATGCTTTATCCCTCCTCTCCAGGCCAAAACCACAGGATGGCCGGAGGCAGAGGCGACAGTTGCCTTTGTCTTAAGACTGCCTTTCCTAACTTTTGACAGTCCTGACCTGCTGTATCAGCAGGACGGCTTTGGTGCAGCCAGCAAGACTTTGCTGATGAATCTTTTTTTTTTTTTTGAAATGGAGTCTCGCTCTTGTTGCCCAGGCTGGAGTGCAATGGCACGATCTCGGCTCACTGTAACCTCCACCTCCCGGGTTCAAGTGATTCTCCTGCCTCAGCCTCCTGAGTAGCTGGGATTACAGGCATTCGCCACCATGCCCAGCTAGTTTTGTATTTTCAGTAGAGATGGGGTTTCTCCATGTTGGTCAGGCTGGTATCGAACTCCCGACCTGGGGTGATCTGCCGCCTCGGCCTCCCAAAGTGCTGGGATTACAGGTGTGAGCCACTGGACCCGGCCTTGCTGCTGAATCTTAAGGTCCTGGCAGAGGCAGCCCCAGTCCACCCCTTTGGCTCCTCTTGGCCGGCCACAGTCAGGGAGCAGCAAACTGCATTTATTTTTGAGGTCAGGATGGCAATCTTGGGAGAAAACTTTGAATAAGCAGAGTTGGTTTGGTGCAATTGAGGGAGAGCAAGTTCCTGGTGGATGTGGTGCACAGGGAAGGTGCTGGCTTTGACGCTGAGGTAGCCTCCTCCAGAGAAGCAGAGCATTCCTCACACTGGGTGTTCCAGGCCACACTGTTGGCGTTTGGTTCCTGGGGGACAGGGATGGTGGGGATCCTGTGAGAACCACCCTGGGCTTGGGCAGTGCTCGCACATTTCAGCCCAATATCCTCTTAAAGACTGAATCCCACTAAATTGCTTACAGTGGGATGGAGGGAAAAGGAGGAAAGGGAACCACAGAGAAATGAACAGAGGCAAGTCCCACCATGCAACTGCGTGTTTTTGGAATTTTTCAGTAAGCAAGCGTTACTTTTGAAAAATGTTCTCGGCCGGGCGCGGTGGCTCAAGCCTGTAATCCCAGCACTTTGGGAGGCCGAGACGGGCGGATCACGAGGTCAGGAGATCGAGACCATCCTGGCTAACACGGTGAAACCCCGTCTCTACTAAAAAAAAATACAAAAAAAAAACTAGCCGGGCGAGGTGGCGGGCGCCTGTAGTCCCAGCTACTAGGGAGGCTGAGGCAGGAGAATGGCGTAAACCCGGGAGGCAGAGCTTGCAGTGAGCTGAGATCCGGCCACTGCACTCCAGTCCGGGCGACAGAGTGAGACTCCGCCTCAAAAAAAAAAAAAAAAAAAAAAAAAAAAAAAAAAAAAAAAAAAAAAAAAAAGAAAAATGTTCTCCTGCAATATGAATCCCTATATAGAAAGTGGAGAATCAGCAAAGGGATTCCACTTCTATTACAAAAGAAATATACATCTCTATACACAGAAAAACGTTTACAAGAATATGCTCCAGGCCGGGCACGGTGGCTCAAGCCTGTAATCCCAGCACTTTGGGAGGCCAAGACGGGCGGATCATGAGGTCAGGAGATCGAGACCATCCTGGCTAACACGGTGAAACCTCGTCTCTACTAAAAAATACAAAAAACTAGCCGGGCGAGGTGGCGGGCACCTGTAGTCCCAGCTACTCGGGAGGCTGAGGCAGGAGAATGGCGTAAACCCGGGAGGCGGAGCTTGCAGTGAGCTGAGATCCGGCCACTGCACTCCAGCCTGGGCGACAGAGTGAGACTCCGTCTCAAAAAAAAAAAAAAAAAAAGAATATGCTCCAAACGATTAACAGTACTTCTGGGTAGGTGGAATTGCATAATTTTTTTTGTTTGCCTGGATTTGTTTTGTCAGTAACATCTGTGTGGGTTTTTTTGGTTTGTTTGTTTCTTTTTGTTTTGAGATGGAGTTTCGCTATCATAACCCAGGCTAGAGTGCAACGGCGCGATCTTGGCTCACCACAACCTCTGCCTCCAGAGTTCAAGTGATTCTCCTGCCTCAGCCTCCCGAGTAACTGGGATCACAGGCGTGTGCCACCATGCCTGGCTAATTTTGTATTTTCAACAGGGATGGGGTTTCTCCATGTTGATCAGGCTGGTCTCAAACTCCTGACTTCAGTTGATCTACTTGTCTCAGCCTCCCAAAGTGCTGGGATTACAGGCATGAGCCACTGTGCCCAGCCCATCTATTGTGTTTTATAAGAAAAAAAAAAAGTGAGTCATTTGTAAGATTTGAAAAGAATATCTTGCATTTGCATTTACAGTTCACACATTGTGAAAATAGAGCTTTCCTGGGAGGCACCCTGGGTACCTCAGTTTTCTGCTCGGCCCTGGAGCCCCAGGGACCAGCAGATGCTCATGGCTTTCTACCTAGGATATTTTATAATGTCTGAATCTTTTTATAATGAGCATGGATTGCTTTTATAATGAGAAAAGAAGCAATATAGCTGCTTCATGCGTAGCAGGAGGGGCAGTGGAGAAGAGGAAAAGCCAGCAGGCAATGTCACAGCTGAGAATGCGAATATCTCCTGGCAGGGCTGAGAATCACCTCCCCTAGCCTGCTACACAGCCAGCAGTGGGGACGGTGGAGCACACACCCTTCCACACTTATATGGTTCTAGACTCAGACAGATTCACATTTGGGGCCTGCTACCCACCCCCACCATAGGTGGAAGTTGAGGCTGGGGAGAGAAGAAGTAACATTTTGGGCCCTGTTTTGTGCCCAGCACTGAGCTAGGTACTATGGTGTCTTGTTTATTCCTGTAGCAATTCTGTGAGGGGCAATTACTAATTTCATTTTAGAGAAAAGAAATCAAGGTTCAGAAAGGCTCACTAACTTACTTAAGATCACACAGTAAGGGATGCAGGCAGGACCCAAGCCCAGGTCAGCCTGAACGCTGTACCCTCTCTTTCCCCTGAACCATTCTACTTTCTCAGGGACTGAGTGAGTTGAAATTGACGGGAAGTCACCTCTGGGCTAGTGGTGGCCAAGTGTATTAGTCTGTTCTCATACTGCTAATAAAGACATACCTGAGACTGGGTAACTTATAAAGAAAAAAGGTTTAATTGACTGAGAGTGCCACATGGCTGGGGAGGCCTCACAATCATGGTGGAAGGCAAATGAGGAGCAAAGTCTTGTCTTACATGGTGGCAGGCAAGAGAGTTTTTGCAGGGGAATTCCCATTTATAAAAGCATCAGATCTCATGAGTCTTATTTACCACGATGAGAACAGTATGGGGAAAATCACCCCCACGATTCAATTACCTCCACCTGGCCCCACCCTTGACACATGGAGATTATTATAATTCAAGGTGAGATTTGGGTGGGGACACAGTCAAACCATATCATTCCACCCTTGGCCTCTACCAAATCTCCTGTCCTCACATTTCAAAACCAATCATGCCTTCCCACAGTTCCCCAAAATCTTAACTTGTTTCAGCACTAACTCAAAGGTCCACAGTCCAAAGTCTCATCTGAGACAAAGCAAGTCCCTTCCACCTATGGGCCTGTAAAATCAAAAGCAAGTTAGTTACTTCCTAGATACAATGGGGTACAGGCATTGGATAAATACACCTGTTCCAAGTAGGAGAAATTGTCCAAAATAAAAGGACAAGAGGCCCCATGCAAGTCTGAAATCCAGTGGGACAGCCAAATCTTAAAGCTCCAAAATGATCTCCTTTGACTCCATGTCTCATATCTAGGTCATGCTGATGAAACAGCTGGATTCCCACAGCCTTCGGAAGCTATGCTCTTGTGGCTTTGCAGGGTATAGCTCCCCCACCCCACCCCATCCTGCCTGCTTTCACAGGCTGGCATTGAATATCTGTGGCTTTTCCAGGTGCACAGTGCAAGCTGTCAGTGGATCTACCATTCTAGAGTCTAGAGGACAGTGGCCCTTTTCTCACAGCTCTACTAGGCAGTGCCCCAGTGGGAACTCTGTGTGGGGCTCTAACCCCACATTTCTCTTCGGCACTGCCCTAGCAGAGGTTCTCCATGAGGGCTCTGCCCCTGCAGTACAACTCTGCCTGGACATCCAGGCATTTCCTTACATCCTCTGAAATCTAGGCAGAGGTTTCCAACCTCAATTCTTGACTTCTGTGTAACCACAGGCTCAACACCATGTGGAAGCTGCCAAGGTTTGGGGCTTGCACCCTCTGAAGCCATAGCCCAGGGTGTACCTTGGCCCTTTTTAACCACTGGAGCAGCTGGGATGCAGGGCACCAAGTCCCTAGGCTGCACACTGCAGGGAGGCCCTGGGCCTAGCCCACAAAACCATTTTTTCCTGCTAGGCCTATAGGCCTGTAATGGGAGGGGCTGCTTTGAAGGTCTCTGACTTGCCCTGGAGACATTTTCTGCATTGTCTTGGTGATTAACATTTGCCTCCTCCTTACTTATACAAATTCTACAGCCAGCTTGAATTTCTCCCCAGAAAACGGATATTTTTTCTATTGCCTCATCGGGCTGCAAATTTTCCAAACTTTTATGCTCTTGTTCCTCTTGAACACTTTGCTGCTTAAAAATTTCTTTCCCTATATAACCTAAATCATCTCTCTCAAGTTCAAAGTTCCACAGATCTCTAGGGCAGGGGCAAAATGCCAACATTCTTGTTGCATAGCAAGAGTGACCTTTACTCCGGTTCCCAATAAGTTCCTCATCTCCATCTGAGACCACCTCAGCCTGGACCTTATTGTCCATATCACTATCAGCATTTTCATTAAAGCAATTCAACAAGTCTCTAGGAAGTTCCAAACTTGCCCACATTTTCCTGTCTTCTGAGCCCTCCAAGTCTCTAGGTAAAGTTCCAAACTTTCCCACTTTTTTCTATCTTCTGAGCCCTTCAAACTGTTCCAGTGAGGCAGGAGAATAGGGCCTAGAGGCAGGGAACATAAGGCCAATCCATGCTGACTTCTTAGAACTAAATCAAATGGAAGCACTTCAGCAATGACAGAAATGTGAATGGCTGGCCGGGCGCAGTGGCTCACGCCTGTAATCCCAGCACTTTGGGAGGCTGAGGCGGGTGGATCACGAGGTCAGGAGATCAAGACCATCCTGGCTAACATGGTGAAACCCCGTCTCTACTAAAAATACAAAAAATTAGCCGGGTGTGGCGGTGGGCGCCTGTAGTCCCAGCTACTTGGGAGGCTGAGGCAGGAGAATGGTGTGAACCCGGGAGGCGGAGCTTGCAGTGAGGCAAGATCACGCCACTGCACCCCAGCCTGGGCGACTGAGCGAGACTCCATCTCAAAAAAAAAAAAAAAAAAAAAAAAATGTGAATGGCTTTGTAACTTCACTTCATCCTCTCCATTTACAACATTTACACTTTGTAGCTTCACATTCATCGTCTCCATTTACATTGCCCACACACTCCAAGTAACATCCTCTCCATTTACACTTTGTAACTTCACATTCATCCTAGTTACGTAGATCATACACGCCAAGTAACATCCTCTTCATTTACATTGGACACACTCTGAGTAAATGACTTTGTAACTTCACTCCATTCTCATTTACAGAGAGCATACACCAAGTAACCAAAGGGAAACCTCTAGAGTATTGAAACCCCAGAAAACTCTGTAACGGGGGCTCTTGAGCCCTGATGCTCAGCCCCACTTCCCACACTGTGGAGTGTACCTTCGTTTTTAATAAATCTCTGCTTTTGCTTTCCTTGCTTTGTTTGTGCATTTTGTCCAATTATTTGTTCAATGCTTCTACATTTTCAGGTATCTTTACAGCAGCATCCCACTCCAGGTACCAATTCACTGTATTCGTCTGTTCTCGTGATGCTAATCAAGACATACCCGAGACGGGGTAATTTATAAAGGAAAGAGGCTACTGACTCACAGTTCCACATGGCTATTCACAATTCACAATCATGGCAGAAGGTAAAGGAGGAGCAAAGTCACATCTTACACAGCAGCAGGCAAAAAGTGCGTGTGCAGGGGAACTCCACCATCAGATCTCGTGAGACTTATTTACTACCACGAGAACAGTATGGGGAAAACTGCCCCTATGATTCGATTATCTCCACCTGGTTCTGCCCTTGACACTTGGGGTTTATTACAATTCCAAATGAGATTTGGATGGGGACGCAGCCAAACGATATCACCAGGTAACCCCTTGTAATTGAGGCTGTTCCCTACTTCAGGCCCCTCCCACTATTGATTTTGCTGCGGAGAACAAGGAGGAGCCTAGTAAGGGGACCGAATCTTCCCGTAACATTGGGAAGCCCTGCAGTAGTCGAGGTAAACCAGTCAGGAGGGGCTCCAACTTTGGGGGGAAGTTCATTCTAGAAAACCAGCCTTGACCACCTACAAAGCCCTAAAGAGGCAAAGAATGGTGTAAGCCCAGCAGAAAGCCAGCCAGGCCCTGGGCATGGAGCCTTCGATCTGTCTTCTCTGGTGACATGCTTCCTCAAGCCACAAGGCTTATCCTCAAAGATCCAAGCGCTTCCCATTCTGCTGGCTCTTCTGGCATTCCTGTGAAGTAAGCAGAAGGCTGGGTTTGACCATCTCTTTTCCCCTTTCAGATGACAAAACTGATAGTTTCCTTCCTGCACTTTAGGTGTGCATAGACACAGACAGGTCTGCAGCAGGTGAAACTTACTCAAGCTAGAGTGCAGTGGTACCATCATAGCCCACTGAAGCCTCCAATTCCTGGCTCAAGCAATCCTCTTGCCCTGGCCTCCTGAGTAACTGGAACTGTAAGTGAGTGCCACCAAATCCAGCTAATTTTTTAAAAAAATATATAAATGCGGTCTTGATTTGTTTTCCAGGCTGCTCTTGAATGCCTGGCCACAAGCAATCCTCCTGCCTTGGCCTCCCAGAGTGCTGGGATTTCAGGTGTGAGCAACCATATCCAGCCCAGCTTTAGACTTTTAGAGAAATTTTAATAGTGTTTTACACTACAGTGATTCCTTTTTTAAAAAAGAAATTTATGTCCCTAGCATGTAAAGTAAACACTACAGTGATTCTTAAAGAATTCTTCCCTTTCGTCACTTCCAGTAGGGCTATGTGAAACCAAATCTACCTCTGCTTCCAAGAAAGATGCCGGGCTGGCCTTCTCTCAAAGTCTTTCCAAACTTTTCTTGGTGTTGACTTAGACACCCTAGGAATCTGACTTGAGAAAATTTTTTCATTAAAGAAAATCTTTCAGGAAGTAAAACCTCCTGAATGATTACTGAGTTGACATAAATCTTATGTGTATATTCTTATCAGAAAAAAAGTATATTCATTTTGTGGGACACCGATTTATTTATTATTATTATTATTATTATCATTATTATTTTGAGACAAAGTTTCGCTCTTGTTGCCCAGGCTGGAGTGCAGTGGCGTGATCTCAGCTTACTGCAACCTCCGCCTCCCGGGTTCAAGTGATTCTCGTGCCTCAGCCTCCCTTGTAGCTGGAACTATAGGCATGTGCCATCACACCCAGCTAATTTTTTGTTACTTTAGTAGAGATGGGGGGTTTCACCATGTTGGCCAGGCTGGTCTCGAACTCCTGACCTCAGGTGATCTGCCCGCCTCAACTTTCCAAAGTGCTGGGATTACAGGCATGAGCCACCGTGCCCAGCCATGGGACACCAATTTATGTTTTAAGTCACTAAAATTATACAAGCTGGCCAGGAATGGTATCTCACACCTGTAATCCCAGTACTTTGAGAAGCCAAGGAAGGCAGATAGCGTGAGTTTAGGAGTTCAAGACCAGCCTGGGCAACATGGCAAGACCCCATCTCTAGAAAAAAAAAAAAAAAAATATATATATAAAACATATATTCAGAGGATATATTATATATTATATAATATATAATATATATATAATATATATTCAGATGTATATATATATATATATATTCAGATGATTCGCCAGACATGCATTACTGGGTAAAGGAGAAGATCAAGGTCAAGAACAGGGTTCCCCAACCCCCATGCCAAGGACCAGTACCTGTCTACAGCCTGTTTGAAACTGGGCCACACTGGCCAGGCGCGGTGGCTCAAGCCTGTAATCCCAGCACTTTGGGAGGCCGAGATGGGCAGATCACGAGGTCAGGAGATCGAGACCATCCTGGCTAACATGGTGAAACCCCGTCTCTACTAAAAAATACAAAAAACTAGCTGGGTGAGGTGGCGGGCGCCTGTAGTCCCAGCTACTCAGGAGGCTGAGGCAGGAGAATGGCGTGAACCCGGGAGGCGGAACTTGCAGTGAGCTGAGATCCGGCCACTGCACTCCAGCCTGGGCGACAGAGCAAGACTCCATCTCAAAAAAAAAAAAAAAAAAAAAAAAAGAAACTGGGCCACACAGCAGGAGGTGAGTGGTGGGTGAGCATTACCGCCTGAGCTCTGACTCCTGTCAGATCAGCACCAACATTAGATTCTCATAGCTGTGAGAACCCTATTGCGAACTGCACATGTGAGGGATCCAGCTTGCATGAGAATCTAATGCCTGATGATCTGAGGTGGAACAGTGTCATCCTGAAACCATTCCCCTCATCTGTGGAGAAATTGTTTTCCACCCGTTCCTGGTGCCAAAATGGTTGGGGGACCACTGGTCAAGAAGTTGAGTGCAACCTCCTGGTGGTGTGTGCCAATCGCATTATCGTCCTCTGCCAGGTGGCCAGCAGCATGTTGGAGGAGTTGGGGTGAATTCCATTCATGCTCGCTACAATAGGGCGCCCACCTCATGGTTTTAACACTGGTCACTAGAAAACAAGTCTGTTTCCTCAAACTAAGTGGCTGCTCTTTGGCTTTCATTTCCTGACATCTAGAGGAACCAGACTCTATTAGCATGTCATAAGCCATAAACTGGAGAATACTTTTTTGTATTGCAGAGCACTTTGTCATACTGGGACTATAGATATCGCATATATATATGCACAGCCACCTGCCACGGGATGATGTGATTGGCACACATCACCAGGAGGTTGCACTCAAACTTCTTGACAATCTTTTCTTTTACCTGGTAATGCATGTCTAATGAGTCCTCTGAATACAATTATAGCAGAGGATTAGTTGGATAGCTAATCAATTTCTATAGATGGCAATATTCTCGGTGTTCTCTTTGCATTTAATCTAAACTGTCAAAGAAAAAAAAATCTAGTTCTAGCAAGAGATTGTTAACTAAATGGAAGGCAGAGAAATTAAAAAGCTATCACTTTAAACTACTGGCAATTAAAGTGAGACACTCTCATTGTAAAATCTTTAGGCTGGGCGCGGTGGCTCATGCCTGTAATCCCAGCACTTTGGGAGGCCAATGAGGGCAGATCACCTGAGGTCAGGATTTTGAGACTAGCCTAGCCAACATGGTGAAACCCCATCTCTACTAAAAAATACAAAAGTAAGCTGGGCATAGTGGCACGTGCCTGTAATCCCATCTACTTGGGAGGCTGAGGCACGAGAATCACTTGAACCCAGGAGGTGGAAGTTGCAGTGAGCAGAGATTGTACCACTACATTCCAGCCTGGGCAACAAAGCGAAATTCCATCTTAAAAAAGAAAAGAAAAGCAAAGAAAAGAAAAGAAAATAAAAGAAAGGAGGGAGGCAGGGAGGGAGGAACTAACTCACTGTTACCATCACTTGCTGGATACAAATATAAACTCCTCTGCACAGCACAATGGCCCCTGGTGATCGGAGGCCTGCCTAAGTAACTGACCTCACCTTGGCCGCTCCCTGCCCACCTCCTTGACAAACAGGAAAGACACGTAATTTCTGGTACACACTAGGCTCTACACTCCCACTACAGACCAGGTGGAGAAAATGTCCCTGAGGGGGACACTGTGGAGCTGTCCAAGAGGCTTTGCCCCAACCTCCACAGCCAGAATCTTCAAAAAGATATGGTCCCCTGGGGGACCAAAGGACACTCATCTGAATCTACAAGACAACCCCCCACCTGAATCCCTTGCAAAGGCACCCAGCAGTGCACTAAGACCAGCACATCCAGATATGAATACACCTGAAGTAAGTGGATTCTGAGCCTATTTAACCAGCACAGCTACTTAAGTGGACAGAGGGAGAGACTGCGGTCTTAGGGCTTAGAATGACTATGCTAGACCTGGAACCCTGATCTTCTGACTAAGCCTGTGCCAATCCAATTCTGCTGCTCATCTCTGGCAGAAGGACCCAGCAGGAGGCAAGTGGAGACTGGGCTGAGGGAGAAGCACCCCTGAGTGACTCTGACCAGAAAGGATAAAGGTCCACAAAGACCCATGTAGGTCAACCACTTGGCTCCAACCTGTCATAAATCATCCTCCCTCACTCAGGAAATTCACGTACTCCTTGAAATTATGTGCAAAATTTTGAGTTGGTACATTTTTCAGAGAGGGTTTATTGCTTTCATGAGATCCTCAAGGAGATTGGCATCCCTAGTTCCCCCACCAAAAAAAAAAAAAAAAAAAACCCAAGACACAGACCCAGTGACTAACATGTTTTCAAAAGGCCAAGGAGAAACCTTTCCTGTCATTTCAAGTGCCCTGTCAGCAGCCCTTTCCACCTGCTTCCACCTGTCCCTCTTCCCAAGGTCTAGACCTGCTTCTTACCTTTCTGCTCAGTAATCAGGTGCTGCACAGTGATGTCAGTCATGCTATTCCTGTAGGCATAGCAGTCCTTGTAGAGCCCATGGACTGTGCTGAAAATAAGCTGGTAGAAGGAAATGGTGCCGTCCTGGCAGCCGACCACCTGCAGGGTGAGAGAACTGTCAATTCCCAGCTCTCTGGAGAAAGTCTGCACTCCCATTTGTCAGACACAAACCCCAGTGATATGGCTCTTGAGACATGGCGGCTGCTCAGTGCCTCTTCAAGCCATGGCCCCACAGAACAAACTTCCTCTTCTTACCATATAGTTGGAATCCGGTTTCATTTGACACATCCACACCCAGGAGTTCTGCTCCTCAACAGTCCCAAGCTGCACTCCATCCTTGGTGAAAAGAGATACTTGCTTGTCTGAACCCCCCAGCAAAACGTACTCCCCTTTAACAAAATAGCTGATGCAGCAGGGGTCAAAGTTCAGTGCCCGATCCTTTCCAATCTGAGGAAAAAGAACACACACCAAGGGAAAAACCATTTCCGAATCTATAGCCAATGCAATACAATTAAGGGCTTTTCTCGCCAACTTTAACAGAGGGAGTTGGGAAGACAGAGAGCTGACCAGTCTTTTCTCCTGTGTCATCCCACGGTGAACACAGGCCTCTCTGCCTCTGCATCTCCCTACTCCCCCTTCACACAGCCCAATCCTCAGCTCCTAGAGTCAGTGGCACCTCCCCTAGTCCTACCCAAGTGCTCCAGGAGCGCAGGAGTGTGTCAGGGCTCCTCAGCCAAGATGGAGACTGGATGGTTTTGCTCCCAAAGGCCCCCCTCCTTTGCACATATAGTTATTGCTGTGGCTCAATGGGTCCCCTCAGCCTCTTTTTTCCATCTCTTTTTAAAAAGTATTTTGCAGGCCGGGCGCGGTGGCTCATGCCTGTAATCCCAGCACTTTGGGAGGCTGAGGCTGGCGGATCATGAGGTCAGGAGATTGAGACCATCCTGGTCAACGTGGTGAAATCCCATCTCTACTAAAAAATACAAAAAAATTAGCCAGGCGTGGTGGCGGGCACCTGTAGTCCCAGCTGCTCAGGAGGCTGAGGCGGGAGAATGGCGTGAATCCGGGAGGCAGAGCTTGCAGTGAGCGGAGACTGCGCCCCTGCACTCCAGCCTGGGTGACAGAACGAGACTCCATCTCAAAACAAATAAATAAATAAATAAATAAATAAATAAATAAATAAATAAATAAAGAAGTCTTTTACAAAGCTGAATTTATTCAGTTGAAAGATTGTCCTTTTTTCTGCAACTATGCCTGTATTATTACTCTTTATAACAACTTTTTTGAGATGTAGTTCACATACTGTACAATTTACCCATTTAAAGTGTACGATTGCCAGGCGCAGAGGCTCATGCCTGTAATTCCAGCACTTTGGGAGGCCGAGGCAGGTGGATCACTGGAGGTCAGGAGTTCGAGACCAACCTGGCCAACATGGTGAAACCCTGTCTCTACTAAAGATACAAAAATTAGCTGGGTGTGGTGGTGGGTACCTGTAATCCCAGCTACTTGGGAGGCTGAGGCAGGACAATCGCTTGAACCCAGGAGGCGGAGGTTGCAGTGAGCCAAGATCACACCATTGCACTGCAGCCTGGGTGACAAGAGTGAAACTCTGTCTAAAAAAAAAAAGTGTACGATTAAGTGTCTTTCAATATAGTCACTGAATTGTGCAATCATCGTCACCATCTAATTCTAGAACTTTTCCATCACCCCAAAGTAAACCCCATTAGTAGTCTATCCCAATTCCTCCTTCTCTTCAGCCCTGGCAACGACTAACATACTTTCTGTCTCTAAAGATTTGCCTATTCTGGATAATTCATATAAATGGAGACATACAATATGTGGCCTTTTGTGTCTGGTCCATCCATGTTGTAGCATGTACTCGTACTTCCTTGTTTTTCATTGCTGACTAATATTCCATTGAATGACAGATGATATTTTATTTATCCATTCGTCAGTTGATGGACATTTGGGTTGTCTCTACATTTTGGCTATTATGAATAAGGCTGCTGTGATTATTCATGTACAAGTTTTTGTGTGGACATATGTTTTCATTTCTCTTGAGCACATACCTGAAAGTGGACTTGCTGGGTCATATAGTAACTCTACGTTTAACATTTTGAGGAATTGCTATTCATTTCCAAAGTGACTGCACCATTTCATATTTGCACTAGCACTGTACGGAGATTCCCATGTCTCCGTCCTAGTGAGTGTGAAATGGTATCTCATTGCAGTTCCAGTTTGTATTTCCCTGATGGCTAATGATGTAGATCATCATTTCATGTGTTCATTGGCCACAGATAAATGTCTATTTGGATTCTTTACCCATTTTTCAATTGGGTTATTTGTCTTTATAGGTTTGTTGTTGTTGTTGTTGTTGAGACGGAGCCTTGCTCTGTCACCCAGGCTGGAGTGCAGTGGCATTATCACAGCTCACTGCAGTCTAGAACCCCTGGGTGCTCACATGATCGTCCCAGTGCAGCCTCTCGAGTAACTGGGACTACAGGCATGCGCCACCAGCCCTAGCTAATTATTTTATTTTTGTAGAGACAGAGTCTTACTATGTTGCCTAGGCTGTTCTTGAACTCCTGGGCTCAAGCAAATCTCCTGCCTCAGACTCCCAAAGTATTGGAATTACAGGTGTGAACCATGGTGTTCAGAAAACATGCTCTGCCAATTTTCACAATAATCTTAAATACAAAAGCTAAGCAAAACGAATCAAGAGTAACTTTAAAAACTAGGCAGTCTGGGAGGCAGTTGCTGCAGTGAGCCGTGAGATGGCGCCTTTGCATTCCAGCCTAGGTGACAGAGGGAGACCCTGTCTAAAAAAAACAAAAAACAAGACAAAACAAACAAACAAACAAAAAACAACTAGGCAGTAGCTCGTGCCTGTAATCCCAGCTACTCAGGAGGCTGAGGCGAGAGGATCGTTTGAACCCAGGAGTTCGAGACCAGTCTGGGCAACAAAGTGAGACCTCATCTCTAAAAAATGAACAAACAAAAACTAGGCCATTTAGCATAATGGTTAGGGCATGGAGTTTGGAGTCAAGTCTCCAAATTTCACCTTCCACATATGCAAAATGGAGACATAATAGGGGTACGTTATAGAGTTGTGGTAGGCATAGTGAACTCCATCGCATGTCAGCTGTTACAGTTTCGTTACTATTTACTGTCAAATTCGGTGACGAAATTATTAGGAAGTCTCTGTCTTGTTCTCTTCTGACCACTAAGAGGCGCACTTCGGAGTAGAAGAAACGCGGGCGGAAATAGCCCAAAAGCGGATTGGCTTCAACTTCTGGCGGAACTAAGTTCCTCCCTCCACCAGGTCTTATTAGCTCAGAAAGAATTCCAAATTTCTACGTAGACCCAAGGATAGGTAGAATACATTTTTCAGTCATATTCCTAGATATTACGGTCTATTAAAACATGTATACTCAGAATATTTTGCGGCATTATTTTTTAACGTGTCTTTATTTTATTTGAAAGAGCCGAACCGGAAGTGCTTGCCTTTTCCTTGCCAGGACCCAGGGGGTTACGTCCCATCGGCCCTTGCGTGCCACTGTCCCTTCTCTTTTCCTCGGCGCTGCCTACGGAGGTGGCAGCCATCTCCTCCTCGGTAAGTCTTAATCCGTGCCCATCCGCATTCCTGCGGGATTCATCTGGCCCCGTCGCCCAGTGGTGCGGGGGCCTCCCCTTCGGCGCGGTAGTGGCTGTGGGTGTTGTTATTGTCAGCTTACTGGGGGGTGTACAGGAGTAGAACGAAGCAGCCCGGGTTGATGGGGCTTTGCGTCCCAGAGCCTCCTGCTCTCCGCTTGTAGTCAGAGCTGCGGGCTGCTTGTTTGTTCCTTGGCGGTGGAGGGTGCTAGTTGAGCTCAGACTGCGGGGTCTCCTGTGGGCCGTGGGACGATCAGGGGTGTCCCAGCTTGACAGCCGTCAGCTGGGATCTGTGGATCCCAGCGCTCACCGATGTCGGCCCACGTGTATTCGTTCATTGCCATGGCCCGCTTCTTCCGCTGCAGTCTCTGGCCCTAGGGCTGCTGCGGCTGCTGGTTCAGTTGCAGGCAGAAATTCTGGTAGTATCTCTGGAAATAAGATGCAACTGCCCCCACCTTGCCTTCGAGGATATCATGGGCCAGAAGGCAAAGTCGTTTTGAATACGTGGTTCACTGAGTACCCACTCTGTGCCAGTTGATGGCTGCGAACAGAAGGGGTGCTGCTGTAGGAAATAAATGAATGGCTCTGAAGACCACACTGAGGAAGGTGTGAGTTGATACTGCAAAATCTCCAGGTTTGAGGCATCTTAAGACGGTATGATGGTTTTGTGTGTGTTAAGGGTGTGGTAGCGCAGCAGCTCCCTAGGGAATTAGAAGGTTTTTCTTTATTAAACGTTTACCTTGTGACAGGCACTGCAGGCATTCAGCGTGCAGTGTCATCTCTATTCTACAGGTGAGGAAACTGAGACTCAGGTCCAAGTAGATGGTCAAGGCCATCTCGGGGTTCGGACACTGGCGAGGTGGGATTTGCTGCCCCTTGCAAATTGAGAGTGTCTTGGGGTCGGTTTTGGTTTGCTCAGCTGTTGGCATTCTTTGGGCTCTGAGTGGTTGAGTTGACCTTTGACCTCCTGGGATCGCGTCTGGAGAGTGCCTAGTATTCTGCCAGCTTCGGAAAGGGAGGGAAAGCAAGCCTGGCAGAGGCACCCATTCCATTCCCAGCTTGCTCCGTAGCTGGCGATTGGAAGACAGTCTGCCACAGTGTTCAGTCCTTGGGCGGGAAAGCCTCCTTCCAAGCCTCCTTTCAGGATTCTTCCTCACCAGGGGCTGCTCCTTTCCCAAAAGGCATCATGGCCGCCCTCAGACCCCTTGTGAAGCCCAAGATCGTCAAAAAAAGAACCAAGAAGTTTATCCGGCACCAGTCAGACCGATATGTCAAAATTAAGGTATGTGGTCCTGGGATGGAAATGGGTGTGGGGTGAAGAAAGAAGTTTCCAACAGGCTGTCGGTTTCTGACATCATCTAGTCGGGACTACCTTTGACCGATGAACTGGTTTGTGGAAGAGCTTTCTGTAGAAATACAGGTCTCCCCCATTGTGCCCTAGTGCTGGTACTTAACATCTCTTGATGTGTTAAGTGAAATTTAAATGAGAAGGGACACTTGGCTGTTTCGATGTGTTTAGAGGGCTTTGCATTTGTGTCGTGTATTTTGGGTTGCCTTATGACAGCAGGATCCCTATTTTATAGACAAGAAAACTCAAAGGTGCTGAGAGCCGTGTCTGCAGCTGTGCTCGCCATCTCAGTATCTACACAGTCCCCTCGCATCCCATTGGTGCCTCCTCCATTGCTTGGGAGTAGGACTGGTGGGGGTGCCTGCATTCCTAGTGGCTAAAGCCACGAGGTCGTGGTTTTTCCCACCAAAAAAGTAAGGAAATAGTGAAGTTCTGTCACCAAAGGCAACTACTGTGTGGCATACTTCCTTTTCATCTGGTCCTTTTGCCCTCTCCAAAGGAACAGTTGGCACTCTGCACAGACGCTAACCCACCTGTGTGTTATTTCCTTCAGCGGAACTGGCGGAAACCCAGAGGCATTGACAACAGGGTTCGTAGAAGATTCAAGGGCCAGATCTTGATGCCCAACATTGGTTATGGGAGCAACAAAAAAACAAAGCACATGCTGCCTAGTGGATTCCGGAAGTTCCTGGTCCACAACGTCAAGGAGCTGGAAGTGCTGCTGATGTGCAACAAGTGAGTTGGGCCCACCTCTAGTTTTCAGGGATCCGAAGTTTGCATCTGTGTGAGCACTTCTGGCAGGAACTCTAGAAACTCTTGGGATGCGTTTTGGTGGGGAGGGGTTGTACATTTTCTGAGGGAATCTGAAGTTGTTCCTTGCAGGATTTTAGAGAATGCTTGTTGGGGAGTAAAGAAGTTGGGGAGTTCAAGGTGTTTCCTTTACCGGAGGGAGGAGACTTGGTCTTCTAAGTGTAGAGACCCAAGACCAGGAAAAGACTGCTTTGTGAACACTGCAATAATAACCACTTTCCACTACTACAATATCCTTTGGCTGTTGTTTCCAGAACGTTGCTTTCTTTATGAAGGTGTCAGCCAAAAGAGTTGAACTCTGAAATATTTGGAGAGATTTATTCTGAGCCAAATATGAGTTGACCATGGCCTGGGACACAGCCCTTGGGAGACCCTAAGAATATGGGTCCAAGGTGGGCAGGGAGCAGCTTGGTTTTACATATTTTAGGGAGACATGAGACATCAATCAAATACACTTAAGGCATACATTGGTTTAGTCCAGAAAGGCGGCAGTTCCAGGTTTTGAATAGATTTTCTGTTTCTCATCAGGAATTGGTTATCACTAGAAAGGAATGTCTTGGCTATGGTAAGAGGTTGTGGAAACCAAGAGTACGTACCCTATTCAAGGAGGGAGTGCATTCAGATGGTCGCTGGGGGCATTTGAATTTTATTTTTGGCTTACAAGGAGGGTAGGGAGAAGATCAAACATGGACCTTAGGCCTTAAGGGACCCTTTAGTCTGTGCTGTGGTAAGGGGTATCTTCAGGGACAGGAGGGCTTTAGAACCAACCAAGTTTGGATTAGGTGGAGAACAGGAGGAAACTTGGCAGGCAGAGAGTGCTTACACAAAGGTGTAGAAGTGAAAGCGCATGGAGAGTTTGCAGGGCATTGGTTCTAGGTGGGTTTTATTGGTTTTTGTTTTTTTAAGATGGAGTCTCGCTCTCTTGCCGGGGCAGGAGTGCAGTGGCATGACCTCGGCTCACTGCAACCTCCAGCGCCCAGTTTCAAGCGTTTCTCCTGCCTCAGCCTCCCATGTAGCTAGGATTACAGGCGTGCACCACCATACTTGACTAATTTTTGTATTTTTAGTAGAGATGAGGTTTCACCATCTTGGCCAGGCTGGTTTTGAACTCATGACCTTAAGTGATCTGCCTGCCTTAGCCTCCTAAAGTGCTGGGATTACAGGCATGAGCTACTGCACCTGGCCTGGTTTGATTTGAGAGAGACAGACAGCATCTATGTTGCCCTGGCTACAGTGCAGTGGCTATTCACAGCTGTGATCATGGCACACTGCAGCCCCAAACTCAAGGTGGGCTCAAGCTGTCTCTTCCCATCTCAGCCTTCCTGGTAGCTAGGACCACAGGCATGCTCCAGCACACCCAGCTAGTTCTAGGTGTTTTGAGTAAGTTAGACACTTGGTGAGCTCTGTGTATAAGAGACTTGGTGACCTGCTTAGACCAAAACTAGGCAGTGGAATGAAAAATTCTCATGGGAAGTGACAGTTTATTTTCTTCACTTATTGGTAAATGAAAGCCAAAAAGCTGAATTTTCCTAAGTAAACTAGAAAGAACATGGAGTGTGTGTGAGTAATAGGATGTTTGTGTTTATGTTTACAAAGATCTTTTATCTACAGTGGTTGTAGATATAAGTAATAAAAATGAACAAGAGCAGTATTCTAACTTGGTTACCTTCCAAGGCTGGAAATTTAACCAGGCGTTGAAATGCTGAAAATTTCTGTTAGAAAAAGATGGGCATAGGAATTAATGGTGGGCACTGAAACCACAGTTGAACTGTAACAGGCCAACATGATTACTCAGTTACAGTGCCCCTGTTGGCTGGTTGCCATATGCTCTGTAAGTGCAGCTTGGCAGTCTCTTTAAGATCCATGGAAATACTCTGTTATCTCTGACCTTTGATCTCTAAGTTCCATTTCTGGGCATTTGTCCTTAAGGAATGGAAAAGCAGGGAAACAAAAGCTAGTTATTGCAGCAATACAACTGGAAACAACTGAAAATATAATGAGAGAATTGTAGAGTGCTGAATAGAATGTTGTGGGTCTATTCAAAATGATTGGAGTGTTGTAGTATGGAAAATGCCCAAGCTAGGGGACACATTTAAAATGGTGGGTACACTCTGTAATTATCAAATATGTAGATGGACAAGGACAGGAGAGTTTTTTGAAAAGGACAGATGAGAAGTGTAATATAAACCTAAGCCTTTGAAACATAGAAACATTTAAAAACATAGTTGCTTTGAATTTGAGTGGACTCATGTAAAACAAGAATTGTCTGGATTTGCTGTCTTGCTGTTAAGGCAGGGTTCTTGAAAAGAGCTGTGTGTCCACTGCCTCACTTAATCACTCCTCACATTCCTGCTGCTGCTTTGCTGAAAATGCTTCAGGAGTGGAATGTCTGTTCTTAACCCACTGTGGGTGGCTTCATAAATCACCTCCTTACTGAAGTGTGCTTGTTAGGCCAATTGGTTATCAAATGGGGCACAGTGTAGCTGCCTCTTAAAAAGTTGTAAGGAATGGGTTAGAATTGGATCTGGCACACCAAGTCCTCAGGTATTAGGCATGGCTATGACTGGGTGACTTTAAGCATTGTTGCTTCTACTTGCTTTGTATCCTCAGCAGTCAAACTGGGTGCTTTTGGCTCCATTCAGACTCTTGGGTTCTGCTCTTGACCACTTTGCAGAGTTCTGAAACTTCATGGGCAAGGTAAAGCACCCTGCAACTGGGGGAGAACCACTGAACCTGGAGCGTGGGCCTGGGTTCACCCTGGATCCCTGTCCATTGCTTGCTGTGGGCCTTGGTTTCCTTATCTGTAAAATGGAGGTAATGCCTGGATTACAAGGCTGCTGTAAGGATTAGATGAGAGGGAACAGTGAGGGTACTTTGTAAATGAAAGTGTTCTTGTCATCACCAGGGAACCATAGAGTTGGGAGTCAGGATTTGGGGGCATGTAGGTGTCATTCCACAGCCACATACCAAGCAGCCCTCTCTTAGCTTGGTGCTGGAACTCACTGCCTTCTTAATGGAATTTTCCAAGTGTGTTCAGGGCTGTCTTGCTCCTTACCTACTTGATTCTCTTACAGATCTTACTGTGCCGAGATTGCTCACAATGTTTCCTCCAAGAACCGCAAAGCCATCGTGGAAAGAGCCGCCCAGCTGGCCATCAGAGTCACCAACCCCAATGCCAGGCTGCGCAGTGAAGAAAATGAGTAGACAGCTGGTGTGCACGTTTTCTGTTTAAATAAATGTAAAAACTGCCATCTCGCATCTTCCTCCCTTAGTTTTAAGTCTTCAGCTTCTTGGCTAACTTAGTTGGTCACAGAGATCGTTCTTTTGCTCAAACCCCTTTGGAATCTCCCATTTGGAGGGGATTTGTAAAGGACACTCGGTCCTTGAACAGGGGAACGTGGCCTCAAGTGCACAGTTGAGGCTGGGGATGAGGGGCACAGACTTGGTAGGTTCTAAGACACTTGGAGAAGCTGTGGGTCCCAAGCCACAAGTAGTCATTCTTAATCTTGCTTTGTAAAGTTAGGTGACAGGTTATTCCGTGTGATGCTTGTGAGAATTGAGAAAATATGCATGGAAATACCCAGATGAATTTCTTAAACAGATTGTTATGGGATGCCTAAATTGCATCCTGTAACTTCTGTCCAGAAAGAACAGGATGATGTACAAATTGCTCTTCCAGGTAATCCACCACGGTTACTGGAAAAGCACTTTCAGTCTCCTATAACCTTCCCACCAGTTGCTGCTTCAGGTATGTTACAGCAGTTTGCCAAGGCGGGGACCTAACTGGTGACAATTGAGCCTCTTGACTGGTACTCTTAGAATTTAGTGACATGTGACCCCGATTTTTTTTTGGAGACGGGGTCTTGCTCTCACCCATGCTGAGAGTGCAGTGGCACACTCACTACAGCCTTGACCTCCCCAGGCTCAGGTGATCTTCCCACCTCAGCCTTCCAAGTAGCTGGGACTACAGATGCACACCTCCACACCTGGGTTTTGAAGTTTTTTTTTTGTAGAGATGGTCTAGCCATGTTGCCTAGGCTCTTGAACTCCTTAGCCTCCCAAAGTACTGGGATTACAGGCACCTTACGTAGTGTATATAGGTCATGAGGGATATGGGATGTGGTACTTACAAGATAGAAATGCTTACAGGATGTTTTTCCGTAACCATCCAGTCAACTACCAGAAATGCTGTGCTGGTTACAACAAAGCTTTTCTAGGTCTAGTCTCATTCTAGTAGATAGGCATCTTACAGATTGTCTCCTGTTCAAAACCTAGTCATAAATATTTATAATGTAAACTGGTGATTTTGGGGATTTTTTTTTTTTTTTTCCTGGAGACTGTCATGCTGTCACTCCGGCTGGAGTGCAGTGGCTTGATCGTGGCTCACTGTAACTTTTGCTTCCTGGGTTCAGGTGACTCGATTCTCTTGAATCTCCTCAGTCTCCTGAATAGCTGGGACTACAGGCCTGCCACCGTACCCAGCTAATATTTTTAGTAGGGACAGGGTTTCGCCATGTTGGCCAGGCTGGTCTCAAACTCCTGACCTCAGGTGATCCGCCCACCTCAGCTTCCCAAAGTGCTGGGATTACAGGTGTGAGGCACTGCACCTAGCCTCATTTTTGGGATTTCTTACAAATTGACAAGTGCATTCAAGATATTGGTCTCACAATTAGACACGAGTTGTGTAGAGAAAAGTAACTTAGAATCTAATCTTTATTAACTTAGGATGTCACAGAAAATACTTGGGCCTGCCACTTGCATTTCTTTGTCCTCAATGCTAAACACTAGACACATTTGAAACCTTCCTCAGAAGGAAACAAACCAACGGGTTATGCCTGGGTGGTGGCATAGAAGATGTGTAATTCATTGTTGCCCAATTTGCTAATAAGTATTTTGAAATTAGAAATGAAACGAGGTCCAAACCTGTCCAGTTCCCTACCCAACCCATTTCTCCTCCCTGGAAAAGAAACACATCCAAATTTCTGATTCATCGCTGCCACTTAGAAATGAACCGTTTTGAATTTTAAAATGTTAATGACTCAAGTATCTTTTCTTTTTGAAATGCCCGGCCTGAGCACTAACTTCAGGCATTGCTGAGTGCAGTGAAGAAACCAGAGTGGTGTCTGCTGCCTCCTGACCTTTTACAGCTGACAGCACAGCCTATTTCTAAATGCTACTAGTTTGTGAGGCAGAGACACCCTCTGAAGGAACCAGACAGACTATGGAGGGATACAGTGTGAAGTCACTGGAAAACTTCCTCACCCTATTTCTTTGGATGACTGTCCTGAGTTAAGGAAGGGGCCCAACTGTTGGCAGCCTCGCAGCTCAGGCTGGGGGCCTTTTGAGTTGGATCCCTAGAGAAGGCACTGTAAGCCCCGACCAGGAGCGGCAGGGCCCCCAGTGAGATGGTGGAAGGGCAAAAGTAGAGACCTGCAGTGGGGGATGGGGAGGCCTTGGGCTTGGGTGGGCTTCTTTCTCTTAAGTGAGGGCCCACCTCGGTGCTGGGGGAACTAGCTGAGCTCCATTGAGTCTGTACTGGGGGTTGAAGCGGAATCCTTCTGGATGCTTTCAAAGAGGGCAGCAAGTTCAGGGTTGGATCTGATTTGGGAAGAGAAGTCGGCCATGATTGGGCTTTTCCCCACCTCAGGGATGGTCAGCAGGGCAGCCACTGCCCTCATTGCAGAGCGCTTCAGTTCATCTTGCTTTTCAAACTCCTGCTTCACGGAACCAGCTTTGACCTAAAGTAGGAAACAGCAGAAGCAGCCATCCTTTATTGAGCCTGGCCCGCACCACTGCCTCCTCACCGGTCTTTGGCTTCTTCTTTGCCCCATCATCTTACCCAACATAAATCCCCTGCTGCGAGGTCTCCCAAGGCTTCTGTCTCACCAGCTATGTCCTAACTCCACCTCTGGGCTTTTACACTGGCTAGTTTCCCCACAGAGGTTCTTTGCCATTCAAATCAGCTTCAGTACAGCCTGAGGGGCCTCAGAGCAGCCAATCTAAAGAGCTCACTTTTTGTTGATTGACAGTGGCAAGTACTGTGTTCCCATACTTACCTCCTACAGACTGCAGGGATCCAGCCTATACTGTGCTTAAAACCAGCTCTTAGCACCATATGACTAGACTGAATGAATGAATCACTGTGATGGTCTTCTAGCAGCCTCCCCCCCGCACTCAAGTCCCTGCCCTGCAATCCAATCTGTTCTACAGATGCAGCCAGAGAGTAAGCACCCCAAACTACCTCCTGCAGTTTGTTTCCTCTTCCCCCACCATCTCCCACTTAGGCAGAGGAGCTCAGCAGTTCCTCCACTGCTTAGGGACTAAGGTTCAAATTCCTTATGCTGGGCTCTTCCTAAAGAATTCAATGCAGTGGATAACAGCTTGGCATTGGAGTTGCAGAGTCCTGCATTCAAATGGCTCTGCCCCCAAGAGCTGTGACTTCAGGTAACTACGTCTTTGAGCCTCATTTCCCCATCTATAAGTAACAGCTGCCTCTTCATAGGAGTTGCCAAGAGGATTAAACAGCTTGACACAAGTCCACACTCCCTTCTCTGAAACCCCTGGAGCCAGATGTGCTTTGGAATCCAGGACATTTTGGGTTTTAGAAAGGTAATACTGTGCAGATTACATTCCGGGGGGGTCTTGTACAATACCGTGTAATCAAATACATGAATACTCTACTACATGTATGAGTACGGTGAGTAGTAAGGTGTCCCTCAGTATCCATGGGAGTTTGGTTCCAGGATCCCAGTGGATGCCAAAATCCTCAGATGTTTAAGTCCCTTGTATAAAAGTGGTACATTGGCGAGAATTAAAGATCATAGCCTCATGCCACTTCAAGTCAAGTTTTGTGACAAACAGGTTCCTAAAAAGCTTTTGGTTGTCAGAGCTTGGTAGATTCAGAATCATGGGTAAGGACTGTGGGTGTGGATGTATCCACGCTCATCCCAATGCCCAACAGCATCCTCTGCATGGCCAGAAAAGTGGCTCTTGTAGAAACTCAGAGCAGAGCTTCTCCTGCCACCTCATCCTACTGCAAGAATGTTCTGGCACTGCAGTGCCATATATACTTCCCCTCTTAAGAACTGGGACTTTTTACCGGGCGTGGTGGCTCACGCCTGTGATCCCAGCACTTTGGGAGGCCGAGGTGGGCGGATCACAAGGTCAGGAGATCAAGACCATCCTGGCTAACACGGTGAAACCCCATCTTTACTAAAAATACAAAAAATTAGCTGGGTGTGGTGGCAGGTGCCTGTACTGTGGTCCCAGCTACTCGGGAGGCTGAGGCAGGAGAATGGCGTGAACCCAGGAGGCGGGCGGAGGTGGCAGTGAGCCGAGATTGCGCCACTGCACTCCAGCCTGGGTGACAGAGCCAGAACTGGGACTTTTCTTGGTGCCATAGAGCTCAGAGAAAACTAGAAATGATTTGGCCACAGAGACTGTCAAAACTGGCCTGGCCCTATAGAAGCATTTTTTTTGGATTGACTCAATAGTAAGCATATGTTAAAAATGTAAACTTACAAGGCAGGTTTCTATGAATAAACTACCAATGTTAATGTTTTATCCACAGAAGATTTCATTTTTGAAAATCACCACTCTATGGGTATCTCTCCTTTTTAAGCGCCAATCTTTTTTTTTTTTTTTTTTTTTTTTTGAGACAGAGTGTCGCTCTGTCGCCTGGGCTGGAGTGCAGTGGCCGGATCTCAGCTCACTGCAAGCTCCGCCTCCCGGGTTCACGCCATTCTCCTGCCTCAGCCTCCCAAGTAGCTGGGACTACAGGCGCCCGCTACCTCGCCCGGCTCGTTTTTTTGTATTTTTTAGTAGAGACGGGGTTTCACTGTTAGCCAGGATGGTCTCGATCTCCTGACCTCGTGATCCGCCCGTCTCGGCCTCCCAAAGTGCTGGGATTACAGGCTTGAGCCACCGCGCCCAGCCATTAAGCGCCAATCTAAAACACTGCTCTCCTTTTGGTAATGATTCCCATTCTTAAAAAACCCAAATGTATTCTTCCATTCAACAGGTATTTACCAGGTACCATCTAGGTGTGCCAGGCTCTGCTCCCAACACCAGCTTTCCATGAGAGCTTCCACTCCAGATCCCTCCTCCAGACCCTTCAGGCACTCCAGTCTAGCAGCAGCTTTGCCCTAGATCAATCATGTGACCCAGCTTCCCAACAAGGAGGTGAGAGATTGACAGTAGGGAACCTATCAGGCTCAATGTTATATCTTTAGTATCTCCCATGAGGCTCAGCACCCAGGAAGTGTTTAATGAATGGAAGAAGAGACAGAGGTGGGTCTGAATCCAGCTCTGCAATTTACTGGCTGTGTAGCCTTGGCCAATAACAACCTCTCAAAGCCTCTGTTCCCCTGTGTATAAAATGACAGTAAGAAGTACTTTATAGGGCAATGATAATGATTAAATGAAGCACTTTCACAATATCACCTGCACTGCAGGAAGTGCTCAGTAAGGGGTAACTGAACAACTGGCCGAGGACTCAGTAGGTGCTCCAGGGCCTGGGCTAGGGCTGAGCCAGGGACTTACCTTGGCAGTGCAAGTGGCCCTTAGTGGCTCAATGAGTCGGTCCACCCTCTGCAGGACAGGTGCAGGACACAGGGTGGCCAGCCGGGCAAGCATAATGAAGGTCAGCATCTGCCCAGAGGAAGGAGACAGGAGACAGTTCTTAGTGAAATGGTGCAGGAGCAAGAGCAGCAGCCAGCCCTGGGAAAGAGCAGAGGCCCCACACCCGAAACCTGATGCCCGAGTTCAGACCACCATGAAGTCCTGCCAGAGTCTCTCCCTCTCTGGGTCTGTTTCCTCAAATGGTGACACTTTCTTTGCCAGCTACACTTGGCTGACCCAAGGAGGATCAGATAAGCACCAGGAAGGGAGTCGTACTCAAGCTCAGATGCGCACCAGTCAGGCAGATGCTGGGGATGAGTGAAGGGGGCTGCTGGGGCAGCTCTGGCTGACTGTGGCCAGGTGGGAATGCAGACATGTGGCTTGGGGCCACTGAACTGTTTTCAAAAGAAATCCCAATTTTCATGTAAAAAAAAGTCTCGATTTTTAAATGTTGACACCTGATTTCAAAACCGAACAAAAACTTTGACACCAACTAAACATGACTGCAGGCCTAGATTCAGCCTGTGGGAGAAAAACTGTCATGTCTTTTGGAAATGGTCAAGTCCTCACAAAGAAGCCTTGCACAGCATAAAGAGTGGTTGTCTGAAATCCCCATGCCCTACCCATCCCCACACGCTGACCCCTACACCCTACAGCAAAGGAAGAGGCCCAGCCCACGGCAGCGAGGAGCAGCAGTGCTGAACTTCATGAGCTATGACTCGTGGCTCCTCCAAGACCCTGTGCCCTCGAACTAGACAAGATTCCCTGTCTCCCCTGTGAACTGGGTGGTGGTCACTCCCTCTCTAAAGGCTCACTTGAAGACTTGATGATGCAAGGCTGTGGGCTCTATAACTGTCACACCCACCCTCCTCACCCCAGGGGGTGGCAACAGAGTGGGCTCCAAGGCTGCACTGGTGCCTAGGCCCTGTCCTGTGGTCCTGAGGGCAGGCATGAGAGGATATGGCCAGACTGGACAGAAAGAACAGACTTGCTCGATCCTGAGAAGCTGGAGCTTTGGGCCAGCCCAGAACTCCTCACTCTGTGTTCTGGGGTATTCTGGGCATCTACTGAGCCCCACAAGATGCCTAATACCAGGCACACCCAAATGAGAGAAGCTGAGTACACCCCTCCCGCCTGGAGCCTCCCGGAACCCTGTGGTGGAAGTCCTGTTCAGCTTTGTGTGCCCCATCATTTTTCACTAGTTCTCATGGCATACACTGGAAAACCCAACCCCCTTTCTCAACCAAGACCTTGGGGCTGGAACCTTCTTCTCTCTTTCTTGGGGATTGGCGGGAAGCAAGAGTTTAAAGCAATAATAAAGCCAAGGAGGAAACAGGCAGACAGGGAGTGCAGGAAGGAGCATCCCCGCAGCTCCAAGTCTGGAGTGGTCAGAGGAACACCCACTGCAGGAGGTGCGGCCTCACCACGCGCATCAGATGCTCTAGCAGGAGCACGCACTCCACCCTAGAAGCCCAGCGATCACACCACGGATCAGTAATGCACCAGGGTGTTCACAGCAGCACTGTCTGTAATAGTGAAAATGTGCAAACAATCTACATGTGTAGCAGTGAGTGCAACGGAAATGGGAACTCCTGCAGCTGTGAAATATGACAGGACTGATATATACTGAAAAGCAAAGCAAATAACATACAGTAAATGTAAGTTAAAAGACTGGGGAAAAAACAGCATGTGTGGTGTGATCCCATTTCTAGAAAACAGATCTCATACACTCATCTCCACGGCTTTCAGAGCAGGGACCCCACCTCTCACACTGACCTCGGCGTGGTGGCACCCACTTAGTATCAGTTGGCTGATGAATGAGGGTCTACGTGCATCATCCCAGGAAACACTGATACTGACAGCAGGCCTCGCTGGGTGGGGGGAAGCTTTTGGATGATTATTACTCGCTTCTTTATTTGTTTTCATGAATCTTTTAAAACAAGTATGGGTTACTTTTGATTACTTTGTATTACTTTTTCATTATAAAAAGTGACTCATGCTTACAGTACATATTTTTTAAAGTTGTAATGTGGGACCGGGCGTGGTGGCTCACGCCTGTAATCCCAACACTTTGGGAGGCCGAGGCGGGTGGATCACCTGAGGTCAGGAGTTCCAGACCAGCCTAGCCAACATGGTGAAACCCTGTCTCTACTAAAAATTACAAAAATTAGCCAGGCGTGGTGGCGCACATCTGTAATCCCAGCTACTCAAAGAGGCTGAGGCAGGAGAATCACTTGAACCCGGGAGGCAGAGGTTGCAGTAAGCCAAGATCGCACCAATGAACTCCAGCCTGGGCAATAAAGTGAGACTCCATCTCAAACAAATAAATAAAAATTTAAAAATAAAGTTGTAGTATGGCAGTTCCTTAAGACATTAAACACAGAATTGCCCTATGATCCAGCAATTTCACTTGTGGGTAAAGTGAAAAGAACTGAAGGCAGGATTCCAAAGGATATTGGAACACCTAGGTTCACAGTCACATTACTCATAATAGCCAGAAGCTGGGAATACCCAAATATTTGTCCAGCAATGGATGAGTGAGTAAACAAACTGTGGTCTGTACATACAACAGAGGGAAATTCTGATGAGCTGCAACATGGATAAACCTCGAGGATATCAGACTAAGTGAAACAAGTCGGTCACAAAAGGACAAATACTGTATGATTCCACTTACAAGGGCAGAATCCTAGAGTAATCAAATTCATCGAGAATAGTGTTTAATGGGTGCAGATTTCAGTTTGGGAAGGAGAAAAGAGTTTTGAGATTGACAGTGGTGATGGCTGCAAAGCAATGTGAATCTGCTTAATACCACTGCGCTGTGCACTTAAAAATAGTGAAGACGGGGCCTGGCATGGTGGCTCACACCTGTAATCACATCACTTTGGGAGGCCAAGGCAGGCAGATTACTTGAGGTCAGGAGTTCGAGACCAGCCTAGTCAACATGGTGAAACCCCGTCTCTACTAAAAGTACAAAAAAAAATTTAGCTGGGTGTGGTGGGCACCTGTAGTCCCAACTACTTGGGAGGCTGAGGCAGGAGAATCGCTTGAACCTGGGAGGCAGAGGTTGCAGTGAGCTGAGATCATACCACTGCACTCCAGCCTGGGTAACAGAGCAAGACCCTGTCTCAAAAAAAAAAAAAAAAAGTGAAGATAGTAACTTGTATTATTAATATTTCACAGTTAGAAATGATTTCTATTATATATGTGAATAAACTTTAAAATTTTTAAAAATGGGCCGGGCGCGGTGGCTCAAGCCTGTAATCCCAGCACTTTGGGAGGCCGAGACGGGTGGATCATGAGGTCAGGAGATCGAGACCATCCTGGCTAACACGGTGAAACCCCGTCTCTACTAAAAAATACAAAAAACTAGCCGGGTGAGGTGGTGGGCGCCTGTAGTCCCAGCTACTCGGGAGGCTGAGGCAGGAGAATGGCGTGGACCCGGGAGGCGGAGCTTGCAGTGAGCTGAGATCCAGCCACTGCACTCCAGCCTGGGCGACAGAGCGAGACTCCGTCTCAAAAAAAATAAAAAAAAATTTTTTAAATGATATAGAAAGATATAAAATGAAGAAACTGAAGTCTCCGCGCTGTTCCACCAGCCCCAGCCTCATTCTCTCTGGTAAGAAAATGGCCCTGACTTCTGGAACTAGCTCTTGCCACTCAACAGCGGGGCTTGGAGCTCTTTCAGGTCACAACGTGAAGAGATGCAGCCCGCTCCGCAATGCTGCTAGTATTCCACAGCTCAAAGTGCCCTGCTGGGTCAAAAGTTTCATCTGGGAATTAATTAATTAATTAATTAATTTATTTATTTTATTTTATTTTGAGACAGGGTCTCACTCTGTTGCCCAGGTTGGAGTGTAGTGGTGCGATCACGTTTCACTGCAGCCTCAACCTCCTGGGCTCAAGCCATCCTCCTGCCTCAGCCTTCCAAAGTGCTAGGATTACAGGCATGAGCCACCACACCTGGACAATTTTTTTTTTTCTGGTTGCTGCCAAACCATCCTCCAAAGAGCCTGCCCAGTGTAGACTCCCACCAAAGGTATCTGAGGCACAGGTTCCTTTTCTTATCAGAAAACAACAATGCAGCTATCTTCACTGGGTGCCTGGAGTAGCAAGCAAGGACAAATAAGCATGGCCCCAGTGGTGCCTGACTATCACTTGGTACCGGGGCACATAGAACTGGCAGGGGCTTGGTCTTACCCGGATGTCGTAGTGGTCCTTCAGCCCGTCCTCCACATGGTTCAGGAACTCACAGATATCCAGCTGGCCCAGGCAGCTCTCAAGCAGTGAATACATGCACTCAAAGGCCGCCTTCCGCACGTCCAGCCCATCGTCCACTGTATGTTTAAAGGGACCCATTTCCACCTGCAGGAAGGATGAAGGTTGGGGATATGGCCCCAGGGTGCAAGGACACCTCTTCTAGTTTCTGCTATAAACCCCACATCTCTATTCCACACTGCACGCCGGCCCCAAATCATGCCTTATACTCTCAAGTCTCCATGCCTTTGCTCAGCCTGCAGTATCCTTTCCCCGTGGTGATAATAGTGACAATAAGAACAATTATTCTTATAATCCACTGAGCAGGCACTCAGTGGTAGGCACTGTACTGAGTGCTTGATGGATGACGTTTCATTCAAGCATCACAAATGCCATCAGAAGTAAATGTTACTGGCCAGGTACGGTGGCTCATGCCTGTAATCCCAGCATTTTGGGAGGCCAAGGCAGGCGGATCACGAGGTCAGGAGATTGAGGCCATCCTGGCTAACATGGTGAACCTCATCTCTACTAAAAATACAAAAAATCAGCCGGGCGTGGTGGCACATGCCTGTAGTCCCAGCTACTCAGGTGGCTGAGGCAGGAGAATTCTTGAACCAGGGAGGCGGAGGTTGCAGTGAGCTGAGATCGTGCCACTGCACTCCAGCCTGGGTGACAGAGCGAGACTCCATCTCAAAAATAAATATTATTGATCCCATTTAACAGATGAGGAAACTGAGTTGGGCAGGTTAATTAACTGAGTTGGACAGGTTAAGGATATATTGCTTGTAAGTGGCTGAACTGGAATTTAAAATCCAGGTAGGTTGGGCATGATGGCTGTCCTCCCAGCACTTTGGGAGGCTGAGGCAGGAGGAATTTGAGACCAGTCTGGGCAACATGGTGAAACCCCATCTCTACAAAAAAAAATACAAAAAATTAGCTAGGTGTGGTGGTACACGCCTGTAGTCCCAGCTACTTAGGAGGCTGAGGTGGGAGGATCACTTGGGCCCAGGAGGTCGAGGCTGCAGTGAGCTGTGACTGTGCCACTGCACTCCAGCCTAGGTGACACAGCAAGACCCTGTCTCAAAAAAACAACAAAAAAGACACCGAGGCCTTTCTGAAGCTTTCAACCATGAAGCCCTGTTTTAATGGTAAACACCTTTTCACCCTTCAAAGCCCAGCTTAAAGGGCCTCAATGCTGCTAGTATTCCATAGCTGAAACTTATTAAATCACCTTTAACCTTTGCCCCTTGAATCCTTACTTTACCAGGTGGGCTCTAAGTTAAATGCATTCTTGGTGTATGATGGGATTATGTCACAATAGGTCCATCATAAGTTGGTTTCCAGAGACAATCCCATCATAAGGTGAGGAGCCTGCTGAATGCTACTGCTTTTGCACCATTGTAAAGTTGAACCATTGTAAGGAGGGGGCTATCTGTAATCAGCAGAGTGGGCATCTCTCTCCTTTAGGGGGCCGTGATGAGCTCCTTGGTGGCAGAAACCAAATCAAGTTCAACCCTAAGTCCTGGCACTTGGGCTCAGTGCAGATGCTCAGTGAACACCTGCCAAATGTCAACATTTACTGGGCGCTGGTTGTGCGCCTGCGGTGGTACTAAACAATTACAGGACCTCACTCACCGAATTGCCACAGCAACCCTATGATGCAGACACAGTTAGCACCCTCATGTGCTCACGAAGAGTAACTGAGGCTCAGAGATGATCAGGTTGCCCTGGCTGGGGTCACACAGCTGGGAGTCAGGGCAGGACTTGACCCAAGGCATGTGGCCCCAGCACCTGCTCTGATGAGATAATAATGCCCTACCAGTGAGGCATGAGAGGTGGCATCACCCCCAGCTTCCCCAGGGTCCCCAGCTCTGCTCCACACCTCTCGGATGAGGTCCCGGCGGATCTTTGTCTCCTGGTAGAGGAGGGGCAGGATGTCATCCAGCAGGTCCCGGACTAGCGAGGGCTTGTTGTGCACAGCTGAGTTGAAGAAAGCCAGAGTCGCACGGCGCACATTCAGATCTGGGTCCTGCAGGCTCTCCATGAACTCTCCTGGCAGAAGAACATGAGGGGTGCGGGGGATGCATAGCCACAGCACAAAGTCACCCCCCTCACCGCCCTGGCCATCAGGTTACTGTGCATGTGCAGAACTGGCTGAATGGGGGTAAGCTGGGAGTGGTGAACATGTACTTTGTGCCAGGCACAAACAACCCTTCAAAGACCAGATAAGAATGTGGGCTCGAGGCTAACCTGGCTTCCGTTCCAGCTCTACTAATTAACTGTGGGGCCTTGGAGAGCCTCAATGTCCTCATCTGTAAAATGGGAGTCATAATAGAACCTATGCTATAGGACTGTTTTTACAATTTAAAATGTGGTGCCTCAGCATTATCTTGAAAAAAAAAAAGAAAAATTTTTTAATGTGGTAATGCATTGAAGGCACATAGCAGAGTGCCTGGCACAGAGGATGAACTCTGTGAATGTTAACTTGATATTGCAGGTGAGGTTTTTAAAGATCAGAGCGGTCAAGTCACCAGCACTTCTCAGGATACTCCTTTTTGTACAGTGCTATGTTTTTGTTTTGTTTTTGAGACAGAGTCTCACTCTCTTGCCCAGGCTGGAGTGCAGTGGTGTGATCTCGGCTCACCGCAACCTCCACCTCTCAGGTTCATGTGATTCTCCCGCCTCAGCCTGCCAAGTACCTGGGATTACAGGCATGCACCACCATGCCCGGCTAATTTTTGTATTTTTAGTAGAGACGGGGTTTCACCATGTTGGCCAGGCTGGTCTCGAACTCCTTACCTCAAGTGATCCACCCACCTTGGCCACCCAAATTGCTGAGATTACAGGCTGTGCCCAGACTTGTACAGTGCTATGATTTGAATGTGCCCACCAAAACTCATGTTGAAACTTAATTGCCATGGTAATAGTATTGAGAAGTGATTAGGTCGTGAAAGTGAAGCCCTGAGGCATGGATTAATGCCCTCACTACAGGAGTGGGTCAGTTTTCATGGGAGGGAGCTCCTGTTAAAGGAGAAGCTCAGCCCCCATCTCGTCTCTCTGTCTCCCATACTCACTTCTGCCCTCCCTTCCACCATGGGATGGCCCTCACCAGATGCTGGTGCCATGTTCTGGGACCTCCCAGTCTCCACAACTGTGAGGAATAAATTTCTCTTCTTTATAAATTACCCAATCTGTAGTATTCTGCTATAGTAACAGAAAAGGGACTATAATATAGAGTTTAAACTTAAAAAAATTTTATTATTATTATACTTTAAGTTCTAGGGTACATGTGCACAACATGCAGGTTTGTTACATAGGTATACATGTGCCATGTTGGTTTGGGAAAAAAAATTTTTTTTAGAGATGGGGGGGTCTCACTATGGTGCCCAGGCTGGTCTCGAACTCCTGGACTCAAGTGATCCTCCTGCCTCAGCCTCCCAAAGTGCTAGGATTACAGGCATGAGCCACTATGCCCAGCCATTATAGTTGAAACATTTTAGAATTGTTAATGTTTTATATACTTTAAAAGAAAGAAAATCAAGGATGGGGGAATCCCTAAATATAAAACCAAAATGCAAAAAACTGCATTTATTTATTTATTTGTTTGTTTGAGTCAAAAAGACAGTCTCATTCTGTTGCCCAGGATGGAGTACAGTGGCACAATCTAGGCTCACTGCAACCTCCGTCTCCCGGATTCAAGCAATTCTCATGCCTCAACCTCCCAGGTAGCTGGGATTACAGGCGTGTGCCACCACACCCGGCTTTTTTTTTGTTGTTGTTGTTGTTGTTGTTGTTGTTGTTGAGACAGAGTCTCGCTCTGTCGCCCAGGCTAGAGTGCAGTGGCGCGATCTCAGCTCACTGTAAGCTCCGCCTCCCAGGTTCATGCCATTCTCCTGCCTCAGCCTCCCGAGTAGCTGGGACTACAGGCGCCCGCCACCACACCCGGCTAATTTTTTGTATTTTTAGTAGAGACAAGGTTTCACCATGTTAGCCAGGATGGCCTCAATCTCCTGACCTCATGATCCACCCGCCTTGGCCTCCCAAAGTGCTGGGATTACAGGCGTGAGCCACCATTCCTGGCCCACACCTGGCTAATTTTTATATTTTTTGGTAGAGATGGGGTTTTGCCAGGCTGGTCTCTAACTCCTGACCTCAGGTGATCCTCCCGCCTCAGCCTCCCAAAGTGCTGGGATTACAGGAGTGAACCACCGTACCCGTCCTCAAAAACAAACAAACAAACAAAACTGTATTTAAAATGATCCACGTAACCACCCAGGTTATGAAGGAGAAAACAAACCAAGCCACTTTGAGTATTTTGACTAGCTGCCCTCTAGCGGAAGACAAAAAAACTATCCATGAATATTAATTTTCACAGAGATAAGAGTCAGCAATTCTCAGACTACTTTCTGTGTATTTCAGGATTAAGAAAATAAATACCTTGTAGATAATGGGAGCTGGGTTTCTTACTGTAAGAGAAAGGAGTTACAGATATGGAAAAGGGGCTAGACTGCAATAGGAAGCAGCTATGAACTCAAGGTTTTCAAGATAGGTGGGTAGGTAGGTAGAAGACAGGGAGGAGAAAGACAGAAAGAGAGGCAGGGAGGGTAAGAAGGAGGGACAAAGAAAGATGTGCATGAATGTGCATCTGGAAGCACAGATATACACGTGCATGTTTGTGTCTCTGCATACAGATGTGCATTTTCTAGTTCTGTCGGCTGAGAGGGCCTAGAAGCAATGAGGCCCCAATAGCAATAGGCTCATCTAGTGTCCAGATCTTGGATTCTAAATACCATTCTCCACTAAAAGAAATCAGGACTCCTTGGAGAAATGGCTGATTCCAGGACTGGTGCAGAAAAGGTCTGCGATGAATCTGGAGCATCTCATCGTGCCAAAAGCAAGGATACACTTAAGAGAATGATGGAGGCTGGGCACGGGGGCTCACGTCTGGAATCCCAGCACTTTGGGAGGCCAAGGTGAGTGGATCACTTAAGCCTAGGAGTTCAAGACCAGCCTGGGCAACACAGCAAAACCCTGTTTCTACAAAAAAAATTTTTAAAAGTAGACAGGCGTGGTGGCTGGCGCACATCTGTAGTCCCAGCTACTCGGGAGGCTCAAGTGGGAGGATTGCTTGAGCCTGAGAGGCAAGGGTTGCAGTAAGGTATGACTGTGCCATTGCCTTCCGGCCTGGGTGACAGAGTGAGACTCTGTCTCTCAAAAAAAAAAAAAAAAAAAAAGGAAACATGTCAATAGAAAATAGGAACCAGCTTGAAGCGCTCCCAATGGCCAAATCTGAGACAATCTTGAGCATCAAAATTAAAGACAGTAATAGGTTATAACCCACAGAATGAAGTAGGAAGAGGCCATGAGTCTCTAATGACAAATACATTGATGAATAAATAAATAAATAAATGCAAGAGAAGAAAAAGTTCTTCCAGACAGTAGAATGCAAACCTATAACTATGGAAAGAATAATGGAACTAGAAAGTCACCATTTGGCAAATATCACAGTAATCATTGACTCAGGCAAGACACAACCGTGGATGCTAAACCTAGTGGGCAAAAAATGGATGAGAACAAGGATGTTTACATAAAATACTTATTTTATGTACTCAAAAATTCGTATTCATTCCAAAGGAAAAAAGAGAAACTTTAGAGTAGACAGAAACCCTGGCAGTATCCATCTGAACTGGGTGATCAAAGTTACCATCACCAGTCAGGGGACAAGCCACCTCCATGTGCCCCTGATGTGATGCACTGGGAAGGGCAGGAAGGCTCCCAGCAGAACAGGATGCAAGCTCAGAGCCAGCAGCCTCTTCTGGGCCCCTTTCAATGGTGCCGCATTGGCTCCCAGGTTCCCCATTCTCTGTGAGAACACAGCTGTGGGGAACTGGTAAGACCCGAGTTCACATCCCCGCTCTGAGTTCGTTTCCTCACATGTAAAATGGGGCCAGTCCTACACACCACGCAGGAAGCTGTGAGCACCACTGTGATGAGGTATATTAAAGGGTCCGATGTGGTACCTGACACACAGTGAGAGCTCAAAAACCAGTTCAAATGTTCTAAAGCAAACAGGAACCCCAGGTGAAATCGCTGGTGGTGCCCATCAAGGGCAGCTCCCTCATGATGGAGGAAATCAGGCTGGGGGGGTGGGGCACGTGCCCACTGCACTAGGGCAAGGGACAAAGTTGCTGCCGATGACATTGCTAGAACTTCTGCACATGTTCTCCAGTGCAGAACGTGGTCACATCTGCTGACCCCTTGGTCTCACACAACAGGCCCCTGGCAGATGAGGATCAACACTTTTTTTTTTTTCTTTAGTGGTGGCAGTCTCCCACTGCCACCATGCCTAATTTTTTTTTTTTTTTTGAGAGAGAGTCTTGCTCTGTCACCCAGGCTGGAGTACAGTGGTACAATCTCTGCTCACTGCAACTTTGCCTCCTGGGTTCAAGTGATTCTCCTGCCTCAGCCTCCAGAGTAGCTGGGATTACAGGTGCCCGCCATCACGCCTGGCTCATTTTTGTATTTTTAGTAGAGACGGGGTTTCACCATGTTGGCCAGGCTGGTCTTGAACTCCTAACCTCAGGTGATCCACTTGGCCTCCTAAAGTGTTGGGAGGTCTCAGTTCCTCTCCTCACAGTGAAGGCTGCTTGGGTTCCTCAGGCCAGAAGATCCCTCAGACAGAGGCGATCTAGTGGGCAGGGTGGCAGGGGGAGCACTCTTCCCTGCCCCACTTTAGGGCCCACAAAAGCTAAGGCATGTGAGAGGCTGGTGGTTTTCCATTCCCAAGAGTCTATATGTTTATGAAGCATCTTCTCCCTCAGTTGCCCATGGGCCCCCAGGACAATTCTAGAAGATGCAGATAAAAAGGAGTTTCTCACGTCCATTTGACAGATGAGGAAAGCAAGGCTTAGAGGTGTGATGGACATGCCAGGCCCACCCATGATTTAGTGGCAGTAGGGAGGCAGGGATGTGAACCCAGGCCTTTTAACTGGAGGGCCAGGCCCTGCTGCCCATCATGGGCATGCCTCCCGGGTCTCCCACTGCCCTTGGCTATTGGGTAGGAAACATCAGCCCAAGCTCAAGGACTGGTTGGGGGCACTGAACAAGGTGGAGGAGGCAGCAGGGAGGTGCTCACCGATGAAGCTCTTCAGGAGGGGGTCAATGGGATGGGGCTGGTCTGAGATAAGGAACTTGACCGCTGTGATGACGGTGCTCCGGGTGTGTGGCCGACCTGCAGAACAAGAAGAGGTGGAGGTGAGTCAGTGAGGGGCAGGGGGCAAACCTGGATGCTTACAGGTCAGAAGGTGCTGAGGCTCCTCCCCCTGCTTCCCTGGAAGACAGACCTGTACCCCCTCCCCATCTCTGGGAAAGTGGATTCTACCATTTCCCTTGGCAGCCTTGAATCTCCCCTCAATCCTTCATGCTGCAGCTGAAACAGTAGGACTGCCAGTGCTTAGGTAACCACACCACAGGTTGCAAACAGGGAACCGATAACCAAGACAGGAACTGCTCCGACAAAGACTTTCCCTCAGGCCTTGGGATTTTTCAGACATGTTATCTCAATGAGTCCTAACAATGATCCTATTAATTAATAATGATAAAATAGTATTAAAATCACCAATAAAAATAATCTCTTTGACACATGAGAAAAGAGAGACTCAGAGAGGATAAGTTCATGTCTAAGGCCACACAGCAGATCCAGAATTCCTGGCTGGGCCCTTCCTCCTGGGCCTGCGTTCTGGCTGGTGGTCAGGGGGGCCTAACAGAACTCTGATCATCTCCAGGCTCGGTCATGAAGAGCTCGCTTACTTGTGCTCTGCTGCTTGCTTTCGGAGTAGAGAAGCCGAATAAAGAGGGGGAGGACATTCCCTTAATGAAAGAAACAAATGGGTGGATGCTCCACCTGCCTGAACCTCTCCTCAGTGGCTTGCCCCCCTTGCCCCCCCACCCAACCCCCAGCACACTGCAGCGAGCGGGCTAAGGTGCTTCCACTACACAGGCTTTACGTTCAGCCTCAAGGAAATGTTTACCAATTGGTGCTAAGGCATGAATGAATGGAAGTTACTGAACTCAGACTTTTAGCTTTTACCTCTTTCTCTTGCCAGCCTGACTGGCTCCCAGGAAGATTTAGGGTGGCTGATGAAGACAGGCACAAGAGAGTAAGATTAAGTGAACTGAAAACAAGAACAAGGCCAAGGACGACTGAAGGCAGGGAGGTGAGAAGGAGACTAGAAGGAAGACGTACAGGCAGCATCAGTTAGGAAGTTCCAGGAACCTACTAGAAGCAGGACACTCATCTGGCTCTAAGCTTCCCAGCAGTTGGTGGTAAAAAGGAAATGTGACCAGGTGGCTGGTTCAACAGAATACGTGGGACAGAAACAAATAGGTGTTTAGGCAAAACAGGGCTCCTCTGCATCTTAAGACTCTCGTCTGTCAAGGTTCTTTGTGTGATGTAATAGATAGTGTTCTCAACAATGTTCTTCCATCTACAGTCATGAGGCCAGACAACTGC
This sequence comes from Rhinopithecus roxellana, assembly GCF_007565055.1. NCBI lineage: Eukaryota > Metazoa > Chordata > Mammalia > Primates > Cercopithecidae > Rhinopithecus > Rhinopithecus roxellana. The sequence goes on from NC_044549.1 coordinate 53,171,820, forward strand.
TTCTTATGAACCCAGCAACCCAAGAAAGCCTTAACTGAAATCACTAACATACCTAGTAACAGCAGCAGCTCTCAACTTACTATTAATTACTGTAGGTACCACACAGCGTACCAAACACTGTACCTGCGTTCTGTCAACCAGAGCATCCACTGGTTCCGTAAGGGGCCAGCTGGCCAGCTTGAAGCCCACTGGCCTTTCATTCTGGGGACTCTCCCTTTCCTAGGAGCCCCACAACCCCACCTGCCTGCTTTCCACCTCCTGAAGCTAAGATACCTGGTGTGCCAAAACGTGACAAACTAAAACGCCTGCCCCTCCTGGTTTTTGCCCAGCCCTCCCCAAGCCTCAGGGGCATGTCAGCCTGTCCCAGTCCATACTGACATCTGCTCATAGCTCAGGCTAGCTGAAAAGAGCTGACCCTCCGCAGGTTGCAGTCTATGGCTGGAAACTGTTTTTTGCAGAAAAACTGTTTTTGTTGACCTCTGTGTGCAGCACTAAGCTACTGTCCACATCAAGGATTATGAAGTTGGCATCATGAGATTTTTGGTTGTTTTTTTTTATAGAGGCGGGGTCTCATCATGTTGCCCAGGCTGGTCTCAAACTCCTAGGCTCAAGTGATCCACCCACCTCAGCCTCCCAAAGTGCTGGGATTACAGACATGTGCCACCATGCCTAGCCAACATCATGAGATTTTTAAGTGTATTTGTGGTAGGGACCTATCAAGGACTCTGTCCCTTCTATCCCACAGTCCCATAGAAGGAAGCCTTTAAGTCTCAGGTATCACTGTGTGTTCCTCTGTAGCTTCCTTGCCTCTGTTGCATAGATACCATGATTCTTGTACCCAATGACTTGAAATAGCTCACTCTGCCCCAGCTGCTTGGATGCTCAGTGGCAAACTGCCCACCTCCGCACTGGGTTGCCTTGCCCACACCTGTGTGCCTACCTGCAGCAAGCTGCTTCCGGAAGCGGGGCAGAAGGAACGAAGGGTTCACAAGGACCAGCTTCCCAATGCACTCAGCCACCACCCCCCGGGTACCCTCCTCGGCGCCCTCACAGCGCCGGAACAGCAGGGCCCAGATGTCCTCAGCGTAGGGCTTCAGGCTGTCAGGCTGGGCGGCCCCCAGGGCCTCCCTAAGTGAGTGCAGCAGCAGGTACTGTCGTCGGGGCTCAGCCTCGATCTGCTCCAGCAGGAAGGGCAGGAAGTCGGGCAGGCTGCCAGCACCCACGCGGCCCAGTGCATAGGAGGCCGCAGCCCTCACATCCTCACTGGATGACCCCAAGGCTTCCAGGAGCACTGCCTTCAGCTCCCGCTGGGGGCCTGGCCCAGCCACCTGACCCACCTCAGCCAGCGACAGGAATGCCAGGACTTTGACCCCTGTGCTGGAGTGGGGCGACCTGGCATCGCAGACCAGATGGTTGGCTGTGCTTGCCGCCTCTTGGGGACAGGCAGCTGAGAGAGCTGCCACACACCGGGCCAATGAGTGGAACACCTGCTTGTGCAGGCCAGGCCCACCATCCACAGCCTGCTCATAAACAGGAGCAGTGAGCAGGCTGATGAGTTTGGCATAGTCCACACATGGGGGACGGGTCCCCACCAGGGCCTGCAGGAAGCCTTCAGTGGCTGCCAGAACCCCGGCTGGCAACAGGGGCGAACGCAGCAGCCGCAGCAGCTCTGAGAGCACAGGGCCACTGACCTCTACCAAAGAGGCTGGCTGGGCCTGGGTCACTGTGGCAAGGAAGTCCACGGCCAGCTGGGCCACATGCATGTCACTCTCATTGACCAGGGCAGGCAGCTCAGCCAGTACAGCCTGCACGGCAGACGGTGGGAGGCTGAGGCCCTGGCTCTGGGCCAGGGCATCCAAGGCTGCCAGTGTGGCCAGTCGCAAAGCCCGCTGATTCTTCCGCAGGAATGAGGCCAGAATGGGCAGTGCCTCGGCTAGGATGGGCTGTAGATCAAGCTGCAGTGGGGACACAGCCACCAGCGTAAGCGCCTTGACGGCGGGCAGCCGGGTGATCTCATTCCGCAGGCGGTCCAGGAGGAGCAGTAATATAGGCTCCAGCTCATCCCCAAGCCGGTCACCCAGGTGGCCTACAAGGTGGCCCATGCAGGAAATGGCCCGCTCCTTCACCTCCTGGTCCAGGTCAGTGGCACGGAGTCGCGCCAGGGTAACCGCAGACATCTCTCCAACATACGGCTCAGGATCCAGTATCCGAGCCCTGTCCAGCGGCCACAGGGCCTGCACCAACTCCTGTAGCACCACCAGGGCCTCGGCTGCAATCTTATAGAAAGGGTCAGCCACACAGGCCATCACAGGTGGCAGGAGGGTGGGCAAGTGTGGGTGGAAGGCCTCAGCTGGTTCGGTGCCCAGCAGCCCCTGCAGAAAGGCCAGGGCATCCATCCGGATGGTGGAGGAGCTGGAGCGGTCGGCCAGCGAGAAGATGATGCCTGTAGGGTGAGTGCAAGGGTTATGAGGCCACCACCTCTGATGCAACGCGGCCCTCCCTGGAAGCAAGGCTGGGGTACCTACAGGTGCCTGAGCTGGACTGAAGCACCTAAACTCTTCTACAGAAGTTTCCAAGAAGTCAGCGCTGACCAGTGGCCAGGGTTGAGGGAAACATGTCCAGGGCACTCATTGGAACCAGCCTTGTTCTCACTGCCGGTAGTGGGAGGCCACTGGAGACTCTTGACCAGGGACTGAGCCTGGGACTGGGTCCCAGACTCTCTCAGAAATTGGAGGCTCAACTCAGGGGTGGGGTCTGGGTTCTGGAAGTGGCCCAGAACAGCAGATACCTGGTTGCAGTCCAGCCTACCTGATACCAGCACAGGCATGTGCTCAGCCAGGCTGCCGGGGAGGACGCCTGCCAGCTCGGTGAGGAGGCTGAAGCATCCCTGGCGCACTCTGATGCTCCGATCTTTAAGCTGCCGCTGCAGGGCCTTGACCACAAGGGGCACCTGTGGACAGGAGGGGGAAGTCAAGGTCAGGGACCACCAAAAAAACCTCCCAGGCTGCCCACTACCAGGAGGCTTTGCCAGACACATCCCCAGGGAGGATGTCGGCATCAAGGTATCTCCCAAGCACTCATCCTTCACTCTGTGCCAGGCTTTTGGTGACTGCACACAGACCCTTGGAGGGTAGGCATATTTCCCGCATCCATTTTACAGGTACAGAGAGACCAAGCAACTTGCTCAAGGTCACCCAGGCAGGTTGGCTGTCACTACCACACTCCAGAAGCCTGGCTGGCTCTCGTCCCCCACCCCGGGGACCCCTTCCCTTCCACAGCTGGATGTTCTCCCCAGGTGAGTTTCCAAGTCCAGGGACACTAACAGTGAGTGGCTGGGTGGGCAAATTGGGGGTAAAGGTGGAGGTGAAGGCACACCCACCTGTCCACGTAGCATGTGGAGGTTGCTGCCGGTCTGGGTGGGTTCCTCCATGGCCTCCAGCCATCCCTTTGGAGGCTGCGTTTGCCGCAGCAGTACGATGTAAGCGGTGAAGACATCAGCCTTGACATTCTCCTCGCGTTCTTTGAAGCGGCGGATGAGCACAGGTGCCAGGGTGCAGTGGAAATCAGGCAGCAGGTCAGGCCGCGAGCTGATCAAGGCTGCGATGCACTTGGCAGCTGCCCGGCGCACCTTCCAGCTCATGTCATCATCATCGCTGTATTCATCCTCACTCTCTAGGGCAGGAACAAGACACACGTGGAACCCTTGTCTCCCAGGACAGGTCTGCAGCTCGGGGGAGAAGGGATGGGGAGGAGAGGAAGCCGGGCACTGTGCTTCACCTTTTGCTGATCAGCTTTTATAGATACCCTATGGGGAACATTCCCTACCTTTTAACGGGCATCTACTGTGTGCTACAGATGGGGCTAAGCATGTCAAACCCATAATCTTATTTTAGCTTCATGATGACCTTTTGAGACAGGGATTATTTCCCCATTATAGAGGTGAGGAAATTGGGGTTTAGAGAGAGGAAATGGATTGCTCCAAGTTAAGGAAATACTTGGAGTTAAACTAGAGTCCTCCCTGCCTCCAGACCCTTAATTGTCTGGACTGTACCAGGGAAAAAACAGACTTCCAAGTCGTCGTGTAGACTTGGAGAATCAATTTGGGGCACGAAACTCATCTTTTGGCATCAGGTTTCGCTATGTGATGCTTCGTTTACTGGGACTCCAGAAGGGAAAAGGGACAGAGCCTCCCTTTGGCCTCTTCTCTCGCCTGATCTCTGCCTCTCAAGGGTCCCGATTTCAAGGCTTCCAGGCAGGACTAGTAAAGAGGAAATGCTGGGTTTGTGTGGCTTTCTACCCCACAATCTCCCTGAAAGTCAAGGGCTCATGCAGTCTTTACCATCACCTCAGAAGTGAAGGTAGTGCCGAGCCCCATTTTACAGATGACAAGACTAAGGCTCAGAGGGGGTGAGACTCTCAGGGCACACAGCGAGGAACAGCAGAGCTGAGATTCAGGCCCACGAGGCCCAGCCCTATCACCTGGGGAGGCACTCGGGAGGCTCAGAGGAGGAGAGTCTTGCCTGGGAGCGCCCCGAGGCACAGGCTCAGAGTCCAGCATGGCCTTGCCCATACCACTCTGTGGACCACTTGGACCCACAGGGTGGTGTCTGGGCAGCCACAGTGGGCCACAGCCACCGGGCAGCTCAGCAGCCATCCCCTCTGATGGACCACTGTCACCCCCACAGAAGGCCACCCATGAACACACATCTTTAGCTCCCTATTACTGACAAGTGTCCCACCTCCCTGGCTTGGCATTCAAGGCCCCCACATGCCTATCCAATCTCATCTACCATCCCATCTTGTTCCAAGTACCCCATCAGGCTCTAAATCCATCGTCTCCATCTATGCCCTGCCTTCAGGCCTAGTGGCATCTCTGCCCTGGAAATCTATCTGAATGACAGGACCACAGGCACAGGAGGAAAGAAGCTATCAAGTCCACCCCCATTGAGATATCTCACTCCTCTGCCAGTGCCTGCCATTCCACCATCAGGGCTTTCCTCTGCTGGGTTAAAGACATTATCTCCCGAAAGCCATTCATAAAAGGGTACACAGTGGCAGTGCAGAGGTGGGGGAGTCTGACAAACCTGGCTCCAAGGCCCAGCTATGCCAATTCCTAGTTGTGTTATCTCAGGCCACTCTCTTCTCAGTATGTGTCCTTGTCTGCAACACGGGGTAATAATATCTGTTTTTCTGGGGTTATTGTGAGGAACACAACCAGCAAATGCTCAATAAATGACAGCAATGACTACTATCATGACTGTGGTCTATGCAGTCACAGCAGGTGGGACTGGAGCTTGAGGCAGAGCTGGCATCAGGACAGGGGCATCAAATGTGACCACTGTCTTTGGCTGGAGGATCCCAGGAAGGCTGTGCTCACCTCCACCCTCCAACCCCAACGATGGGCTATCCACCAACCTTGCTCACTGAATTCACTATCCTCTGTCTCCATCTGCTCCTCATCCTCATCACTGTCGTAGTTGTAGTTGGGGTCATGTTTTATGTACTGGAGGCAGAGGCTGGTCACGTTGGGCACGTGAGGGCCCATTTCCTTGGGGCACCTGTGGGGTAGGATGAGGAATGCTTTGCTGGATTCAGTCAGGATGGGAGTAGGGGGTAGGGCCCAACGGGAGTCCTGAAATTTTACTGCTTTGAGGCCAGCATCCCCACCAACTTCCCAAAGAAGTCCCCAGGCAATCCCACCATACATACTTCCTCAAGAAGGCCTCAAAAGCCTGGAGGCAGGACTCCCGGAGCTCATCATCATCCAGGTTGCAGAAATCCTCCACCAGGGGCACCAGGCGGTCCAGGTGAGCCCCTGCAGGGCCAGGTGGGTCACTGAACCCAAGCCAGACACTCTCATGGAGTTCCCCGAGCCCGCAGCACTCAGCCTGTCCCCCCGCACCTATAGCCTTGCCACACCTATAGCCCTGACCACTGCAGATTCAACTCAGAGGTTTCACAGTTCAGGGTTCTAGCCCTGACTCTGCCACCCAACTGCTATGGGACTTTGGGCAGGTCACAACATTTCTTTGACCTTAGCTGATTTTCACAACAAGGATAACAATGCCTCCTGGGCAGAGATTTTGTGAAGATAAATTATGTAAAGATAAATAGCTGGCTGGGCGCGGTGGCTCACGCCTGTAATCCCAGCACTTTGGGAGGCTGAGGCAGTCGGATCACAAGGTCAGGAGACTGAGACCACGGTGAAACCCCGTCTCTACTAAAAATACAAAAAATTAGCCAGGCGCGGTGGCGGGTGCCTATAGTCCCAGCTACTCAGGAGGCTGAGGCAGGAGAATGGTGTGAACCCAGGAGGCGGAGCTTGCAGTGAGCCGAGATTGCGCCACTGCACTCCAGCCCGGGCGACAGAGCGAGACTCCGTCTCAAAAAAAAAAAAAAAAAAAAGATAAATAGCTTAGGCCAGGCGCGGTGGCTCATGCCTGTAATCCCAGCATTTTGGGAGTCCAAGGCAGGTGGATTACAAGGTCAGGAGATCGAGACCATCCTTGGCTAACATGGTGAAACCCTGTCTCTATTAAAAATACAAAAAATTAGCTGGGTGTGGTGGCACACACCTGTAGTTCCAGCTACTCAGGAGGCTGAGGCAGGAGGATTGCTTGAGCCTGGGAGGTGGAGGTTGCAGTGAGACAAGATAGCGTCATTGTACTCCAGCCTGCGGGACACAGTGAGATTCTATCTCAAAAAAATAAGTAAATAAAAATAAAAATAAATAGCTTAGGCCGGGCGTGGTGGCTCACACCTGTAAACCCAGCACTTTGGGAGGCCGAGGCAGATGGATCATCTGAGGTCAGGAGTTCGAGACCAGCTTGGCCAACATGGTGAAACTCCATCTCTACTAAAAATTCAAAAATTAGCTGCATGTGGTGGTGCGCCCCTATAATCCCAGCTATTTGGGAGACTGAGGCAGGAGAATCGCTTGAACCTGGGAGGTGGAGGTTACAGTGAGCAGAGATTGTGCCACTGCACTCCAGCCTGGGGAACAGAGCGAGACACGAGACTCAGTCTGAAAAAAAAAAAATAAAGTTAGAAAAGCTTAGTCCAAGGCTGGGCGCAGTGGCTTACCCCTGTAATCCTAGCACTTTGAGAGGCCTAGGCAGGCAGATCACGGGATCATGAGGTCAGGAGTTCAAGACCAACCTGGCCAACCAACATCGTGAAACCCCGTCTCTACTAAAAATACGAAAACTAGCCAGGTATCAGTAGCGTGCACCTGTAGTCCTAGCTACTCTGGAGGCTGAGACAGGAGAATCGCTTGAATCTGGGAGGTGGAGGTTGCGGTGAGCCGCGATTGCACCACTGCACTCCAGCCTGGGCAACAGAGTGAGACTCCGTCTCAAAAAAATAAATAAATAAGTTTAGTCTAGGTTCTGCACAAGCAATCATTCGATAGGTAGTATCTGTTATCAAAACCATTATTCATGTCCTGGCCTAATTTCCTTCACTAGGTTGTAAGTCCCTGGATATGAGAAATGGGAGGCAGGTACTGCCCTAATAGACCAGGCAAGAGGGGTTCCTGTTCCTGCCTGGTCTCTAGGTTTTAGAGCATCCCACTCATGCCCTTCTCCAGCCACATCCTTCCTCACAGTACAAGAAGAGACATGCTGACCTAGAGACCCCCAGCACTCCTAGACTCCATTCTGTCTGGGTGGGTATCTGGGGACCCCAGAGTTTCCCGCCCAACGGATCCTGACCCCTTGTCCGAGCCTGCACAGGCCTCTTTCCCGGGTCCATGCAACCAAGGATGGCTGAGGGCTGGCTGCTGTTTGGGAGAAATGGGACAGGGTGTGGCCATGTCAGCTGGGGTTGTCCCCATGTGTGCCTGCAAGGCCGCTTGCAGTGAGAGAGCCAGGGGTTAGGAGAGGCTGACCATAGGCCAATTCTATCCAAACTGTCTTGGTATAGTCAGAATTCCAAGGTGTCTGAGGATACAGTCAAACCTGACTGCAGCTTTCCATTTCTAAAAAACTAATCTATAGTGACAGAAAGCAGACCAGTGGCTGCCTGGACAAGGCAGAGAGACCTGGACTGCAAACGGACACAAGGAAGCTTTTGGGAGTGATGGAAATGTTTCACGGATATACACAAAGGTCAAAACACACTGAATTGTACACTTTAGTGCGGTTTATTGTATGCACATTAAATTGTTTCTTAAAAATTCAAACTTGGCTCACGGGCTGTTACTAAGATATCTTTGTCAAAGTGGGAGAACAGAATATTGTCTAACAGTTTAGTGGCATGACTTAAAATTGTAATTACCAGGCAGTCCCCAGGTCTCAGAAGTGGTTGATCCAACCCCCTTCTCTGAACCATCTGCACTAGGCAGGAGCTCAGGGCCCGCCCCGCACCTCTCAAGCCGTGCCCGGCCCCAACCTCTGCGTTCCAAGGGTTTCAGCCACACCAGCTAACCGAGGAAGCAGCGCGCCCCAGGCCCCACCCACCACGTCAGTCCAGGCCCCGCCCCATCCTCCCTACCAAGGAGGCGGTCCACTCTTACACCCGCGCTGCACGGCGCCCCAAGCTCCACCCCCTTATCGAGTCATTGGCTCGCCCCTAAGCTCCGCCCAACATGCCATCCCAGGCCCTGCCCCTCCCCGCCCCCTTACCCAGGCGGTGGCCGGCCTGGCGGCCGACGCTGCCCAAACATTGGATCAGGGTGCGGATGGCAGCTGGGCTGGTGGGCGCCCGTGGGCCGGGTAGCCGGTCCAGTAGGTGGTCAGCGAGTTCGACGAAGAGGTCAGTGCTGCAGGCGGCCGCCAGATGGCCAAGCGCTCCGACCGCCCGCTTGCGCACCGCCAGGCGCGGGCTGCTCAGCTGTGGCAGCAGACAGTGCAGGAGGCTAGCGTGGAAGGCGCCCAGCGGGGCACCCAGCCTGGGGAACACGAGGTGGCATCAGGCCGGTCGCACCCCGCGGGCAGCCTGGGCCAGGCTCCGCCCCTCTCCCCATTCTCTCCCGGCCTCCTTCCCAGGATTATGGCAACTCAATGGTCCTTGCAAAAGAGGTGCCCTGCAACTGTGAGGAGGAATTATTTTAATTACTTTTGTTACATGAGAGAAAGCGGAGAGAGAAAGGTACTTCTCAGCAGTGCAAAGCCTGGCTCCCAGACCAGGGAGAAGGACCTGATGGGGGAAGCATAGGCGATCGAGTAAGGCTGTCCCTATTTCTTGTAAGTCCAGGCCTTGCCTCAATACCATCCTCCTCTGTCCATCCTCCTCGCTGAGACCAGAGCAGTATAAAATCTACTTCTCACCTGGTCACTCCTCTGCTTAACTCCTTCCATGGCTCCCTAGTGCCTTTGGAGACGCTGAGCTCTGGGCTCAAGAGGCACCACCTGAGAATAGCTTCCGCACACACAGCACAGCCCCTGCCTGCCTCAGCAGCTTCTATCCACAACTTCAAACGAGGCCCGTGCATTTTCTGTCCCATAAACATCCTGAGACCTTTTCTCACTTTACACAAACACACTGACCTCACCCTCCCTTATATCTATGCCCTACCCAACCCTCTCTCCTGGATTTGTCTATTCACCTGCTAAGTGACAGGGACTGTACTGGAAGCCAGGGTGAACAAGACAGACTGTTCCCGGGACCTGCCCTTATGGAGTGTGTGGTTGAGTGGGTGCCTCCCAGGAACCTCAAGTTCAACACGCCCCAGCTTGAATCCATCACTTTCCTCCCCACACACCTGCTCCTGGCTCCGAGTGCACCCCATCACAGCACCTCTGTCTGCCCCCGCCAATTACTAAAGGCAGAACACTAGGGGTCAGCCTCCAGTCCCCGCCTCTCTTGCCTACTCCAAGTCCTGTGGAGTCTACCTCCTGAATACAACCCGAATTGCTTTCCCTATAGTAGCCTTTTAACCAGTCCCCTGCCTGTTCAATCCCCTCCCATCTACTCTCCACTGCAGAGAGAAAGATCAGAGTGGAACACACAAATACTCACCCCCACCCCATGGCTCCTGGTCAGCCCTCCACCTCATCTCTCCATACCCACCTCTCCACATTACAGCCTGCCCCACGACCCCTGGCAGACTCTGGGACCCCAAGTCTTCCCCTGTCTCTGCCTTCCGGACTGGGGGCAGTCTCCCCTCTAGCATCCTCCTTATACCTGCCCAAACTCAGCTAAGTCCTGCCCCTCCTCGAAGGCTCAACTCTAGCAGCACCCTCTTTTAGAAGGCTCCTCGTTCCCAGCTGGGCTGGGGGCTCCTCTGAGCTCCTATCAGCCCTGTTCTTATCCTTAACTGTTGTGCTTACTCCATTCACAGTTTTATACATGTCTGTGAACTCCTCCCTAGGAACAACCAAGACTGATCTAACCGCATGTTCCGAACACTAGGCCAGCACTTGACATTTTTCTGGTTAGAGCAGGTGTTCAAGTCGTGGGAGGTTTTACTGACCATGTGACCACATCACCTCTCAGAGCCTGTAAAGTTGTGACAATTGAGTTCTCCTTTACGAGGCTGCTGGGATGATTAAGGAGCCCCGAGCACAGGGCTTGGTGTGCAGTAGGTGCTAGCTCTGTGATTTGAGTCCCTTCCTGTCCCCTTTTACCCACTCTTCCTCAATACCCAGGGTGGCCTCCCACACCTGCTCAGCATGTCAGAGAGGATGTCCAGGGCTTCCAGCTGCACGGCCACATCCTCCTGCTGGGCAATGGCACTGGTGAGCTGGCCCGTGATCTTCCGGCACACGTTGGTGGCCAGCCCGGAGCCTGCACAGGGAACAAGGTGGGCACAGTGAGGCCCTGGCCTGGGGGAAAGGCAGCCTTTACCACTGGTCTGCCTCTGCTCTGGCTGTGTTCCTGAGCCCAGATCCCCGGGAATCTTGCCAGGGCTCCAGAGGTCCCAGGTTTGACCCAGAGTCTGGCCAAAGTAAAGGAGACAGCTAGGGGAGCTGCAGAGCCAATGGCCGAACTGCTGGGTGGCACTCACACACCCAAGCCCTTCTTCCTTTTCCCCATTCCTCTAGGGAGGCAGGGAAAGTTAAACACTTCCTTTCCTGCCACCCTTGCTGCTGGGAGTGGCTGGGTGATCCAGCTCTTGCCAGTGAGATATAAGTGGAAGTCGTCTGGGGGCTTCTGGGAAAACGTCTGCTTTCCCTATAAAGGGAGGGGACATGGGGCAAGACCTGAACCCTGTCAATATTGAGCTACTAAATGAATTGCTACAAAAATGGTGTGGCTGATTCCTCCAGGATTGCCATGTGAGGAAAAACCACCCCTGATTTCTTTAAACTGCTGTTGGTTAGATTTCATCACTTGAGCTAAAAGCATTCCTGACTGACACAGAACCATGAACTTAAACAGAGCTGGGCCTGAATTCTTTGCCCTGCTTACCAGCTGAGTGACCTCAGGTATGTCTCTTCAACTCTCTGTGCCTCAATGTTTTTTTGTTTTTTACCATTAACTAGGACAAATACTAACAGTACCTAGTCCTGGGGACCTGGGTACCTGTGGCTGCAGGGGGGAGCTCCGAGAGGACGGTCTTGAGGCCAATGCCGGCGATGTCTCGCAGCTGCTCCTTGTCTGACCGCATGTTGGCGCACAGGGTGTCCACGATGGTCTCCACCTGGTACTCCTTCACTTTGCCCACCAGAGGACCCAGGCTGAGCAGGGAGTGGGAAGGTGAGTCCAAGGTCCCAAGGTTCAGCCTGAGTCAGGCTGCCCCTTTATGTCCCTTCATGCTCCTGGGACCACATGTGCTGAGGAAAAGGCCTCAGATCACCAGGGGAGCCCGTTTGGCCAGAAAGAGGTACTCTCTGGCTATGCCAAAATTGTTCCTGGCACCTCCCAAACCTACATTTCTTCTTGTTTTACATCTCAGGAAATGCCCAAATAGTGCCCCAGAACAAGGGTGGTCAAACTTGAGTGTGCATCTGAATCCCCTGGAGGGCTTGTTAAAACAGATTGCTGGGCCCCAGCCCTAGAGTTTCAGAGTCAGGAGGGCTTTCTCGGTGGGGCCTAACAGGGTGCATTTCTAGCAAGCTCCCAGTTGAGGCTGATAGTGTAGGTGGTCCAGGGAGCACACTTGGAGAACCTCTGCCTTAGAGGCTTGCTTCTGAAAGTTTGGTGGTGGTTTAGCATTGGCAACACCACTCGGAAGCTTGTTCAGGATGTGGAATCTCAGGCCGTATAGATCCACTGAGCTAGGATCTGTAGCGCCACAAGGTCCCCAGGTGATTCCAATGCACAGGAAAGTGTAAAGACAGCTGCACTAGACGCCCGGGTTCTCAGTCTTAGTTGCCATCACCTGGGCCTCTGAAAAATGCTCTCAGAGAGTCTGAGTTAATTGGTTTCACGTGCGGCCTGGAGGAGGGCGGGCTTTTAAAATTCCCCAGGTGATTCTAACATGCAGTAGAGGTTGACAACCTCTGCCCTACCTGAGTAGTTCTCAGATATTGGTTGCATCAGAATGCAGATTCCAGGGTGCTATAGTCTCATCCTCTGCCCCAGCTCCCTCCCTGCTCCATCCCCTGAATCTGAATCCCTGGGCAGGGAATACAGAGTTTCAACAAGGGCTTCAGGTGACTGCAGTGCACAATGGTTTTCTTTTTTCTTGATTTTTTTTTTTTGAGATGAGGTCTTGCTCTGTTGCCCAGGGTGGAATACAATGGCGTGATCATAGCCCATGGCAGCCTCGAACTCCTGGGCTCAAGCAATCCTCCTACATAGATGAGATTACATATTCAAGCCACCATGCTTGGCTAATTTCTTTTTTTAGTGTCTCGCTATGTTGCCCAGGCTGGTCTTAAACTGTTGGGCTCAAGTGATCCTCTTGCCTCAGCCTCCAGAATAGCTAGGACTACAGGCATGCGCACCATGCTTTTCAAACCTTGGCTCTCTCAGCTTCCTTCTCCATAGCTCCTCTATCCACATAATGATGGAATCCTCCAACCTACCTCCTATAGCACTGGTTCCCACTAGGAGTAATACCGCCTTGGCAATTTATGGGTGTCCTTGGTCATCATAACTATTGAGTTAGTACTTCTGGCCTTTAAGGGAGTGGGGAGCAGGAACCACAGAAAGACAACAATGCAAAACAAAGCGTTGCCCATGCCCCGCAAGAGATTCTAACATCCCAGTGGGCATTTGTATAGGTAAAAGGCCTTTAATTATCTGAGTCTAACATTTCAGTTTATACATAGACACAAAATATTTTTACATTCTTTTAATATACCGCATTCTAGATTTTCTAAGAATGCAATTTTCAGGTAAATAGAAGGAAAAGTATACTTTGTTTTCTGGGAAACTTTATTGGGAGATGGTCACTCACTTTAGAAAATCCTGGCTGGGCGCGGTGGCTCACGCCTGTAATCCCACCACTTTGGGAGGCCAAGGCAGGCAGATCACTTGAGGTCAGGAGTTCAAGACCAGCCTGGCCAACATGGTGAAACCCCCGCATCTACTAAAAATACAAAAATTAGCCAGGCGTGGTAGTGTGTGCCTGTAATGCCAGCTACTCAGGAGGCTGAGACATGGGAATTGCTTGAACCTGGGAAGAGAAGGTCACAGTGTCCTGAGATTGTGCCATTGTACTCCAGCCTGAGTGACAAAGTGAGACTCTGTCTCAAAAAAAAAAAAAAAAAAAAAAAAGAGAAAATCTTGCCACTAAGAGCAGTGCCTCCAATTCTGAAACCTAAGTCCCAACACCCCCTGTCTGTATCTGGTATCTGTACTCATGATGAGTACTCATGATGAGTTTACATGCAGGTGCAGGCTTCTCGTGACTTCATCACTTCTACCATCACAGTGCCCCAGCACGCATACACGGAAACACACACTACTTTACTATAAGCTACATTCCTTCTAGTTTGCCTTTATGGTTAAGGTTAGGGCATTATGTGTAGCCGTAGGTTTTATAATGTACGAATTTCATTTCCTAATAGGAAAACAGTATTACAAATGATTTGTTATAAAAAGGTATTGGTTCTGCTGGTGGGAAACCACACTCCATCCTAAGTCTACTCCATGACCAGAAAGACACTCCCAACTCATAAACTTGTCCATGTCACCTTCCTACAGAAAACCCTTTACTGAATTCCCTCTGCTCTTGGGATCACGTTGCAATTCTTTAACATCTTCTGGGGAAACTCAAGACTAAGGTACCATTCAACAAGAGCTGCTCAGCAGGTCCCCTCTGCGAGGCTGTACCCCAAAGGGACAAGGGTCCCCAGAATGCTCCCACACCAGGTAGGGCCCCTTCTCCTGCTCCACCGGGGCAATTCTTTAACATGCCCCAGAAGAATGCCTGGACCCAGCTCACAGACAGTGGTTTGAAGAGACAGCGCCCAATTCTCTCACCCTGTTGATCCTTGATCCCTGGCATTCTATTTAAAATTACTCAGGTGATGCTAACCTGCAGTCAAGGTTGACAACCTCTGCCCTACACGAGTGGTTCTCAGGTGTGGGTGTGAGAATGACCCTACCACCCAAGCATCCCCACGTGCTCTGCACATGCCCTTGTCTTGTTTTTTTCTACTCTGGAGATAAGTTGCCAACATCTCAGGATCACAGCCTCACAGTGATCTAAGGCTGGGGCTTTTAGGGCCTCTCCCAATCCCGTGTGCCCTAAGCCTTTTTTGTTTTTTATTTTTGAGATGGAGTTTTTGCTCTTGTTGCCCAGGCTGGAGTGCAATGACACAATCTCGACTCACTGCAATCTCTGCCTCCTGAGTTCAAGCGATTCTCCTTACTCAGCCTCCCAAGTAGCTGGGATTACAGGCATGCGCCACCATGCCCAGCAAATTTTTTAAAAAATTATTATTTAGTAGAGACAGGGTTTCACCATGTTGGTCAGGCTGGTCTCGAACTCCTGACCTCAGGTGAGCCACCCACCTTGGCCTCTCAAAGTGCTGGGATTACAGGCATGAGCCACCGTGCCCAGCCTTTAAGCCTTTACCACCTTGATGTGTATCAGCTTGACCTTCCCAGCATTTACATCTGTCTGAGGGCTTTCTCTGGCTGGAGGTGGCAGAAAGTGGACAACCCTGTCCCACCCCAGAAGCAGCCCTTAACCAATGACTACCAGGGAGCTGGTGGACTAATACCCCAGCTCCCTCATCCTTTAAGTGGGAAAAGTCCAAGGGGCATGTCCTATACTGTGTCCCAGAGGTCCCCATGGGGTTAAGTTCATCGGGCCCACTGTGGTCACTTGCTTTGTACCGTACCCTTGATTGGTCCTCTTCCCTCTCCTGCCTCACTTCCCTACTCCTCCACCATGTTTCCTGGGATCACCTCCCAAATAAACGTAGATTTGAATCCTTGTCTCAGCATCTTCTTCTGGGGAAACTCAAGACTAAGGTACCATTCAACAAGAGCTGCTCAGCAGGTCCCCTCTGCGAGGTTGTACCCCAAAGGGACAGGGGTCCCCAGAATGCTCCCACACCAGGTAGGGCCCCTTCTCCTGCTCCACCAAGGCTGACACTCACCACTTGACAGCCAGGTTTTGCACCTCACCATTCTTGTCCTCCAGGAGCCGGAGCAGCATCTTCACCACCTTGCGCTCGCTGTCCTCGTCCAGCTGAATGGAGTCCTTCTGCAACTCTGACATCAGGTCGCTGGTGGCCATGAACCTGTGCAGGGAGGGCAGAGGAGGACTACCGAGCAGCTCCTGGGCCCTGGTGGATTTGGGCAGTACCTCAGGGTTCCCCTAGAAGTAGACCTTAATACAAAGATTCGAGGTCAAATGCAGTCCTGTGTCACATGATGATGTTTTGGTAAATGAGAGGCAACATATATGATGGTTGTCCCGTAAGATTATAGTGAGGCTGCCGTATATAGGCACGCCATTTTAATCTTTTCTACCTTATTTTTACTGTACCTTTTCTATGTTTAGACACACAGATACCACTCTGTTACAACTGCCTACAGTACTCAATACAGGTGCGTAGCCTGGGAGCAACAGGCCGCACCATATAGCCTGGGGGTGTAGTAGGCTCTACCATCTAGGCTGTGTAAGCACACTCTATGAGGTTCACACAAGGACAAAACCGCCTAACGATGCACTTCTCAGAATGTCTCCCTGTCGTTAAGTGCCACATGACAGTGGATTATTTGGGCAGTGGGTATGGTTGGGCTACAAGGAGACCCACATGTGTGACACCAACTGCCACATGGTGGCAGACTAGGAATGGCCCAGCATGCTGGCTAAATGCATAATGCTTCAGGGTCGGTGGCTCCTGACCATTTATGCAGTGTGAACTTGGGCAAGTCATTTCACCTCTCCAAGCCTTAGCTTACCTGTCTGAAAACGGGGATGAGACTAGTATCTGCCTCATGGGGTTTTAAGTGCATATGGTGAGCGCTCAGTAAATGGCACTGCCATTATTATAATGACATCATCCACATCCCACAACAGCTGACAAAGGGATGCCAGAAGGTTGTTGTGTTTTGTTTTTTGAGATGAAGTCTTGCTCTGTTGCCCAGGCTAGAGTGCAGTGGCGCAATCTCGGCTCACTGCAAGCTCCGCCTCCCAGGTTTATGCCATTCTCCTGCCTCAGCCTCCTGAGTAGCTGGGACTACTGGCACCTGCCACCATGCCCGGCTAATTTTTTGTATTTTTAGTAGAGATGGGGTTTCACCATGTTAGCCAGGATGGTCTTGATCTCCTGACATCGTGATCCGCCCACCTTGGCCTCCCAAAGTGCTGCGATTACAGGCGTGAGCCACCGCGCCCGGCCAAGGGATGCCAGAAGGTTGAACAGATACCTTGTGTCCAACTCAGAGCTAGAGGCCTACCAAACAGATGGAGGAAGGCGAGCCCTGTCCACTCCCACCTCAGAGAACTGGCTCAGTCCCTGCCCTTAGAGCAGTGGATCTCCAGCTATAGTCAGCATCAGAATCACCAGCAGGGCTTATTAAACAATACTAGGCCCCATTCCCAGAGTTTCTGAATCAGCAGGTCTGAGTTGGGGCCCAGGAATCCGCATTTCTAACAAATTCCTGGATGAGGCTGAGGGTCAGGGACCACCGTTTGAAAACCACTGCCCTACACCATGCTGATGGGCATGGGAATATTTTGGAAACCAGCACCAATAGCTGACTGGCTCACTGACCTAGGGTGGGCATCAGAGGCAAGGGCTACCCACCCAGAAAAATCAGGCTTTTGGTGTCAGGCCCCACAAATCCTGATGCCGTTCCAGGCATTTGAAACTGCAGTGGGAGTCTAAGCTGGAAGCCATGGAAAGTTGAGGCTGGGGCCATTATTAGGCACCATTCCTGCCAAAATTAAGAGGGTAGGAGCAGAGGTCTGAAACTAGTAGCCCTCAGCTATGTCCAGCTTGCAAACGTGTTTTCAAAAATTTAAATTACTTGTCAACATTTGAACACTGGGAGAGTTCACATAAAAATACTGACTTTGGCTTGGCATGGTGGCTCACACCTGTAATCCCAGCACTTTAGGAGGCTGAGGCATGTGGATCACCTGAGGTCAAAAGTTCTAGATCAGCCTGGCCAATATCGTGAAACCCTGTCTCTATTAAAAATACAAAAATTAGCCGAGCATGGCGGTGAGCACCTGTAATCCTAGCTACTGGGAAGGCTGAGGCAGGTGAATCACTTGAACTTGGGAGGCGAAGGTTGCAGTGAGCTGAGATCGCACCACTGCACTCCAGCCTGGGTGACAGTGCGAGAGACTGTCTCAAAATAAAATAAAATGCTGACTTCCAGGCTAGGCACAGCAGCTCATGCCTGTAAAATCCCAGCACTTTGGGAGGCCAAGGTCGGTGGATCACTTAAGGTCAGGAATTTGAGACCAGCCTGGCCAACATGGGGAAACCCTATCTCTACTAAAAATAGGAAAATTAGCCAGTGTGGTGGTGCACGCCTGTAGTCCCAGCTACTTGGGAGGCTGAGGCAGGAGAATCACTCGAACCTGGGAGGCAGAGATTGCAGTGAGCCAAGATCGTGCCACAGCACTCCAGCCTGGGTGACAGAGTGAGACTCCAACAAACAAACAAACAAAAAACCTGACTTCCAGATTATCTTGAAAACATAGTATTTGAGTACAACGGGGCCTACAATCCCTGGTGACAATACCTGACTATAGTCAGGTTGTGGTTGCCCTCTCCCCAGTTTACCTGGTCCCCACTAGGGCCACTTCACCCACTGACTGGCTCCTGCAGGCACGTGAGCGGAGTCCCAGAAGAAAACAGGACAGAGCAGCGAGGAGATACCACGAGGCTGCCTCGGAGAGAGCCTCCAGCTTTTGCTGGCCCTGCTGGGCCACTCCGCTGCCCCACACTGGCCCTGCTTTCCAGCATGGTTGAGCAAATCAACCAAGAGCCCTGACCCCAGCCTCCTGTGGCAAAAACTATCACAGCTGGGATTCTGGTTCTCATCTGTGCAGACTCAGACCTGCTCCTGGATGTCACCGCAGCCCACAGTGCTCTGTTACCAGGGGTGGACTGGTCGATGTCCTATTTATTTTTAACAGGTAGATTAGCCACCAGTTGCTAGGAGAGAGAAGGAGGATGGGCTGGCAGCACGGGCAGGATGGCAGGACTGTGCCCACCTCTGGGCAAAGGTAAAGTGAAGGAGGAGGTTTGGATTTGAGCCAGGCCAAGGCCTGAGGTGGGCACATGCACCCCCATGTCTGCTCAGCTGAGGGGACATTCTGAGATGGCATGCAGGGTCTCCAAGTTGTGTTTCTGCTGCAGTCCATGGGGGCCCAGCTCAGCCTGGCAACCCAGGTGATGTGCCTCTTTGCCCAAGATAGGCCTCCTGCCCCCGCTCCTCTTCTCCACTTGTTCAGCTCCTCCTATTCAGCCATCAAGAGCCCAGCTCAAATGTCCCAGCTCAGGGATGACTGACCACCCTGCCCTACCCCCACATTCACAGCCCCTAAACACAATGTTCTGACAGGATCCTTTCAGAGCACTCTGCATCCCTCCTTTATAGCACTTTTCACACTGCAATACAAGTCTGGCCACCAGAGCATCTTCTCCATTGGACTGTACACTCACTGAGGGCAGAGGCCCATCAGGTTTATCTCTGGGACTCCAGGCTCAACAAAGAACAGGTCTGCAGGGGGCTTTGTCGGGGAGGGTGAGGGCAGGAGGAGAGGTAGTAAGAGAGCTAGCCCTTAACAGAATTTACAGCCAGATAGCCCGAACTCAGAAACCAACTCTTCTGAAGCACGCCTCAGCGTTTCAGACACCCCTGGTTCCTGCAGACACTAGCTCTCAGAGAAAGCAAGCCATATTTTATACGTGTTATGTGTGCAGGGATGGGAGAGGGAAGGAAAAGTATATAATTTGGTGGATAAGAGCTTGAGCACCGAAGTTTGGCTTTAAGTGAGTATACTGGTCTTGCCATTTATCAATTAGGTGACATTGGGCAACTACCTCCTTTTCTCTGGGCCTCATATTTTCTATATACAAAATGGGAACTTTTCTTTGCCCTACCTCATAGTATCCTTGGGAGGTTTCAATAGGACAACCAGCTCTTAGCATGAGGTAGTAAGAAAACTAGGCTCAGGGAGGCTGCACAAACTGCCTAAGGTAACAGCAAACTGGGCAGAAAACCAGCCCACCACACGTCTCCTGGCTTCTCAATCACTACTACTGTGTTTTCAAGAATAAGACCCGCAAGTGTACTCATTTTGACTGTTGGAGCCTCTGTGGTAAAGGGGCACCTCCTGCCCATAAAGCCAGGGCCCAGGAAGAACAGGAATCAAAGTCTCCTCCACCCAACCTGGGACCCTCATTTGCAGTCACTGCCCCCCTCCAGGAACCAGAGGACATAGTCTCAGTTTCATTACAGAGAAACCCTAGAGGCAACTCAGCTGAAACCCTTGGCCACACGGGTGCCTGGACAGCTGGTCTGCAGGACCCAGCACCCTGGTATTCGGACTTTAAAAATAGACACCATTCTCACATGCTTGGGGTGGTTTTAAGTGTTCTCCAGGTCACTGGCAGAGACAGGCTGAAAGGACTTCTCGGGCTCTAGCTGGCAGGGCCAACTCCCTCTCCCAGAGACTGGACCTGAGGCCTGAGACAGTAGCACAAATCCCCTAGGCCACTAGCCAGCTATGTGACCTTGGGCAAGTCACTGCACTCCTCCAAGCCTCCGGAAAACAGGAAGAACAATCACTACCACCCATGGGTGGACTGAGATTACATGTGGAGTGCACAGTAGGGAGCCTGGGACCCAGTGAACATTCACTAAGTACCTACTGTATACCCAGCACAGGTGCTGGGGCACTAAGAGAAAGTGCATAGTCCCAGTGGCCCAGGAGCTCAGGGTCTCCCAGGGCTGAAGTGATCTAGCAGAAACATGAGGGGAGGCATGATGGGAGCTGAGGAGAGGTGCCTAATCTTGCCTGGGGTCAAGAGGCATCCCAGAAAATTATAGGAGCTGTCAGATGAAGGGAGGAGGTCAAGGGAGAGCAAAGAATCCCCCTAGTGAAGGTTTAGAGAGGGGACAGGGCATGGCAGATTTTGAATGTGCACAGAATCATAGCAGTGTCCATTTATTAAGCACTGACCCCGTGCCTGCCATGAACCTGAGCATTTCACATGTACTATCTTTTTCATCCTTACCCCAATCCTCAGAGATGGGTTCCGTTACCCCCGTTTTATAGAAACAAAAGCACAGGGAAACTCATGGGGGTTAAGTTACTTGTCCTTGGTCACACAGCCAGTGAGTGATGGCAGCTGGGATCTGAAGCCAAGACCTTGGATCCCAGGCTCTATTCATGTGGGGGACTCTTGAGGGGTACTGAGGAATGGGCTGCAGGAGAAGAGTAGGAGTCAGACTACCAGAGCAGGTCTCAGTCTCCTAACCTGTCAGGGGGCTGGAATCAGAGGGCCTCACTAAGATCTTGGCATCTGTATTAGACTGGCCTGGATTTGGACTAAGTCTCCCACTTCCTGGCTTTGTGACTGAACCTACACCCTTCATGCCTCTGAGACTCAGTTTCCCTATCTCTAAAATGGGAACAAAGTGAAAAAGTGTTCACTGAGTCTCCAAGGTCTTCTTTCAGCTGGAGGGGCCAGAACTGGCCATGAGACCACTGGCCAATCCCTTTTCCTCCCTGGGCCTCAGTTTCCCCGGAGAATGCAGGTGGAAACTCATTGGACCAGATGTTTCCACCATTCTTTTCAGCCCTATTCCTGTAGTTCTGTGATGCTGTGAGAGGGGGAAAGACGGAAAAAGGGAGTGGGGAAGCGGAGTGGCACACAAAACCTAGAAGGTCCCACCCCAGCCATCACCTACCTGTGACTGGAAAGCCAGACTCAGCCCAGCCCCCTCCTTGAGGCTGGGTCTGAACAATCCCCAGGAGGGGAGGGAGAGTGGGAGGGAGGGGTCCGGGTGATGTTGAGAAGCGGGCATCACTGACGGTGCCAGTGAGAAAGTCAGCAGGGGATAGCGGTCCCGGGAAGGGTCCGGTTTCAATGCGGAGGACAGGGAGGTGCTGGGGTCCCCAGAGAGAGGCGGAGGGCTTCACTGTGGACTTGCTGAAGGTGGCGGGGGATGGGGGCGCTGGGGCATCAGTTGCAGGGGAAGAAGGGGGCCGGACATACAGAGGGAGGAGAGGCCGAGGCAGGGTACAGAGGGGCGGAGCTGGGGCTCTGATGGGGGATGAGAGGCAGGGCTGAAGCCTGCACGGTGGGAGACGAAGCAGGCACTGGAGTCGCGGAGGGGCAGGACCGCCACTAGGGGAGAACAGCCGGAGCTTCAGTGGGGACCACGAGGCAGGAGTGGGTCTGTGGGGAGGGGGCGCAGCTTAATGCAGGGAGAAGAGAGAAGAGGCAGGGGGCTGCATGGTCATGGGGGATGGGCTGGCACTTCGGGAGGGGAAGAAGGCCCCCAGCTTCACAGCGGGAAGGAGAGGCGGGGGACCAGAGGCGGGGTGCACCTGAAGTCCTTGTCGCTGGACGTCATCTTCTCCAGGAGGCTGGAGATGTGGAAGGCGGCGGTGCTCATGGTGGCTGCGCGCCGCGGGGCTGGCCGGCGGGAGGGAATATGGCGGCGCGGGCGCCCCCTCCCTCGCCAGCTGCGCGGGCTGTGCTCACCAGACAGAAATAGCAGCTCCCGCCCCGCCCCGCCCCGTGCTCACGCCTTGGCCATGGCGGCTGCGGGAGGCGGGCGGGCCTGGGCCTGACTCGGTGGTCTTGGCCCCGGCCCCAGCCCCTGCCCAGCTGACAGTGCAGCGCCGGCTTGCACATCCCCCAGAGATGGGGAGCTCACTACCTGGCCACCACCTCGTTGTTATTCCCCTAAGTGCCAGCTCTGTCTTGCGGCAAGGACATGATATCAGAGTCCCAGGTTCGAATCCCAGTTCTGCCTCTTCTGCTGTGTAGCCTTGGCCAAGTTACTTTACCTCTCTGAGCCTCAGCTTTCTCATCTGTGGGCATTCAAGAAACAGGAGCTATCAACCAAAGTTGGTCAGGCCAACCAAAGGACCCCTCACCCAATTCCCTCGCCCACGATGCTTGCCTGCCCCTGAGCCAGACAGGATCTGGGGAATGAACTCAGTCACACAAGGCTCCCTGCCTGCCATCCCCAACCCTCAGGATGGCAGGGTCAGTTTCTTCATTTTTTTAAAGCAATGCAACTGAGGCCAAAAGCAAAGGGATTTGCTGAGGGTCGTACAGCTAATGAATCTGGGATGGAGTCAGGATTGACTGCAGATCTCTTAATATCCTGGGCAACAGTCCTTAAAAAAGGATTCTGTGTTTCAGAACCAGACAAGCCTGGCTTCAAATCTCGGCTAGGCTGCTTCCTGGCTGTGTGATCTTGGGAAAATGAAACAACCTCTTTGGGCTATGTTTTTCTCACTCATAAGGATAAAATAAATCTTTATTAAATTGACACCCCCCTTGAACACCTGTTATTATGAGGTGCCTAGGTTCTAGACCAAAGCTAACAGAACACTGCAATGTTGAAAATGTTCTACATCTGCAGTATAGTATCTAATATGATAGCCACTAGCCACATGTGGCTATTGAGCACTTGAAATGGAATTAGTGTGACTGGGGAACCAAATTCTTAATAATATTTATTTTTCATTAATTTGACTTTAAATAGCTCACTATGGGTAGTGGCTATCATAATGGACAGTGCAGATCTATACAATAGGGATGCAATGCGGCAGGGTGTTAGACACAAACGGCCCCTGCCCTCTGGGGACTTTACACTTTAGTGGAGGAAATAAGCATGAAGGAAGAAAGTGATTAGATAAGGAAAATAAGAGCTCTTCAGAAAATAAAATAGACAGTTCCTGGAGCGTGGAGGGGCAACTTTAGCAAAGGTCAGGAAGGGCACTTTTTGAGGAGGAGACATTTGGGCTAAAACCTCAACAGATGAAGCAGCTGGGCAAAGGTTTGAGGGAAGAGCTTCCCAGACAGAGGGAGCAGCAGGTGCAAAGGTCCCAAGGTGGTGGCCGGGCGCGGTGGCTCAGGCCTGTAATCCCAGCACTTTGGGAGGCCAAGGTGGGTAGATCATGAGGTGAGGAGATCGAGACCATCCTGGCTAACAAGGTGAAACCCTGTCTCTACTAAAAATACAAAAATTAACTGGGCGTGGTGCCGGGCACCTGTAGTCCCAGCTACTCTGGAGGCTGAGGCAGGAGAAT
Source organism: Rhinopithecus roxellana (assembly GCF_007565055.1). Lineage (NCBI taxonomy): Eukaryota > Metazoa > Chordata > Mammalia > Primates > Cercopithecidae > Rhinopithecus > Rhinopithecus roxellana. Next base: position 53,195,413 of record NC_044549.1, read on the forward strand.
GGCCTGAACCCGGGAGGCGGAGCTTGCAGTGAGCCGAGATTGCGCCATTGCAATCCAACCTGGCTGACAGAATCCATCTCAGAAAAAAAAAGAAAGAAAGAAAAAGATAAGGCTGTGGCTGACTGGGCGCATTGGCTCATGCCTGTAATCCCAGCATTTTGGGAGGTTGAGGTGGGTGGATCGCTTGAGCTCCGGAGTTCAAGACCAGCCTGGGCAACATGGTGAAATCCTGTTTCTACAAAAAATGCAAAAATCAGCCGGGTGTGGTGGCACATGCCTGTAGTCCCAGCTACTTGGGGGGCTGAGGTAGAAGAATTGCTTGAGCCTGGGAGGCAGAGGTTGCAGTAAGCTGTGATCGCACCACTGTACTCCAACCTGGGTGACAAAGTAGACTCTGTTTCAAAAAAAAGGAAGGGAAGGTCCGGGCGCGGTGGCTCACGCCTGTAATCCCAGCACTTTGGGAGGCCAAGGCGGGTAGATCATGAGGTTAGGAGATGGAGACCATGCTGGCCAACATGGTGAAAACCCGTCTCTACTAAAAATACAAAAAAAAAAAAAAAAAATTAGCCAGGTGTGGTGGCGGGCGCTTGCAGTCCCAGCTACTCGGGAAGCTGAGGCAGGAGAATGGCGTGAACCCAGGAGGCGGAACTTGCAGTGAGCTGAGATCATACCACTGCACTCCAGCCTGGGCGACAGAGCGAGACTCCACCTCAAAAAAATAAATAAATAAAAGGTAGGGAAGGAGGGAGGGAGGAAGGAAGGGTAGGCTATGGCTGGAATGGAATGAGATCAGTCTTCAACTGAGGAAATGAGGACAGAGAGGCAGACAGGGGCCAGATTACTTGAAACCTCTCAGGCCAAGGCAAGGAGTTCATATTTTATGTGGGAGCACTAAATAGACACTGGAGGGCATAAAGCAAGAAGGTAACTTGATCAGTTTTTGTTGTTGTTGTTGTTGTTGTTTGAGACAGAGTATCGCTCTGTCACCCAGGCTGGAGTGCAGTCAGTGGTGTGATCTCGGCTCACTGCAACCTCTGCCTTCTGGATTCAAGCAATTCTCCTGCCTCAGCCTCCCGAGTAGCTGGGACTACAGGCACGCACCACCACGTCCGGCAGAATTTTGTATTTTTAGTAGAGACGGGGTTTCACCGTGTTGGCCAGGATAGTCTTGAACTCCTGACCTCAGGTGATCCACCCGCCTCGGCCTACCAAAGTGCTGGGATTACAGGCGTGAGCCACTGCGCCCAACCAGATCAGTTTATTTTATTTATTTAATTAATTTAGTTATTTATTGAGATGGAGTCTCGCTCTATTGCCCAGGCTGGAGTGCAGTGGCACAATCTCAGCTCACTGCAACCCCTGCCTCCTGGGCTCAAGCGATTCTCCTGCCTCAGCCTCCTGAGTATCTTGGATTATAGGCACGTGCCACCACACCCAGCTAATTTTTGTATTTTTAGTAGAGACAGGGTTTCACCATGTTGGCCAGGAGGCTGGTCTTGAACTCCTGACCTCAGGCCTCCCAAAGCGTTGGGATTACAAGCGTGAGCCACTGCACCCAGCCTGGTTTTTTAGAAAGATCTCTTTGGTGCTGAACAGTCCACACAATCAAGAATCAGGGTGGTTTGGGCCAGGCGTGGTGGCTCATGCCTGTAATCCCAGCACTTTGGGAGGCCGAGGCGGGCAGATCACCTGAGGTCAGGAGTTCAAGACCACCCTGGCCAGGCATGGTGGTGTGTGCCTGTAGTCCCAGCTACTCAGGAGGCTGAGACAGGAGAATGCCATGAACCCGGGAGGCAGAGCTTGCAGTGAGCCAAGATCCCTCACCACTGCACTCCAGCCTGGGCGACAGAGCGAGACTCCATCTCAAAGAAAAAAAAAAAAAAGAATGAGGATGGTTTGCATTGAGGGAATGGTGGTGAAGATGGGAAGATTCAGGTTATGTCGTGGAAATAGAATATAGCAGTTTCATTTGAGGATTGAATTCACTTTTTTTTTTTTTTTTTTTTTTTGACACAGGGTATCACTCTATTGCCCAGGCTAGAGTGCAGTGGCATGATCACTGGTCACTGCAGCCTCCACCTCCCGGGCTCAAGCCATCCTCCCGCCTCAGCTACCTGAATAGCTGGGACTACAGGCACACACCACCATGCCTGGCTAATTGAATCCACACTGTTGAATGGGGTGATGATTACAGGTATATATTTGTAAAAATTAATCAAGCTATACTTTGCTATATGTAACTGTTGCCTCAATAAAAAGGAGGGAAATAGGCCGGGCTTGGTAGCTCTAGCCTGTAATACCAGCACTTTGGGAGGCTGAGGTGGGTGGATCACTTGAGGTCAGGAGTTTGAGACCAGCCTGGATAACATGGTGAAACCCCATCTCTACTAAAAAATACAAAATTAGCCAGGTGTGGTGGCACGCGCCTGTAATCCCAGTTACTCGGGAGGCCGAGGCAGGAGAATTGCTGGGAGGTGGAGATTGCAGTGAGCCAAGATCATGCCACTGCACTTCAGCCTGGGCAAGAGAACCAGACAAAAAACTGAGCAAAAAAAAAAAAAAAAAAAAAAAAAAAAAGAAAAAAGAAAAGAAAAGAAAATGAAATAAATACATAGTTTAATAGGTCTTTTCCTATTTCATAATATTTTTGTAATAATTTTATGAGTCAGTGCATATGTTTTTACAAGTCATATATTTTTATGGGTAAGGAAAAGGGAGGAATTATGAGTTTTTAGTTGGAGCAGTTGAGTAGATGGTGGTGCTTTTTATGGGGATGAGGAAGTCAAGACAAGAAACCTTTTGATGGGAAGGAGGACTTGAAAACTGCATTGATCTGTTAACTTGAAATTACCTACTAGACATCCAAGGAAAATGCCATGTTGACAACTGAATGCATTAGTTTCATCAGGGGAGAATTCCTGGTTGGAGATATAGACGGGGGAAGGTCTCCACACAGAGGAAGTATTTAAAGCAATAAAAGTGTACAGGCTGGGCACGGTGGCTCACGCCTGTAATCCCAGCACTTTGGGAGGCCGAGGAGGGCAGATCACGAGGTCAGGAGATCGAGACTATCCTGGCTAACACAGTGAAATCCCATCTCTACTAAAAATACAAAAAAAAAAAAATTAGCCAGGCGTGGTTGCAGGTGCCTGTAGTCCCAGCTACTCGGGAGGCTGAGGCAGGAGAATGGCCTGAACCCAGGAGGCGGAGCTTGCAGTGAGCCGAGATCCCACCACTGCACTCCAGACTGGGTAACAGAGCGAGACTCTTTTTCAAAAAAATAAATAAATAAAAGTGTACAAGGTTATCAAGGATGCAGGACAAACAGAACTCTTTTGTTATTTGTTTTGTTTTGAGACAGGGTCTCATTCCACCCAGGCTGGAGTGCAGTGGTGTGATCTCAGATCACTGCAGCCTTGACCTCCCAGGTTCAACCGATCCTCCTATTCAAGCCTCACAAGTGGCTAGAACTACAGGTGTGAGCCACCACACCTGGCTAATTTTTGTAAGGACAGGTTTTGCCATGTTGCCCAGGCTGGTCTCAAACTCCTGAGCTCAAGCAATCCACCTGCCTCAGCCTCCCAAAGTGCTGGGATTACAGGAGTGCGCCACCACACCTGGCCCCAGAACTCTCTTATATGATGGTAGTGGGAGCTTTAAATGGGTAAAACTACATTGGTACAAACTGTTTGTCCATATTTACAAAAGCTAAGCATGTGTCTACCTTGATGTATTCAGATAAGCACTTTCACTCTGGGGCATATATTCAAGATATATGAATGTATATGTGTTCATCAATAGAATGTTCAGGCCAGGCACGGTGACTAACACCGGTAATCCTAGCACTTTGGGAGGCCAATGTGGGTGGATCACCTAAGGTTAGGAGTTCGAGACCAGCTTGGCCAACATGGTGAACCCTCATCTATACTAAAACTACAAAACTTAGCCATGCGTAGTGGCAGACACCTGTAATCCCAGCTTCTCCAGAGGCTGAGGCAGGAGAATCACTTGAACCCCGGAGGCGGAGGTTGCAGTGAGTCAACATCCCGCCATGGCACTCCAGCCTGGGTGACAAGAGTGAGACTTCCATATCAAAAAAAAAAAGTTCAGACAAGCCTTCTTCTGAATAGCCAAAAATTGGAAAACAACCCACGTACTTGTTCATCAACAGGTGAATGAATAAACAAACTATGGTAGTTCATAAAATGGATTATATAGCAATGAAAATTAATGAACTACTGCCATGTGCAATGACATGAATGAATCTCAAAGATATTGTATTGGCCAAAAGAAACCAGATGCAGGAGTGCATACTATATGTGGTTCCATTTGTGTGAAGTTCAAAAACAAACAAGGCGCAGTGGTGCATCCCTGTAATCCCAGCACTTTGGGAGGCTAGATGGGAGGGTTGCTTGAACCCAAGAGTTCAAGACCAGCCTGGACGATAACATAGTGAGACCGCATCACTACAAAAATATTTTTAAAAGATCAGCCAGGTGTGGGCTGGGTGTGGTGACTCATGCCTGTAATCCCAGCACTTTGGGAGGCTGAGGCAGGCGGATCACCTGAGGTCAGGAGTTTAAGACCAGCCTGACCAATATGGCGAAACCCCATCTCTACTAAAAATATAAAAATTAGCCAGGCGTGGTGGCAGGCACCTGTAATCCCAGCTACTCAGGAGGGTGAGGCAGGAGAATCACTTGAACCTGGGAGGCGGAGATTGCAGTGAGCCGAGATCGTGCCATTGCACTCCAGCCTGGGGGATAGAGCGAGACTGCCTCCAAAAAAAAAAAAAAAAAAAAAAATTGTTTTCACCAATTTTTCCGTCAATGTCCTATTCCTGTAGAAGGATCCAATTCAGGGTTACTCATTATATTTAGTTTCCAGGTCTCTTCAGTATCTTCCAATCTGTGACTCTTTCTCCACCTTCTCTTGTTTTTAATGACCTTGATACTTTTTAAAAGAACTGGTTGGCTATTTTACAGAATGTCCCTCAGTTTGGGTTTGTCTAAGGCTTTTCTCGTGATTAGGTTGAAGTTACGCATTTTTTGGCTAGAATACAGCATAAGCAGTGTTATGCTTTCTTCAGTGCATCAGAGCAGGGGCTTTGTGATGTCACTAAGTCTTCTTACTGCTGGTGTTAATCTTGATCACTTAGCTAAACTGCGTCTGGGTTGAGTTTCTCTACTATAAAGTTGCTCTGTTTCTCTTTGTAATTAATAATTTTATACTTTTTGTAAATTTGTATTTAAATTTTATTAACTTAAGAAACTGCACCGAATAAATATCTTGGAGGAGATTTTTTGAGATGACCAAAATATCCTATTTCTCCTCAAAATTCCACCTACTAATTTTAGCATCCATTGGTGGATCTTTCTTTTATGAATATTACTCTTGAATGGTGATTTTCTATTTCCCTGTTTCTCTCTTTTTGAGACAGGGTCTTGCTCTGTTACCCAGGCTAGAGTGCAGTAATGCGATCTCAGTTCACTGTAGTCTTGACCTCCTGGACTTAAGTGATCCTCCCACCTCAGCTTCCTAAGTAGCTGGGAGCACAGGCTTGTGCCACCATGCCTGGCTAATTTTTTGTAGAGATAGGGTTTCACTGTGTTGCCCAAGCTGGTCTCAAACTCCTGAGCTCAAGCGATCCTCCCATCTCAGCCTCCCAAAGTGCTGGGATTATAGGAGTGCACCATTGCATCCAGTCTCCTTCTACATTTATTAATTAAAACTCTTCTGGAAGGAAGATATGGTCATTTCTCCCCCATTTATTTATTTTTCAATTATTTATTTAAATCTGTGGTCTCTGGCCAGGCACAGTGGCTCATGCCTGTAGTCCCAGCACTTTGGGAGGTCGAGGCAGGAGGATCACTTGAGCTCAAGAGTTCAAGACCAGCTTGGACAACATGACAAAACCCCATCTCTATTAAAAAATAATAATAGGCCAGGCGCGGTGGCTCAAGCCTGTAATCCCAGCACTTTGGGAGGCTGAGACGGGCGGATCACGAGGTCAGGAGATCGAGACCATCCTGGCTAACATGGTGAAACCCCGTCTCTACTAAAAAAAATACAAAAAACTAGTGGGTGAGGTGGCGGGCGCCTGTAGTCCCAGCTACTCGGGAGGCTGAGGCAGGAGAATGGCGTAAACCCAGGAGGTGGAGCTTGCAGTGAGCTGAGATCCAGCCACTGCACTCCAGCCTGGGTGACAGAGCGAGACTCCGCTCCAAAAAATATATATGTATATATACATATATATAATAATAATAATAGGTAGTCGGCAAAGCTGAGTCCTGTCCTCTCGTCCTCCTCCCCAAACAGCATGAGCTTCAGCAATCACTCCACCTTCTCCACCAACTACCGTTCCCCGGGCTCTGTCCAGGTGCCCAGCTATGGCGCCCAGCTGGTCAGCAGCATGGTCAGCGTCTGTGCAGGCACTGGGGGCTCTGGTTCCTGGATCTCTGTGTCCCGCTCCACCAGCTTCCAGGGCAGCATAGGGTCCGGGGGCCTGGCCGCAGGTTTGGCTGGGGATCTGGCAGGAATGGGAGGCATCCAGAATAAGAAGGAGACCATGCAAAGTCTGAACAACCACCTGGCCTCCTACCTGGACAGAGCCTGGAGACCGAGAACCAGAGGCTGGAGAGCAAAATCCGGGAGCACCTGGAGAAGAAGGGACCCCAGGTCAGAGACTTGGAGCCATTACTTCAAGACCATCGAGGATCTGAGAGCTCAGATCTTCGCAAATACTGTGGATAATGCCCGCATCGTTCTGCAGATCGACAATGCCCGTCTTGCTGCTGATGACTTTAGAGTCAAGTATGAGACAGAGCTGGCCATGTGCCAGTCTGTGGAGAACAACATCCATGGGCTCTGCAAGGTCACTGATGACACCAATGTCACTCAGCTGCAGCTGGAGACAGAGATCAAGGCTCTCAAGGAGGAACTGCTCTTCATGAAGAAGAACAACGAGGCGGAAGTAAAAGGCCTACAAGCCCAGATTGCCAGCTCTGGGCTGACCGTGGAGGTAGATGCCCCCAAATCTCAAGACCTCACCAAGATCATGGCAGATATCCAAGCCCAATATGACAAGCTGTCTCAGAAGAACCGAGAGGAGCTGGACAAGTACTGGTCTCAGCAGATTGAGGAGAGCACCACAGTGGTCACCACGTAGTCTGCCGAAGTTGGAGCTGCTGAGATGATGCTCACAGAGCTGAGATGTACAGTCCAGTCCTTGGGGATTGAGCTGGACTCCATGAGAAATCTGAAGTCCAGCTTGGAGAACAGCCTGAGGGAGGTGGAGGCCCGCTACACCCTGCAGATAGAGCAGCTCAATGGGATCTTGCTGCACCTGGAGTCAGAGCTGGCACTGACTTGGGCAGAGGGACAGCCAGACCCAGGAGTACGAGGCCCTGCTGAACATCAAGATCAAGCTGGTGGCTGAGTTTGCCACCTACTGCTGCCTGCTGGAAGATGGTGAGGACTTCAATCTTGATGCCCTGGACAGCAGCAACTCCATGCAAACCATCCAGAAAACCACCACCCACCAGATAGTTGATGACAAAGTGGTGTCTGAGACCAACGACGCCAAAATTCTGAAACATTAAGCCAGCAGAAGCAGGGTACCCTTTGGGGAGCAGGAGGCCAATAAAAAGTTCAGAGGTAAAATAATAATAATAAATTAAAAATCCACAAATAAACATGTGGTCTCCTGTATATTCATTCTGTATTTTGGGTTACAATCCAATAACATTACTATTTATTTTGTTCCTCAAATTGCTCTTGGTTTGCCCATTGAGAGCTCCTTCAAGTTGGCTCCTATGTTCCTTTGACAAGCCCCCATTCTTTTTGGAGCATTTCCTTTCTTTCTTTTATTTAATTTTTTTATAACAAAATATATTCTAGGCTTATCTTGTATTTCCCCTGTTCTAACCCTATAATCACCATCCACTTTTCTAAGGAGCACTGGTTCCTTTTATTGGAAAGTGATACTTAGAAACCAATATCTGGGTTCTGGCTATGCTCATTGCTACTGAGATGTCATTTCTTCTAGGTCCTCTCAGAGGACAAAGCTATAAAACATGTATGTGTACACTAACTCTCATACACATACATCTCTATCTATAAAAAAACCCACAAGTTCATACTGAGATCTCTGATTTCAACCCAACACCAAAGGGTTCATTCTATCCCTCTATCTTTTCTTGTTTGTAACTTTTTTTTTCCTTTTGAGATAGAGTCTTGCTCTGTTGCCCAAGCTGGAGTATAGTGGCACGATCTCAGCTCACTGCAACCTCTGCTTCCCAAGTTCAAGTGATCCTCCTGCCTCAGCCCCCGCAGAAGCTGAGATTACAGGCACACGCCACCACGCCCGGCTAATTTTTGTATTTTTAGTAGAGGCAGGGTTTCACCATGTTGGCCAGGCTGGTCTTGAACTCCTGACCTCAGGTGATCCACCCACCTCAGCCTCCCAAAGTGCTGGGATTACAGGCATGAGCCACTGCGCCCGGCCATTTGTAACTATTTTTTTTTTTTTACAGTAATAAATCTTGTTCTCATTATCTATATTTACTTATTTGTTCAATCCTAGTATACATATACACTACTTGCAGAATTGTTAACCCATACCCCAGTGAGAAACAAATTTGCTAACCAGAGTGCAGTATTTATATGCAGTTCTTTTTGTCTGTAGCCTTACAGAATCCAGCTCAAATTATATATTCCACAGTTACTTAAGTTAGGTCTTTTCTGTCCCTTTGGTATGGTCTGTTAGTCATTTGGAATCAAGTTAGGTTTATTTGCTAGTGTTTGTATTCCAGCTTGGGTTTCCCCAACGTTCTGGTTGGTTTTAATTGTTTCTTTATCTGGGAAGTATGTGAAACATTACTATTGTACCTGGAGTCAAGGCTAACCAAAAAGGTATACTCAGTAAAGTGTCACTTCCATACCTTCCTTCTTGTCACCCCATTCCAACATACCCCCTGTAGGTAGCCACTCTCTTTAATTTCTGGTTTACCTTTCCTAGATTTCTTTTGCACAAATGAGCAGAAATGTGTATTTTCCTATAACCTCTTCTTTCTTACACGACCAGTAGCATGCTATGGATACTTTTTTGCACTTTGCTTTCTTTCCCCCTTAACTGTATATATGGAAATCACCCCATATCAACTCATAGAGATCTCCTCCATTTTTTCAACTATATAGTACTCCATTGCTGGAGATGTCATAGTTTATTCAACCACTCTTCTATCTATGGACATTTAAGTTTTTTTCCAATATTTTGTAATTATAAATAATGCTGCAATGAATAGCCTTATAAACATGCATTTTCTTTCTTTTCTTCTGAGACAGGGTCTCATTTTGTCACCCAGGCTGGAGTGCAGTGGCATGATCATAGCTCACTGCACACTTGACCTCCCAAGCAATTCTCCTGCCTCAGCCTCCCAAAGTGCTGGGATTACAGGTGTGACCCACTGTACCCGGCCTCATGTTTTTTATCTTCAGGTAGATTCCAAGGGGAGAGATTACTGAGTCAAAAGGTAAATGCGTTTGTAGCTTTCTTAGCTACTGCCAAATTCTCCTCCACAAGGGCTGCACCAGTTTGCATTCTCACCAGCAATGTAGGAAAACGTCTGTTTCCCCACAGCCTATGTGTTATGCAAATGCATGTGTTGTCATGCATTTTAGTCTTTGTCAATCTTATGGGTGAGAAACGGTATCTCAGTGTTGTTTTAATTTGCATTTCTCTAATTATGAGTGTGATTTTTTTCAAATGTATGGAGGCCCTTTTTATATCTTTTTGTGAATTATCTATTAATATCTTTCTCCCATTTTTCTATCCAGTTTTTAGTTCTTTGTTCCTCACATTTCTTAAAATAATCTTTTAATTTTAGAACAGTTTTAGAATTATGGAAAAATTGTGAACACAATAGAAAGATTCCTGTATCTCCACATCCAGTTCCCCATATTATTAACAATTTTACATTGACATGGTATATTTGTCACAATTAATGAACCACTGTTGATACATTATTATTGACTAAAAGACTATATTTCTTTCAGGTTGCCTTGGTTTTTACCTAATGTCCTTTTTTTGTCTGTTTTTTGGGGTTTTTTTTTTTTTTTTTTGAGACAGAGTCTTACCCAGGCTGGAGTGCAGTGGCACAGTCTTGCCTCACTGCAACCTCTACCTCCTGGGTTCAAGTGATTCTCCTGCCTCAGCCTCCTGAGTAGCTGGGACTACAGGCATGCGCCACCATGCCTGGCTAATTTTTGTATTTTTAGTAGAGATGGGGTTTTGCCATGTTGGCCAGGCTGGTCTCTAACTCCTGACCTCAAGTGATCTGCCCTCCTCAGCCTCCCAAAATGCTGGGATTACAGGCATGAACAACCGCGCCTGGCTACCTAATGTTCTTTTTTGGTTCCAGGATACCATCTTTAGTTGTCATGTCTCCTTAGGCTCATCTTGGTTATGACAGTTTGTATTAGACTGTTCTCACACTGTTATGAAGAAATACCCAAGACTGAATAATTTATAAAGGAAACAGGTTTAGTTGACTCACAGTTCTGCATTGCTGGGAAGGCCTCAGAAACTTATACAGCACGGTAGAAGGCAAAGAGAAGCAGGCACCTTCTTGACAGAGTGGCAGGATGGAGTGACTGCAAGCAGGGGAAATGCGAGACGCTTATGAAACCATCAGATCTCGTGAGAACTCACTCACTATCACGAGAATAGCATGAGGGAAACCGCCCCCATGATCCAATTACCTCCACCTGGTCCCACCCTTGACATGTGGGAATTATGGGAATTACAATTGGAGATGAGATTCGGCTGGGGACACAAAACCAAACCATATCACAGTTTCTCAGACTCTCCCTGTTCTTGATGATGCTGACAGTTTTGAGGAGTACTGTTATAGTATTTTATAGAATGACCTTCAGCTGGGATTTGTCTGATGTTTTTATTATAGTTAGCCTGGGGTAATGAGCTCCTGCAAGGAAGGCCACAGAGGTAAAGCATCATTCTCATCACATATCTGGGGTGCATAATATCAGCATGAATTATCACTGTTGATGTTAACCTTCACCACCTAGCTTGAGGTAGTGTTTGTCAGGTTTCTTCACTATAATGTTATTCCTTTCCCCCACCTCCCTTTCCATACTCTACTTTTCAAAAGAAAGTCACTACGTGCAGCCCACATCTAAGGAGTGGGGTGTTATGCTCCACTTCCTTAAGGGAGGATTATCTACATAAATTATTTGAAATTGTTCTGCACCAGATATTCATCTATTCTCCCACATTTATTTATTTAACCATCTATTTATATAAGTATGGACTTATGGATATTTTATACTTCGAGTTCTAATCCAATACTACTTTACTTTTTTTTTTTTTTAATTGCTCCAGTTTTGGCCATTGGGAACTCTTTCAGTTGGTTCCTGTGTTCCTTTGACATATCCTGATCTCATGTGTGCATGTGAGTGTGTGTGTGTTTGAGCACTTCCTTATTTACTGGCATTAGAAGATGCTTCAGGCTCATCTTGCATATTTCCTGAAAATCAGCCATTTCTCCAAGTATCCCTGGTTCCTTTTACTGGAGAATGGTATTAGAAATCAAGTTTTGGCTGCTAGATATAATTGTTCCTACTGGGGTGTCATTGCTTGTAGACTCTCTCAGCTGATAGACAAAGAGATAGATGTATGTATACTAATCCATGCATATCCACATATCTATATATTTCTATATGTAATTATTTGTATCTCTATTAAGCTAAACACAAATTTATACTGATGTGTCCAATTTGAATCCATTATCCAATGGATAATTCTAGCTTCCTCCCCTTGTTTCACTATAACTCCTACTCCAACAACAAGAATATATAGTGATATCACAATGGCTAACCTGTACCCCATGGGAAACAACTTCACAGACTAGAGGATAGTGCTTGTGTATATCTTCTTGTGTCTTTAGTTTTGCAGATTCCATTCATTTCCAAAGTTACTTATGAGGTAGGAGGTCAACAGGACATCTTTTCACAACCCTCCTTATCTAAACAGGATTTACAAAGAAGGCAGCCCAAACCAATTAGGACCAAGATGGCCATGAAAACAACCTCTAGTTACCCTCACTGCTTATTTCCATTGGCATGTCACTTCCACCAGTGCCACGACTGTTTACAAATGCTGCCATGGCAACGACCCAGAAGTTACCTTATATGATTCTGGGGATGCCCTGCCCCTTTTCCAGAAAGTTTGTGAATAACCCACCCCTTATTTCACATATAATTGAGTGTGGGTATAAATAGAGCTAGCCAGCAATCCAGGAGTGCTACTCTAGGCCACTCTGCCTATAAGATAGCCCTGTTAGGGGCCGGGCACGGTGGCTCAAGCCTGTAATCCCAGCACTTTGGGAGGCCGAGACGCGCAGATCACGAGGTCAGGAGATCGAGACCATCCTGGCTAACACGGTGAAACCCCGTCTCTACTAAAAATACAAAAAACTAGCCAGGTGCGGTGGCGGGCGCCTGTAGTCCCAACTACACGGGAGGCTGAGGCAGGAGAATGGCGTGAACCCGGGAGGCGGAGCTTGCAGTGAGCCGAGATAGCACCACTGCAGCCTGGGCGACAGAGCGAGACTCCATCTCAAAAAAAAAAAAAAAAAGATAGCCCTGTTCTGTCTGTGGAGCAGCCATTTTGCTGTACAACATTGCTCGAATAAACTTGCTTTCTTCACTGTTGGCTCCCTCTTGAAATCTTTCCTGAGTGAAGCTAAGAACCCTCCCAGACTGAGCCCCGGTTTTGGGATCTGCCTGAATCACTTAGGTCAGCACCTTTCTCCCACCCTGCATTCAGTGAGGTTGTTGCATACATTTATAATACAGTTGCATTGTTTCATCACATTCTACTTTCCACCCCGAAATCCCCTGACCTCCTAAATGATTTTAGAAACTTTGCAGATGTTAAGATTCATCCTTTGTGCTGTAAAGTTCTATAGGTTTTGACAAATACATAGTGTTGTGAATTCACTATTAGAGTATTATATATAGTTACTGTATATACCTTCATCATCCTAAAAAATCCCCTCTGCTTTACCTAGTCACCTCTCCCTCCTTCTTCTGGAGCCCCTGGCAACAACTGACCTTTTTACTGTCTCTATAATTTTGCCTTTTTTTTTTTTTTTTTGAGATGGAGTCTCATTCTATCGCCCGGGCTGGAGTGCAGTGGCACGATCTTGGCTTACTGCAAACTCCGCCTCCTGGGTTCATGCCATTCTCCTGCCTCAGCCTCCTGAGCAACTGGGACTACAGGCACCCGCCACCGCACCTGGCTAATTTTTTGTATTGTTAGTAGAGACGGAGTTTCACTGTATTAGCCAGGATGGTCTTGATCTCCTGACCTCATGATCCGCCCGCCTTGGCCTCCCAAAGTGCTGGGATTACAGGCGTGAGCCACCACGCCCGGCCTATAATTTTGCCTTTTACAGAATGTCGTATAGTTGGAAGCATACAGTATATAGCCTTTTCGGACTGACACCTTTTACTTAGTAATATGCATTTAAGATTCATCTATGTCTTTCCACGAGAACTGCAGAACTTAGCCAGGCGCAGTGGTTCATGCTTATAATCCCAGCACTTTGCGAGGCTGAGGCAGGCGGATCAGCTGAGATCAGGAGTCCAAACCAGCCTGACCGATATGGTGAAACCCTATCTCTACTAAACTACAAAATTAGCTGAGCATGGTGGCAGACACCTGTAATCCCAGCTACTAGGGAGGCTGAGGCAAGAGAATCGCTTGAACCCTGGAGGTGGAGGTTGCAGTGAGCCAAGATCATGCCATTGCACTCCAGCCTGGGCAACACAGAGACACTCGGTCTGAAAAGAAAAGAAAAAAGGGAAGGGAAGGGAAGGGAAGGGAAGGGAAGGGGAGGGGAGGGGAGGTAGACAGAACTCTTGGCATATAACAATCCATCTAAACCCCTGCACTAAGAGATTTGACCATAAGAACATATCCCTAGAATGACTCCAGACCTTGTTAAAATGCCTGAGAAAGTTCAAGTTGCCTGGAGAACTTACCGTCTATTCTAGGCAATATCTCATGATAAGCCTCTGACCTCCCTTTCTTAAAGCATGTACTAGAAACAGCTTACAATTGCGAATATGTTACTCTTATATCTCAGAAGAGTTTTTCTCAAGGACCTGAAAGCCATTCCTTTGAAATGTAATCATCAGTAACATTTCATGATGTTAGGGCCTCTGTCTCCCACTCTCTGAGGGAGGATAGAACAAACAGAGCTGGCCTAATTGCACTGACCAACCCTTTGTAATTTTTCACTTTTCTGATTCTAGAGACCCACTCTCCTGGCTCCCTCATTCTCCCTTTAAAACATCCAAATCACCTCTGCACAAATTGGAACGGAGCTCAGCTCTTTCCCCTGCTGTCAGTAGTTACTGAATAAAATCTGTTTTCACTGCTCTAACTAATGTCTGGCTGTGTTTATCATCAACAATAGTGCATTTCTTTTTATTGCTGAAGAATATTCCATTTTATGGATGTACTGTAGTTTGTTTACCCATTCACCAATCAAAGGACATCTTGGTTGCTTCCAGTGTTTAGCTGTTATGAATAAAGCTGCTATAAACATTCATGTGCGGGCTTTTGTGTGGAGGTAAGTTTCAGATCAGTTGCATAATCACCTAGGAATGCGATTGCTGGCTGGAAGTTATGGTAAAGCTATATATATGGTAAGCTTACAAGAAACTGCCAAAACTGTATTCCAAAGTGACCGTACCATTTTGCATTCCCACTAACAATGAATCCAGTTGCTTCACATCCTTACCAGCATTTGGTGGTGTCAGTTTTTTGGATTTTAGCTATTAGAGTAAGTGTGTAGTGATCGCTCATTGTTGTTTTAATTTGCAATTCCCTAAAAACAAATGAGGTTGGCTGGGCACAGTGGCTCACACCTGTAATCCCAGCACTTTGGAAGGCTGAGGTGGGTGGATCACCTGGGGTCAGGAGTTCATAACCAGCCTGACCAATATGGTGAAACCCCATCTCTACTAAAAATACAAAAATTAGATGGGCGTGGTGGCATGTGCCTGCAGTCCCAGCTGAGGCTGAGACAGGAGAACTGCTTGAACCCAGGAGGCAGAGCTTCCTGTGAGGCAAGATCGCGCCACTGCACTCCAGCCGGGGGAACAGAGCGAGACTCCATCTCAAAAAAAAAAAAAAAAAAAAAAAAAAAATGAGGTTAAGTATTATTATGTGCGTATTTGCTATCCGTATGTCTTCTTTGGCGAGCTATCTGTTAAGATCTTTGTCCATTATTAAATGGGTTGTTTGTTTTCTTGTTGTTGAATTTTAAGAGTTATTTGTATATTTTTTGATATAAGTCCTTTACCAGAAATGTAATTTGCAATTATTGCTTCTCAGTCTGTGCCTTCTTTTTTTATTGAGGACCACGCTGGGGGTGGTGAAGAATGAACAGACACAAGAGACAAAGACAAACACAGAACACGGCGGCCTCGCCTAGAGCCTCCGCCTCACTTTATTTATATTCCATAAACCCCAAGTCAGCAAA
The DNA here is from genome assembly GCF_007565055.1 of Rhinopithecus roxellana. NCBI lineage: Eukaryota > Metazoa > Chordata > Mammalia > Primates > Cercopithecidae > Rhinopithecus > Rhinopithecus roxellana. The sequence goes on from NC_044549.1 coordinate 53,210,988, forward strand.
AATAACACAATGTAAAACAAACTTTCTGCACCCAGATGTAACCTTCTGTTTAGTTCCTTGTCTCTAAGCTCTTTCTTATTTGTCTGCCTTCTTGGCGCCTATTAGAGTTCATTAAAAGTTTAACTAGAGATACTGTCCTTGACTACTGGAGTTTAGTAAAAGTGTAACTAGCTAGAGATACTGTCCTTGAGCCTTATCTATTCTTAGCATATTGTTTTCAATGGCCCCTGCATTTTTTTATTCTCTTAGCAGTGTCTTTGGTATAGCAGTAAGTGTTACTTTTAATAAAGTCCAACTTGGGCCGAGTGCAGTGGCTCACGCCTGTAATCCCAGCACTTTGGGAGGCCAAGGCAGACAGATCACGAGGTCAACAGGTCGAGACCAACTTGGCCAACATGGTGAAACCCTGTCTCTACTAAAAATACAAAAATTAGCTGGACGTGATGGTGCATGCCTGTAGTCCCAGCTACTCAGAAGGCTAAGGCAGGAGAATCGCTTGATCTCAGGAGGCAGAGGTTGCAGTGAGCCAAGATCCTGCCACTGCACTCCAGCCTGGCAACAGAGCGAGACTCCATCTCAATAAATAAATAAATAAATAAAAGAAATAAAGTCCAACTTTTTTCTTTCATGAATCATGCTTTTAATGTTGTATCTAAAAACTCATCGCCAAACCCAAGCTCACACTGATTTTCTCTTATATTTTCCTCTACGCATTTTATAGTTTTATGTTTTGCATTTAGGTCTATGATTTTTATTTCTTCTTTTTGAGATAGGGTCTCACTCTGTTGCCCAGGCTGGAGTGCAGTGGTGCGATCTCAGCTTACTGCAACCTCCGCCTTCCAGACTCCAGCAAGCCTCCCACCTCAGCCTCCTGAATAGCTGGGACCAGAGGCGCATGCATTTTTGTATTTTTAGCAGAGGTGGGGTTTCACAATATTGGCCAGGCTGGTCTCGAACTCCTGGACTCAAGCAATCCACCTGCCTTAGCCTTCCCAAAATGCTGGGATTATGGGCATGAGCCACTGTGCCAGGCCCTGTGATTCATTTTGAGTTAATTTTTTGGAAGGTGTAAGATCTGTGTGTAGTTTTTTTTTTTTTTTTTTTGCAGAAAAAGTACAACTTTTTCTTTTTCTTTCTTTTTTTTTTTTTTTTTTTTTTTTTTGAGACGGAGTCTCGCTCTGTCACCCAGGCTGGAGTGCAGTGGTGCGATTCTGGCTCACTGTAAGCTCAGCCTCCCGGGTTTATGCTATTCTCCTGCCTTAGCCTCCCAAATACTGGGACTACAGGTGCCTGCCACTGCACCCGGCAAATTTTTTGTATTTTTTAGTAGAGATGGGGTTTCACCGTGTTAGCCAGGATGGTCTCCATCTCCTGACCTTGTGATCTGCCAGCCTCGGCCTCCCAAAGTGCTGGGATTACAGGCATGAGCCACCGTGCCTGGCCAGTCGACTATATTTTTTTCTAATATTTTTAGAAATCAGAGGAGCTTATTTTGTTTACCAGGCTGGTCTTGAACTCCTGCCTCAAGCAATCCTCCTGCTTCGATCTCCCAAAGTGCTGGGATTACAGGAGTGAGCCACTATGCCCAACTTTGACTATATTTTTGTAGATGTTTCTGGGTTCTCTATTCTTTCCCATTTACCTATTCATTTCTTTTGTCAATACCACACTGTCTTGATTACTATAACTTTATAGCAAGCCTTGAAATCAGCTAGCGTAAGTTCTCTGACTTTGCTCTTCTTCAGTATTGTGCTAGCTACTCTAGGGTTTTTGCCTTTCCATGGAAGTTTTAGAATCGGTTTGTTAATATCTACAAAATACTTTGCTGGGATTTTATTAGGATTGTGTTGAACCAATAGAACCAATAGATCAAACTGGGAAGAACTGACATCTTAACAATATTAAGTCTTTACAACCTATGAACACAGACTATCTCCCCATTTATCTAGATCTTCTTTGATTTCTTTCATCAGGGTGTTTTCCATATACAGATCTTATACACATTTTGTAAGGCTTATTCCTAAGTATTTCTTTTTATAGGTGATGTTATACATTATATATATGACGGGAACAGTGGCTCATATCTGTAATCTCAGCACTTTGGGAGGCCGAGGCAGGCAGATCACTTGAGGTCAGGCGTTCAAGATAAGCCTGGCCAATATGGTGAAACCCCATCTCTACCAAAAATACAAAACTAGCCAGGTGTAGTGGCAGGTGACTGTAATCCCAGCTATGAGAGAGGCTGAGGCAGGAGAATCGCTTGAACCCTGGAAGGTAGAGGCTGCAGTAAGCTGAGATTGCATGCCTGCACTCCAGCCTGGGCAACAGAGTGAGACTTTGTCTCAAATAAATAAATAACATATATATACATACACATATATACTTTATAATTATACACTACTGGTATATAAGAATGCAACTCACCGGGCATGGGGGCTCACACCTGTAATTCCAGCACTTTGGTGAGAGGTGAAGCCGCCTGGGCTTCTGGGTCCGGTGGGGACTTGAAGAACTTTTCTGTCTAGCTAAAGGATTGTAAACACACCAATCAGTGCTCTGTGTCTAGCTAAAGGTTTGTAAATACAGCAATCAGCACTCTGTAAAAACGGACCAATCAGCATTCTGTAAAATGGGCCAATCAGCAGGACGTGGGCAGGGGCTAAGAGAATAAAAGCTGGCCACCCCAGCCAGCCCCGGTAACCGGTTCGGGTTTCTTCCACACTGAGGAAGCTCTATCCTTTTGCTCTTTGGGATAAGTCTTGCTGCTGGTCAGAGTTGGGGTGCGCACTACCTTTATGAGCTGTAACAGTCACTGGGAAGGTCTGGGGTTTCACTCCTGAAGTCAGCGAGACCACCAACCCACCAGAAGGAAAAATCTCTGGACACATCTGAACATCTGAAGGAACAAACTTGGGAGGCATCATCTTTTAAGAGCTGTAACACTCCCTGCGAGGGTCTGAGGCTTCATTCTTGAAGTCAGCGAGACCAAGAACCCACCGGAAGGAACCAATTCCGGACACGTTGGGAGGCTGAGGCGGATGGATTATGAGGTCGGGAGTTCAAAACCAGCCTGGCCAACAGGGTAAAACCCTGTCTTTACTAAAAATAACAAAAAAAATAGCCGGGCATTGTGGGGGGCACCTATAATCCCAGTTATTTGGGAGGCTGAGGCAGGAGAAAGGCGTGAACCTGGGAGGCGGAGCTTGCAGTGAGCCGAGGTCGCGCCACTGCACTCCAGCCTGGGCGGCAGAGCGATAGTCGGTCTCAAAAAACAAAACAAAAAAAAGGAATACAACTGACTTTCATATAATAACCTTGCATTCTGTGAGCTCTCTATACTAGCTTCCAGCTAGTTGGACTGAGGAAGAGCAAAAAGGGACAAAGATCATATGCCAGATGTGTTTTAAACAACATTGTCAGAAGCTGTCACTAGATAATTCAGTTACAATCCACTGGCCATACTGGAAAATGTAGTGTATATTCCGGCACTGGAAAGTGTAGTCTATATTCTAGTAGCCATGTGACCAGCTATTACTATGGAGAAGGGGAAACAGTTTCTGCCACAAGGAGTTAATACCACCTAGTTCTTTAGTGGACATCAATGGGTCTCTCTTTGCTTCCTGCTCTACATACATACTGCAGAGTATATTTTTGTACTTTCTCATGTTCTATTCCCCAACACATTCTGCTCTTTCCCACCTTTGTTGTAGTTCATGGTTTGGCAAACTGTGACCCACAGCTCAAACTTAGCCTGCCACCTGTTTTTGGAATACAGCCACACATTTAGAATTTGCTATTAATGTTGTCAAAGTCGAAATAAAAATGCAGAAACAAATATCTGAAATTAAACTGTCTTAGTTGTGAAGAAAGAACTGCAATTTGGGGCATACACACAGCCTGGGTAGTCTTTGGAGGTGTTTTTTAAAAGGAGACTCGTATTGCTCTTTGAAAAAGTTCATTGGCACCAGTAAGGTTCTGGGGAACCGCTGGCAAGCTCTGGCTGGTGAGCAATAGTGGTGGGCAAAGTTAGTCCTAGAGTTATGACAAGTTCAGTACTTACAGATAAAACTGTTATCAAGTTACCACAGGCAGTTTCAGCAACGGACTTGCAGAGAATTAGGTTTCTGGAACAATGTTGTGTGTCCAGAATGCTTCCCTGCCGCCACCACGCTGCCACAGACACTGCCTGGCCTGCAAAACTCAAAACACTTTATCTCTGGTCACTTACACAAAGGGTTTGCCAAGCCTTGAGCCTAGCTGCTCTGCACAGCCCTCCTAACTCCCATCTTTCACACAGATTAACAGGATTAATTTTATTTCAAAAGACTGAGGAGAAAGCCTGGATGTCCACACTTGGGAATGGTCAAGTGAACTATGATGCAGCTATATAAAGCCGTCATTTAAAAAGTTGTTAAGAAAAACTGACTAAAATGTCAAATTCTTTATACTATTTGGTGATTTCAATTTAGGGTGTTAATAAACAACAGCCCCTTTCCCTTTCACAATGTGGAATGAATTGAGAAACAGAGACAAGCAGACAGATGGAGAGGAGGGTGATTAGAGAAAGTGGTTTTAGACACCCGCTCCATGAGTCTTACTAATTCAGCACTCCCGGATTAGAGAACATGTCTGGTCTACCAGATGTTGGAGGGCAGAAAGCAATCCCCACCCAAGTGAATGGTCTGAGTATGTGTGGTTCCTTCACATATCCCCCCTCTATCAGATGCTCCATCCTTCTCCCTTAGGAAGAAACTGCAAGAAGGCTTAGCCTGCCGGCTTTCTGGGGGAAACCTGAACTAGAACCTCATAAAGCAGACTGTACAGCCTGAGCTTGCATTCGTAACAAAGTAAGTATTTGTGGATAGAAAAAAGATGAAGGGATATATACACCTATATCAACAGTGGTTATTTCTGGATGGTGGGAATTCCAGGAAATGTTTGTTTTGATTTCTTTGTTTACCAGTATTTTACTCAAGTTGCTGTAAGGAATTGATGCTGCTTCTGTTAGGGGGTGGGAGAAGTTACTAAAAACAAAACAAAACAAAAAACAACCCCCAACCAACCTTCAAAACCAACTGTCACAGCCTCCTGGAGGCCTTCGTGGATTTCTCCTCTCATTCACTGTATTAGTCTGTTTTCACACTGTTGATAAAGACATACCTGAGACTGGGCAATTTACAAAAGAAAGAGTTTTATTGGACTTATAGTTCCATGTGGCTGGGGAGGCCTCATAATCATGGTGGAAGGTGAAAGGCACGTCTCACATGGCAGCAGACGAGAAAGAATGAGAGCCAAGCAAAACAGTCTTCCCCTTGCCATCAGATCTTGTGAGACTTACTACCACGAGAACAGTATGGGGGAAACTGCCCTCATGATTCAATTATCTCCCACCAGGTCCCTCCACAACATGTGGGAATTATGGGAGTACAATTCAAGATGAGATTTGGGGGGGGACACAGAGCCAAACCATATCACTCCCCTTTCCTGTGTCTCCTCTGTCTCACTCTCAATTTCCCTTCCTGCTGTGTTTTCTGTCTCCATGGCTGACTGAGAAATCCTTCTTTGGGTGGAAGACAGTTAGTAATAAGAAGAAGTGGGGTTTTAAGAGCAGAGTCCCTGCATTCAACTTCTGGCCTCACTGCTTGGCCCCTTGCTGTTAAATGCAATGGTACTTACCCTCCCTGCAACCTAGCACCTGGTACAGTGCCTGGCACAGTGTAGACGCTCGAGCAAGTGACTGAACTGAGAGATGTGGTGAGGAGCAAGGAATACAAGAAAGCTATGGCTGTGACAGTGTTTTGTAGACTTTGGGAATAAAGGTTCATTTCTATCATCTCCCACCCCTACCGTGAGGGGCAGGGCTGGCTCACTCCCAGAGCCTCCAGCTGGTAGGTATCCTGCAGGTGTCTGAAGGTGGATTTGGCTAACAAACCATCCTCCTCATTTATACTGGCCCATGGTCAGGGCTTCAGGTGTTGCCTGAAGAGAATCCCCCCAGATGCAGCCCCTTGCTCCAGAAGTCAATCTGTTTGGCCCTGTGGGGGAACCAGGCTGCTCCCTCTGGGCCCCACTTCTTCCTCCTGGGTCTCAGCAGAGGCTTCTGTCCAGGTCTTGGCAGAGGCTTCTGCCCAGGGCCTGGTGCTGTGTGTGTGACACTGCAGCCTACCTCAGCAGGATGCCAAAAGAATTCTTTAACCCTCCTGGAGAACTGAAAAAGGAACATTTGCTGAGTACTGTCAGATGCCTTCCCCTAAGGGACAAGGGGTTTCTCCATTTGCCCTGCAAAGAAACCCAAGCTCATGGAGGTTGTGTGATTTTGTGAAGATCACACAGCCAGAGCCAGAGCTCAAAATGGGGTCTCTCAGTTCCCAGCTTAGGGCTATTTATAAGACTGAGCCACTTCTCTCTGGGATGGAGAAAGATGTTTGTAGCTTGACATGAGCAAGGTGCAACTCTCGTTCCATCACACCTTTTGGGAGTGAATGAGGCAGGCAAGTTGCTGGGGGAGGGTGGCAGGCTCCCCAGACTGGGAGGGAAGTCAAGAGTCAGAGAGGTGAGTGTTTCTTCAAACGTTTACCAAAGAGCCAGCCATTCGCTAGGCACAGTGGGAGCTAGAGGCAAGCTGGTTAGAAATGTGGTTAAGAACAACTGCTTTGTGAGAAAGAGCTGGGCAAGCCTGCTATGAATGGTAGCTGTTAGTTGTTATTTTTATTACTGTTATGCCCAGTAGGGCAGACATTAACTGACCGATAATTACCACAGTGCAGTGTGTGCTATGGCTGAGGGAAGAATCATAGAGATAGTGATGGCTAATTTGATGTGTCAACTTGACTAGGCTAAGAGATGCCCAGATTGCTGGTAAAACTATTTCTGGGTGTGTCTGTTTCCAGAAGAGATCAGCATTTAAAGCAGTAGACTGAGTAAGGAAATCTGCCCTCACCAGTGCAGGTAAGTATCGTTCAATCTGCTGAGGGCCTAATAGAACCAAAAGGTGGAGGAAGGGTAAATTTGCTGCCTGTGCTTGTGCTGGGATACACACCTTCCCTTGTCCTCTGATGTCAGAGGTCCTGGTACCGGAACTTACTCCACTGACTTTCCTGGACCCCCAGCTTGCAGATGGCAGATTATGGAACTTCTCAGCATTCATAATTGTGGAGCTAATCCCTCACAATAAATCTCTTCCTGTATATCTACATAAAGTCTATTGGTTCTGTTTCTCTTGGAACCTTGACTAATACAGGAACACAGAAGAGGGAAGGGGGAGAGGGGACTCATGAACCAAGCCTTGAGGAGGAGCTGCTTTCTCCAGGCAGAGGAGTGGATAGGGGTCCCGCCGCACATGCTTGCATCTGCACATCCTCAGGCTCCTGTCATTGGGTGGGTGGGACAAATGTGTCCTGTGACATCTGCCTGGGCTTGAGCTCAGCTCAGACTGCTCAGAGGAGTTACTTCCCAGAGTTCTTGGGAGAATTCCTAGACTGAAGGCACTGTCTCCTTCCAACAGAATTGAGCCCATTCCAAACACTTAGGGCTTAGGTCTCAAGATGATCTCAAGAGCCTTCTTTTTATCTTCTTTCCTTCCTCCTGCTCCTTTTCTTCCTTCTCAAAGGGGCCCAAGAATCCCATAGACAGTTGTTTTTGGATAAACATATAAATTGACCATTCTGCTGTTAAAATTTGCAACTTACATTTGTTTTATCTGAGTTCCTTCCTCAGGAAAGGACCTTCAGGCCTCTCACAAAAAGTATCAAAGAACTGAAACCAGGTGACTGCACTAGGTGCCTGACCCCTCATTCACCATGATTGCTTCCTTGCCCCTCCCAAGTTCCTGTTTTCTTACACATTGTTACATTTCTTGCCTACTATACCAACCCCTGGTTTTAGGTCAGTCAGGAAAATAGATTTCAGACTGAGCCTCCATCTCCTCAGCTGTAGCACCTGATTAAAGGCTTCTTCCTTGGCAATACTTGTCTCAGTAATTGGCTTTCTGTGCAGCAAGCAGCAGGACCTAGACCAAACCCCTGGTGTTTTGGTAACACTTCCTTCTTCCCTCTCCCCTCCTCTTTTCTTGCTTCCTCTCCTCTTCCCTCTCTTCCTCCTTCCCTCTCTCCCTTCCTCCTTCCTGTCTCCCTCTCTCTCCTTCCCTCCCTCCCTTCCTGTATTTGTCATAAAGGTCAACAACCCCCACTTATTTATTGCCAGAGACTGCTGAACCCTCCTAAAGAAGAGAACTATATTGGTAGATCCGACAGCTCTAGAAAGGGATCACCAGGCCCAAAGGAAATCACAACCGGAGATTCCATAACATTTATAGCAAGGAGTGTCCTGGTGTCCAGTCACTAAGTGCTTTCATTCTGGGTTTAAACAAAGATATGGAATTCACAGTCCTGACATTTCTGAAAACAGTGCTGCCTCTCTGATGCCATGGAACATGGATCCAGTGATGTACTGCATCCTTGGAAACTTTTATTATGGAAACTTTCATATATACCCAGTTAGACACAATAATATAGCGAATCACCCAGCTTCCACTGTTACCAACATTAGCCAGTCTTGCTTCATCTCTCCCTCTTCCACATTTTTCTGCTGCTCAAGTGCTTCAAAACAAATCCTAGACACAAGTAATCACTTCAGCCTGCATTACCAATTTATGACATTGTTTGTTTGTTTTGAGACAAAGTTTCATTCTTAACTCCCAGGCTGGAGTGCAGTGACACAATCTCAGCTCACTGCAACCTCTGCCTGCCGGGTTCAAGTGATTCTCGTGCCTCAGTCTCCTCAGTAGCTGGGACCATAGGCATGCTCCACCACACCTGGCTAATTTGTGTATTTTTAGTAGAGATGGAGTTTCACCATGTTGGCCAGGCTGGTCTTGAACTCCTGACCTCAGGTGATCCGCTCACCTTGGCCTCTCAAAAGTGATGGGATTATAGGCATGGGCCACCATGCCCAGTCTGTTTTTTACATACCACCATGCCATTTTCATACCTAACAAAAATAATTCCTCAAATAACTCAATGCCCTATATTCGAAGTGTTCAGACTGTGTCAAAGATGTCTATTTGCAATTTGTTTGAAAGATGAGTATTCACAAAATTTCCTGAATTTCCCCCTCCCTTCTGTCCCTGGCCCATCTCAGCCCCAGGCAGGACAGAGGACTGTCTGCCTCCTGTCTCTGTTTTAGAGTAGGCTGGGCCCCACTTGAGTCAGGCCTCCTTTAGTGCAGCTCTTTTCTGAGTGTTCCTGCTCAAACCTCCACAGGGATTCTCCAGGATTTCTCTCAACAACAAAGCTCCCAAACTTCATTCATTCACATACCACTTCCAGAACTTTTGCCACATCTATAACCACCTGTATTATTTATTACATATTTTAATATTTAAAGGTTTTTGTTTGTTTGTTTTGAGACAGAGTCTCACTCTATCACCCAGTCTGGAGGGCAGCAGTGTGATCTCAGCTTGCCGCAACCTCCACCTCCCAGGTTCAAGCGAGTCTCCTGCCTTAGCCTCCCAAGTAGCTGGGATTACAAGCATGCACTACCATGCCCAGCTAATCTTTGTATTTTTAGTAGAGACAGGGTTTTACCATTTTGGCCAGGCTAGTCTCAAACTCCTGACCTCAGGTAATCCACCCACCTCGGCCTCCCAAAGTGCTGGGATTACAGGCGTGAGCCACTGCACCCGGGAATATTTAAGGTTTTAATATTACATTGTAACTTTTAAACTCACATCTTTACTTAAAATAATTTCTTTTCTTTTTTAATAATTACTATTTTATCTTCAACTTTTATTTTAAGTTCAGGGGTACATGTGCAGGATGTGCAAGTTAAATGTGTACCATGGTGGTTTGCTGCACAGATCATCCCATCACCTAGGTATTAAGCCCAGCATCCATTAGCTATTCTTCCTGATGCTCTCCCTCCCCATGCCAACAGGGAAAATAATGTATTTTTAAAGGAAACTTTATGTTACTATCCAAGACAGAAAGCCAGTATTATCTGCCGTAAATTGAAAATAACTATAAAAAAAGACAAAATACCAGGAAAGTGGAACAAGGTTATTATTACATTCTAATCTGATACTAGCCTGCTGAAATTTAGAGTGTATCTCCACAGAGATACATTCTAATACTTTACTAAAAGTGAGCGTGGGCTCAAAATGGGCAAAGCGTGTTAAAAACACTTTTAACAGTACACAAAGACTTTCTCCTAGATATAATAGTCACCAATATGCCGTTTAAGTGACCTAAGTTAATATAACAACCCAATAAGGTAGGTACAATTGCTATCCCCATTTTATGGATGAGGAAACCAGAGCTCAGAGAGGTTAAGTAACTTTCTTGAGGTCAAACAGCTGGTAAGTCACAGTTAGGATCCAAATCCATGCTGTCTGGTTCCAGAGTCATAAACACCATGTTATTCTTAATCAGAAGGGCCCAGACACGTTGAAAATGGAAATTCTTTCTGATTATGTGATTCAGTATTATTGGTACTAGCTATGATTATCTCTTGAACCACCAGGAATTAGAGGGGCTGGCTTGGGGACACCCATGCCTACGGGGTAACCTCTAAGTCCCTTTCATAAGCAACTCCTCCTGCCTCAGCTTCCCATCTCAGCTGGGACTACAGGTACACACCACCACTCCAGGCTAATGCTTTTTGAATTTTTTGTAGAGGCAGTGTCTTGCTATGTTGCCCAGGATGGTCTTGAACTCTTGGCCAGAATCAATCCTTCTGCCTTGGCCTCCCAAAGTGTTGGGATTACAGGTGTGAGCCCCTCCACCCTGCTGCAGCCTCACCCTCATTTTATTACCCCTCCACTCTCACCTCTTGCTCCAGAAGGTAGAGCTTTTTTAACTTGTTTAACTACGGGTGGCTCCTGTGGTGTCTGGCAGAGGGGCAATGATGGTCTTTAGTGTTCCATTTGGCTCTTGAGTCTGTAATTATGACACTTCCACAAGTTTTGCTTCCTGGACAAGCTGTAAGGGGTGTGGAGACAGGAGCTGCACCATATTCCTCCCTAAAAGCTCCAACTGTATGCTGGACACAAACTAGCTCACAGTAGATCCTCAAGATGAGACCAGACCTTTGACCCTCCTCGCCTCTTTGTTAAGTCCAAAAGTGTGGGTGGGGTATCAGCCCTAGTCGTCCTGTTTTCCCATCCCTTTGGAGACCACCTTCTGGGGCCCCTGCTCAGAGAGGGGAGTTCAGAGGAGTCTTGCCCATGCTTCTTTTGCCCTGTGAATGGAGAACATTTCTATCTAGCCAGGCCTGTAGGGACCTAGGGCTCAGATAAACTCCCATCTGATGAGGACGTTACTTCATTTCTCTTTTCACCGCAATTCTCTGATCTGCAGGTAAAACAAACCCTAAGGACCTCAGAGCTCATATTTGACTGTAGAGAAGTGGACCAAAGCTCCTGACCTGCTGCTTCTTCCCATCTCTTCCATCGATGCCACAGTCCCCCGGGAAAGAGGACATCTCCCACCCTCACCATCATTGTCCCCACTTGCTCTTCTCCAAGGAGAGCCTTTTCCCCCTGCTGTCCTGGAGGCCAAATTTTTATTCCTCTGACCCATTGATTACATCTGATGACTCTATTTTCCTTCCCCTATAGAACCCAGTAACAGGGCTGACAGGAAGGCACTGCAAAAATTTGGTAACTGACCCCCCAACTTTTATCACTTAATCACTGTGTGACCTCAAGCAAGTTACTTAACCTCCCCAGCCTCAAGGTGTCCCACAAAACTCATTCTGTAGTAGCTGCTCCAGGGTCAGATCTTCCCTCACCTGGAGGAAAGTGCCTATTTTCTGGACATAGGGTCCTTTTGGAAGACTGGCCCTTCCCCAGGAGCAGACATCCCTCTCCTTTGTCTGGCTTCAGCAAGCTCAACTAGAGCTGTGGCTGTGTGGTGAGCATCCATTCAGGATGAGAGGGGAGGGAAAGGGAGGACATCTCGTTCCACAAGTTGGTCTGATCACGAGGCTGAGGGTCAGGAGATCTGGGTTCTGGTCCCACCTCTGCCCCTAACCTTGTGCATTTGTGAGAAAGTCCTTTTATCCTCTAGACCTGTGTTTCTGCATCTGCGAACTGTCCTCAAGAATGCCTGTTCAGCTGGCATCTCAGAGTCCTGTGAACTAGGTAAGAGAATGACTGTTCAGCATTGTCAAAGGGTGGCCCATGGACTGGAGAAAATATTTGCAAACCACATACCTGACAAAAGATTACTATCTGCTATATATAAATAACTCTTAACACTCAACAGCAAAAATACAAACAATCCAATTAGAAAAAGGGCAAAAGATATGAGCAGACATTTCATCAAAGACGATATGTATAGATAGATGGTGAATAAGAACATGAAAAGATGTCAAGTATCATTAGCCATTAGCAAAATGCACAATGACACCAATCAGAATGATTAAAATAAAAAATAGTGACAACACCAAATGCTGGCAAGGATGTGGAGAAACTAAATGACTCATACATTGCTGGTAGGAATATAGAAGGGTACAGACACTGGAGAAAAAGAGTATGGCCCTTCCCTCCCCTCCCTCCCTCCCTCCCTCCCTCCCTCCCTCCCTCCCTCCCTTCCTTCCTTCCTTCCTTCCTTCCTTCCTTCCTTCCTTCCTTCCTTCCTTCCTTCCTTCCTTCTTTTTTGTTGACAGAGTTTCTCTCTTTACCAGGCTAGAGTGCAGTGGTGCAATCTTGGCTCACTGCAACCTCTGCCTCCCAGGTTTAAGCAATTCTCCTGCCTCACCCTCCCAAGTAGCTGGGATTACAGACATGTGCCACCACGACCGGCTAATTTTGTATTTTTAGTAGAGGCAGGGTTTTACCATGTTGGTCAGGCTGGTCTTGAACTCCTGACCTCAGGTGATCCGCCCACCTTGGCCTCTCAAAGTGCTGGGATTACAGGCTAAGCCACCACGCCCAACCGAGTATAGCAGTTTCTTAAAGTACCAAACATGCAACTACCATACAACTCAGTAGTTGCACTCCTGGCACTTATCCTAGAGAAATGTAAACTTATTTTCATGCAAAAACCTGTATATGAATTTTTTTTTTTTTTTTTTTTTTTTGTGAGACGGAATCTCACTCTCTCCCAGGATGGAGTGCAGTGGCGTGATCTCAGCTCACTGCAAGCCGCGCCTTCCAGGTTCACACCATTCTCCTGCCTCAGCCTCCTGAGTAGCTGGGACTATAGGAGCCCGCCACCATGCCCGGCTAATTTTTTGTATTTTTAGTAGAGACAGGGTTTCACTGTGTTAGCCAGGATGGTCTCGATCTCCTGACCTCGTGATCCGCCTGCCTCGGCCTCCCAAAGTGCTGCGATTACAGGCATGAGCCACCACGCCCGGCCCTGTATATGAATATTTATAGCAGTTTTATTCATAATAGACCCACACTGGAAACAATCAGATGCCCCTCACTGGGTAAATGGCCAACCAGCACTTGCCTCTCCACACCGTAGAATCTGAACATCCACACTACTCTGCAATAACAAGGAACAAGCTGGCCGGGCATGGTGGCTCATGCCTGTAATCCCAGCACTTTGGGAGACTGAAGTGGGAGGATTGCTTGAGCCCAGGAGCTTAAGACCAGCCTGAACAACATGGCAAAACCCTCTTTCTACTAAAAATACCAAAAAATTAGCTGTAATCCCAGCTACTCAGTAGTCTAAAGTGGGAGAATCCCTTGAACCCAGAAGGTGGAGGTTGCAGTGAGCAGAGATGGTGCCCACTGCACTCCAGCCTGGGCAACCATGTCTCAAAAAGTAAGAAAGAGGCCAGGTACGTACGGTGGTTCATGCCTGTAATCCCAGCACTTTGGGAGGCCCAGGTGGGTGGATCACAAGGTCAGGAGATCGAGATCATCCTGATTAACATGGTGAAACCCAGTCTCTACTAAAAATACAAAAAATTAGCTGGGCGTGGTGGTGGGCACCTGTAGTCCCAGCAACTCGGGAGGCTGAGGCAGGAGAATGGAGGGAACCCGGGAGGTGAAATTTGCAGTGAGCCGAGATCGCGCCACTGCACTCCATCCAGCCTGGGTGACAGAGCAAGACTCCGTCTCAAAAAAAAAAAAAAAAAAAAATCAAACAGAACCATTTTTCTTTAGAACTCAAAGCAACCATTTAGTGGACCTTCTTGTCTCTCTTCAAACAGATCTCCAGCAATGGTTTATTTGTATTGCTGCCCTCCAGTGATTGTCAAACTGGGTTCTCTGGCACCCTTGGGCTCTTCGTTGGCACCCCAAGGGCTGCCTGCAAGGCCAAGGTGATGCTGGGCCGGTGTTCCCATCGACAGCCCATGGCTCCTACTTCAAGCAGAAAAAAAAAAAAATTCCACTTTGATCAGATAAGATTTAACTTTATTTGTCAAAAAGACTTTTCTGCTTAAAACATTAAGAAGATTGTTGAGTACAAATCACTAATTTTGCACTTATCAGAATGAGCTAGGATTAACTTTTCCTCTACTCTCTCTTTACTATTATTTTTTTAATTTAACTTCAGGCCAGGCGCGGTGGCTCATGCCTGTAATCCCAGCACTTCAGGAGGCCAAGGGAGGTGGATTACTTGAGGTCAGGAGTTCAAGACCAGACTGGCCAACATGGCGATACCCTGTCTCTACTAAAAATACAAAAATTAGTCAGGCATAGTGGCAGGTGCCTGTAATCCCAGCTACTTGGGAGGATGAGGCAAAAGAATTGCTTGAACCTGGGAGGTGGAGGTTGCAGTGAGCCGAGATCGTGCCACTGCCCTCCACCCTGGGCGATAGAGTGAGACTCTGTCTCAAAACAAAGAAACAAACTTAAATATTAAAATATGTAAACCTGGCTCCAGGTTTAACTTTAAATTAACTTTAACTTTAAATTTAACTTTAGTCCTTGCCTTTTAAAGTAGGCGCATGGACACAGGCATCTGAGGGTTAGGAGAGCCCTCAGGATCACAAGATCCAACTTTCTGCCTTCAGCCAAGGCAAGCTTTCATTATACCCATTTTACAGGTGAAACAACTGAGACCCGGAGGCCCAGGGTGAGTAAGGCTTAATCTAGATTTAGGAATCTTTTAAGCTCCATCTCAAATGGCATCAGCTACAGCCACTATTTCTCTAAGACCATAGATTGCAAGGATTCCAACATGGACCAGAAGCTAACACTTCAAACACGGATTTAAATGGCACATGCAGGAGCTTCCAAATCTGAGTTAACTTGGAGTTTCTCCATGGAGGGATAGAAAGAGTCCCAGGTTTCAAGTCAGGGAGACTCGGGTAAAAATCCCGACTCAGCCACTTCTCAGCCATGTGGCCTTGGGCACATCATTTAACCTTTCTGAATCTCATTTTTCTCATCCATGAAATGGGCACAATACTCTCCAATTTAGAGTTCATTTAACAGATGCTTTAAGATGACGGGCTGGGCGCGGTGGCTCATGCCTGTAATCCCAGACCTTTGGGAGGCCGAGGCGGGCGAATCACGAGGTCAGGAGATTGAGACCACGGTGAAACCCCGTCTCTACTAAAAAATACAAAAAATTAGACGGGTGTGGTGGCGGGCGCCTGTAGTCCCAGCTACTCAGGAGACTGAGGCAGAATGGCATGAACCCGGGAGGCAGAGCTTGCAGTGAGCCGAGATCGCACCACTGCATTCTAGACTGGGCTACAAAGCAAGACTCCATCTCAAAAAAAAAAAAAAAAAAAAAAAAAAAAACGATGACTAAGGCAGGTGCTGCCCTCACAGACATCTTTCTGGTGACTAAATAAAAATTCATGTAGCTGGGCATGGAGGCTCACACCTGTAATACCAACACTTTGGGAGGCTGAGGCGGGTGGATTATTTGAGGTCAGGTGTTCAAGACCAGCCTGGCCAACATAGTGAGACCCCATCTCTACTAAAAATACAAAAATTAGCCAGGTGTTTTGGGTGCCTGTAGTCCCAGCTACTTGGGAGGCTAAGGCAGGAGAATCACTTGAATCTGGGAGGTGGAGGCTGCAGTGAGCTGAAATCACGCCACTATACTTCATCCTGGGTGACAAAATGAGACTCTTGTCTAAAAAAACAACAACAAAAAAACACAAAAAACCTCATGGCTCCCAGGTGCTCATAGTAGGTAAACATTCTTTTCTCCATACACTTACAGGGCATTGTTCTCAGACCTAGGAAGTCACTGGGGAGTTCCAGTCAGCCTGAAGGACCCCATGGCCTCATCACAAGAACACCAAGGTATAGCAGGGGCTGACGTGTGCGAGGCGCTGCCTTAACCACTTTATACAAATATTCTCACCATGGATAGGGGTTGTGTCTCCCCATTTTTATGGATGGAGAGACTGAGGCTGAGCTGTCTAACTGTTGTCTCCAGAACACACATGCCTACTGAGTCAGGCAGGCCCCCGCTGGCAGTTCTGGAATGCAGGGAAGCTGGATGCCATGCTCAGCTGCTGAGCTGGCTCCCCTGGGCTGTCAGCTGTGCTCACAGGACAGTAGGAGGTTGTCCCATGAATGACCCACTACACTCAGGGCAATGAGGTCACCTCAGGATGGAGCTGAGCTGGGGCCTGCCTTACACTTCTGGCAGCTCTGTCATGTCCCCCGAGATCTGCCCATGGCAAAGAGGTAGGAAACACCCTGAGGTTCATCCATCCTGTACCAGGTACACACACAACCAGATGCTGTAGGAGGTACACACACAACCAGATGCTGTAGGAGGTACACACACAACCAGATGCTGTAGGAGGTGCAGAGAGGGAAACTAAGGCTCAGGGAGGGAAGTACCTGAACTTGGGAGTAGGAGGCAAACAGAAGGTAGTGAATAGTTTTTTTGGAGCACCTACTATGTGGCAGGCATTTAAACCTTTTTTTTTTTTTTTTTTTTTTTTTTTTTTGAGACAGAGTCTTGCTTTGTTGCCCAGGCTGGAATGCAGTGGCGCGATCTTGGCTCACTGCAGGCTCCGCCTCACAGGTTCACGCCATTCTCCTGCCTCAGCCTCCTGAGTAGCTGGGACTACAGGCGCCTGCCACTACGCCCAGCTAGTTTTCTGTATTTTTAGTAGAGACAAGGTTTCACCGTGTTAGCCAGGATGGTCTCGATCACCTGACCTCGTGATCCACCTTCCTCGGCCTCCCAAAGTGCTGGGATTACAGGTGCGAGCCACTGTGCCTGGCCGCATTTAAACCTTTAAGTGGCAGGAAACGTCACCTAGTCCAGTGGGGTTTGTTTAAATACAGATTCTAGGTCCCACTCCTGGAGTTTCTGATTCAGGCCTGGGATAGGGTCTGAGAATTTGCATTTCTAAAAGGTTTCCAGGCCAGCATGGTGGCTCACGCCTGTAATACCAGCACTTTGGGAGGCCAAGGCAGGTGGATCATGAGGTCAGGAGATCGAGACCATCCTGGCTAACACAGTGAAACCCTGTCTCTACTAAAAATACAAAAACATTAGCTGGGCGTGGTGGCGGGCACCTGTAGTCCCAGCTACTCGGGAGGCAGAGGCAGGAGAATGGCTTAAACCCGGGAGGTGGAGCTTGCAGTGAGCAGAGATGGCGCCACTGCACTCCAGCCTGGGCGACAGAGCAAGACTCCATCTCAAAAAATAAAAAAAATAAAAATAAAAGGTTTCCAGGGGATGTTGTAGCAACTGGCCCAGGGACAATATTTTGAAAATATCTAGTTCAGCCTCCTTTTCCTCTACTTAATGGTGGTGCTTAATTTTCTTCTTACATACCACCAGAGACAGAGAACTCACTGTCTATTCAGTCAGCCTATTTCATGTCTAGATAGATCTTACTTTGAAGATATGAGTGTGTGTGCTTATGCTGAACTGAACACTCAGTCTGTAGGCTCTCCCCTGTGGCCTCTGGACCACAGTGGTCTCATTAGAAAGGAGAAACTGGAGAAGAGAGATTTACAATTAGACCCGGGGTCCCCTTCACCCTCACAGTACTCCAGCCTCCAAACCCTGCCAGTTCTACCTCTAAATCAGCACCATCCAATATAGAAGTTCTGTGGCTACTGAAAACTTAAAAATTTTAAAAATTTTCAGTATGTTAAAAATAGTAAAATGAAGCAGGTGAAACTAATTTTAATATATCCAGACTAGGTGCAGTGGCTCATACCTATAATCCCAGCACTTTGGGAGCCCAAGGCTGGAGAATCACTTGAGCCCAGAAATTCAAGACCAACCTGGGCAACACAGCAGATCCTTTCTCTACAAAAAAAATTTTAAAAAAATAAAAGTTAGCCAGGCATGGTGGTTCACACCTGTAGTCTCAGCTACTTGGGAGGCTGAGGTAGGGGGATCACTTGAGCCCATTTCAAGGGTACCATGAGCTATGATTGTACCACTGTACTCCAGCCTGGGCAACAAAACAAGATCCTGTCTCTACAAAATAGTAATAATAATATATCCAAATATCATTTTAACAGATAATACAAAAAAATTTTTTTTTTTTTTTTTTTTGAGACGGAGTCTCGCTCTGTCGCCCAGGCCGGAGTGCAGTGGCCGGATCTCAGCTCACTGCAAGCTCCACCTCCCGGGTTTATGCCATTCTCCTGCCTCAGCCTCCCGAGTAGCTGGGACTACAGGCGCCCAGGCGCCCGCCACCTCACCTGGCTAGTTTTTTGTATTTTTTTAAATAGAGACGGGGTTTCACCGTGTTAGCCAGGATGGTTTTGATCTCCTGACGTCGTATTCCACCTGTCTCGGCCTCCCAAAGTGCTGGGATTACAAGCTTGAGCCACCACGCCCGGCCAATACAAAAATTTTTAATGAGCTATTATACATATATGTGTATGTGTATATATACACATATATTTTTCATACCACGTCTTTAAATCTAGTGTTATTTTACACTAACAGCACATCTCAATCCTGTCCAACCGTGTGTCAAGGGCTCCATAACCACATGTGGCTGGTGGCTACTGTTTTGGACAGCGGAGCTGTAAACTTCCCATGACCCTGTCCTTAGTCCCTATCTCCTCTGCATGGCTCATGCTCACCCACATGCTGAATCCTCACAGTTTCTCCACCAGTCCACAGTGCAGCTGCCAAATCCTTAACTTTTATTTTTTTTGAGATGAGATCTCACTCTGTTGTCCTGGCTGGAGTGCAGTGGTGTGATCTCTGCTCACTGAAACCTCCACCTCCCAGGCTCAAGTGATCCTCCCACCTCAGCCTCCCGAGTAGCTGGGACCACAAGCATGCACCACCACACCCAGCTAATATTTTGTATTTTCAGTAGAGATGGAGTTTCACCATGTTGGCCAGACTGGTCTTGAACTCCTCCTGGACTCAAGTGATTCGCCTGCCTTGGCATCCCAAAGTGCTGGGATTATAGGCGTGAGCCACGGCACCCAGGCAAAATTCTTATCTTAAACGCAGGTTTGGTCATGTCCCTCTCAGGTGGCACCCCATCCCTCTCTGGATGTCTGGCTGCTGAGGCCCTGCCTCTCTTGCTTCCTCCTCTCCCCTCTCCATCCCTAAGGCCCCCACTCTCTGGCTGTGCAGAATTATTTACAGATCCTCAACACAATAGTGCTCCTCACCTCTAAGCCCTCACACACATGGCTCCCTCTGCATGGAATGTCCTTGGAACACTTCTTGGGCTAACCTTTCAGGTCACTCATTCATTCAACAAAGGTATTGAGGGCCAGATGCAGTAGCTTATGCCTGTAATCCTTAGGGGGCCAAGGCCGGAGGATCGCTTGAGGCTAGGAGTTCAAGACCAGCCTAACATAGCAAGATCTTGTTTCTACAAAAACTATAAAAATCAGTTAGCTGTGGGGGTGCATGCCTATAGTCCCATCTACTCAGCAGGCTGAGGTGAGAGGATGGCTTGAGCCCAGGAGTTTGAGGGTGCAATAAGCGATGATCGTACCACTGCACACCAGCCTGGGCAACAGAGTGAGACCCTGACTCAAAAAAAAAAAAAAAAAAAAATTAGGCTGGGCACGGTGGCTCACGCCTGTAATTGCAGCACTTTGGGAGGCCAAGGCGGGTGGATCATGAGGTCAGGAGATCGAGACCATCCTGGCAAACACGGTGAAACCCCGTCTCTACTAAAAATACAAAAAAATTAGCTGGGCATGGTGGTGGGTGCCTGTAGTCCCAGCTACTCGGGAGGCTGAGGCAGGAGAATGGCTTGAACCCAGGAGGTGGAGCTTGCAGTGAGCCGAGATCACGCTACTGCACTCCAGCCTGGGTGACAGAGCGAGACTCCGTCTCAAAAAAAAAAAAATTAGTGAGCACCTACTATGTGTCAGACATGATCCTAGGTCCTACAGCAAAGCAATGCATAAAGAGGAAATAGGCATAACAAGAAAATACACAGTACAGCAGATGGTGAGCAGTGACACAGGCAGAGGGAAAGCTGGTGTGGGGTTACTACTTTAAGCAGGATGGTCAGAGAAGGCTTCATGGAGAAGGTGGCTTTTGAGTGGACAGCTGAAGTGAGGGAGGGGTCAGGTGGCTTTCTAGGGGGAGAGCACTCCAGGCAGAGGGAACAGCCAGGGAAAAGGCCCTGAGGAGGGAGCCTACCCAGGGGAACTGGGACATGTTCCAGTGTTACTGGAGCAGAATGAGGGAGGAAGTCATGGGAACCAAGCCCAGAGAGGGACAGAGGTGTGGGGCAGATCTCACAGGAGCCTGTAAGACCTTGGGTTTTACCCTGAGTGCGATGGGAGTGTGGCAGCTGCTGAGCGGGGAGGGGTGTGAGCTGCCTTGGGTTTGAACAGGACCCCCTGGCTGCCTGGCTGATGAGAGTAGTCAGGGGTGAGGGCGGGAGCTGGGAGCCCAGTGATGACGCTGGCTGGATCAAGGTGACAGGTGAGGAGTGGAGAGAAGGGGCTGAATTCAGGCTATATTGAAGGCAGGACCAACAGGATTTTCCAGATGGGTCAGATACAGAGTGTTAGAAAGCAAAGTGTCAAGTATGACTCCAAGATTTGGGGCCTGAACTTAGGGTATGGATGACCCCTCTTCAGGAAGTCCTCCTGGGGAGCCCACAGCTCGCGGGACCTTGCCTGTTTCCCTCCAAGCCTGGGGCCCCCCGTGGTAGGACTTGTTTCCTGTCCTGCTGCCACAGTGCTGGATAAGTGAGAGGTGAGAGGCGGAGACAGGCTGAGCTGGGGCCCTGCCCTCGGCTGTGTGAGGTCTGACACTGCTCCTCTCACCTCTCTAGGGACCTGTGTTTTCCCACTTGCACAAGGCGAGTGGGTGCTCTCCAAAAGTTCCTCTAGCTGTAACCCAGTTTCCTACCTAGGAGTGGGCACTGCCAGCCTCCTGAGTCCCCGGGCCTTCTCTCCTGCTCCCTGCCCAACCTCAGCCTCCTGGGAGCATCGGAGTATCTTCCTTCCCCTCTGGGATGCACAGGGCAGGTTGGGACACATGGCTAGGGCCTGAGTCAGCCTCACCAATGTGGGTGGAGGGGGTACCTGGGACACGTCCCCTCCTCCCTTCCCAGAGCTTGGTACAGCCAAGGGTGGCACAGCTGCCCCCATTTCACTGGCTCCTGGAGTCCGAGGGCATGGCTGTGGCCCTGAGGCAGGGCCAGGCATGTAGCTGCCCCACCTGCCCCTCCTGCAGTGCTGTAGGGAAGAGTCAAGTCAGACAGGAAGGCCTGGGGCAGATAGCACCAGCAGGAAGGAATGCCATCCCAGTGAGTGAGTGGGGCCCAGGGGCAACGTCACGGTAGTCCCGCCCTCCTTGCTGTCACAGGTGCAGCCTGTCTTGTCCTTCCCCTGACCAACCCAGCATCCACACAGTCTACACAGAGTTCCTCTTGCTGCCCAGACAAGCTAAAGGACCACAGGTAATGGGACATGGGGCTGGGTGAGCAGTGGGGTGGAGGGTCAGCTTTTAAGGAAATTGAGAGAAACAGTGTCCTTAATAGGCTTGATATTGTGTGGTTCTTTGGTGGACCTGGGTTTGAGTCCCAGCTCTGCATCTTCCTAGCTGGGTGAGAACTTGTCTCTACCTCAGGGGAAGATGACAAATATTCACCTCCCTGGGTTGTGTTGAGGCTCCACCCGCCTATACTTGGCCATGGTAGGTGACTAGCTCCCAATTCTGTCACCAACTTGCTGCAAGACTTTCAGAAAAACCCTTCACCTCTCTGAGCCTCAGTTTCCCTACTTGTGAAATGAAGGGTCCAACTAGATCTCTGAAGGCCCCTCACACCCTCGCTGTTATGGAACCTAACAGCTTAGTAGGGGAGGGGTGTTCCCGCAAATATCTCAGCCTCTGCACCACCATCAGTGACTGCAGGCAGCTGCCCCTCTCTCTGCCCCTCCTGGAGGAAGCCACCCTGAGCTGCAGCTCAGGTTTGGGAGATTTGGGAGGAAGAAGCCAGCTGTCCCCCTGCTTCCAGCTCAAAGGCACCCCGGGGAGGATATGCCAAACAGAAAGCTGGGCCATGGGGAGGGGGCCCTGCTGTTTGTCAGAGCCTCAGGCGCAGGTGGTGTGGCCCAAGGGGAGGGGGCTTGGCAGACCTCTCAGAGCTCCCCCCACCCATCCCCGTAGGCTGTCATCCTCGTCCTAGAGCTGCCTCTGTTCAAAGCACCCTGGCTCTCACTCTTCAAGCCAACCTAGTTTCCTTTTAAGGGGGATGAGAATGATTATGGTTTTGTGCTTATTATTTTCTTCTGTTTTGTTAAGAAACTGCCCAGAAGAGTTCAGAGCCCTAACTAACGAGTTGGGAGTGTGTGTTAGGGGGAGTGGTGGGGAGTGAACTCAGGCTAGTGTAGCCCTAGAGCACCAGGTTACTTGTGCTGGGAAATCCTCCTTGTGAAAAGGATCAGAGAGCGAGAGCTCAAGTGCTGGCTGCACACCAAGGACCATGCTGGGCCTGCCCTGCTCCCCGCCTTATTTCACTTTCACAACAACCCTGTGGGTGGTCTTTCCTTTTTCTTTTTCTTTCTTCTTCCTCTTCTTTTTTTTAATAACAGATTTACTGAGATGTAATTCACTACTATAAAATTCACCCTTTAAAAGTGTATAATTCAGGGCCAGGCGGCGTGGCCCACCTGTGTAATCCCAGTACTTTGGGAGGCCAGGGCAGGCAGATCACTTGAGGTCAGGAGTTCGAGACCAACCTGGCCAACATGGCAAAACCCCATCTCTACTAAAAATACAAAAATTAGCCAGGCATGGTGCGCACCTGTAATTCCAGCTACTCAGGAGGCTGAGGCGTGAGAATCACTTGAACCCAGGAGGCAGAGGTTGCAGTGAGCCAAGATTGCACCACTGTGCTCCAGCCTGGGTGAGAGGGAGACTCTATCTCAAAATAAATAGACAGATAGATAGATAAAAATGAAGTGTACAATTCAGTGTTTTTGTGCATTCACAGAGTTCTGCAGCCAGCGCCACTATCTGATTTTTTTTAATCATCTCCAAGGTGAACCCTGTACCATTTAGCCATCACTCCCCACTTCCCCTTCCCTCTGGCAACAACAAACCTACTTTCCATCTCTATGGATTTGTGTATTCTGGACATTTCATCTGGATGGAATCATATGGTGTGTGGTCCTTTCAGAGTGGCTTCTTTCGCTTAGCCCAATGTCGTCAAGGCTCATCCGCATTGCAGTGAGTGTCCATCCTTCCTTCCTCCCACTGGTTGGATGAGGTTGCATTGTATGATGATCTCAAACTTTGTGTCTCCATTTACCAGGGGATGGACATTTGGGTTGTTTCCATTTTTGGCTGTTATGTGTAATGCTGCTATAAACATTCATTACAAGTCTTTGTTCGGATATAGGTTTTCAATTTTCTCGCGAATATACTAGGGATTGGAATTGCTGGGTCATGTAGTAAATCTTTTTTAACTTTTGAGGAGCTGCCAAACTGTTTTCCAAAGTGACCTCCATTTTACAATCTGACCAGCAATGTATGAGGGCTCGGGTGTCTTCACACCATCACCAATACTTGTTACTGTCTGTATGTCTCATCGTAAGCCACCCTAGTGGGTGTAAAGGGGTATCTCATGGTGGTTTTGATTTGCGCTTCCCTAATGACTAATGATGTGGAGCATCCTCTTTTTTTTTTTTTTTTTTTTTTTTGAGACGGAGTTTCACTCTTGTTGCCCAGGTTGGAGTGCAATGATACGATCTCAGCTCATTGCAACCTTTGCCTCCCAGGTTCAAGTGATTCTCCTGCCTCAGCCTCCCGAGTAGCTGGGATTACAGGCACCCGCCACCATGCCTGGCTAATTTTGTATTTTTAGAAGAGATGGGGTTACTCCATGTTGGTCAGGCTGGTCTTGAACTCCCGACCTCAGGTGATCTGCCTGCCTCGGCCTCCCAAATTGCTGGGATTACAGGTGTGAGCCACTGTACCCAGCGATGTGGAGCATCTTTCTATGTGCTATTGACTATTTCTGCATCTTGTTTCGAGCAATGTCTATTCGAGTCCCTTGCCCGTTTTTAAACTGGATTATTTGTCACTGTCTGTTGAGTTGTAGGCATGCCCATTTTTCCAGCTAAGGATTCTGAAGCTCTGAGAATGGATGTGACACACTCCAGGTCACAGAGTCAGTGAGGGGTCGAGGCGGGAACTGAATATCTAGGTCTGTCTGATGTTCGAGAGAACTAACAAGCTCTTGTACTGGATGCCACCTTTCTGTTTCTTATTGTCAGTTGTGTGTGTGTGCATGTGTGTGTGTGAGTGTGTGTGTGTGTGTAGTGTGTGTTGTGAGAGAGAGAGAGTGTGTGTGTGTGTGTGAGTGAGAGAGAGGGAGAGAGAAAGAGAGAGAGTAGGTAGAAACAGAGAGAGAAAGATGGGAAAGAGAGAGAAACAGAGACTGAGATTCCAGGCTGTGGGAGAAGGGACCCGCCTGGCTCTGTCTAGCTAGGCACCCACCTTGGTGCCTTGGTGTTTGACTCAACACTACACCAAGTTAGGACGATCAGAGCCAGAAAAAGCCTTTAATGAGTTTTAGGTTTCTTCTTATTAATCTTCAAATGTGTCAGTGGAGCCTCAAAAATGTTTTATGGAGTGTATACTCCCCTTCTAGTTTTCCTTGTCCCTAAATCTGAAACAAATTATCCGGTTAGACCCAAAAACCCCAAACCAGGACTAGCATCCCCTAGTGTCTAGCTAGGTCTGAGGATCTAGAGCAGCACTCATCTAACTTTTTGATTGCACAATCTTCTCAAGAAGAATGCTCTGGGCACCCCCAGCATATACATATGCATAGATATATACATGTATATACAAGTATAGTGGCCATTAGCTGATGTCTCGGGACCAGTGTACATTCACAGTGAATTTCATCACCAGTGATAGTGCATGGAAATCCACCTTTCAAATCGTTTCTCATTATTATTTCAGGAACTCAAATACAATTGTATTTGAGTTTGAGTTTGTATTTGTTTCTCGTTATTATTTTGTATTTTGAGTTTGTATTTGTTTCTCATTATTTCAGGAACTCAAATACACAGGAAAGAATTGTTTTGTGTGTGAGATTCCTTTCCATTGCTCTTTCCAACGTGGTAATGCAGCTAAACTAAGAGCAAGGACAAGTCTGTCCCACACTTTTCCTGTTGCTTGTTTGTACTTTCATGATTAGGGTTATCTCCATCCACAGTTTCTTTGCAGACTCTTTGAAGTCACTTGTCAACAATAAGGGGGCTGATTCAGTGAAAGCTATTTCATTTGAGCCTCAAATTAACCCAACTGGGCTCCTGCACACCACAATATATGGCAATAGTCTGAATGTAGAGAAAAGGAAGACGTGGCCACAGTCAACCTGTCTGCCTTATGGGGCTCCCCACTGGCCTCTGGGAGCCCCACTTAATGGACATGACATGTGGTGGTACACATCAGGGCTAAACTATATACTATTAACTAATTTTTAGTTAAAAGTTACATAGAAATTGATAAAGTAATATTTTCCTCCTGTACTTTGAAGAGAATTGCTTGAGAGACTAATAGGTTCTGAGCTAAGAACATCTAAGCCAACCCCTGCCACTCCTCAACTTGCCACCTCACATGGCAGCGTGCTCAGGACAACCCCAAAGCTGTTGTCATTTTTAGAATATTATTTTATATATTGAGGCCAGGTGCAGTGGCTCAGCACAACACTTTGGAAGGCCAATCCCAACACTTTGGGAGGCCGAGGCAGGAGAATTGCCCAAGGTCAACAGTTCAAGGCTGCAGTGAGCCATGATTGCCTCACCGCACTTGAGCCTGGGTGACAAAGTGAGACCCGGTCTCTAGAAAAGAAGAAAGAAAGAGAGAAAGAGAGAAAGAGAGACAGAGAGAGAGAGAGAAAGAGAAAGAGAGGGAAGGAAGGAAGGAAGGAAGGAAGGAAGGAAGGAAGGAAGGAAGGAAGGGAGGGAGGGAAGGAAGGAAAGAAAGAAAAAGGAAGAAAGAAAAAAAGAAAGGAAGGAAGGAAGGAGGGAGGGAGGGAGGAGGGAAGGAGAGAGAAGAAGGAAGAGAAAGAAGGAAAAAAAAGGAAGGAAGGAAAGAAAGAAAGAAAGAGAAAAGGAAGAAAAGAAAGGAAGAAAATTCTTTTATATATTGAAGTTGGCAACTTCCCTCTTGACTTCCTCAAGGTACTGACCTTTTCCTTCTGAGCTCACAGCCCTACCTGCTCCCCCTGTCCTGGAGTCCTGGAGTAGTTCTGCAGAGACTTGGGGACAGTGACTAGGCCCATCCATGTGGAGCTCATCCCTAGGTCTTGTGCCCTGCTCCCCAAGCTACTTTTCTTGGGTGTATTCTCTACCCGCTACATCCTCTGGATTCTCTTTGTCTGTCCAGAACTTATTCTATGCAGGACCCAGGAGTAAACCCAAGATGGAGGATTGGGGATGGTGGAATGTGGGCCACGACCTTCACCGTAGACTCTGTGCTTCTGTTAATATGACCTAAGGCTATGGTAGCTTTGCTCTGTAGCTATATCACCTTGTTGGCTCATATTGCCACTTTAACAAACATTGGTTGTGCACCTACTATGTGCTAGACAACAGCCTCGATACTTGCACTGTTTTCTTTCCTTCCAGATTATCTTTTTAAAATCCTAGATCTTTCCATATAAACAGCCTCCACACAGAACCCAATCATCCTCTTTCTGTACAGCATTATTATTATTATTCTTTTTTTTTTTTTTTTTTTTTTTTTTGAGATGGAGTCTCGCTCTGTCACCCAGGCT
Organism: Rhinopithecus roxellana; assembly: GCF_007565055.1. Taxonomy (NCBI): domain Eukaryota; kingdom Metazoa; phylum Chordata; class Mammalia; order Primates; family Cercopithecidae; genus Rhinopithecus; species Rhinopithecus roxellana. Next base: position 53,238,129 of record NC_044549.1, read on the forward strand.
GGAGTGCAGTGGTGCGGTCTCGGCTCACTGCCAGCTCTGCCTCCCAGGTTCACACCATTCTGCCTCAGCCTCTCGAGTAGCTGGGACTACAGGCGCCCACCACCATGTCTGGTTAATTTTTTGTGTTTTTAGTGGAGATGGGGTTTCACTGTGTTAACCAGGATGGTCTCGATCTATTGACCTTGTGATTTGCCTGCCTCAGCCTCCCAAAGTGCTGGGATTACAGGTGTGAGCCACTGCACCCTGCCTTGTTTTTGTTTTGTTTTTATTTTTTTTTGAGACGGAGTCTCACTCTGTCACCCAGGCTGGAGTGCAGTGGCGCCGTCCCAGACCACTGCAACCTCTGCCTCCTAGGTTCAAGCAATTCTCCTGCCTCAACCTCCCAGGTAGCTGGGACTACAGGCGCGTGCCACAACATGTCCGGCTAATTTTTTGTACTTTTAGTAGAGGCAGGGTTTCACCATATTAGCCAGGATGGTCTCGATCTCCTGACCTCGTGATCCACCCGCCTCAGCCTCCCAAAGTGCTGGGATTACAGGCGTGAGCCACCGCACCTGACCACAGCCATTATTTTGAAACTTGGGTATCACACTTGATTTTGTCCCTTTTCACTTTCTTGTTGCAGCCTAGATGCCATTCCACACTCCTCAGGGGCAACCCCAGGTCCTATCTGCATCCTTGTGTATGCAGCGGCCATGAGGTTCCCCCAGATTCATGGAAGTTCATCTAGTCCAGTCAGCTGGATGGCCGGCCAGTGCGGCTTGTCATCTCACTATTAAACTGCCTGGCTGACTTAGACAAAATAGTGGAGGTGTAAACCGTCTTCTTTCTTCCCCTCTTCTTGCTTCCCCTCACACTCTGATGTTGACGTTGATGTGTTCATATCCACACTCCTCACTGTGTGGTCTTGAGCAAGTCCTTTTCCCTTTCTGGGCCTCAGTTTTGATCTCCTGGATGCAACACTGTAGAATTCCAACTTGGGGAGGGGGAGAGACCTCCAAGCCTGGAGATCTGTGGGGAGGTAAGGTGGGCCTGGGGGAGAGTAGTGAGAGAGAAGAAGGGGTATAAACAAGTGGAAGATGCTATAAAGGGAGAGGGAGATACAAAGAATCTTTGTAGTCCTAATATTATTTCTTTTTTTATTGTTTGTTTATTTATTTATTTATTTATTTTGAGATGGAGTCTTGCTCTGTCGCCCAGGCTGGAGTACAGTGGTGTGATCTCAGCTCACTGCAAGCTCTGCCTCCTGGGTTCATGTCATTCTCCCGCCTCAGCCTCCCGAGTAGCTGGAACTACAGGCACCTGCCAGCACACCTGGCTAATTTTTTTTTTTTTTTTTTTTTTTTTTTTTGTATTTTTTAGTAGAGATGGCGTTTCACAGTGTTAAGATGGTCTCGATCTCCTGACCTCGTGATCCACCCGCCTCGGCCTCCCAAAGTGCTGGGATTACAGGCATGAGCCACTGCGCCCAGCCTCCTAATATTATTTCTTTAAGCTCTTAAATTCAGCACTTTGTGACTTCTTTTAATTAAGCATTTTGTCTAAGCCAGGGGCTAGAATGTAGCCGGGAGCCAGAAAAACATGGTTTCTACTTCCAGGGAGCACAGAATCTAAGTCCTTTTAATCTCAATCCTCACAGCAACCCTGCAAGGCAGTGACACTATCCGTAATTTACAGATGAGATAACAGAGGCCTGGAGACGTAAAGTAATTTTCCAAAATCAGGAGCTGGGAAGTGAAGTGCTTAAGCCTGTCTTCTTAAGTGCTAAAGTAGGTGCTACCAGACCCCATTGTCCCAGTGGCTTCATCAGGGCATCTCTCAGTATCGCCCCCTGGGTAAGGACATGATATTGCGTCCTGTGCTATCCAAAACCCCATCTGAGCTCCAGAGCCCTTAGTGTGTGACGTTGTTCCCTGTTTGATGGATGAGGTAAAGGGCCTAGAGGAGCGAATTGAAGGAGAAGCAGCTGCACTAGCAGCAGCAGCAGCAGCAGACTTTCCACTCGAACCTCCAAAAAGGGACACAGCTCTGTCAACACCTCGATTTTATCCCAGTGAGGCCTACGTTGGACTTCTGACCTGAAGAACTGTGAGATAATTTGTGTGGTTTTAAGCCACTAAGTTGGTGGGTGTTGTTATCACAGTGATAGAAAAACCACTGAGGTGCTGAACCAGGTCCAAGAGGTGCACCTTCAGCAGGGGGACAAGTCTCTAGGGCAGGATCATCAGGGCTGCTGCTGCTTTGGGGATCATAGTGCTGGAAGATGAGGAAAAGGAGGGGTCTGGGGAAACCCGGGAGGTCCCCAACCCAGCCTGAAGTTCAGCCCCAGCTCCTCATATGGGGGCTCAGGGACCCTGCCAAGCCTCAGCCTGGAGGCTGAAGTGAAGTCTGTGGAGCCAGTCTGCCATGAGCCCTGTTGAGCTCTGCAGGAAGCTGGAGCCCTCCCGAGACATTTGTCTCAACTACAGTGCTTTGGTTGCAAGTTACAAAGCCACCTCAGGCTACCAAAAAAGACTTTCCCAGGAAGATAAGGAGGTGGGGGTGGGTCTCACAGAACAGAGGGAAAGGGTAAAAAACAAGACTGCAGAAGAGGCTGTGACCAGGAGGCAGAATAGAGAGCATCAGCCTCCTCAGGGCTCTGTCTCAGGGCAAACCACCTATGCCAGCCTTTAGGGCTCTGGGTCACTCATGTCACAAGTCAGATTCCTGCGGAAAGAGAGGCTGATGTTCTAACCTGGGTAATGGGAGTGACCACTCCACAGATTCCACGTAAAAGGGGCTTAGGGAGGGAGTGCAATTATTTTGGGGAGTACTTATTTTGGAGCTGTGATTGCATAACAAAGATCTGTTTGAGGCTGGGCGCGATGGCTGATGCCTGTAATCTCAACACCCTGTCTCAAAAAAACAAAAGAAAAACGAAAAAGGATCTGTTTGAAATCAGAGTGCATGCTTGTCTGGGGTGGCTTGGGAAACTGAAGGAGATTACTGAGAACACTGTTGTACCCTTGGCTCTGCCCTTGGCCTTGTCCCCACCCCTCAGCCAGGAAGGGCTTGACACATCGAGGGCCAGCCCCAAGCTGTTGTCCAGTGGGGGCTGGATTTCCTCAAAGAGAAATCCTGTGTAATCATCAGAAGATGGGGGCTTTCACGCCAGGTGGGCAAAAGCAGCAAACGTCCATTCCTCTGTCCACTCTGTTCCCCTCCCAGCTGCTGTTTCTGCTTCCAGAGCTCCCACCCCATTTCCCACACTGGGCTTGTTTAGCTGAGCTTGCCCTGCATTTCTGGCCCACAGACACGTTCCTCGGTCTACCCTCAGGAAAAGTTGGCCATCTTTAGCTTGGCATTCAAGGCCCAGACTGATCTTCTCCACCCTTTCTGGCTCTTAACCCTTCAACTGCCTGCTACCCCCAATCTCCTCCACTGAAACTTTTATCCTACTCTGCCTTTCTCTTCCTGTTGAAATCCAATTCCGTTTCAGTCACCTCAGCCCCCTCATCCAATATGGGACACCAGGAATACAAGCAATCCCTGAATCAAGAAGCAGGGTTCTGGAGCTGTTACCACACAATCAATGGGTTCACCGCCCAATGCACATAGAGGCCAATACCATGGCACTGGCTTTTGAGAAAAGAAAAGCTTTATTACAAGTCCAGTGGCAAGGAGATAGGAGGAAACACTCAAATCTGTCTCACCAAGCTGGGAGCTGGTCAGGTTTTATAAGCATAGGGTAATGAGGTATGATCTGATTGGATCTTGCAATGAAGTGATGTGGGAGGCATGATCTGATTGGATCCTGCCATGGGGCGATGCCAGAGCTTGGTCTTATTGGATACTGAATCCTGGCATGTGCTATCCGCTTCTTAATTCAGTCCCCACTCCTCAGTCTGAGCACTTAGGTTCCCCTGTAGTTGCACGCATAGTAACCTGGCATGCTCAGGTTATGTGGCTGTCAACCTGCGGGTCCATGGCAACTGAAAAACAACTCACAATTTGTTACATAAAAGTTGAGCCAAATTGATTTGATGTGATGAAAGAGCCAGCCTTGCCCCTGTGTGGCTCCATGACCTGTGCAAGTTCATCTCCATTTCAGGGCCTTGGTTTCCTCTTCTGTAAAATATGACAATAATCTCCACCCTGCCTCCCTCCTGGTTGTATGAGAGTCAAGAGAGCTGGGAGAGGAGAGTGCTGTGAGGCTGTCATGACTCAGTGTGCTCTGTCAGCCCTCCTGCCCTGGGCCCAGGCTCTGTGACAGCAGGAGCTCAGGAAATCTGGGCTCACCTGAAGGGGAAATCCAGTTTAGCAGGACCCGTGGGTACAGAGGCCCCGGCACCACCCCTGATTCAGCAGGGCTGGGCTTTTTGGAGAAAAGTACCAGAAAGTCAGGCATTCCATTTCCTTGTAGGATCAGCCTTGGATGTGGGGACCGCCTGAGGTGGTGCTAGAGGCCTCTAATCGGGGGGTAGCTGGGGCATGAAGCTTCTCTGTTGGGGTAGGAGTGAGATTTGAATCCATCTATAAACTGAAAGACCTTGAACAAGTCTCTTCCTCTACCTGAGCCTCAGTCCTTCCCTATGTTAAATAAGACCTGTGTGGAGGCCGGGGGTGGTGGCTCATGCCTGTAATCTCAGGACTTTGGGAGGCCAAAGTGGGAGGATCACTTGAGCCCAGGAGTTCAAGAGCAGCCTGGGCAACATAGTGAGACCACATCTCTACAAAAATATAAAAATAAAAAAATTAGCTGGCTGTGGTGGCAAATGCCTGTAGTCCTAGCTACTTGGGAGGCTGAGGTGGGAAGATCACTGGAACCCAGGAGGCTGAAGCTGCAGAGCCGTGATCATGCCACTGCATTCCAGCCTGGGTAATAGAGTGAGACCCTGTCTCAAAAAAAAAAAAAAAGAGAAAGAAAGGAAAGAAAGGAAAGAAAGGAAGAAAGGAAAGAAAGGAAGAAAGGAAAGAAAGGAAGAAAGGAAAGAAAGGAAGAAAAGAAAGAAAGAAAAAGAAGAAAGAAAGAAAAACAGAAAAATGGATGGAGGAAAAACAGACAAAGACATTAAAAGGAGAAACAGAGCCATGTCAGGTCTTCCCTCTGTGATGGTTCCATTCCTCCCCTTCAGTGTGCTAAAGACCTGCCCAAGGAAGTTCCCTTGGCTATGGGAACAATTACTCAAGGCTCCATCAGTAGCTAAATATAAGCCAGGTCAGCATATTTGCATAACACTCTGATGACTGTTAGTGTGTCCTCTTTCCTGGTGCCAATGTTAGGGTCCTAAAAAGAGGGCCACCGTCACTCCTTTAGTCTCCCAGCATGGACTGAGCAACTACCCTTACTTAACCGCTTACCATGTGGTCCTGGGCAAGTTTCTTTCTTTTTTTTTTTTTTTTTTTGAGACAGAGTCTCGCCCTGTCACCCAGGTTGGAATGCAATTGCGTGATCTCAGTTCACTGCAACCTCTGCCTCCCGGGTTCAAGTGATTCTCCCGCCTCAGCCTCCTGAGTAGCTGGGATTACAGGCTTGCAACCACCACGCCCAGCTAATTTTTGTATTTTTAGTAGAGACTGGGTTTCACCATGTTGGCCAGGATGGTCTCAATCTCCTGACCTCGTGATCCACCCGCCTCAGCCTCCCAAAGTCCTGGGATTACAAGCGTGAACCACCATGCCCGGCCGGTCCTGGGCAAGTTTCTTATCCTCTCTGTGCCCCAATATTCTGACCTATAAAATGGGCACAGCCCTAGTGAGCCTTCATAGGTTTGTGGTGAGGAATAGATTAGTTAACACAAGTTAACTGTTAGAACCTTGCCTGGCAGATAGTAGGCACTTATAGCTGCTTGTTATCATTTTTCCGTTGTTCCCGGCTCTGTACAGGGTATGGGTGACACAGAGATGAATCAGCCTTAGTCCGTACTTAGGCTGCATTCATGATCTAGTGAAGGAGACAAACCCTGGATGGTGGTACATGCCTGTAGTCCTACCTACTCAGAAGGCTGAGGCAGGAGGATCGCTCGAGTCCAGGAGTTCAAGGCTGCAGTGAGCTGTGATTGCACCACTGCACTCCAGCCTGGGTGATAGAGAGAGACTGTGTCAAAAAAAAAAGCTAGGGATAGTGGAGGGAGTAATGTTAGGGGAGTGGGGAATAGAGTTGGTGGGTATCGTTTAGACAACTGAAAGAGTACTTCATGAGAGAAGTGGGTTTTGACCTGTGCTTGGAAGGTCAGATGCAATTTTGACATTAGGAAAGAATGGACTAAGCCAAAAGCGCTGTGTGTGACCAGGACACAGAGCAGGATGGAGATGAGACTGGAAAAAGAGTTCATCACTTTGTAAACTTCAGTCTATCTGACATCAGCCAGCAGCTCTCTTTCCCCCATGTGGCTCTACAACTCTTCCTCCACTCTAGCTGAAATGCCTTCATTAGAGATGATCTCAGCCAATGAATATGTACTAGTCACCTGTTGCGTGCAAAGAACACTATTCAAAATAGAAATATGCCCTGGAGGCTTCTGTTGTCAGTCATTCCATCTTGATATCGATGCATTTTTAATGGCTAGTGACTTCCTAATGCCTAGCTGAATTCTGCTCTGAGAAATGGGAAGTTTTATTCTAGAAAAGGGTAGGCCGGGCTCGGTGGCTCACGCCTGTAGTCCCAGCACTTTGGGAGGTCAAGGCGGGCAGATCACAAGGTCAGGAGTTCAAGACCAGCCTGGCCAATATGGTGAAACCCCGTCTCTACTAAAAACACAAAAATTAGCTGGGCGTGGTGGCGGCGCCTGTAATCCCAGCTACTCAGGAGACTGAGGCAGAAGAATCACTTGAATCCTGGAGGCGGAGGTTGCAGTGAGCTGAGATCGTGCCACTGCCCTCTAGCCTGGGTGACAGAGCAAGCAAGACTCCATCTCAAAAAAAAAAAAAAAAAAAACCGGTAATGGAGTCTGAGGTCTAGGAGATGGGGGATGAGTCGGGATGGGACTGGACACCGGATGTCCAAGGGTAAGAGGAGGCCTGTAGAGGAGGAAACACACATTCCCAACGGCCCTGCTAAGGACTGTCCTGCCATTTTCACATACTATGAGGTAAGCACTATTACTGTCTCCATTTTACAGATGAGAAACCCAGGGCACAATGAGGGATTAAGTAACTTGCCCATGCTTCCATCGCTAGAAGAGGCAGAGACAGGATTTCAGCCCAGGCAATCTGGCTGTAAGACACAGGAGAGGAGGCTTCCTGCCAAAGTCTTGTGGTAGATTCTCTAGACCATTCTCAAATGGGGGATGATGTTTGCCCCACAAAATGGGTCATTTGGCAATGTCTGGAAACATTTTTTATTGTCACAGCTGAACAGGAAAGTGCTACTGGCATCTGGGAGGGAGGAGGCTGCTAAACATCTCACAATGTGTTACCCAGTCCCAAATGTCAGTCGTGTTGAGGCTGAGAAACTATGGTTTAAATTAGTCAGAGGCTGGGCACAGTGACACGTCTGTAGTCCCAGCTACAGGCTATGGTGGGAGGATTGCTTGAGCCCAGGAGTTCAAGACTAGACTGGGCGATATAGCAAGACCTCTGTCTCAGATAAAAAAGTAAAAAATAAATGAGTCAGAGACTAGTAAATCTACCTCCTCTCAGATTTGAGGTCTCAGCTTCAGAGCTGAGAGTAGAAGAAATGGGGCAAGGAATCAAAAGGAAGCCTGCACTTCCTGGCTCAGCTGCTATAACAGAGACTCAGCACAGCGGCTCCATTAAAAGAAACTTCTTGGGCCGGGTGCGGTGGCTCAAGCCTGTAATCCCAGCACTTTGGGAGGCCGAGACGGGCGGATCACCAGGTCAGGAGATCAAGACCATCCTGGCTAACACGGTGAAACCCCGTCTCTACTAAAATATACAAAAAACTAGCCGGGCGAGGTGGCGGGCGCCTGTAGTCCCAGCTACTAGGGAGGCTGAGGCAGGAGAATAGTGTAAACCTGGGAGGCGGAGCTTGCAGTGAGCTGAGATCCGGCCACTGCACTCCAGCCTGGGCGACAGAGCGAGACTCTGTCTCAAAAAATAAAATAAAATAAAATAAAATAAATAAAATAAAATAAAATAAAATAAAATAAACTTCTTTCCTGTGCACGTAGCTGTCAAGAGGTGGCAGGTGGCTCTGTGTGTGAAGCCTGCCAGGGCTCAGGACTCCCTTGCCTTTTTGCTCAGTCATTCCTGGATGTTGGCCATGTTTGTGGGATTGGAGTTGGTTCACCAACTTCAAATCTGCATTCCTGTCAAAATTGTACCTAGGCTGGACATGGTGGCTCACACTTGAATCCCAGCACTTTGGGAGGCCAAGGTGGGAGAATTGCTTGAGCCCAGGAGTTTGAGACCAGCGTGGGCAACATAGAGACACCCTGTCTCTACGAAAAAAAAAAAAAAAAAAAAAAAAGATGGTGCCTGACTTGTCAGGTACAGATAAAAACTGACTTCCTTCATGAAGCCCCCTGCTAGTTGTCTAGCCAATACCCACCACCCCGATTCCCCACTCCTTTAACCCTCCTCCCTCCACTGCCCCGGCCTTCTTACTTGCCAACAGAACTACCATTTTTTTGTTAATTAATTTTCTTATTCCTTTGAATGTTGAGTGTTTGTCTTTTTCTTATTTATTTGCCAAGCTCTTTATATATTAAGATATTAACTAAGGTGATATTAACTACTGATTATTGTTATTCCTCCAGGAAAAGCCATGGAGACTTCAGCATCCCCCTCCCAGCCTCAAGATAACAGTCAAGTCCACAGAGAAACAGAAGATCTGGACTGTACGTTTGCCTTCTCTGACCCTCTGGGCAAAACCACATGGGAGGTGGAATCCAAAAGTAGAAGGGACGGAAGAAGACCCTGCTCAGCTCATTTTGCACAGGGCCTCAAATCACAGTTGAAATGGGGAAGTAGTGGTTTTACACACATACACACATACATGTGCGTAGTCCAATCTGTCTTCCTGTGCTATCTATCTATGGGGACCCTCAGCTGCTTGCCAAATCTCAAGAATTCTCTGGGGGCTTGGGCTGGCACTAGGGAATACCCCTAGAAGGTAGAGAGGGTCCTATGTGACCCCAGAATGGGGAATGGGAAGGTTTAGGGCTTGATCACACCCCATCTTGGCTGTAATTTACAAAGAATCCTAAATTGGCAACTCCTCTACAGAGTCTAGCTTTCTCTGGGCGCAGGGCGGGGGGCTTAGAAACCCCTTTTCTGAGTCCATATTCAGATAAATCTGTGTACTGAGCCTTCCTTGAGCCCCTGGTATCTCTGAGAGCCTTGGTCTCCTGCACGTTGCATTGGCCCTAGATATTTGGGAAGATAATCCAGTCCTTCCTGGCTCCTCAAGTCCAAGTAGAACCCTGGAGAGGACTGGGTGGTCCCTGGGATGGGAAGGGTGGGAAATGCTCATCCCCTGGCCTCTATGTGCCTTGCAGATGGAGAGACAGATTTCCACAAGCAAGATGGGAAGGCTGGACTATTTTCCCAAGAACAATATGAGAGAGACAAGTCTTCTTCCTCCTCCTCCTCTTCCTCCTCATCCTCTTCTTCCTCCTCCTCCTCCTCAGGTATAGCAAATATTTAAATATATGTGCATTATTCAAGAAAAAGATTTACATGGGGAAACAATCCCCCATACTTGAAGTCATTGAAGTATTTGAAACTCCAATACTGTTTCTCCACATTCTCTTCTAGAGTCGATCTGTCCACATGTCCTTCTATGTACACAGTTATAATTGATCGTATAGGCAATTCTGTCCTCCATTTAAAAATTTTCCCATCTTGTCCTAAGCTTTTTGCCATGTTATTCTGTAATATCTCTGCAGCTATTTTTATTTATTTATTTATTTATTCATTCATTTATTTTTTGAGACGGAGTCTTGCTCAGTCGCCCAGGCTGGAGTGCAGTGGCGCAGTCTCGGCTCACTGCAAGCTCTGCCTCCCGGGTTCACGCCATTCTCCTGCCTCAGCCTCCCAAGTAGCTGGGACTACAGGCACCCGCCACCACGCCCAGCTAATTTTTTGCATTTTTAGTAGAGACTGGGTTTCACTGTGTTAGCCAGGATGGTCTCGATCTCCTGACCTCGTGATCCACCACCTCGGCCTCCCAAAGTGCTGGGATTACAGGCGTGAACCACTGCTCCCGGCCTCTGCAGTTATTTTTAATGTTTACCGAACAGCCCCTCAAGTGGCTGCATTTCATGTAAAGTAACATTTAGGTTTATTAGGAGCACCCCAGTGCCATAGTCAAAGCGTGTGTTACAGGTTCAAATCCTGTCTATACCACTAACAGCTACATGTCCTCGGGTAAACTGCTCAACCCCTGGCTGCCTCAGTGCCCTCATCTGTAAGATGGGGATGATAGCAATACATAATACCTCATGGGATTCTTGTGAGGATTAAATTCGTTATACAGGTAAAATCTTAGCACAAAGGACATATTAATAGCTCTAAAAGTAATTGTTGTGTTATGATCTTCCCCTCCCAGGTTTATCATGCTCATGATCATCCTTGTGCAAAAGCTTTTGCTTTTTGAATTTTTGTACAAATCATTCCGAAGTATTGATTCCTTGCCAGTACTTTAGTGGGTTTAGAGGAACGACATCTCCAATAGCATCTTTTTTTTTTTTTTTTTTTTTTTTTTTTTTTGAGACAGAGTCTTGCTCTGTCACCCAGGCTGGAGCGCAGTGGTGTGATCTTGGCTCACTGCAACCTCTGCCTCCTGGGCTCAAGCGATTCTCCTGCCTCAGCCTCCCGAGTAGCTGGGATTACAGGCACTCGCCACCATGCCTGGCCAAATTTTTGTATTTTTAGTAGAGACAAGGTTTCTCCATGTTGGCCAGGCTGGTCTTGAACTCCTGACCTTAGGTGATCTGTCCGCCTTGGCCTCCCAAAGTGCTGGGATTACAGGCATGAGCCACTGTGCCTGGCCTCCAATAGCATCTTGATTACAAATAACCACATTATTCTCCAAGAAACAGCGGAATGTTCTTTCATTTGTACTCTTTTAATTTAAAATATAAGGCTGAATTTTATAGTAGTAGCACCAGCAATATTTATTGAATGCTTACTCTGTGCTGGGAGCTGTTCTAAGCACTTGCATGTAATAACTCAATTCTCATAGCAACCCATAAAGGAAGGTACTATTATTATTCCCAGTTTATAAGTGAGAAAACTGAGTCACAGAGAGGACAACTGACCTGCTCTAAGAGAACTCAGTAACCAACTTGGGATTCCCTGGAGGTTTTTGTGGAACCGGGGAGGCTAACTCTCCTTAGCCAGAGCTCCTGCACTATGATCTCTTTTATGCTGTGGGCTTGAGCTTAAGATTTTATTTAATGGAAGGTCCCCTGGGCCGGAAGGAAAAAAAAAAAAAAAGAAAAGCTCTGGTCTTATGTCCTCATGTTGCAGATGCTGAGACCAAGGCCCAAAGCCACAAAATCAATGATCATTTCAGCAGAGGAGGGAGTGGTCAGTGGGCCCAGTGGGTTTGTTTGTAGCCAGTCTCCTCATGGCACTGGAAAGGAAGCCATCTCCCCATTTAAAAACAAAAAACGAGAAAACACACAAGCCCACCAGGTATGAGGTTTGGCTCTGGAAGAAGAGTTTCCAGGTGCAGGGAGGGGGCTGTTTGTTGCCTGTCCTTTTGTTTCTCCTCCCTGGGCCGGAAGGAGTGTTCTGTCCTCTGGTTCTGGTTGTCCCTCAAGGAGTGCTGCTCCTCCAAAAATGTCCCTCATGTGACCATAATCCCTGGCACCCTGGCACCTAGGCATCCTGGAGTCTCCACCTCATACATGGGACTGGTTGAAATTAGCCAAATGGAGCACTAAGAGAAAGCAGCAGGAGAAAGCCACAGTCCTAGAAGCATGAAGACAGGCTGACATTCAGGATCCTGGTCCCTGATCCTACCGTGGCTCACCAGCAGCCAGAACATGACTGCCTGTTTTTCAGGCCCGGAGGGGACCTGTTACTCTAGAGGCCCCAAGCCTGGGTACCTCATTGCAGCCCTGCCATCCTCACATGCAGGACCCTCACTCACAGTCACATCCAGCATCTCTCTCCCACATACCAGTTTTATTTATTTATTTATTTATCTATTTATTTTTACTTATTTGTTTATTTTTTGAGATGGAGTCTTGCACTGTTGCCCAGGCTGGAGTGCAGTGGCACGATCCTGGCTCACTGCAAGCTCCACCTCCTGAGTTCACGCCATTCTCCTGCCTCGCCTCCCGAGGAGCTGGGACTACAGGCACGAGCCACCACACCCGGCTAATTTTTTGTACTATTAATAGAGATGGGGTTTTACCGTGTTAGCCAGGATGGTCTCGATCTCCTGACCTCGTGATCTGCCTGCCTCGGCCTCCCAAAGTACTGGGATTACAGGCGTGAGCCACCGCGCCCGGCCCACATACCTGTTTTAATCCAGTTATTTTTAGATGAAGTTTTATTTTCAACCGTAAAAGATTACACACAGGTACATTGTAGAAAAATACAGAGTATATAGGGAAACAGAAATATGAGAAAATAAATCACCCTTTGCTCCATTACCCAGAGATAACCACCCAAAACGTATTAGTGTATTCCTTACATTTATTTAACAAATATTTACTGAGCACCAAATTTGTGCCAGTCTTTGTCATGGGTACTAGGGACACCAGCAAAGAACAGTGAGTCTTTTTTTTTTTTGTATTTTTTTTTTGAGACAGAGTCTCGCCCTCTGTCGCCCAGGTTGGAGTGCAGTGACGCAATCTCAGCTCACTGCAACCTCTGCCCTTTCAGGTTTAAGCAGTTCTTTGCCTCAGCCTCCAGAGTAACTGGGATTACAGGCGCATGCCACCACGCCCAGCTAATTTTTTTGTGTATTTTTAGTAGAGATGGGGTTTCACCATCTTGGCCAGGCTGGTCTTGAAGTCCTGACCTTGTGATCCACCCGCCTTGGCCTCCCAAAGTGCTGGGATTACAGGCGTGAGCCACCATGCCCAGCCGAACAGTGAGTCTTTCTGCCATGGTTAATTTTTTTTTTTTTTTTTTTTTTTTTTTAATTTATAAAGAAAAGAGGCTGGGCGCAGTGGCTCACTCCTGCAATTCCAGCACTTTGGGAGGCCAAGGCAAGCAGATCACCTGAGGTTAGGAGTTCAAGACCAGCCTGGCCAACATGGTGAAACCCTTTCTCTACTAAAAATACAAAAATTAGTCAGGTGTGGTGGCGGGCGCCTGTAATCCCAGTTACTCGGGAGGCTGAGGCAGGAGAATCACTGAAGCTGGGAGGCAGAGGTTGCAGTGAGCCAAGATAGCGCCATTGCACTCCAGCCTGGGTGACAGAGTGAGACTCTGTTTCAAAAAAAAAGAAAAAGAAAAAGAAAAAAGGTGTATTTAGCTCACAGTTCTGCAGTTTGGGTAATTTCTTAAGTAACTAAATCAGAGAGCATATACAAAAAATAGTCTTCATTTTAAACAGCATATATTCCATAATACCTTTTATTTAAAAAAATTGTATTAGGCTGGGCACGGTGGCTCACGCCTGTAATTCCAGCACTTTGGGAGGCCAAGATGGGTGGATCACTTGAGTCCAGGAGTTCGAGACCAGCGTGGGCAACATAGCGAAACGCCATCTCTACTAAAATACAAAAAATTAGCTGGGCGTGGTGGCACATACCTGTAATCCCAGCTACTCAGGAGGCTGGGACGTGAAGATCACTTGAGCCTGGGAGGTCAAGGCTACAGTGAGCCCTGATTGTACCACTGCACTTCAGCCTTGGTGACAGAGTAAGACCCTGTCTCCAAAAAAAATTGTATTATGAATATATCACAGAGAAAGCTAAAACAATGTTTATTTACACATTGATGGCAATTGTCTCTAGTGGATAAAATTTAGAGTAATTGCCAGTTGTGGTGGTGCACACCTGTAATTCCAGCACTTTGGGGAGCCGAGGTGGGTGGATCACCTGAGGTCAGGAATTCATAACCAGCCTGACTAATATGGTGAAACCTCGTCTCTAGTAAAAAAAAAAAAAAAAAAAAATTCGCCAGGCGTGGTGGCACATGCCTGTAATCTGAGCTACTTGGGAGGCTGAGACAGGAGAATCGTTGTACCTGGGAGGCGGAGGTTGCAGTGAGCCGAGATCGTGCCACTGCACTCCAACCTGGGCAACAAGAGCCAAACTCCATCTCAAAAAAAAAAAAAAAAAAAAAAGCCAAGTGCGGTGGCTCATGCCTGTAATCCCAGCACTTTGGGAGGCCAAGGTGAGTGGATAACCTGAGGTCAGGAGTTCAAGAATAGCCTGACCAACATGGAGAAACCCTGTCTCTACTAAAAGCACAAAATTAGCCGGGTATGGTGGCAGCCGCCTGTAATCGCAGCTACTAGGGAGGCCGAGGCAGGAGAATTGCTTGAACCTGGGAGGTGGAGGTTGCAGTGAGCTAAGATCGCGCCATTGCACTCCAGCCTGGGCAACAAGAGAGAAACTCCGTCTCAAAGAAAAAAAAAAAAAAAGAAAATTGGAATAATTTTTACTTTATTTTCTGTATTTCTTTATTTTGCAACATGCATTATCTTTTTAGCAATAAAAAGTCATTTTTGTACTGATGAATATTTGTGAAATATAGAAGAGAATAGAAGTCACCCAGAATCCTCTCTTCTGAGATGAACACCACTGTTGTGATTTTGTTGAGCTTCCCAATCCCTCTTCCTCCTTATCCAGTTGAGATCACAGATGCACTGATGCTTAAGCACAATTAATTTGGTTTCCTGGAATTTTTTAAAATTGCCCATGACTGACCAGGAGGTCCCATGGTCCTGTCTTGGGATAAAGGAATCTTCTGGACCTGGAGCCAGAAACTCGTAGACCTGAATTCTCGGAATGCTGACTGGCCAAAGAGCACAAATGACAACCATTTTCAAGTCTTGATCAAGCTCCTGTTCGCAGCTGGGCACCCTTGCAGGGTGGAGAACCCAGGTCATGTCCTTCAGGAGATGAAATGTTTGGAGAGAGGTACATCATGAGACCGCTGGCCTTTGTGTCCACTGAGTCAGGGACAGACGGTGCTATAGAAACCCCAGGAGGGAAAGGCAAGACCAGTGTGAGCTGGGGCAGTTGGCAAAGGCTTTCTATAGGAGGTGTGACATCAGCTTAAGCTTCTCAATAACACAGACAAACAGGAAGGATATTCCGGGGGGTGGGAGACACAGCAAACATCCAGAGCCAGTGTGATGGGTGGGGAAACAGAGATGACACAGCCCCTGCACTTGGTGGGATGGAAGCCATCTCAGTACTGTGACGCCTCATGGGACCTTGTCTTATCTTCATGGAAGTCTTATAAAGTAGGCAAGGCAGCAGCAGAAATATTATGTAGACATGAAATCAACGGAAATATTAAGGGATTTGTCCAAAGTCACACAGAAAGTGAGTGGCAGGTCTCCTACCTCCAGTCCCCAGATCAGAGTTCCTCCCATCAAACCACACTCTTCGCATAAACTGAATTCTGAGAATGGCCACCAGAACGAACGCATTCCCAGCTCAGTCCAGGCTGAGCTTCTCCTACAGCTTGTGTTTGTTCTCCGCAGAGAGCAGCGATGAAGACCAGCACCCCAGAGCAACCAGAAAACGTCGACGGGGCCTGGGGGCTGGACACCCCCATGGGAACGGCTCACCCGGTAGGCAATAGGCCTTACCATTTTTCCTTTGCCCACTCACTCACTGTTGAGTTTCTCAGTGGGACTGAACCTGCCTGTGTGATGTTCTTCACAGCATTGTTTACGGCAGGATAAAATAGGAAATAGCCTGACAGCAGCAGAATAAAGGATGCTACACCCTGTCCTGGTGACAGCTCTGCTCTTCATCTATCGCTGAACTGAAAAAGAAAGATGCCAAATCATAGAATTAATTCGATCTCGTATATACTTTATAAAAATTCAGACATACGGTTATAATCAAAACTGGAAGGAAAAATACCAAAATGTTAATAGTGGTTATCTCAGGATGGTGGAATTATAAGTGATTTTTATTTTCCCTTTTTTGAACTGTCATATACTATAAATAATTTACAATGAGCATGTTTTATTTTTTATTTATTTATTTTTTGGAGACAGGGTTTCACTCTTGTTGCCCAGGCTGGAGTGCAATGGTGCGATCTTGGCTCACCATAACCTCCACCTCCCGGGTTCAAGCAATTCTCCTGCCTCAGCCTCCCAAGTAGGAGGCTAGGATTACAGGCATGCGCCACCATGCCTGGCTAATTTTGTATTTTTAGTAAAGACGGGATTTTACCATGTTGCTCAGGCTGGTCTCGAACTCCTGGACTCAAGTGATCTACCCACTTCGGCCTCCCAAAGTGCTGGGATTACAGGGGTAAGCCACCGCGCCTGGCAGAGCATGTTTTATTTTTACAACCAGGAAATAATTTTTGCAAAAGAAATAAAAAATTTCATAGGAAGGAAAGACCACTGGGAAAAGGGTCTTTTAATTATTGCCTAGTACAGAACCTGTCACACAGAAAGTGTTTAATAAATGCTGCCCATGAGGCTAGAGCTGAGCCCTGGGTTCTCTTTCTGGATATAAACATGATTAGGAACGCGGGCTTTGGCAACAGACGTAGTAGAGTTGCCACTCACTTGCTGGCTATATGACTTTGGGAAAATAATGTAACTGAGCCTCAGTGTCCTTATCTGTATAATGGGTGGGGTAGGTACTAATACCTTCTTCATAGGATGTCTGTGAGAAGGAAATGAAGTATTAAATATAAATCACTTAGTACAGTGTTGGTGCATGCGAGTGCCCAATATATACCCACTATTAACCCTGAGCAAGGTCCAAGTCTTCTTAGGTCTTGAGTGCTTTCTGAATGTGGTCACCTCTGGAAGTTCTGGGGGCATCAGAGAGGGCAAAGGGAAGGTACTTGTGCTGCCTTGCCTCTTGAAGCCCACCCCCCACCTCACCTCCAGCACAAGGACTCTGGTACTTCTTAAGCTTCAAAGCCATGGGAGATGGAAGTGGCCTGGGTCACTGTGTTTGGGAGTGCTGACTAAGGGGTTTGTCTCCATCCAGGTCCTGGGCATGGGGAGCCTGACGTTTTGAAGGATGAGCTTCAGCTCTATGGAGGTAATCAGTTGCCCAGTGGCTTTGGAGAAAACAATTAGACGAAGGAAAAGAGGGCTTTGTTGGGCAGAAACAAAGTCATGAGGGTGATTCATGAGCTGAAAAGTTCCAGCCAAATACAGGAGATGTGGCCAGTTGGGTGGTTATGACACTGGCAGGTGGGGAGGTGGGCATGAGATTGTCTTGAGGAAATCCTGCATTTTCTGGGGTCTTTGTTTGTTTGTTTTGAGATGGAGTCTCACTCTGTTGCCCAGGCTGGAGTGCAGTGGTGTGATCTCGGCTCACTGCAACTTCCACCTCCCGAATTCAAGTGATTCTCCTGCCTCAGCCTCCCCAGTAGGTGCGACCACAGGTGCGCACCACCACACCCAGCTAATTTTTTGTATTTTTAGTAGAGACGGGGTTTCACTGTGTTGGCCAGGATGGTCTCGATCTCCTGACCTCGTGATCTGCCCACCTCGGCCTCCCGAAGTGCTGGGATTACAGGCGTGAGCCACCGTGCCCAGCCAATCCTGCATTTTCATCTGAACTATAACCTTGACTTATGGGGTGACCATGAACAGTCATCCACTTTTCTGGGCTTCAGCTCCTAAATGAGTAGAATGGGACATGATCGGTAACCCCTCTCTTGGAATACTGGGCTGTTTCAGCACACAAGGAAAAATTAAGGATCTGATCTCCACGATACCCATTTTACAGAATAATTATTTCCAATACCCTGATTACTACAGTGAGGCGGCATAAATAATATGGCACTTTGGTTGGTAGCACTAGGATGCAATAGAACTTGTAGAATGAGAAACAAAAAAAGAAAAAAAAAAGAACTTGTAGAATGAACTCTTTTGCCAAAGAATATGACAAATGCACACTACTAGATAAGAAAGCTTTAATAGCTGTGTTTAATCCAATATTTCAGAAATCTACATCGTCTCCTAATGCCTGGCAATAACCTAAGTAAAACAGTGGAAAACACTTATGTATATGCTAAAGAAAAGATTTCATTTGTTATGTAACAAATACAATCAGTGGTTGACTCTGGGTCATCTGTCTTGTGGGTTTTTGTTTTTGTTTTTTTGTTTTTGTTTTCTTTTTGCAACACGGTCTCATTCTGTTGTCCAGGCTGCAGTGCAGTGGTGTGATCATGACTCACTACAGCCGCAACCTCCTGGGCCCAGGTGATCCTCCCATCTCAATCTCCCAGGTAGCTGGGACTACAGGTGTGTGCCACCACACTCAGCTAATTTTTTGTATTTTTTAGTAGAGACAGAGTTTTGCCATGTTGCCCAGGCTGGTCTCGAACTACTGAGCTCAAGTGATCCTCCCGCCTTGGCCTCCCAAAGTGCTAGAATTACAGGCATCTTTCTTTTCTTTCTTTTTTTTTTTTTTTTTTTTTGGAGACGGAGTCTTGCTCTGCCGCCCAGGCTGGAGTGCAGTGGCCGGCTCTCAGCTCACTGCAAGCTCCGCCTCCCGGGTTCACGCCATTCTCCTGTCTCAGCCTCCCGAGTAGCTGGGACTACAGGCGCCCGCCACCTCGCCCGGCTAGTTTTTTGTATTTTTAAGTAGAGACAGGGTTTCACCGTATTAGCCAGGATGGTCTCGATCTCCTGACCTCGTGATCCGCCCGTCTCGGCCTCCCAAAGTGCTGGGATTACAGGCTTGAGCCACCGCGCCCGGCCCTTTCTTTTTTTTTTTTTTTTGTTACAGAAACAAGTATAATCTGGTTTAGAAAAATGTTTTTAATTACTCAAGTAATTTAAGAAAGGTTTCACTGGGTATAAAATGAGATAAACCTTTATGTTCATATGTATTTTAAAATATTTTTCTCATTAAGTAATTCACATTCACTGTAGAAAATGTAGATACAGTCACGTATTCATGAATTACTTCTTTCCCCCAGACATTGGAGGTGCTTGGTAAATTACATTGCTTGAGTCTCATTTCATGTTGTCCTTGATATGCTCTCTGCACTCTCCGTATTGGCCCCTCTTGTCACTTTGCAGATGGTGTTCAGTGTGCTGAGTGCCTATTGTCACATGCTAAGTGCCCCTTGTGGTGTTCGTGTCCTGGGGCTGCCCTGAGGGACAGGAAACGTACAGAAGTCGGGGCCTGATGGTAGGAAGATCATACAAGTGCCTGTCTGCCCTTAAGGGAAAGAAGATGACAGGCTAGGAGCAAGGTCACCAGGGAACTAGAACAGGCACCAAGAACCACATGGTGAATGGTGTGGGAAGGACACCCAGGACTGGATTAATGCAGAGGTGGCAGCTCAGCTCTATAGGACTCAACTCACCCTTGGCAGCCCAGACAAGTGGCTCAACAATCAGGGCGGAAGCCAAGGATTGAGGTGTACAAGCCAGCTTGGCTCCCACATGCTCAGAGCCTGGTAGGTCTAGAAGCCAGCAAGATGGCATGAGCTTGGAGTTGCCTGTCTAGTCCAGAGTTTTATGGGTAAAAGGCAGCACGTGTCATCACCTGCATCTGGATAGCCTGGAGCAGGCATTAATGGGTGGCCCATGTGGGCAGATGCTTTTTATCTGACTCACAGAATGGTTTTTGGGGGGTCGGGGTATGGGTAGGTTTGTTTTTTTTACTTTTTGGTTTTTTTGAGATGCGGTCTCACTCCTTTGCTCAGGCTGGAGTGCAGTGGTGCCATCTCGGCTCACTACAACCTCCACCTCCCGGGCTCAAGTGATTCTTCTACCTTAGCCTCCTGAGAAGCTGGGACTACATGCCTGCACCACCATGCCCAGCTAATTTTTGTATTTTTGGTAGAGATGGGATTTTACCATATTTCCCAGGCTGGTCTTGAACTCCTGGACTCAAGTGATCTATCCACCTTGACCTTCCAAAGTGCTGGGATTACAAGTGTGAACCATCGTGCCCGGCCCACACAGAAACACAGAATGCTTTTTTTTTTTTTTTTTTCTGTATTTTTAGTAGAGATGGGGTTTCACTGTGTTAGCCAGGTTGGTCTCGATCTCCTGACCTCATGATCCACCTGCCTCAGCCTCCCAAAGTTCTGGGATTACAGGTGTGAGTCACTGCACCCAGCCCAGAATGCTTTATTTATTTATTTATGTTGAGACGGAGTCTTGCTCTGTCTCCCAGGCTGGAGTGCAGTGGTGTGATCTTGGCTCACTGCACGCTCCGCCTCCTGGGTTCATGCCATTCTCCTGCCTCATCCTCCCAAGTAACTGGGACTACAGACAGCCGCCACCACACCTGGCTAATTTTTTTGTGTTTTCAGTAGAGACAGGGTTTCACCGTGTTCACCAGGATGGTCTCAATCTCCTGACCTCGTGATCCTCCCGCCTCGGCCTCCCAAAGTGCTGGGATTACAGGCGTGAGCCACCGCGCCAGGCCCAGAATGCTTTTTTAAAATTATGATTGTGTGGCCAGGCGCTGTGGCTCATGCCTGTAATCCCAGCACTTTGGGAGGCTGAGGCAGGTGGATCACTTGAGGTTAGGAGTTCAAGACCAGCCTGGCCAACATGGCAAAACCCTGTCTCTACTAAAAATACAAAAATTAGCCAGGTGTGGTGGCACCCTTAATCCCAGCTACTCAGGAGCCTGAGGCAGGAGAATTGCTTGAACCCGGGAGGCAGAGGTTGCAGTGAGCTGAGATCATGCCACTGTACTCCAGCCTGGGTGGCAGAGTGAGACTCTGTCTCAAATAAATAAATAAATAAATATTATAAATATATAATAGATAATTTATACAAATTATATAATATATAAATTTATATAAATTATATATATTATATATATATATGATTGTGAGAGCCAGACACTATGGCTTGCACCTATAATCCCAGCTACTTGGGAGGCTGAGGCAGGAAGAGTGCTTCAGCCCAAGAGCTTGAGACTGCAGTGAGTCATGATTGTGCCATTGCCCTGCAACCTGGATGACAGAGAGAGAACCTGTCTCTAAATAAATAAATTTTAAAAATAAAATTATGAATGTAAATATATTTCATCAATTCTACACCATATTTTTTTCACATTTGAATATTTCTGAAATCAGGATGCATCTGAAAAATCACTGGCAAAGTTAGGCATGGTAGTTCATGACTATAATCCCAGCACTTTGGGAGGCCAAGGTGGGAGGATTGCTTGAGCCCAGGAGTTCAAGACCAGCCTGGACAACATAGCAAGACCCTATCTCTATTTTAAAAAATCACTGGCGGCTGGGCGCAGTGGCTCACACCTGTAATCCCAGCACTTTGGGAGGCCGAGGTGGGTGGATCATGAAGTCAGGAGATCGAGACCATCCTGGCTAACACGGTGAAACCCCATCTGTACTAAAAATACAAAAAAATTAGCCGGGCGTGGTGGTGGGCGCCTGCAGTCCCAGCAACTCAGGAGGGTGAGGCAGGAGAATGGTGTGAACCCAGGAGGTGGAGCTTGCAGTGCGCGGAGATCGCGCCACTGCACTCCAGCCTGGGGGACAGAGTGAGACTTCATCTCAAAAAAAAAAAAAAAAAAAAAAATCACTAGCAACTTACATTTATAGCTGTCAAGGGCTTTTCTTACATGGTATTACATAAAATAATGTCATGTCTCCCAAGCAATGGAATTTTGATTCAAGAGTTGCCAAACCTTTTTTTTTTCTTTTTTTTTTTTGATACAGAGTCTCACTCTGTCGCCAGGCCGGAGTGCAGTGGTATGATCTCAGCTCACTGCAACCTCTGCCTCCGGGGTTTGAGCGATTATCCTGCCTCAGCCTCCCAAGTAGCTGGGACTATAGGCGCTCGCTACCATGCCCAGCTAATTTTTGTATTTTTAGTAGAGACAGGGTTTCACCATGTTAGCCAGAATGGTCTCAATATCTTGACCTTGTGATCCGCCCACCTCAGCCTCCCAAAGTGTTGGGATTACAGGCGTGAGCCGCCGCGCCCGGCCCAAACTTTTTTATAATTAGGAAGTTTACCTGAAAACCTGGCTTCTCTGGGGAAATTGACAGACCTGTAAGAGTGGGCAGGCGTTCCTACAGCAGCTTTTTGTGGCTGGTGGGTGGTGGCTGCCCCTTTAGTTGGAACAGGAACCCTCCAGCCGGCTCCATTCCCTACCTGGCACACTCCAGGTTAAGTGGAAAGTCTCCCAGCAGGATCCACCTTCCCTGAAGCATGACTTCTCCCTCCCCAGAGGATCATGGATATATGATCACTGATTTCCTTTCTGTGCAGATGCTCCAGGAGAGGTGGTACCCTCTGGGGAATCAGGTGAGTGTCCAGTTAGGGGAGAGAGGTTGTTGGTGCTGGTGTTGAGCCAGGTCTAGGCATCACCTCTCCCCTAAGAGAGCCAGCTCCTGTTGGGGTATCTGACTGTGAGAAACAGGAGCCCCAGGTCCACTGAGCCTAGGCTCATCAAGCGGGCTGGGCCAGCTGTGGCATGAAGCAGGGAGCCCGGGGAGCTTGGAAAGCTGTCCCAGCAAGACCCAAGGAGATTATAACCAAACAGCCATCAATAGAAAGGAGGATCTTTGGGGGCTGCAGAATTCCATGGGGACATTTTTTTAGGTCACCTATAGCCTTCCCCAGGGTGGAGGCACCTGTTAAGGCACCCCAAGCAGGGTTGGGCACTAATGTTGAGTTTCTTGTTTCCAGGACTCCGAAGGAGAGGCTCTGACCCAGCAAGTGGTAAATACACAAGCTCAGATAGGAGAGCCAGAGTGGGTGCTGATTCTAGACGATGGGTTGGGACTTCAGACAGCCTGAGAGTGTGGGTTAGTCCCAGCAGGGACTGTTGCCAGCCAATGTCACTATGATTCAGAAGGGGGATCTCCAGTGCAGGGGAAATGGAACGGAAGGCAGACTCAGGCCTGAGGAAGGAGGAGGAAGTCAGTGGGGGTTCCAAGGACAGCACCCCCATCTTCACAGTTTTGCTCGACTGGTCCTGCAGTGAGTGCCCTCTGACCCAGGAAGAAGTACCCAGATATTAATTCTCAATGAGGTAGGGAAGGGAAAATCCCACCTGCCGTCCTGCATCAAAGTTAAACACTCATCTCTCTCTTGTTCCTAAGGAGAAGTGGAGGCCTCTCAGTTAAGAAGACTGAATATAAAGAAAGATGGTAAGGAACTTGGTGTAGCAGACCTGCTTTTTCCTGTCTGGCTGGATTTCTAGGGGTGAAATAGCACAGTAGCAATCATTACCCACCTCTGTCGTATGCCCTGCAGTTTACATATTACTCAGCTCAGAATCAACTCAACAGGGTGGGACAATGGTTCCCATTTTGCAGATATGAAAACTGAGGTTCCAGGCTGGGGAGTGGCCTTACAGCTTATGAGTGGTGTGGCCTGAGCTTGAGCCCTGGTCCTCTGCTCTTTCTGCTATGCACAGTCACTAGGATGCTAAATGCCTTCCAGGCCTTGTGGCCAGGATGGGGAGCTGGAGGTCAGCTGAGCTGAGAGAGTTGTAAGGTTAGATTAGACCAGACTCTGGGAAAGGAGCAGTGAAAATGGGAGTAGCCTCCCTGCTCCAGGCCTGGAATCCATGGGGACTTCTAGGAGGAAGGGTAGGGCAAGAGGAAAGACCATGGTGCTCAGCACAGAGACTTTTTGTAATTAAAAAAAAAAAAAAAAGGCCAGACATGCTGGCTCACAACTGTAATCCCAATACGTTAGGAGGCCGAGATGAGAGGATTGCTTGAGGCCAGGAGTTCAAGACCAACCTGGGCAACATAGCGAGACCTTGTCTCTGCTAAAAATTTAAAAATGCGCTGGGTGTGATGGCATGCACCTGTAGGCCTCGCTACTTGTGAGGCTGAAGCAGGAGAATTGCTTAAGCCTAGGACTTCAAGGTTGCAATGAGCTGTGATCACACAACTGCACTCCACCCTCGGTGACAGAGCAAGACCTTGTCTCCTCTCCCCAAAAAAAGAGAGAAAGCAGCAGATACTGATTCCCCACCCCTGCCTTCACAGATGAGTTTTTCCATTTCGTCCTCCTGTGTTTTGCCATCGGGGCCTTGCTGGTGTGTTATCACTATTATGCAGGTAGGGGAGGTGCCCTGGGGAATGCACAAGGGGAATGCAGGGGGCAGGGGCGTCAAGACCTGGAAGCTGACCATTCCCTCCCTCACTGCCCTTCCAGACTGGTTCATGTCTCTTGGGGTCGGCCTGCTCACCTTTGCCTCCCTGGAAACCGTTGGCATCTACTTTGGACTAGGTAAGCCCCTCCCCAGCATGTACACACACACAGTCTCTTGGAGGGGTAGTGGGTAGAAATATTCATTTTCATACTCATTCAAGTGTGGACCAGACAGTCACAATCTACACTTAAAAAAATTTTTCCTTATGCTCATGTTTTCTTCCTGACCACTTTCAAGGTCAATGTAAGGTCACTGGCAAAACCCTGTGGGAAAAATGGGCAGCTCCATACAATGCAACAGCAACAGTTTAAAGTGGCAAACAGGCCGGGCCCAGGGCACACGCCCATGATTCCAGTTACTCAGGAGATTGGGGCAAGAGGATCGCTTGAGCCCAGGAATTTGTTCAGCCTGGGCAACAGAGCAAGACTCTGTCTATAAAATAAAAAGATAAAAGTGGCAAACAAAACAGAACTAGCCAGATACTGAAAATAAGTTAGTTAATGGAGTTGGGAACTGAATTTGGCAAGTGAGTTTCCTGCCACTATTCCTGCTGTTCACGGTTGTTGTTTTCAGTAATAATAACTCTAGTACCATTATCTAAGCTTAACCTGCTGCCTGAAATTCCGCCATCAGAGCTTTGTTTGCATGAGTTAGGTCCTTGTCCAATGGTGGCCAGGTATCCCTTGTGGGGGTACAAACTTAACTCACTTTTCTCTTTGCTTCTGAGCAGTGTACCGCATCCACAGCATCCTGCAAGGCTTCATCCCCCTCTTCCAGAAGTTCAGGCTGACAGGTAACTTTTAAAGTCTTCCTGTGTTCACTCTTTTTCTCCCTAGCAGGGTCTTCATTTAGAAAGAGACTTAGCATACAGGAAAGAACACAGCCCAGAGGCAGAGGACCCAGGTTCGAGTCCTACCTCTGCCAGTTTACTAGCTCTGTGACCCTGGATGAGCCATGTAACCTTGGCTTCCTCAACTGGAAAATAGGTGTTATACTTTTCTACTGCACAAGTGTGTTGTGAAGATCAAGTGAGGAATGGATGCAAAGGCCTGAAGTGTGAAACAGTAGAAAAATGGTCTGGTTAGTCTTCATTCTCTTATAGATCTTTACACTTCCCCAAACACTATCTCCTCCATGGCTGTACTTGCCTAATAGCAACTGGGGAGGTAGGCTTTAGCAATGCTACACTTGACCAATAGGAAACTGAGGCTCAGAGAGGTGGAGTGACTCGCCCACAGTCACACAGCTTCAGTGGCTGGGCTGGGCGAAAGCACGTCGTCTTTCTTGACTGACAGCTCTGTGACCACCTTATGTCTCAGAATGGAGAGGCCAAGTGGCTGTGCTGGGGAAATATCTGTCTCCTTTAATCCATGTAATAAAGAAAAAGAAAACTAGCTATTATGACAGTGGGTCATTGAGACCCATGGCTTCTGGGGTGACTACATCATGCCAGCTGTGAGGGGTACTTGGGCATCTGAGGTGATGGTGGGGATGAAGCCTGGCTGCCTTCAGAATCCCATGCCATCTTGTGGCCTTTGCCTTCCAGGGTTCAGGAAGACTGACTGAGGCCACTGCCAGGCGGGCAGCAGAGGCAGGCCCCACTGTGACCACCACTGCGACACTTGAGCCCACAAGGACAGACCGGCATTCTGAGAGATGCGCAGCAGAGCAAGCCAGACCAATAAAAACGCTTTTCCTTCCATATGGTCTGAATGTTGGCACCAGCCCAAGCAGGGGCATCATTTGGGCAGTACTGCTGTGCAACCCAGCTGCCAGGATGGAAGGCAGAGGGTGGGTGTGGGACCTGAGCCTTCACAGTACCTGGACCAACAGGAAGATTCTGGGAGGTCACTGCTCTCAGAAGATAGCAAGAGACCATGGGCTCTGCAAGCTGTGATCTGTCTGGGTCATGGTTTTTCTCAAATCCCAGGCTATCCGGGTATGCTCTTAGGTGCTACCGAGCCATCCCGGGAGAGATAGATAGTCCACTGCCGTGAGGCAGGGAGCCACCAGTCTGGGGTCCCTTGGTGAACCTGATGCAGGTAAGATGCTGGGGACTAAAACCATTTTTTCCACCCCCCAAAAAAAGGCAGGAAAATGATCATCAGAAACAAAATGGCAGCCAGGCATGGGGGCTCACACCTGTAATCCTAGCACTTTGGGAGGCTCAGGCTAAGGGTCGCTTGAAGCTAAGAGCTCAAGACCAGCCTGGGCAACATAGTGAGACCCCTATCTCTACAATTTTTTTTTCATTTGTTAATGACCAAATGTGGTGGTACATACCTGTACATACCTGCAGTTCCAGCTACTCAAGAGGCTGAGGCAGGAGGACTGCTTGAGCCCAGGAGTTCAGGGCTCCAGCAGTCACTCCACTCCACGATCAAGCCACTGCACTCCAGCCTGGGCGACAGAGCAAGACCCTTTCTCTAAAATAAAAAAAAAAAAAAGACAAATAAAAATTTTATATATTTGTAGTGTACAACATGTTTTGAAATATGTGGAATGGCTACATCAAACTAATTAACATATGTATCACCTCACATACCATTTTTTTTATGATGAGAACAGTAAAAACCTGTCAGCAATTTGCAAGTATACAATACATTGTTATTAACTATGATCACCATGCTATATGATAGATCTCCTGAACTTGAACTGAGTTCTTGATGGTCACAGACATGCTGTTCTCAAAACTCAGAAAAGTAACTTCTGGCCAGGTGCAGTGGCTCATGCCTATAATCCCAGCATTTTGGGAGGCCAAGGCGGGTGGATCACAAGGTCAGGCGTTCAAGACCAGCCTGGCCAATATGGTGAAACCCTGTCTCTACTTAAAAAAAAAAAAAAATAGGTTTAATTTTTTTTTCTTTGTTTTTTTCTCAAGACAGAGTTTTGCTCTTTCTCCCAGGCTGGAGTGAAGTGGTGCAATCTCAGCTCACTTCAGCCTCCACCCGTCACGGTCAAGTGATTCTCCTGCCTCAGCCTCCTGAGTAGCTAGGATTATAGGTACCTACCACCATGCCCAGCTAATTTTTGTATTTTTAGTAGAGATGGGTTTTCACCATATTGGCCAGGCTGGTCTCGAACTCCTGACCTCGGGTGATCCACCCGCCTTGGCCTCCCAAAGTGCTAGGATTACAGGCGTGAGCCACCGAGGCTGGCTGTGGCTGTGATTTTGGTCAAGTCCTCCCCTCTCCCAGCCTCAGTGTTCTCATCTGTACAATGGGGAGCATAACAGTGCCCACCTTACGGTGTTATGTTGAAAACTGCATGAGATACTTACGTAAAGTCTTATGCACAGACTCTGGCACATAGGTCATGCTCAGTCAATGGGCGTTATTACAGTAGACAGGACCACAAATCAGATCCCCTTAGGGTCAGGCAGGCAGAGTCAGCAAGATGTAGAAAAACGGGGGCTGGGCGCAGTGGCTCACACCTATAATCCCAACACTTTAGGAGGCCAAGGTAGGTGGATTGCTTGAGCTCAGGAGTGTGGTGGTGTGTACCTATGGACCTAGCTACTCAGGAGGCTGGAGTGGGAGAATTGCTGGAGCCTAGGAAGTCAAGGCTGCAGTGAGCCATGATCATACCACTGCACTCCAGCCTGGGAGACAAGAGTGAGACCCTGTATCAAAAAAATACAAATGAAAAAAGTAGGGAGCAGGAATAGGGGAACAGAAGAGCATATACCTGACCAAAGTGGGCAGCTGCTGTCTAACAATTTCAGGTGAGAACACCAGCTGAGTGGGATCTGTCAGCCAAGAGAACGAAAACCACACCAGGTGCTTTAACAGAGAGAATATAATAGAGGGGACATGTTAACCAGGTGCAGGACTACTGGAAAGACAAAAAGGGACCGTGGTATCACAAAGTGTAACTGAGGGAACTGCCTAGGGCTAGAGGGAAAAAGGAAAGAGGTTGGCGCTATTAGAAGTGAGAGGCCAGGTGTGGTGGCTCAGTCTATAATCCCAGCACTTTGGGAGGCCCAGGCGGGCCGATCACCTGCAGTCAGGAGTTCGAGACCATCGTGGCCAACAGGGTGAAACCCCATCTCTACTAAAAATACAAAAATTAGCCAGGCTTGGTGGTGGGCGCCTGTAATCCCAGCTACTTGGAAGGCTGATGCAGGAGAATCACTTGAACCTGGGAGGTGGAGGCTGCAGTGAGCCGAGATCATGCCACACACTCCAACCTGGGCAACAGAGCAAGACTCTGTCTCAGTAAGTAAGTAAGTGAGTAAGTAAGTAAGTAAGTAAATAAATAAATAAATAAATAAATAAAGTATGAGAAGATTGAGAGAGGGTCCTCCAGAGCTGGGACCCAGACCTCTGGGGAAAAGGCACTGCTCAGCTGGGGAGGTGTCTCTGAGGGGCCTGAGGAGGCTGGTTCTGCAAGTGCAAGACCACTGGGGTCAGATCTCCAGTTTCTTAGCAGAAGCCCCAAATCTAGAGTTTGGCAACTATTTTTTTTTTTATTTCCACTTCTGCTATGGAAAACAGTCTAGTGATTCCTCAAAGAACTAAAAATAGAATTACCATATGATCCAGCAGTTCTACTGTGCATATGCTAAAAAGGGACTTGAAGGGACATCTGTACACCCATTTTCACAGCAGCGTTATTTCCAGTAGCCAAAAAGGGGAAGCACAAGTGTCCATCAATGGGTGAATGAATAAACAAAGCATGGTGTATTATCAGCTTTTAAAAAGGGAAATTATTTGAGACTTCACAATAAAACAAAACCCAAAGGGGAAAAAAATGGAAATTCTGGCCAGGCATATTGGCTCATGCCAGTAATCTCAGCACTTTGGGAGGCTGAGGTAGGAGGATCATTTGAGCCCAGGAGTTCAAGATCAGGCTGGGCAACACAGTAAGACTCCACTTATGCAAAACATAAAAGCATTAGCCAAGCATGGTGGCACATGCCTGTGGTCCCAGCTACTTAGGAGGCTAAGGTGGGAGGATCACTTGAGCCCAGGAAGTGGAGGCTGCAGTGAGCCATGATCATGCCACTGCACTCCAGTGTGGGTGACTGAGTAAGACTCTGTCTCTAAAAAAAAATAAAAATAAAAAAAAAGAAATTCTGACACATGCTACCACACAGATAAACCTTGAGAACATTATGTTAAAAGGACAAATACAGTTATGATTCCACATATATGAGGTACCTAGGGTAGTCAGATTGATAGAGACAGAAAGTGGAAGGGTGGGTGCCGGAGGCTGCGGGACAGGGAATGAGAGTTAGTGTTTAATGTTCCCAAACATTAGTTCCCAAACAGAGTGTCAGTTTGGGAAGATGAAAAAAGCCCTAGATATGGATGGTTGTGATAATTGCACAACACTGTGAAAGTATTTAATGCCACTGAACTGTACACTTAAAAATGGTTATGGTGGTTAATTTTATGTTATGTCTATTATACTTTTTTTTTTTTTGAGACAGAGTTTCACTCTGTCACCCAGGCTGGAGTGCAATGGCCCCATCTCGGCTCACTGCAACCTCCGCCTCCCAGGTTGAAGCGATTCTCCTGCCTCAGCCTCCTGGGTAGCTGGGACTACAGGCATGTGCCACCATACCCGGCTAATTTTTTGTAGTTTTAGTAGAGACGGGGTTTCACCGTGTTAGCCAGGATGGTCTCGATTTCCTGACCTCGTGATCCACCCACCTCAGCCTCCCAAAGTGCTGGGATTACAGGCTTGAGCCACTGTGCCCGGCCACTTTCTTTCTTTCTTTCTTTTTTTTTTTTTTTTTTTTTGAGATGAAGTCTCACTCTGTTGCCTGGGCTGGAGTGCAGTGGCACGAACTGCAAACCTCTGCCTCCCAGAGTCAAGGGATTCTCATGCCTCAGCCTCCCGAGTAGCTGGGACTACAGGCAACTGCCACCATTCCTGGCTTTTTTTTTTTTTTTTTTTTTTTAGTAGAGACAGGATTTCACCATGTTGGCCAGGCTAATCTTGAACTCTTGACCTCAGGTGATCTGCCCACCTTGGCCTCTCAAAGTGCTGGGATTACAGGCGTGAGCCACCTTACCCGGACCACTTTTTTTTTTTTTTTTTAATTTCCAATTATTAGTGGTTAAATAAAACTGTATCAGGCCTGCAGCCCACAAGCTTACAGCTGCTTGCTTTGTTGAAGGCTTTTTATCGTGTCAAGCTAAAGACAGGAGCTAAAAGTGGTGCATGCAGGGGTCTGGTTACACCTCAGGCATCAAGTGCATTCCTGGAGCCCCAGTCCAACGTGTGGGCTAAAAATAAAGCATTGAATCTTGAGCCCAGGAAGGCAGCGTTGAAAAGTGGAGGGGTGAGGAGGAGGTGATGTGGAAGGGGATGGGCCTTGGTCTTTGGCTGTCCTGGATGCTGTGTGCTAGATTTCTGCTTTGATCACAGTAGAGGGAGGGTGAGAATATGGATTTCAAAACCATACAAGTCAGCTTGTGCCGGGAAGACTTTTTTTTAATTTAATTTCAACTTCTGCTATGGAAAACAGTATAGTGATTCCTCGAAGAACTAAAAATAGAATTACCATATGATCCAGCAGTTCTACTTCTGCACATATACCCAAAGGGGACTTGAAGGGATATCGGTACACCCATTTTCACAGCAGCGTTATTTCCAGTAGCCAAAAAGGGGAAGCACAAGTGTCCATCAATGGGTGAATGAATAATCAAAGCATGGTGTATTATCAGCCTTCAAACTGATACTTCTGCACATATACTTCTGTGCATATGCCCCAAAGGGACTTGAAGAGATATCTGTCCCTTCAAGAGAAGTCTGAGGACTGTGGAGGTTGTTTATCCTGTTCTCCCGACACAGCCCCTGGAATCTTCTGTCTACTCCAGAGGATCTGGGCCTGTACCACAGATGGAGCGAAGGGACACTGCTGACTAAACCTAGGAATCTGAGGGAAGCACTTAACACTGGAGCTGGGAGATGTAGGGAAGGGCTATCCAGGCAGAGGCCCACAGCATGGGCAAAGGTGTGGAGGAATAAAAGAGGATAGCACGGCTGGGCGCGGTGGCTCACATCTGTAATCCCAGCACTTTGGCAGGCTGAGGCAGGTGGATCACTGAGGTCAGGAGTTCAAGACCAGCCTGGACAATATGGTGAAACCCTGTCTCAACTAAAAATGGAAAAAATTTAGCTGGGTATGGTGGCAGGTGCCTGTAATCCAAGCTACTTTGGGAGGCTGTGGGAGGATAATCTCTTGAACATGGGAGGTGGAGGTTACAGTGAGCCGAGATCGTGCCTTTGCACTCCAGCCTGGGTGACAAGAGCGAAACTCTGTCTTAAAAAAAAAAAAAAAAAAAAGAATAGTACGTCTCAGAGCAACAAGGGATCAGCCCAGTGTAGTTGAGGCATCCAAGGTGGGAGTAGGGCTCAGGACAGGTGGGCAAGAGAGCACACAGGTAAATTGCTCCCCTCCCCCAGCAGGACCTTGACACCTGAGATAAAGAGCTGAGAACAGGCCAGGCCCAGTGGCTCACGCCTGTAATCCCAGCACTTTGGGAGGCCAGGCAGGTGGATCACGAGGTCAGGAGATCGAGACCATCCTGGCTAACATGGTGAAACCCCATCTCTACTAAAAAAATGCAAAAAATTAGCTGGGCGTGGTGGCGGGCACCTGTAGTCCCAGCCACTTGGGAGGCTGAGGGAGGAGAATGGCGTGAACCCAGGAGGTGGAGCTTGCAGTGAGCTGAGATCGTGCCACTGCACTGCAGCCTGGGAGACAGAGCAGAGACACCGTCTCAACAACAACAACAAATAACAAACAAACAAACAAAAGAGCTGAGAACATTAGCCTAAGGACAATAAGGGCAACGTGGAGCCTTGGAAGGCATTTGAGCAGAAAAATGGCATAGTGAGACTGCACTTCAGAAAGATCACTGCACTCCTCTGGTAGCCCTGTGGGGGCTATGGCAGGACAAGAATGAGCCTCACAGGCCTCCAACTCTAGGGATCCTAATTGAGCAAGCACTGCTGTGCTCTGTTTGCAGCAAGGACACAGTTGCCTTGAGATGCCCCCACCTGATGACTTTGCCATGAGCAGGGTGCTAAGGCAGGCCCATTCCTAGGAGACATGGGATTTCTCTGAGCGGACTTTGGCTTAAGGACTCCCCAACACCCCGCCAAACCCTCCTTAGACTGCATGGCCAACTAGGACCCTTCTACCCAACCCTCTTTCCCTCTCTTCCTCACCTGGGGCTGGACTTACATCCCAATCTTCTCAGCTCCCTCCTTGTTTCCCCACTACACGTGTTTTCTTTTTTTTTTTTTTTTTTTTTTTTTTTTTTTTTTTTTTTGAGACGGAGTCTCGCTCTGTCGCCCGGGCTGGAGTGCAGTGGCCGGATCTCAGCTCACTGCAAGCTCCGCCTCCCGGGTTTACGCCATTCTCCTGCCTCAGCCTCCCGAGTAGCTGGGACTACAGGCGCCCGCCACCTCACCCGGCTAGTTTTTTGTATTTTTTAGTAGAGACGGGGTTTCACCATGTTAGCCAGGATGGTCTCGATCTTCTGACCTCGTGATCCGCCCGTCTCGGCCTCCCAAAGCGCTGGGATTACAGGCTTGAGCCACCGCGCCCGGCCTACACGTGTTTTCTTTAATAAAATCCTTGCACAATTTAATCTCATCCTGGCATTTCCTTCTCAGAGGACTCAGACTAATGGGGTGAGATTAGAGGCAGTGGGGACACAGGAAAAGAAAGGAACGGTAAGCTTGAAGATATTCCAAAGGTCTAATCCACAGTGTGACTTGAGGTGTATGCTCACCATCGGCCCCCTGGGCTTTCCCAGTGGTTGGAGTTCCTAACACTCAGCAGAGTAATTGCCTATTTCTTTTTTTTGAGCTCAGTTTTACTCTTGTCTCCCAGGCTGTAGTGCAATGGCACAATCTCGGCTCACTGCAACCTCCACCTCCCAGGTTCAAGTGATTCTCCGGCCTCAGTCTCCCGAGGAGCTGAGATTACAGGGACCCGCCATCATGCCCAGCTAATTTTTTTGTATTTTTCATAGAGACAGGATTTCACCATGTTGGCCAGGCTGGTCTCAAACTCCTGGCCTCGAGTGATCTGCCCGCCTCAGCCTCCTAAAGTGCTGGGATTACAGGCACGAGCCACCACGCCTGACTAATTTTTGTGTATTTTTAGGAGAAACGGGGTTTTACCATGTTGGCCAGGCCAGAGATCACGCCACTGCACTCCAGCCTGGGCGACAGAGCAAGACTGCCAAAAAAAAAAAAAAAATTAAAAATTAAAAGAATTGAAAATAGGGACTCAAAGAGTTACTTGTACACCAGTGTTCATAGCATCAGTGTTCACAATAGCCAAAAAGTGGAAACAACCAAAGTGTCCATCAACAGATGAATGGGTAAACAAAATGTGGCCTATCCACTGTATGGAATATGATTTAGCCATAAAAAGGAATAAAATCCTGATTTCTGCTACAACATGGATGAACCTTGAAAACATAATGCTGGCCGGGCACGGTGGCTCACACCTGTAATCCCAGCACTTTGGGAGGCCTAGGTGGGTGGATCACGAGGTCAGGAGATTGAGACCATCCTGGCTAACACGGTGAAACCCCGTCTCTACTAAAAATACACACACAAAAAATTAGGCAGGCGTGGTGGCGGGTACTTGTAGTCCCAGCTACTTGGGGGGCTGAGGCAGGAGAATGGCATGAACCCAGGAGGCGGAGCTTGCAGTGAGCCGAGATTGCTGCGCTACACTCCAGACTGGGAGAGAAAGCAAGACTCCATCTCAAAAAAAAAAAAGAAAGAAAAAATAATGCTAAGTGAAATGTGAAATAAGCCAGACACACACACACAATATTGTATGATTTCACTTATAAACACTAGAATAGGCAAATTCATAGAGACAGAAAGAAGATATCAGGCAGGAGCTGAGGGAAGGCTGAGATAGAGAGTTATGCTTAACATGTACAGAGTGCTTTGTTTGCAGTGATTAAAAAGTTCTGGAGATGAATAATAGTGATGATTTCAAGACGTTGTGAATGTACTTAATGTTGCTAAATTGCACACTTAAAAATAGTTATAATTTTACATTTTGCCTATTATATCCCAATGTTTTAAAAGGTAAAAATAAATAAAACCTGTACCCAATGAGTTTTGGGAGGGTTGACCCCACCACTAGCCCCAGGGATGTGTCTTGACTGGCATTTTGCCAATCAGCATATTCTAGTCATTGATTCATGGACACAAGGCAGAGGCACCAGCTGTCTGCCAGAGTCTGTTCTTCCTTTTTCCATTTTTGGGTGTCTTTGGCACAGCAGAATAGTCTGTAAACCAACTAATTCAGTTTCAGAACTCAACAGAACCAACAGGTAATCAAGTAGCTAGTCTCCAAAGATGAAGCCACCAGTCTCCACTCACCTTGGGTGCACGTGCTACCCCTGCCATCAAGAGGCAGTCTGCTTCCTCTCCCCTTCAATCTCAGATGGAATGGTGACTTGCCTTGACCAACCGACTACAGCACAAGTGACATGTGACTGTCCCAGGATGAGCCTTTAAGAGGCCTGACAGCTCCTGCCTCTCCTCTTTTTCTTTCTTTTCCCCACTGTCCCACTTCTTCTTTCCCTTCCCCACCTTTTCTCCCCACCTTTTCCTCCACTTTTTGCCACCGTCCTCTTCTTCTTTCCTTTTTCCCCACCTTTCCCCCACTTCCCCTGCTTTCCCCCTATTTTCCCCACCTCTCCCCACCATCCCTCTTCTTTCACCTTCCTCCCCACCTCCCCCTCACCTCTCCCCACACCATCCCTTTTCTTTCCCCTTCCCCACCTTCCCCCACCTTTCCCCCACTTTCCCCCACCTTTCCCCTTCTTTCCTTTTTCCCCACCTTTCTCCCTGTTTTTCCCCACTGCTCCCCTTCTTTCCCCTTTTCCACTTTTCCCCTTTCCCCTCCCCACCTCTTTCCCCCACTTTTCCCCATTCCACCATCCCTCTTCTTCTGTCCCCTTTCCCCACTGCCCCTCTTCTCCTTTCCCCACTCTTGCTCTTCAGCCACACAGCTGAGCTCAGACCCCATTGAAGAATCATGAAAAACAGCAAATTGCTGTGTTTTAAACCACTAAGCTTTGCACTGGTTTATTACACTGCAATAGATCATTAAAACAGAGACTTTTGCTGGGGCTTCTAAGAGAAGCAACTACTTCTCTGTTGCATTTCATGATGTGAGGCTCTGAACTTTGGAATCGTGGCCACCATCTTGCTACCATATAGGGGCCAATCTGAGAATGAGTCTACAGGAAGTGGAGTAGAACCCAGAGAAGCTGAGAAACCAAGTCCTGATAACAAAGTTACCTTCTGGATCAAGCTGCCCGTGAAGTTAACCCTATTTTATGAAGCAAGAAACTTCCCTCTTTTCTTTCACCTAATTTAAGTTGGAATTTCTGTTTCTTACAGCCTAAGAAGTTTGTCATACAGCAATGACAGTATGTTCTTCTATGAATGTGGATGGGAAAGCAGGTTTGTGTGTAGATTAGTTAGGAATAGAACTTGCAGTTTTATGACAAAGAGATACAAAAATACAATGGCTTAAATAAATTAGGCCTTTGTTTTTCTTTCAGTAGCATTCCAGAGTTGAGCGGTCCAGACTGGTGGGATAGCTCTGCTCCACATAGTCACTCAGGGACCCATCTGTGGCTCAGTTGTGTCTTAGAGTGCTATCTAGTTGTGTCTTAGAGTGCTATCTTAGTCTGTAGGATCAAAGCTAAGTGGTCACTCTGTCTGTGTTCCAGTCTATGGGCAGGGAGATGAGAGGATGTAGAAGACAAGAAAATTATTTTTAAGCAAGGACACAGAAATTGTTTATATCACTTTAATCCCCATTCTACTGTAAGAACTTAGTCACTAACCACCCTTAACTGCAAAGGAGGCTGGGAAATGTAGTCTCTAGCGGAGGGGGGGAGCCTGTGCTTCCAACCTGCCTCCAGTATCATAAAAGAAGAGAATGTATTTGGGGAGGAACAGCTGGAGCACATGACACATTCTATCTTGGATGTGATGATTTCGAGGTATCTAAGGGACATGTAAGAGGATGCACGTCTCATGCAGTTGGATATATGGGGCTGGGAAACAGGTGAAAAACTTCACAACACTCTAGGAGTTGTCAACACCTACCTGAACAGGCAATCACTACATATTTGAGCTCCTAGTATGTGGCAGGCATTATGTGAGGTGCTGGGGACCAAATGTGGAATAAGAAGAGAATAGGGCTGAAGATCAAGCTATGAAGACCCTCAGCATTTAAAACTCAGGTTGTGGAAAAGAAAACTCAGAAGGTATGGACAGGAAGACAAGAAAAAAACCAGCAATAAGGGGTTCACAGAAGCCAAGGGGAAGAAATGCTTTTTTTTTTTTTTTGAGACGGAGTCTCACTCTGTTGCCCAGGCTGGAGTGTGGTGGCCGGATCTCGGCTCACTGCAAGCTCCGCCTCCCGGGTTCACGCCATTCTCCTGCCTCAGCCTCCCGAGTAGCTGGGACTACAGGCGCCGGCCACCTCGCCAGGCTAGTTTTTTTGTATTTTTTAGTAGAGACGGGGTTTCACCGTGTTAGCCAGGATGGTCTCGATCTCCTGACCTCGTGATCCGCCCGCCTCGGCCTCCCAAAGTGCTGGGATTACAGGCTTGAGCCACCGCGCCCGGCCAGAAATGCTTTAAGAAGAAGAGGAGGCCAGGCACGGTGGCTCACGCCTGTAATCCAGCACTTTGGGAGACTGAGGCCGGCGGATCACGAGGTCAGGAGTTCGACACCAGCCTGACCAACATGGAGAAACCCTGTCTCTACTAAAAATACAAAAAAAAAAAAAAAAAAAATTAGCCAGGCATGGTGGTGCATGGCTGTAATCCCAGATACTTAGGAGGCTGAGGCAGGAGAATCACTTGAACCCAGGAGGCGGAGGTTGCAATAAGCTGAGATCACACCATTGCACTCCACCCTGGACTACAAGAGCGAAACTCAGTCTCAAAAAAAAAAAAAAAAAGAAAAACAATTAGCTGGGTGTGGTGGTACATGGCCTGTAATCCCAGCTACTCGGAGGGCTGATGTGGAAGAATCACTTGAACCCAGGAGGTGGAGGTTGCGGTGAGCTGAGATAATGTCACTGCACTCCAGCCTGGTCAACAGCGTGAGACTCCATCTCAAAAAAAAAAAAAAAAAAAAAAAAAAAAAAAAAAAAAAAAAAAAAAAAAAAAGAGAGGTAAATCAGTTGTGTCAAGAACTTCTGAGGAATAAAGTAAGTGAAGGATGAAAAATGTTGCTGAGTCTTGTCTCACGCATGCATTGATCAGTACTCAGCTAAAGACATGAGGAGAACCCTCTGGAGATGTCCAGGGATTGCTCTCTCTCTGCAGCAGTCTCTGCTGTGGTGCTTGGCCCTGAGAACTCCAGTGGCCTTCACCTCCCCAAACCCCTGTCTCTTCAATCCAGTAAGATCATCAGACCATGCCTGGGCTACTCTTCTTAGTCTTCTCAGGCTGCCATAACAAAAGACCATAAATTGGGAAGCTGGATGTGGTGGCACATGCCTGTAGTCCCAGCTACTCGAGAGGCTGAGGTGGGAGGATCACTTGAGCCCAGGAATTTGAGGCTGAAGTGAGCTATGATTGTGCCGCTACCTTCCAGCTTGGGTGACACAGCACGATTCTGTAGCTAAAACAAACAAAAAATACCACATACTGGGTGGTGGCTTAAACAACAGAAATTTATTACTCACGGTTCTGAAGGCGTGCAAGTCCAAGATCAAGGTGTCAGCATGGTCAGTTTCTGGGGAGAGCTCCCTTCCTGGCCTGTAGATGGTTCCCTTCTCACTGTGTCCTCACATGACAGGGAAAGAGAGAGACAGAAATAGAGACAGAGAGAATGTCTTTCATCTTCTTTTTTTCTTAGAGACAGGATCTTACTCTGTTGCTCAGGCTGGAGTGTAGTGGTGTGATCATAGCTCACTTTAGCCTGAAACTCCTGGGTTCAAGCAATCTTCCCACCTCAGCCTCCTGAGTAGCTAGGACTGCAAGCACATGCCACCACATCCTGCTAATTTTGTTATTTTTTGGAGAGACAGGAACTCACTATGTTGCCCAGGCTTGGAGTCTCTCTTTTTTTTTTTTTTTGAGATGGAATCTCACTCTGTCACCCGGGCTGGAGTGCAGTGGCGCCATCTTGGCTCACTGCAAGCTCCGCCTCCCGGGTTCACGCCATTCTCCTGCCTCAGCCTCCCGAGTAGCTGGGACTACAGGCGCCCGCCACCATGCCTGGCCAATTTTTTGTATTTTTAGTAGAGACGGGGTTTCACTGTGTTAGCCAGGATGATCTCATTCTCCTGACCTCGTGATCCACCCATCTCGGCCTCCCAAAGTGCTGGGATTACAGGCGTGAGCCACCGCGCCCGGTCTAGGGCCCACTTTTATAACCTCATTTAACTTTTATCTCCTCATAGGCCCCATCTCCAAACACAGCTACATTGGGAGTTAGGGTTTCAAAGTATGAATGTGGGGGACACACTTCAGTCCGTAGCACCCTCTCTGCCCTGCAGCCTGTAGACCAGGGCAACTGTGGAATTCCATCATTTGCTTCCCCTCTCTGGGGGTCGCTGCCTTCCACTGTCTGATGTCCAATGTCTAAAAACGGTTGTTTCACACGTGTTGTCCAGTTTTTAGTTGTTTCCAGTGGGAGGCAAACCCAGTCTCTGTTACTCCATCTTCACAGTGCTGATGGGTTTCATAACAAGGAAGCCACTGGTGACTTGATTCAGAGCAGTTTCAGGGGAATGCTGAGGGCAGAGTTCAGGTTGGAGTCAAGTGAGCGAGTGTAGACAGTGAGGGAGTAGCGACATGGAGACATTGAGTGTAGAAAACTTTTTCAAGTTATTTGGCTAAGAAAAGTGTCCCAGGGGAAGCTTGATAAGATCCCTTTCTTTCTTTCTTTCTTTTTTTTTTTTTTGAAATGGAGTCTTGTTCTGTTGTCCAGGCTGAAGTGCAGTGGTATGATCTCAGCTCACTGCAACCTCCGCCTCCTGGGTTCAAGCGATTCTCCTGTCTCAGCCTCCCAGATAACTGGAATTACAGGCACACACCACCATGCCCAGCTAATTTTTGTATTTTTAGTGGAGATGGGGTTTCGCCATGTTGGCCAGGCTGGTCTCGAACTCCTGACCTCAGTTGATCCGCCGGTCTCAGCCTCCCAAAGTGCTGGGATTATGGGGAAGATTCCTTTCAACTGGCCTCAAGCCTCTATTCTTGATGAATTTCCCACCTCAACACTCTTTGGTTGGAGTGAAAACTAAAGGAAATACTTTGGTAAGATTCAAAGGTAGCTGTCAACCCTTGAGGTCACTGTATCACTCATTCAGTGAGTCATTTAGTCACTCATTCAATCAGTCACTTATTCATTCAGTCAGTCATTTAGTCATTCATCAAACTTTTTTTCTGAGACAGAGTCTTGTTCTATCACCCAGGCTGGAGTGCAGTGGCATGATCTCGGCTCACTGCAACCTCCGCCTCCCGGGTTCAAGCGATTCTCCTACCTCAGCCTCTTGAGTAGCTGGGACTACAGGCACGCACCACCATGCCTGGATAATTTTTTGTATTTTAGTAGAGATGGTGTTTCACCATGTTGCCCAGGCTGGTCTCAAACTCCTGAGCTCAGGCAATCCACCCACCTCGGCCTCCCAAAGTGATAGGATTACAGGCACGAACTATGGCACCTGATCTCATTCATCAAACTTCTGTTGAGACTTCACTCTGTGTGCCAGGCTCTGCTAAGACTGAGGTGAGTAAACAGTTACTGGATACCTGACTGTTTTAGACAAGGGGTAAACAAAGCCAGCCCAAAGTCTCAGCAGTTCTCAGTAAGGTGATTTTTGCCCTGGCCACCATCCTGCTGCACCACCAACCAGGGAACATTTGGCAATGCCTGGAGACTCTTTTAATTGTCACAACCATGGTGAGGAGGGTGCAACTAGCATCTGGTTGGTAGAAGCTAGGGATACTCCCAAATGCCCTGCAGTGCACGGGCCAGGCCTCCATAACAATGAATTCTCCAGCCTCAGACGGCAGTAGTGCTGAAGTTGAGAAACTCTGATACAGCTTCAACTCTAGTGGGGGAAGATAGAGGTAAGAAAAATGTGTCAGAGGGTGCTAAGCGCTATGTAAGAAGCGGGGGATGGGGGGCGCTGGGTGCAGTGGCTCACGCCTGTAATCCCAGCACTTTGGGAGGCTGAGGAGGGTGGATCACCTGAGGTCAGGAGTTTGAGACCAGCCTGGCCAACATGGTGAAACCCTGTCTCTACTAAAACTACAATAATTAGGTGGGCATGGTGGTGGACAGCTGTAATCCCAGCTACTTGAAAGGCTGAGGCAGGAGAATCACTTGAACCCAGGAGGCAGAGGTTGCACTGAGCTGAGATCACACCATCGCACTCCAGCCTGGGCGACAAGAGCAAAACTCAGTGTCAAAAAAAAAAAAAAAAAAAAAAAGGCAGGGGACAGGGAGTGCTGGGGAAGCTCTCACTGAAAAGATGACATTGGGCAAAGGAAGTGAAGGTCTAGCTATGTGGCTGTCTGGAGGAAAAGTGTTTCAGGCAGAAGGAATAGCAAGTACGAAGGCCCTGAGGCAGAAGCCAGCTTGGCAAGTTGAAGGAGCAGCCAGAAAACAAAGAAAAATAAAATCCTAAAAAAAGGATACATTCATACAGGTAATAAAACTGTAAGGAAAGTGGAAAAGATAAACACCTGCTGGGGAGAAGGAGGGAGAGAAGCAGGGCCAGTGTCTAATGCGCTGGCAGTGCTTTGTTTTTGTAGGTGGGTTACACAATAGATAAATAATATCTAT
Organism: Rhinopithecus roxellana; assembly: GCF_007565055.1. Classification (NCBI taxonomy): domain Eukaryota; kingdom Metazoa; phylum Chordata; class Mammalia; order Primates; family Cercopithecidae; genus Rhinopithecus; species Rhinopithecus roxellana. Next base: position 53,279,147 of record NC_044549.1, read on the forward strand.
GTTCCAAGTTCTGTGTATATCCTGGATACTTTTCTGTGTGTTATATTTCACAATAAAGACGATTTAAATCATGTGTTAAACAGTCCTTGCTGTTTGCTCAACTGTGGGTGCTATTACAGGGCATAGACACAAGAGGGGGCGCTAACCAATGAGCAGCGGCGAAGCCGTGTTTCCTAGCAAGAGGGAAAACGTTGAGGCAGAAACTTCCTTCAGAGTGGTTAACTGATGGATTCTGGCTCCTGCCCCTGCCAGGTCGGCCAGGGTCCACTTCGCGCCCTGGAGGCGTCTCTGCAGGGTCTGGAGTGTCACTGACCTTTGGGGAGTGGAGCTCTCCTCCCAAATGCGAAATCGGGTCTGCAGAACACGGGAGGCTGCGCCCTTGTGCTGCTGAGCTTTCTTCTGCCAATGTTAGATAATAACGACGTCCGCATTAACAGATGCCATTATTAATATCATTAGTAACGGAGGGCTCTTACCCGCAAGACTCCAAACAAGTCGTAGTATTTCCCTCGAAAAACTGAGTAAATTAAAGAATGGAAAGGAGAGACCTTGCCTCCAGCCTTCTAAGACCTCAGGTCTCTCTCCTCTCTTTTCTCTCTCCTCTCTCACTCCTCTCTCCTCTCTCCTTTTTCCTCTCTTCTCTTCTCTTCTCTTCTCTTCTCTTCTCTTCTCTTCTCTTCTCTTCTCTTCTCTTCTCTTCTCTTTCTCTCTCTCTCTCTCTCTCTCTCTCTCTCTCTCTCTCTCTTCTCTGTCTCATACACACACACAGAGAAGTTTTTCAAGATTTGGGAGGCAGTGGAAGTTTTTAAGATTGCTGGCCGGGCATGGTGGCTCACATCTGTAATTCCAGTATTTTGGGAGGCCGAGGCAGGCAGATCACCTGAGGTCAGGAATTCAAGACCAGCTGGGCCAACATGGCAAAACCCTGTCTCTACTAAAAATACAAAAATTAACTGGGCATGGTGATGCACCTATAATCCCAGCTACTCTGGAGGCTGAGGCAGGAGAATCACTTGAACCTGGGAGGCGGAGGTTGTAGTGAGCCAAGATCATGCCACTGAACTCCAGCCTGGGCGACAAAGTGAGACCCCATTTCAAAAGGAAAAAAGAAAAAAAAGATTATTGACAAAGCAGAAGGTTTTATAATACATAGGTAAATATTAGGTAAATTAATTTGAGGCTGAGTGGGATTACGGTAATGAATACCTACACTGTTAAAAGAAGTTATCCCAGACTTTATCTCACTTGATTTCACAATCACTTTGGTACCACTCCCTTTTGCAGATGAAGAAACTGAGGCTCAGAGAGGTTAAACTGTGAGCAGGCCAGAGCCTTCTTCCCAATCCAATTTACTAAAGAAGAAGTATTAACTAGCTTATTTTTAAGAGGGGGAAGCTGTTCATTGTCTCTCATGCCTGTAGTCCCGGGACTTGGGGAGGCTGAGGCTGGTGGATCATGAGGTCAGGAGTTCAAGACCAGCCTGGCCAACATAGTGAAACCCCGACTCTATTAAAAATACAAAAATTAGCCAGGCCTGGTGGCTGGCACCTGTAGTCCCAGCTACTTGGGAGGCTGAGGCAGGAGAATCGCTGGAACCCGGGAGGCAGAGGTTGCAGTGAGCTGAGATCATGCCACTGCACTCCAGCCTGGGCGACACAGTGAGACTCTGTCTCAAAAAACATAAAAATAAAATAAAATAAATTGTCTCTCATAACCAAAGAAAGTTAAAACAATGGAGAGGTAGCTTATTTTCTCATTAAAATAGCAAAACTATTTTCAATCATAATACCTCACACTAGGAAGACCAAGTAGAAACTGGCAGTCTTGTACGATGCTAACGGCAGCTTAAACCAGTAGCCACTCATCAGGAGAGCAGTCTGGCAACACCCAGAAGAAGCCATAAAAATGTTCCTACCCTTTGATCCAGCAACCCGACTTCTGGGAATCTATCCTAAGGACATAATTTGAAATTTAGGAAAAGGTGTATATGCAAATATTGGTGGCAGCATTATTTATGATGGTGAAAAATTGGAAACAACCAAGGGAAATGGGTGATCAAGGGCACAACTCTATTAAGTAACATGAATGGCTCCTTTTTTAAAAAAATGATGACTACAAAAATTTTGAAAATTACCTGGGTGTGGCTGGGTGTGGTGGCTCACGCCTATAATCCCAATACTTTGGGAGGCTGAAGCTGGTGGATCACTTGAGGTCAGGAGTTCAAGACCAGCCTTGGTAACATGGCCAAACCCTGTCTCTACAAAAAACACAGAAAAAAAATTGCTGGGTGTAGTGATACATGCCAGTAGTCGCAGCTACTCCAGAGGCTGAGACGAGAGGATTAGTTGTGCCCAGGAGTTCAAGGCTGCAGTGAGCTATGATCCTGCCACTGCAACTTCAGCCTGGGTGACAGAATGAGACTTGTCTCCTAAAAAAAAAAAAAAAAAAAAAATATATATATATATATATATATATATATATATATCTTATTCTGAAAACTGTGACATCTTGGGAAATGCTGCTGTGTAATGTTGTTTTTTAAAGTTTAGCTAGACTTTCCTCATGCAGTAATGCTGTGCAGTATTAAATGGAAAAACAAGCAGCTACAAAATAACTGGGACATCAATCAACCTTATAAGTACATACCATTCCATTCATGTGGGGAGAAAGCTAAGGTGGGAGAAGAAACTATGTTGGGGGAGATAAGAATGCTTTCTTTCTCTTGTTTTTTGTTTGTTTTCATAACTTTTTTCTCCCCTTTCACTTCTACTCGGGATTTACTTTTTCTCCTTCTTTTTTTTTTTTTTTTTTTTTTTTTGAGATAGGATCTTGCTCTGTCAGTCAGGCTCCAGTGCAGAGGCCCAGTCATAGCTCACTGCAGCCTCAACCTCCTGGGCTCAAGCAAATCTCAGCCTCCCAAGTAGCCAGTACTAAAGACATACCAAGCTTTTTTTTTTTTTTTTTTTTTTTGAGATGGGATTTCACTATGTTGCTCAGGCTGGTTTCAAACTCCTGGTTTCAAAAAGTCCTTCCACCTCAGCCTCCCAAAGAGTTGGGATTACAGGTATGAGCCACTGTGCCTGGCCTACTTTTTCTTCTTTTCAAAATAAAATTTTAGTAGCTATTTCTTATATCAGTTGGTAATGTAATCTTACTACAGGAAAACCAGGAAATACAAGAATATTAAGGCCAGGCACAGTGGCTCACAACTATAATCCCAGAACTTTGGGAGGCTGAAGCAGAAGATTGCTTGAGCTCAGGAGTTTGAGACTAGCCTGAGCAAAATAGCGAGACTCCATCTCCACAAAAATTTGTAAAATTGCTAGGCATAGCGGTACACACCTATAGTCCTAGCTATTTGGGAAGCTGAGGTGGGAAGATCATGTGAGCCTAGAAGTTGGAGGCTGCAGTGAGCTGTGATTACACCATTGCACTCTAGCCAGGGTGACAGAAAGAGACTCTGTCTCTAAAACATATGTATTAATATATTCATACTTTCACTCATGAACAACTTCTAGTAACAGTGATTAGAGCAGTGGTTCCCAAACTTGAATGTGTATCAGTATCACCTTGTTAAAGGACCTGTTAAAACCCAGATGGGGCCAAGTGCGGTGGCCCATGTCTGAAATCCCAGCACTTGGGAGGCCTAAGTGGGTGGATCACTTGAGCCCAGGAGTTTGAGATCAACCTAGGCAACATGTTGAAATACTATCTCTACAAAAAATGGGCCAGGCGCAGTGGCTCACGCCTGTAATCCCAGTACTTTGGGAGGCCGAGGTGGGCAGATCACGAGGTCAGGAGTTCAAGACCAGCCTGGCCAACATGGTGAAATCCCATCTCTACTACAAATACATAAATTAGCCGGGCATGGTGGTGCATGCCTGTAACCCCAGCTACTTGGGAGGCTAAGGCAGGAGAATTGCTTGAACCCAGGAGGTGGAGGTTGCAGTGAGCGAAGACCGCGCCACTGCACTCCAGCCTGGCAACAGAGTGAGACCCCATCTCAAAAACAAAAAAACAAAAAAAAAAAAACCCAAAAAATTAGCTGGGCATGGTGGTGTGTGCCTGTAGTCCCAGCTACTTGGGAGGCTGAGGTGAGAGGATCCACCTGAGCCTGGGAGGTTGAGGCTGCAGTGAGCCATGATCACACCACTGCACTCCAGCCTGGGTGACAGAGCAAGACTCTGTCTCAAAAAAAAACCAACCAAACAAAAATAACCCAGATGTCTGTGTCCCACCCCAGAATTTCTGATTCAGTAGATGTGGGATGGGGCCCAAGAATTACGTTTTTTGACAAGTTTTCAAATGACACTGATGCTGCCAGTCCCCAGGCCACACTTTGAGAACCACCATCTTAATGTATAGTCTTTTTTTTTTTTTTTTTTTTTTGAGATGGAGTCTCGCTCTGTCGCCCAGGCTGGAGTGCAGTGGCCGGATCTCAGCTCACTGCAAGCTCTGCCTCCCGGGTTTACGCCATTCTCCTGCCTCAGCCTCCCGAGTATCTGGGACTACAGGCACCCGCCACCTCGCCTGGCTAGTTTTTTGTATTTTTTAGTAGAGATGGGGTTTCACCGTGTTAGCCAGGATGGTCTTGATCTTCTGACTTCGTGATCCGCCCGTCTCGGCCTCCCAAAGTGCTGGGATTACAGGCTTGAGCCACCGCGCCCGGCCTTAATGTATAGTCTTATCAAATCTTTCTATATGTCACACATGTGGATTCTTCACCAAAAAAATGATGGACATTTAGATTGTTTTTCCAAGAGCCTTCTTGTACCTAAATCTCTGGTGCATTCTTAATTATCTGAATAACTAAGATTATCATAATCATTAATTTACTCTTAATTACTAAAATTATTAAGATTTATAATTTAGTAATTATAAATTACTAAAGTAACTAGTAATTAAACTTAATTAGGATTAAGTTTCCATTTTCAGAAATGGAATTGTTGGATCAATAGACATGCATGTTTTTCTTGCTTTCAATATATATCATCAGATAGCTACCATAGAATCTTTTTTTTTTTTTTTTTTGAGACAGGAGTGCAGTGGTGTGATCTCAGCTCACCACAACCTCTGCCTCCCAGGCTCAAGTGATTCTCCTGCCTCAGCATCCCGAGTAGCTGGGATTATAGGTGTGCAACACCATTGCCCAATTTTTATATTTTTAGTAGAGATGGGGTTTCACCATGTTGGCAAGGCTGGTCTCAAACTCCTGACCTCAAATAATCCATCCACCTTAGCTTCCCAAAGTGTTGGGATTACAGGCATGAGCCACTGTGCCTGGCCTATAGAATCTAATATTTACCATGCACCATGTAAGTATGTGATCTCATTTAATCTTTTTTTTTTTTTTTTTTTTTTTTTTTTTTGAGACAGTCTCTTGCTCTGTCACCCAGGCTGGAGTGCAGTGGCGCAATCTTGGCTTACTGCAAGCTCCGCCTCCCGAGTTCACTCCATTCTCCTGCCTCAGCCTCCTGAGTAGTTGGGACTACAGGCACCTACCATCACGCCTGGCTAATTTTTTGTATTTTTTAGTAGAGACGATGTTTCACCTTGTTAGCCAGGATGGTCTTAATCTCCTGACTTTGTGATCCACCCGCCTCGGCCTCCCAAAGTGCTGGGGTTACAGGTGTGAGCCACCACACCTGGCCTTAATCTTCAAAATTCTTTCATTCATTAATTCAGCATATATTCTTTGAATGCTACTTTGTGCCACATATTTTAGGGACTCAGAGATGAGCAAGACATAGCAACCCTCTGAGGTAGATATTATTATTATTCAGATAATTATTATTCAGATATATTATAAGATAATTATTATTCAGATATATTATAAAATAATTATAATAAAATATATAATATATAAGTATATATAATATTCAGATACTATTATTATTCAGATAAAGAAACGGAGGTCCAGGCTGGGCACAGTGGCTCACGCCTATAATCCCAGCACTTTGGGAGGCCGAGGCAGGTGGATCACTTGAGCTCAGGAACATGGTGAGCAACATGGTGAAACCCCGTCTTTACTAACAATACAAAAAAATTAACCGGGTGTGGTAGTGCACGCCTCTAGTCCCAGCTATTTGGGAGGCTGAGGCAGGAGAATCTCTTGAGCCCCAGAGGCAAAGATTGCAGTGAGCCGAGATCACGCCACTGCATTCCAGCTTGGGCTACAGAGTGCGGCTCCGTCTAATGAAAAAAAAAACAACTGAGATCCATGAGATGACTTGCTAAGGACACACAGAGAGCCATTCCTTGCACTGTTTCATTTACACAAAGTTGATCCTCTGGCTCTCAACAGCCTCATGCTGCTATGCTCCGTATGGAAAGGGATATTTTAATTTTGGGTGGCAACTCTTTTTCCTCTTTCTTTTTCCATTACAATTCTGGAAAAATTAAATGAGGAAACATCCTGGCATATAGTTTAGGAAATACAGCTTGTCTGAAAGCTGCCAGGAATAAAAGCTAACACTTTCTCCACTGAATTTTATCTGCTTTTTTTTTTTTTTTTTTTTTTTTTTTTTGAGACAGGGTCTCACTGTGTCTCCCAGGCTGGAGTGTAGTGGTGTGATCACAGCTCACTGCAGCCTTGACCTTCTGGGCTCAAGTGATCCTCCCACCTCAGCCTCCCAAGTAGCTGGGACTACAGGTGTGTGCCAGCATGCCTGACTAATTTTTTTGTATGTTTTGTAGAAATGGGGTTTTGCTTTGTTGCCCAGGCTGGTCTCTAACTTCTGGGTTCAAACGATCCTCTCACTTCAGCCTTCCAAAGTGCTGAGATAACAGTCATAAGCCACTGCGCCCAGCATTATCTCCCACTTTTAATAAATTAGGCAGAATTGGCCCCTTTTGATCTGATAATTAGATTTGTTAATAAAATTTCTAACAAAAAACATGATGGAGTTTTATGAACATGTAGCAATGTAGTCATCTCTTTTTCAGTTTCCTAAATTAACTCTACTTACAATTATTGGCTGGGTACCTTAGTGATTAAGTAAAAAGCTTGCGAGTCAAACAGATTTGACAAAACAAAGTTTTACAATAAATATTTGTATAACTCTCTAAACTTCAGTTTCCTTGCCTGTAAAATGCAGCTGAAACTACTTCCTTCATAGAATTCTCTAGAAGATCTCAAAGATTCAGGGGTCGTGATCACCGTCTACCCCCCATTTAATTCACTAAACTGACTCCTGCAAGAATTGAATGGATGCTGGAGGATGACAGGACTACTGCAAACTCAGCCAAATAGTAATTGTGATATGGTTTGGCTGTGTCCCCACCCAAATCTCATCTTGAATTGTAGCTCCCATAATTCCCATGTGTTGTGGGAGGGACCTGGTGGGAGATAATTGAATCATGGGAGTGGTTTCCCCCATACTGTGCTCATAGTAGTGAATAAGTCTCACGAGATCTGATGGTTTGATAAGGGGTTTCCCTTTCACTCGGCTCTCATTCTGTCTTGTCTGTTGCCATATGAGACGTGCCTTCTGCCTTCCACCATGATTGTGAGGCTTCCCCAGCTGCATAGAACTGTGAGTAAAATCTTTTTTTCTTTATAACTTGCCCAGTCTTGGGTATGTCTTTATCAGCAGCATGAAAACGGACTAATACAAGCCCCAACTGGAGTTGCTGTGTGGAGATGGTGTCTTTCCTAGATCCAATTAACATTGCTTCAAGTCTGTGGTGTCCAACCATTGATTTGGCTTGTACATTCTTTCCCATCCCTAACAAGAAAAAGGACCAAAAATAGCTCAATATATGTGGGGACAGACAACAATATACATTTACAGTCTACCTCAAGGCTATGTTAACTCTTGCCCTCTGTCATAACATAGTGTAAAGGGACTGGGTCATCTGGGCATCCTGCAAAACATCATATTGATCCAGTCTATGGGTGAGATAGTGTTAATAGGACTGGATGGCTCCAAAAAGTTGGAGATAAACCCTATAAGAATTCAATCCCAAACAAATTAACACAGGAGCAGAAAATCAAATACCACATGTTCTTGTAGGTGGGAGCTAAACATCAGGGATTCATGGACGTAAAGACAGCAACAATAGACACTGGGGACTACTAGAGCGGAGAGGGGAGGAGAGGAGCAAGGGTTGAAAAACTGTTAGATACTTGCTCAGTACCTGGGTGACTGGATCATTTGTATCCCAAATCTCAGCATCACAGCATCACACAATGTATCCAGGTAACGAAACTGTGCATGTACCCCTTGAATCTGAAAGTTGGAAAAAGTAGCAAATAAAGCAGAAAAAAAAAAAAAAAAGAATTAGAAGGATGCCAGAAGTTTAAGAGGCTCACCACATGGTGAGGTTTTTAGGGATTCAATGGTCTAGGGCCTGCTAGGACATCCTCTCCAAGGTAAAGGACAAGTAATTACATTTTGTTACTCCTTAAGAAGACAGCAACACTCAGTCAGGCGAGGTTGTTCACGCCTGTAATCCCAGCACTCTGGGAGGCTGAGGTGGGCGGATCACCTGAGGGCAGGAGTTCAAGACCAGCCTGGTCATGGTGAAACCCCGTCTCTACTAAAAATACACACACACACACAAATAATAATAAGCTGGGCATGTTGGTGCATGCCTATATCCCAGTTACTTGGGAGGCTGAGGCAGGAGAATCGCTTGAACCTGGGAGGCGGAGGTTGCAGTGAGCCAAACTCCGTCTCAAAAAAAAAAAAAAAAAAAGAAGAAGACAGCAACACTTTGTAGACTTCTGCAGCATATTTTACTTTATTTTTTTTTTCAGATGGTGTTTTGCTCTTTTTGCCCAGGCTGGAGTATAATGGTGTGATCTCAGCTTACTGCAACCTCTGCCTCCCGGGTTCAAGTGATTCTCCTGCCTCAGCCTCCTGAGTAGCTGGGACTACAGGCACTCGCCACTATGCCCAGATAATTTTGTATTTTTAGTAGAGATGGGGTTTCACCACATTGGCCAGGCTGGTCTCAAAACTCCTGACCTCAGGTGATCCACCCACCTCGGCTTCCCAAAGTGTTGAGATTACAGGTGTGAGCCACCGTGCCTGGTCTGCAGCACATTTTATACTTGGGAATACTGCTCCAACCCATTTCCTTAGGAACATGGAAGGCTGCTACCTTTGAACAGATCTCAAGGCAGAAAAGAGCTCTGTGGCAGAGTCAGGCTGTAGTACAAGCAGCTCGGCCTCTGGGGCCACATAGCCTGGAAGAACCCGTGCTATTAGAGGTATCTGTGGTGGGAAGAGATGCCACATGTTTATGGCAAGCCCCAGTGAGAGAATCACCACGTAGATCCCTCAAGTTCTAGAGCAAAGCCATTCAGTCTGCAGCAGAGAATTATTGCCATTAGAGAAATTACCTGTGGGTGGCCCTCACAGAGATAAAGGGCTTGACCATGGGACATTAAGTGACCCTTGCAGCCAGAACTGTTCATCCCAAGCTGGGATCTGTCAGACCTACCAAATGACAAGGTCAGATGGGCTTGACAGCAATCCGTAGTAAAGATGGAACATCTGGGATCAGGCACAAGCAGGGTCAGAGAGCATGAGTAAGCTGCACAAGATCCCCGTGGTGGCCAAGACCCCCATGTCATACCCCAGTGTGACACCAGCACGCCTCCTTCAGCTTACCCTGGTGGCTGCTTTGGGGCTCCCTTATGACCAGCCAGCAAAGAGGATAAAGGCCAAGCTTGATCCACAGATGGGTGCGTTTAGCATGGGGGTGCAAGTTGAAAACAGAGAATGGCTGCACTGCCATTCAGCAGTGACCCTTAAAGACACGAATGAGGAGGAATCTTCCCAATGGGCAGAGCTTTGGGTAGTGCACCTCAGCATCTACCATGAAAGAGGTACCATGTAACAAAATAGGCAGAGAGACTCAGGCCGTTCAGTTAGCCTCTGTCACTGGCCACCCCAGTTTTGGCACAATGGGTTTACAAATGGAGAAGCTATATGGCAGGGTTAGAGGTTCAACATTCACTAAGAAGGCTCTAGCTACTGTCACTGTTGAATGTCCAATCTTCCAGCAACAAAGATTAACATAGAACCCTTTTCATCCTTCATGTGATGTATGAGAAAAAATAACAATTTTTTTTTTTTAAAGAACACAGAACCCTCAAAATGACAACCATCCTTCAAGGAGCCCCATCAGTCCCTTGGTGGCATGCTAATTACATCAGACCTCTTTTACCTGGAAGGGGAAGCAATTCATATTGACTACAACTGACACATCTTTTGGGTGTGGGTTACCTTTCCTGGCTACAACGCCTCGGCTGATCTAAGGACTTGCAAAGCATTAATCCACTGACATTTAGTCTCAGATAATATCACATTAGACCAAGGGTTTCGGGTAACTCCCATCAGACCAGGAGACAGCAAAGGTAGTACAGCCACCTTTGGATGACTGTGACATCCACTGGACTTACCACATACCACCTTGCCCAGAAGCAGCTGGCCTCAATGACCCTGGAGGACTTTGGCACTGTCTCCTACATCCAAACAGTCTAACTGGGCCACAGAGGAACAACAGACTGGGTCTTTCCCAGCCCCAATCTGGAAATATCATTTCACGTCTCCCTATAGACCTGTAAAAAGCAAGCACTTGTGCTCTTAATTATTTCTCATTTGGGTCCTTCTCTCTTCCACACCTGCAATAAGTTCTGCCTGAAAGCTGTTGTACCACAGCACTCCCTGGAGTACGGTTCACCCAATGCTGCTTCTCACAGGAGTCACTGATCTGCCTTGAAGCTTTCTTACTCAGTGCCTGGCAAGGCTCCAGCCCCACTGGACCAAAGACTCTGTCATCCCTTCCCCTTCCCAACTATGAGCAGATCCTCTCCAGCTTTCTAAAATCATGGGCAAGGAATTGTGGCAGAAGGTAGACTAACACTCAACTTCTATTATTCTCCCAGGTGCATTTTTAACTCTTTTTCTATCAAACAGTGTCTAGAAAATTCTGTCTCCAAAAGACATGATCAGCAGAATGCAGATGAATGATGTCTTCCGTCAGTAACAATCACCATCCTATTGTCTCCTAGTTGGATTTGGCTTTCCCTAGAGGTTGCAGTGATGTCATATTGGAGGGGACTACAGTACTTGGGCCACCCTAGAGTGGGCTGTAACGCCCCTACAGCTCTGGATCGCCGGGGGGGGGGGGGGGGGGGGGGGGGCGTGGCGTGGCGGCTGCTGGGGGCCCGGATCGCGGGGGGTGGCTCACCTCCCGGTGATCGGGGGCCCCCAGCCGCTGGGGGGCGTGGCGTGGCGGCTGCTGGAGGCCGGATGGGGGGCGTGCCTCATCCCCCGGAGATAGGGCTCCCAATAGCCGTGGGGAGAGGTATTGACTATTAGTCCCCACATCACAGGGAGTGCCCCACAGATATCACCGAGTTGGTGTTCACCTTCTGCCATTTGAGGAGTAATACCATGGTCTCGTCTTCCGGATATCAGGAAGCCTATATCCTGGGGTTGTACAGTGTCTGCGATACTGGGAGTAATATCAATCTCCTGGCCTTGTAATGTTAAGAAGAACGTCACAGTGTGGATGTACAACCTCTGCCATATTGGGAGTAATATTAGCCTCTGCCCTCCATGGATATTAGGAACAATATCCCAGGCTGGGTTTTCTCCTCCTGCTGTACGGAGTGTTATATCACCTTCTCCCTTCTAGGATATTAATAACACTATCACGGGGCGGGTGAACACAACCTGTGAATTATTATCATCCTCTTCCCCTCCTGATACTGGGAACAATATCACAGAAGAGCTGTACCTCCCTGCGATACTGGGAGCAATAGCATAGGCTTCTTCCGGGAATATTAGGAGCAACATTACCGGGTGGCTGTCCATTCATTGCTATGTTGGGAGTCGTGTCATACACTACCTCCCTGGATACTAGGATCAGTGTCACGGGGTCAGCGTACACCTACTGCGATAGTAAAACTAAATTCATGCTCTCCGTCCCAGGATATGAGGAACATCACAAGTAGGTGTACACTGCCTGTGGTATTAGGAGTAATAATATGGTTATTCCACATCAATGATCAATTTTAATAATTATCAATGGTACTAATAATAGGATACCATTGTTAATTTTGGAGAATCATTTGAAGTACCTGATGATGCATGCTTCATATTAATTATTAATTTTAATGTCATTTAACAATATTATTAGTTCCTAATACTAATCATTATTTTCTTACCAGCATCACTTTGTATTGATTTCAGTAACATTAATTGCGGATATCATTATTTGATTATTAATGGTGATATTAATATTAATTACCATTCCAAATCGTTAACATTTTAAACCACTATCAATTTTTACGAAGTTTACTGTGATCATTAATATCGATTATTAGTATTAATATTTATTATATTTATTAATATTAATAATTAATAGACTTGTTCCTGATATCCACCGGGGAGAGGATGATACTACTTTAAATATCACAAAAGGTGTACACGCACCCAGTGATATTGCTTCGAATTTCCGCGCGTAAGTGGAGGATGTGACAGGCAATATCGCTGGGAGTAGACACACTCCTGGGATACTGTAATTGATATTCAGGGGGAAGAGTATGATATGACTCCCAACACAGGTGATCGGGGGCCCCCAGCCGCCGGGCGGCGTAGCGTGGCGGCTGCTGGGGGCTCGGATCGCAGGGGGTGGCTCACCCCCCGGCGATGGTTCCCCAGCCGTCGGGGGGCCTGGCGGGGCGGCTGCTGGGGGCCGTATGGCTGGGGGTGGCTCCCTCCCAGGCGATGGGGCTCCCAATAGCCGGTGGGGAGAGAGATGGGCTATTAGTCCCCTCATCGTGGGGAGTGTCTCACAGATATCACAGTTTGTTTTCACCTTCTGCCTTATGGGGATTAATACCATCTTCTCCCCTTCCGGATATCAGGAAGAGTATCACACGTTGTTTTACATTGTCTGCCATCTTGGGATTAATATCCAACTCTCGGCCTTGGAATATTAAGACGAGTCTCACAGGGTGGATGTACACCCTCTTCCATAGTGAGAGTAATATCACCCTCTCCCCTCCACGGATATTAGGAACAATGTCCCAGGCTGAGTGTACGCCTCCTGCTGTATGGAATGTAATATCACCCTCTCCCTTCCAGGATGTTAATAACAATATCACAGGGCGGGTGAACACAGCCTGCGAATTATTATCATCCTGTCCTCCTCCAGATACTCGGAACAATATCACAGAAGAGCTGTACCCTCCCTGCGATATTGGGAGTAACAGTGTAGGCTTCTTCTGGGAATATTAGGTGCAATATTACCAGGTGGCTGTCCATTCATTGCTATGTTGGGAGTCATGTCATCCTCTACCCCACTGGATATTAGGATCAGCGTCACGGGGTGAGTGTACACCTACTGCGATACTAAAACTAAAATCATGCTCTCCGTCCCTGGATATGAGGAACTACGTCACATGCAGGTGTACACTCCCTGTGGTATTAGGAGTAATTATATGACCATTAAACATCAATGATCAATTTTAATAATTATTAATTTTACTACTAATAATAGGATCCCATTATTAATTATGGAAAATGATTTTAAATACATGATTATGCACGCTTAAAATTAATTATTAATATTAATGTCATTTAATAATATTATTAGTCCCCAATGCTAACTGTTATTTTATTGTCAGCATCACATTGTATTGATTTCAGTAAGATTAATTGCTGATATCATTATTTTATTATTAATAGTGATATCACTATTATCAGTACAAATCGTTAACATTTTAAACCAGTATGAATTTTTACTTTCTTGTGATCATTAATATTGATAATTACTATTAATTTTTACTATATTTATTAATATTAATAATTAATAGGCTTGTTCCTGATATCCACCACGGAGAGGATGATACTACTTTGAAGATCACAAAAGGTGTGCATGCTCCCAGTGATATTGTTTCGATTTCCGTGTGGGAGAGAAGGATATGACACCCAATATCGCAGGGAGTAGAAACACTCCTGGGAAACTGTTCTTTTTTTTTTTTTTTTTTTTTTTTTTTTTTTGAGACGGAGTCTCGCTCTGTCGCCCAGGCTGGAGCGCAGTGGCCGGATCTCAGCTCACTGCAAGCTCCGCCTCCCGGGTTTACGCCATTCTCCTGCCTCAGCCTCCCGAGTAGCTGGGACTACAGGCGCCCGCCACCTCGCCCGGCTAGTTTTTTGTATTTTTTAGTAGAGACGGGGTTTCAGCGTTAGCCAGGATGGTCTCGATCTCCTGACCTCGTGATCCGCCCGTCTCGGCCTCCCAAAGTGCTGGGATTACAGGCTTGAGCCACCGCGCCCGGCCAACTGTTCTTCATGTTCAGGGAGGAAGAGGATGAGATGACTCCCAATACACACGGGTGTACACCCTCTGAGGGTGTACACACTGGGGGCATACACCCATCTGTGAAAGAGTTCATAATTACCAAAGGGGGAGATGATATTACTCACAATATCAGAAACAGGCTGGATCGCGGGGAATATACACCATGGAATATTATACAGCCATAAAAAAGGATGACCTGGTGTCCTTTGTAGGGACATGGATGCAGCTGGAAACCATCATTCTCAGCAAACTATCGGAAGAACAGAAAACCAAACACCACATATTCTCACTCATAGGTGGGAATTGAAAAATGAGATCTCTTGGACTGGGGATGGGGAACATCACACTCTGGGGCCTATTATGGGGAGTGGGGAGGGATGGCACTGGGAGTTATACCTGATGTAAATGATGAGTTGATGTTTGCTGACGAGTTGATGGGTGCAGAACACTAACATGTCACTAATTAATATACATATGTAACAAACCTGCCCATTGTGCACATGTACCCTAGAAGTTATAGTATAATAACAAAAAAATTAGAAAATGAAAAAAATAAGAAATAAAAGAAAACAATCATTCCAAGTCAAAAATGGGCCAACAATTTTTTACAGACATTTCTCTAAAGGTGACACACAGATGGCAATAAGCACATGGAAATGTGCTGAATATCAGAGTAATTAGGGATATACAGTTGAAAGCCAGTGTGAAATACCAGTACACACACACACATATCAAAACGTGACCCTACCAAGTGTTGGTGAGAATGTAAAACACCTGGAACTCTCAGATACTGCTGGTGGAAATGTAAAATGGTACAACAAGTTTGGAAAACAGTTTGGACATTTCTTTACAAATTACAAATATACCTTCCATTTAACCTCATCATTTCCCTCCTAGATATTTCTGTAAAAGAAATGATAGCACCTGGGCAGAGTGGCGCATGCCTGTAATCCCAGTGCTTTGGGAGACCAAGGCAGGAGGTCTGCTTGAGCCCAGAAGTTTGAGAACAGCCTGGGCAACAGAGGGAGATCCTGCCTCTACAAAAAAAAAAAAAAAAAAAAAAAAAAAAAAAAAAATTAAAAAACAAATAGCCACGCATGGTGGCATGTGTCTGTAGTCCCCGTTACTAGGGAGGTGTAGGAATGACTGCTTGATCCTGGGAGGTTCTGCTTGAGCCCAGGAGGGTAGGGAAGGCTGCAGTGAGCCATAATTGCCACCACTTGCATTCTAGCCTGAGCAGGCAGGAGCAAGATCCTGTCTCAAGAAGCAAAGACAGAAGAAGAACGAAAGAAAGAAAGAACGAAAGAAAGAAAGGAAAGAAAGAACGAAGAAAGAAAGAAAGAAGAAAGGAAGGGAAGTAAGGAGAAGGAAGAAAGGAAGAAGGAAGAAGAGAAAGAGGAAGAATAAGAAGCCAGAAGAAATAAATCATCGAAGAGCAATAAAAAGGAAAGAAAGAAAGAAGAAAGACAAGAGACAAATCTATGTTCCTTAATGGATCAGACGAAGTCCTTCGTTATCAACGTAACTCACCAAACCGAAATGATAGTCTATTTCTACACAAAATATTTGCAACACTAAATATTTTATTGTGTAGCTTATTTGTGACAACTACCCTAGAAACGACCTAGATATCCACCAGCAAGCCAACGGCTAAACCAGTCAGGACGTATCAGTGCAATGGAGGACGGCTCGGCAACGAAAAGCAGCAGCCGCTGATGCAGCCTGCGTTGCTGAATCTTGAACACGTCACGCTGAGCAAGAAGAGCTGGCAGCAGAACAGTGGGCACTGTATGATTCCATGTTGCACAATTCAAGAAGATGCAGACACGTCTATAATGACAGGAAGCGCTCTTCCCGGCGAGGGACTTGCGGAAAGCGAGCGCAGGAGAACTCTGGGGTGATAGGAGCCTCGTTTTTCTGAATGTGGTCTAAGTCTCGCTGATGGGAGATAAGTCAGAACTTCTCACCGTGTAGGTTTTAAATATGTGCAGTTTACTGTGCACCAGTTATGCCGCAATAAAGCCTAAGCCAGGACAAAAAGAATACTAATGGCAAGAAACCAAACATTTTTTGTCCTATTTCGGGCTCAAAGATATACAATAATTTTTTTTTAGATTTGAAGGTAGATTCATGCTAAAATACTGAGCTCAGAGGTGGTTCCTCAAATGTCCATGTCCTAAAGGAGAGTGCATTCTTATAATAGGTTGGTTGTGACTAATTTTAAATCCATATCGCATATCAGAAAGCACATTGCACTGAAAGTGATCGAAAGCCTTATGTCATGGGGACCTGTAAACATGTACAGGTTTGGAAGAGAACATTTCTGGGAAAATATCCAAATCTATTCTTTGTGGGAATGATTCACTTTTAATCTTTTTTTTGTGTGTGTGACAAAGTCTTGCTCTTGTTCCCAGGCTGGAGTGTGACGGCACGACCTTGCCTCACTGCAACCTCTGCCTCCTGGGTTCAAGCCATTCTCCTGCCTCAGCCTCCTGAGTAGCTGGGATTACAGGGCGCACATCACCACGCCCAGCTAATGTTTGCATTTTTAGTAGTGATGGGGTTTCAGCACCTTGGCCAAGCTGGTCTCTGACTCCTGACCTCAGGTGATCCACCTGCCGCGGCCTCGCAAAGTGGTGTGATTACAGGCATGAGCCACTGTGCCCAGCTCTTTTAATCTTTTAGTCAGGAAATCAACACGACCTTTGAGAGAAGCATTTTAGGCCTCTGGACTCATTTACAGGTTTCGTAGGGCTCTGGGGCCATCGTGTGGTGAGGAGCAGGAGCACAGAGCACACACCTGCCAGAGAAAGAAGGGCAGAAAGACGTCACAGGCTGTCAGAGAGTACTGTTATGTAAACATTAGGGCCTTTTAAAAAAGTTTAGGTTACTTCGTAATCGATAATACAGAAGCGATTAAAGTGTTTCTCAAATTTTACTGTGCACAAGGATCACCCAACAAGTCCTGTTTAAATGAAGTTTGTGATTCAGCATTTCTTGGGGAGCCTTCATTCCTGCCTCTGTCATGCCCCATTCAGAATACCCAGTGCAGATCGCAGGCCAGGCTCTGAGCAGCAGGGCTTAGAAGGTGAGGAAGAGAGACAGACACTAATTCCCAAGCTGTTGAAGTTAGCATCTTGAGCTGAACCTCAAGCATCCTAGCATTGTGTCCCATGCATGCACAGTCCCAGCCTTTTGGATTGCAGTGACTATACGGGGTCCCCATGAGCATGAGGGTGGCTGAGGCTTCCACAGAAGCTGGGCTGGGTGGGGATTCTGGGCACTCCTCATTCTCATGGCAAGGAGCTTACCAGACTTTTTGAAATTAAAGAAGTCCAAAGTTAGCTAGGCAAGGATTTCTGTTTTTCTCAATATTAGAGTCATGGCAACATGTATCTAAAGCTTATTTATTTGAAATTGCTTTTCAAGCCAGGCATGTTGGCTCATGTCTGTGATCCCAGCACTTTGGGAGGCTGAGGCAGGAACACCATTTGAGCTCAGAAGTTTGAGACCAGCCTGGGCAACATAGTGAGACCTCGTCTCTACTAAAAATAAAAAACAATTAGCTAGGTATGGTGGTGCACACCTGTAGTCCCAGCTACTCAGGAGGCTGATGAAGGAGGATCTCATGAGCCCAGGAGAATGAGGATGCAGTGAGCTATAATTATGCCACTGCACTCCAGGCTGGGCAACAGAGTGAGATTCTGTCTCAAAAAAAATTTTTTTTTAAGAATTTTATATATATATATATATGTGTGTGTGTGTGTGTGTGTGTGTGTGTGTGTGTGTATATATATATATATATATATTTATATTTTTTTGAGATGGAGTCTCACTCTATCACCCAGGCTACATTACGGTGGTGTGATCTCAGCTTACTGCAACCTCTGCCTCCCAAGTTCAAGCAATTCTCCTCCCTCAGCCTCCAAAGTAGCTAGCATTATAGGCACCTGCCATCGTGCCTGGGTAATTTCTGTATTTTTAGTAGAGATGGGCTTTCGCCATGTTAGACAGGCTGGTCTCAAACTCCTGACCTCAGGTGATCTGCCCACCTTGGCCTCCCAAACGGCTGGGATGACAGGTGTGAGCCACCGTGCCCGGCCTCTATATGTATATATTTTCTAAATTCCAAATTTGTCCAGCTAGCTAGGGAATGCAGCAAAAGAAAGGTGTCTAGAGCCCCATTTGTTCCAATACGATAAACATGGAAAGGACACACATTTCAGCTAACACTGATTGAAGACACCCCATGTTTGAGTCAGGATATAGGGGCAATGGGGTCCCTACCTAACGTTGTGCAAAGAAACATAGCCCCCATCCTCAAAAAGGTTGGCATCGTGATGGGGTAAAGTCTATTCGAAATGCCTCGTGGATGAATCTGGCATTTCCCTTATGAGCACAGTGCCACGTCCACCCTGCTGTTTGTCTTACAAATGGACCATTTGGGATCTGGTCCCAGCCTAAAGAAGTAATGAGGCCAGGCACGGTGGCTCAAGCCTGTAATCCCAGCACTTTGGGAGGCCGAGGCGGGTGGATCATGAGGTCAGGAGATCGAGACCATCTGGCTAACACAGTGAAACCCTGACTCTACTAAAATGCAAAAAAATTAGCCAGGCGTGGTGGCGGGCACCTGTAGTCCCAGCTACTCGGGAGGCTGAGGCAGGAGAATGGCATGAACCAGGGAGGTGGAGCTTGCAGTAGGCAGAGATTGAGCCACTGCACTCCAGCCTGGGCGATAAAGCCAGACTCCATCTCAAAAAAAAAAAAAAAAAAAAAAAAAGAAGTAAAGAAGTAACGAAGCAACAAGGAGGCATCCTCCTCACAACAAAGAAAGGTGGGAGGAAGGGAGGGACGCGGGAGAGAGAGCTAGAGAGACAGAGAGAAAACAGATGGATCTTTTCCCCAATCAGTAAGAAACTTTCAAAATATTTTAATACCTTCTTTTAAATATGATTCAAACTATATTTTTAAAACCATGAATCACACAAAGAAATGAATCTAATTTGACCCACACACAGACAGAAATCAGCTTCACAAAGCGGTTGCTACTCTTACTAAATGTGACACATTCAGGTATTTTTTGTTCTACTTCATTACATTAAATAAAAAAATGCTGGTCACTGCCTACCAAGAGGTTCACACAGCTCACTGACTAACTCAGGGGTACTTGTCACTCCCGGACACTTGGTCCCCAGCCCACCCAGCTCTCCTCTATTGGAAGCAAGCTGCCTGAGGCTATTTTAAGTGCTCTTCTTTCTCCTCCAGGAATTGGAATCTGCCCAGCTGAGCCCCAGACGCTGGAGGGATCCCGGGGGTCAGTCAGCCCTGCGCCACCCTCCGGTTCCTCTTCTGGCCATACAAGGAAGTCCAGTGCGTGGATGACTAAGCAGCTGACCTGGGGGGAGAGCAGCCCTGGAGCGGAGGCAGGACTGGCCTCTCCTGCCAGCCATCAGCCCCTGTGGGTTGGTCCTGTGGTGAAAAGTCCCAGGCCTCCCACCAGGGAGCACCTGACCTCTCTGCTCCCTGAGAGGAGTGAAGTGAGCCTCAAGGTCTGCCAGTAGAGGCACAGCCTTGCACTGACATCAGGCCCTAAGCTCTAGTTCCACACAGAGATAGCGGGTCTGTCCTGGCCTCCCATGGGCTCCCAGGGGCAGGGAGATCTGGCCTGACCCTCCCAGCAACGCCTGCCTCAGTGGAGAAACCCCAGCTTCCCAGCATCAGGACACACTCTCTCTCACACCCTCCGTAGTTCCCACTGACCTCACCGCAAAGTCCACAGTAGAAACTCAGAGTCCTACTGAGGAGACACCTGCCCAGCTGTCAGCCAGCTTCCTCCACCTGCTCCCCCCACCTGCTCTATCACCTGCTTCCTCCACCTGCTCCCCCCACCTGCTGTCTCACCTGCTTCCTCCACCTGCTCCCCCAACCTGCTTTCTCATCTGCTTCCTCCACGTGTTCCCCCAACCTGCTCTCTCACCTACTGTCTATACCTGTTCTTTGCTCTGGCTGCCCCCACCCATCCAGCTCCCCCACACCCTTCTTGGACACTGCCCGGCACTTCCCAGCTCCCTCACACAACGCTGTCCCCCCCGCCAACTCACATCCTGCTTTCTCGATGGTCTTCCCAGAGGAGGTCCCACCTTCCCAGCCCCTACTTGTTCCTCAGGTCACCATTTCCTGGAACCACCTTCCATCCCCTAGAACTCAGCTGGGCCCTGCAGACATGTACATGCTACCAGGTGACGTGGCCACTCCTCCTGCAAAGCTTTTCCAGGTGTCTCTGTTTTTCTTGTTCTTCAGAATGATAAAAGTTCCCAGATCCCAGGGACTTTTAGGCTGCTCCCACCACAGAGCTGGCCAGCGTCCTTTGAGGCAGAGAAATGCTAGGGGTAAGTCCATGAGGCAGGGCCTGTCTCCCGGGCTGGGAGCCTGGAGTCACTGAACCAGGAAGCCAGCCCAGTGCCCAGGGCTTCACTTTCCTGCTGCGTGTTCAGTTTTGAAAGAGAGGAATACTAATGAAGTTTGCTTAACCTCCTAAGTGAGTGTGTGTGTGCATGTGAATATATGCACGTACACACACACACACACACACATACTCTCTCACACACACACACACACCAGCCCCTGTAAACAAGGTTGCAGGTTCCAGAGAAGATGGCTCCCTCATCCTACACAGAATTAAGACAAATCCTCATGAAGCAACGAGCAGAAGTCAGGGGAAAATCATTAACTCTGAATGAGAATCTCAGGAATTCATAAACATGATCTGAAATTAGCCATCTCCAGGGAAGGGTTCCAGAAGCCTATTTTGTAGGAAGAAATTTGAGGATCCACTGCCAATAAAATTAGAATCATTCCTGGAATGTTGCCAGGATATAGCTTACAAGATAGAAAAACAAGCTCAAATCATAGGAGTGTATTTAAACAAAAAAAAAAGAAAGAAAAGAATAGAACAGTCAGAAGATGGTCATGTTCTAAAAGAACTGCAGGAATAAGGGAATCAAAAACAATACGCTACAAAACCCTTTAGAGAAGGTATGTTCGGGCTCCAGACAGTTGGCCTGGTTCTTTGGACAAAAGTGGTGAATTGGTCCTCTCTCCCTCTCTTCCTCCCTCTCTCTGTCCTTCCCTCCATCCCTCTATCCATCCCTTTCTCTCTCTCTTCCTCTGTCTCTCCCTCCCTCCCTTTCTCCCTCTCTATCTTCCCTTTCCTCTCTCTCTCTCTCTCTCCCCTCCCCCCTCACTCTCCCCCTCTCTCTCTCTGTCTCCCTGCCTGCTTCTCTGTCCCCTCCCTGCATCCCATACACATCATGGTAGAAACGCTCCTTAGGATCATCCCACGTCCTCTGTGGCCATCCACACCTGCCAACCTGCCCTCTGATCTGTATACTGTCCTGGTTTATTCTGCCCACCTGAAGAAGCTCAGTCATGCAGGTAGAAGATGCTGCTGTTCTACTTCCATGATGTCAATTGCCTAGAAATTAAGGGGAAAACCCATTCACCAGAAAAAAGGGACTTTTTGGAGAATCTTAGCATTAGTTCTGTTATCCTCCTTTTTTTTTTTTTGTTTAGGGTCTGGGTCCTGGGAAGTTCTGGGATGAACATGACTCTTGAGCACAGACACCGCCCTGACAGGGGTTTGTGCGTGTTCGGCTTCATCCTCGGAACTTTACACTCACACTTGACTCACCCACTTTATGTGTCTTTTTTTTGGTCTGACTTTTAAAAAACCAATCTGAGAATAAAGTTTAAAAAGAGAGTTTCTGAATCCTTAACTGAGGTCAAAATCTTGGAGTGAAAGCCAACGATGCAGTGTCCAAGAAGCCAGGGGAACGGGGGCATCCCCGAACCCAGAATCAGTCAGTAGTAGGGAGAAAACAAGGGCTTCTATGTGCTGGCTCCCTGATGAGCACTTGGAAAGCAAATGCGTTTCAGCCCAGAAGAAGGTCAAGTGAAGAAATGACCTAAATGGGGTTTATTCCTTGCCCAGCCCTGAGACTGGGCTGGAGGCCCCAGGCAGGAGAGGGAGGGCCAGGCTCCATCAGGCTCTCACCACAGAAAACGATGATGGACCAGGAAGCTGCAGAGTGAGTCGACCTTCCTGCCCTCTCTGCAGAGGCCTGGACCCCCTCACTCCCTCTTCTTATTTAGTCTGGCTACTGTTGGCATATTAAAGTTGGTGATCATTTTGAACATGAGTGCTAAACTGAATTTTGTTAGTTCTAATAGTTTATCAGAGCATTTTAATATTTCTAGGAAACAGAAGTATTACATTATCCTCAGAATAATATTGTCTTTCTTGTTAATAATAATAGTCCTTCAGTCGCCCTGCCTTCCCACTGGGTGTGAGTGCATCTCTGCTAATGTGGGGCATGAGAACGGATGCCAGAGGCAGAGCAAGCAGCTCAGAGGCCATAGCAGCTATTCATTTTTGTTTGTTTGTTTGTTTATTTATTTATTTATTTTTTATTTTGAGATGGAGTCTCACTCTGTTGCCCAGGCTGGAGTGCAATGGCGCAATCTCAGCTCACTGCAATTTCCACCTCCTGGGTTCAAGCGATTCTCCTGACTCAGCTTCCAGAGTAGCTGGGATTACAGGCACCCACCACTATACCAGGCTAATTTTTTGTACTTTTAGTAGAGATGAAGTTTCACCATGTTGGCAAGGTTGGTCTTGAACCCCTGGCCTCGGGTGATTCACCCACTTTGGCCTCCTATAGTGCTAAGATTACAGGCATGAGCCACCGTGCCTGGCCCATTGTAGCATCTTAATCACAGAGCAAAGAAAGCCTGGACCCAGCATGAAGATTATGAAAAGGGGGAAGAGCAGCTCTCTCACCTATGGTGTTGCCAGGCGCTTCCAACTTTCAACATAAGGGACACTAAATAGCTTTCCCAACAAAAACAACGGAGATGTTGGGTAAAACCTACAAAAATGCATCTTTGTAAGTGCATTACTGGGCTGGCGTTGAAGGATGGAATCCACAGCAGTCAATAAAGAATTGGCAGGAACCAAAGTGGAATTTTTTTTTTCTGTTTAGACAGTTGCACAGAGGATGGGGCATCAGAAACAAAACCGGATGTCTCTCCAAAATGAGGTCAGAAATCTGACATCTTAGACTTAAAATAAAAGCCCACCTCAGAGCAGGAGCAGCAAGGACAGCACCTGTCCCTGCATTGGTGCTGGGTAGAGGGAAAACCACTGACCCTGAGAACCGATAAGAAACAGTCCTCCAGGAGTTCATGCTGGAGGACTGGAGAGCATGGGTCAAACCGACGTGGCACCAGGCGGCTGCTAACTTCACCTCTACCCCATGTGAGTGAACATCTTTGCTGAAACAATGCAACCCTGTCCTCAAAATATCTCTCCACATAAAATTCCAAGGAAGATAAGTCCACATGCAAAAAGTTACAAAATATAAGTAAACAAAGTACTGTGGATACATCCAATAATTCAAGAAACAAATTCAGCAGAGCCACAAAAATTCAAAAGGAGGAAAAGATCAACTGCTGACAAAGTATCCACTGCTGTTGCTCCTGTTAAGAAACTGTATTTCATAAAAAGCTAGACATGCCCTTCTGCGGCCTCACACTTGCCTTCTCAGGCATGTCTGCCCCAGAAATGCCCTTGCACTGTCTTCTCCAAGAGACACATACAGGGCAAGAATATTTAGGCAGTGACTGTAGATATAGAAAACACCTGAAAGCCATCCAAATACACCTCTACCAAAGAAAAAAGCTGCCATAGTCACAGTGTGGAATATGACACAGCTGTGAAAATGAACTGCACTTAGAAGCATCAACAATGAAAAATTATAGTGAACAAAGGAAATTACTGAAAAATACACTGCTATTCCATATACAGTTCACAAACCATAACATATGACATTGCTTAATAATATACACAGAAATGATAAACCTTATGAAAAGCAAGACAAACATTAACACATTAGTCCTATGTCTGGGTGAAGAAGGGAGACCCAGGTGATCAAGGAAGGGCATATTGTAGCCTTTCAAGACACTCGATGCTAATGGATGATGACATCACCGCAATTATTAATCTATTGGATTATGCATTCAGTTTTGTTTGTTTGTTTGTTTTTGAGGTGGAGTTTTGCTCATGTAGCCCAGGCTAGACTGTAATGGCACGATCTTGACTCACTGCAACTTCTGTCTCCTGGGTTCAAACAACTCTCCCACCTCAGCCTCCTGAGTAGCTGGGATCACAGGTGCCTGCCATGATGCTTAGCTAACTTTCTGTATTTTTTTAGTAGAGACGGGTTTCACCATGTTGGCCAGGCTGGTCTTGAACACCTGACCTCAAATGATTCACCCGCCTCAGCCTCTCAAAGTGCTGGGTTTACAGGCATGAGCCACCGTGCCCACCCAAATTTTATAGACCCTTATGTGTCATATATTTCATAATAAAACATAAAAAATAAAATATTTACTGTAGTTTGTAAATGAAAGAGCAATAAAAAATGTTGCAAACTTTTAAACATCAAACCTGTTGTATAGCTCATAGTGACCCTCGTATTAAGCTGTGGTAAGTTCCAAGTTGCATTTCATTGTCATTTTCTAAAAGCTAGGTAAACAAATGAAAAACAGAATTCAGTTTTAAAACAAGATATTAAGATAATGTTACTGGTTGAAGGTGTCCGATTCTTGGAGCCTTGAACCAAGAACTGGACACAACGCAAAAACGGAGCAAGGAAAGAATGAAGCAGCAAAAGCAGAGACTGACGGAAAATGAAAGCACACTCCACAGAGTGGGAGCGCCTGAGCACAGGGAGCCCATTACTGAAGTTTCTGGGGTTTAAATCCCCTCTGGAGGTTTCCATTGGTTACTTCCTGTGCACCCTATGTAAATGAAGAGGATGAAGTAAAATTACAAAGTTGTGTGCTCGGTGTACGCCCTGTGGAAATGGACAGGATATTTCCTGTCATAGCCCAAGAATTTCCATTTGATTTAGTTCTCCGAAGTCAGGGTGAATCGGCCTTATGTTCCTGCCTCCAGACCCTTTTCTCCTGCCCCGGTGGAATGGATGGCAGGACATGGAAAAGTGTTTTGTCCAAATGACATGTCCCAGGGCACTGGAAGCTGAGGACAACAGGGAACCAGTTGGTGCCACTGAGGAACGCTCACCTGCATCTCCACACCGCACAGAACAAAGTGAGTGTCCTTGTCCTGAACCCTCTGAAGTAAGTATCTCGCCTCAGGCTTTCATGAAACCCTTTTTTGGAGAGGCTCCTTCTCTCTCCTTTTGCAGCCACAAGGCAGCAGGGATTGCCCCCCTCACGCTGAAGTTCTTCTAAAAACAAAATAAAAAAAAGAGAGAGAATAAAATAATAGAATTAATGTAACAAATAATAAAATAATGAAAATGAAACTTTTTTTTACAAAAGCAGCTCTGGAACTTCATGTATTGGCATTAAAAGCAGAGAATGGGCCTATAGGCTTGGCAGGGTGGCTCACGCCTGTAATTCCAGCACTTTGGGAGACCGAGGAGGGTGGATCACGAGGCCAGGAGATCGAGACCATCCTGGCTAACACGGTGAAACCCCATCTCTGCTAAAAATACAAAAAATTAGCCGGCCATGGTGGCGGGAGCCTGTAGTCCCAGCTACTCAGGAGGCTCAGGCAGGAGAATGGCATGAACCCGGGAGGCAGAGCTTGCAGTGAGCTGAGATCCCGTCACTGTACCCCAGCCTGGGCAACAGAGCCACACTCTGTCTAAAAGAAAAAAAAAAAGAAAAAGAAAATGAGTCTATAGAGCTCAATTTAATGGCAAAAAATTAAGGAAAGAATAAAAAGACTCTGCTAATAATGGTGACATGAGCTGCTCATACTGTCATTTTTTTCTGGGACCTAATATTGGGGAGGGGGTGGGACCACCTGCCACCAGGCTCCAGGTGATTTTCAGGCTGTTCCCCCAAATCACTGCAGCCTTTTCCCTGCTGGTCCCTTGATCCTGCTGCTGTGCCGGGCGTCCTGTGTGGCAGGAGGCACCTCGGCAGCTTCCAGTGGGATAGGCCTGCAGCATTCTGAGTCTGAATGCCGTGATCACTAGGAAGTGAGGAGACACAAGCAGGAAGGGTTCAGGGATGGAGCGGCCGCTTCTCAGGGATCAGTCTCAGGCCCGAGCTGGGAAGAATCCCCTTTCAGGACAATGGCTCCAGGCTGAGGTCAACGCTGTTTCTGTGCATTATGATGACTGACCTGCATCCACAGGGAAGTGGAAGCGTATCCGGGCTCCTTTTTTTCCAGGCAAAGTTGGGAACACCTTGAAATGGGCACTGGTGGATTTCAATTCCAGCCTTCCAGAAGCCACTCCAAATGGAAATTGAGCTAAGGGATGTAGCTGGAGTAAGTAAACAACTTTAGGTCCCGAACAACAATTTTCAGATACGATATAGTGTGCAGGGAAAAATAAAGCCTCAGGACCCCAATTCACAGCCAAAAAGGAAAAAAACATTAAGCTGGAAGCTGAATCATGCAAGAAACTGCCTTTCCTCTTGTTCCTAAGCAGATAACTACAGATAAAGGGTTACATATCTCCACAGGATGTTACTCTATGTTCACCTTATCTTATGTAAAGGACTGCTTTACTGCATCTGAGTGTTTGGACGAACGGAGTCAAGATGGTGCACTTCCGGGTTCTTCATCCCCCCCCAACTTTTCCCGTGCGCACGAAAATGCAGCCGGCGACCCGGGAAGTTGCAGACCAACTAGGCATGCGCCAGGTGATGTCAATCCGAAGAGACCAAGATTTACCTGATCGCACCTGCAGAACCCCCCCCCCCCACATGCCTGTGCCCCGCCTATTGCCCTCCCACTCCTAGAAAAGCCGCTCTGGAGGGACGCCACGCGCGGCCTTCCTCAGTCCTCCACTCCTGTCGGGATGTCAGGACTGCAGGAACTCCGTCCGAGAGCCCCACCGGGGGACTCTGTCGGCCTTCTTTGCCGGAGGCCGACAGACCTCTTCCCCACACCTTAGGTGACCAAAATAAACTTGCAGTTTTGCTCCTACACTTGCCTACTTGCTGGTTCTTTTGTGCCCGCTCTGGTGGTCTTAGAAAAACAAATCAGTTGGTGCCGAAACCCGGGAGGAGACCCCCTCCTCAGGCCTCTAAGGGTTGAGGAACCTCCTCCTGCTCCCACGCCGCAGACGGACTAGGACCTGAGACCTGCTTCCCTCACTCTCACGGCCTCTCTGGGGTAAGTGCCCTTGTCTCCTCTTTACCTCCCTTGGCCAAAATCCTGCGCAGGTCCGAGGTCCATTTTGAGCCACCAAGTGGCTCAGGAGACCCGTTCAGGATGGAGACGTCCGCCTGAAGGTAATCTCCACTTTGGCTTCAAGAGCCTCCAGTCTGTCTCTGCTGGTTCCAAAGGATGCTTTGAAGCCAGGCAGAGATCCACTTCCATTTCCATTGTGTCCATTGTGTCGGTAAAGAGGAAACAAATGGGAAACCCCCAGTCCAAATTTCCAAAAAGCACCCCCTTAGGGTGCCTCCTAGCCAATTTAAAAATCTTACAGCTCGAACAAGACCTTAGGAGGAAGCGGTTAATTTTCCTTTCCACTGTGGCGTGATCGACCTCAGCAATTTCTGCCAGCGGCTAGGCAAGTGGTCCGAAATTAATTACGTACAAGGCTTTTGGGCCTTAAGCTCTCGTCCCTATACTCCTCCTTCTCTCCCCGCTCTCTCCAACCCCTCCCTTCCTGCCCAGACTCCTCCTCCTTCCTCTTCCTTACCTACTAGTAATCCACTCAGTCCCGTGCCTCCTTCGGGGCCCCCAACTGGCTGTCTTGAGTCCCCTATCTCCTGCCCCACACCCTCCTACAGTGTTAGCGCCTTTGCGAGAGGTGGCTGGGGCAGAGGGGGTAGTCAGAGTACATGTCCCTTTTTCATTGGCCGATCTTTCCAAAATTGAGAAGCGTTTAGGGGATTTCTCAGCTAATCCCACCATCTACATAAAGGAATTTAGATACCTTTCTCAGGCCTATGACTTAACTTGGCATGACCTCCAGGTTATCCTAACCTCCACCCTAAACCCTGAGGAGCAAGAGCGCATCCTAGCAGCTGCCAGGCAGCACGCCAACCAACTACATTTAACTGACGCCGCCATCCCACTAGGGGAGCAAGCAGTCCCCTCGGCAGACCCAGACTGGAACTACCAAGAAAACCAGCCTGGGCGCCGTAGGCGAGACATAATGGTTCAGTGTTTGTTGGCTGGTATGCAAGCAGCCTCAAACAAAACTGTAAATTTTAACAAATTAAAAGAAATTATTCAAAATCCAGAAGAAAATCCAGCCGCATTCTTAAATAGGCTGACTGAGGTTCTAACCCAATATACCCGGTTAGATCCGGCCTCCCCCACAGGGGCCACCATTTTGGCGTCTTATTTCATTTCTCAATCAGCTCCTGACATTTGTAAGAAACTTCAAAAGGTAGAGGATGGTCCTCAGACACCAATACAAGACCTGGTTAAATTAGCCTTTAAGGTCTATAACTCCAGAGAGGAGACGGCAGGCTCGCCTCAGACAGAAGTTACAGCTCCCAGCAGCGGCTTTACAGCCCAGTCGTAACCCCAGGCCAGAGAGCACACATGCCGCAGACTCCAAGGCTACAAAAGGAGCCTGCTATAAGTGCGGCAAGGCAGGACACTATGCCAACAGGTGTCCGCAGGGTCCCCGAGTCCCAATGCTATAAGTGCAAGGCGTCAGGACATTGGGCCAGTGAATGTCCTAACCCTCATCCACCAGCAGCCCCTGCCCTGCTTGCCAGCAGGGAGGACACTGGAAGTCTGATTGCCCCACCCTGAGAACAGGTGCTGCGTCTCCACGTGACCCCCTTTCCCAGGATCCTGGGAGCTCCTTCCAGCTCCTACATCTGGACGACGACAACTGAAGGTGCTGAGACTCGGGGACCCCCATCACCCTCGCCAAGCCGCGGGTAACTCTCCTGGTAGCGGGTAAGACAATCAATTTTTTAATCAACAGCGAGGCTACCTATTCTGTTTTGCCGTCCTTCTCTGGACCTAGCCTTCCATCCAATATCTCTGTAGTAGGAGTAAGCGGAAAGCCATCCACTCCACAAAAACTCCACTCCTTAATTGCTGCCTGGCCAACAACTACTTTGCGCACTCGTTCCTCATTATACCCTCATGCCCTACCCCCTTACTAGGCCGAGACATCCTGAGCACCTTAAGGGCCTCCATATACATTCCCACCAACCCATCCACTCCCCTTCAACCCCCTCATGACCTGTTGCTCATGCTTTGTGCAAGCGCACATGCTCCTCCTATGTCGCCCCCACCCCCCATCTTCCCTATTTCTGTACACCCTCAAGTGTGGGACACTTCCACCCTGGTCATAGCTGCCCACCACCCACCAGTTCTTGTCAAGCTCAAAGATCCCACTCGTTTCCCAAACCACCCCCAATTCTCTCTCTCTCCGACACATCTACAAGGTTTAAAGCCAATTATCACGCGACTACTTAGCCAACATATTCTTGTCCACACACATTCCCCCTGTAACACTCCAATACTTCCAGTTAAAAAGGCAGATGGAATGTATAGGTTAGTACAGGATCTTCAGCTAGTCAATGAAGCCACCCGTCCCACGCACCCTGTAGTTCCCAACCCTTACACCCTTCTGTCCCATATCCCCACCAATTCTACTTATTTTACTGTGCTAGACCTTAAGGATGCTTTCTTTACCATACCCCTACACACAGACTGCCAGTTCCTTTTTGCTTTCACATGGGAGGACCCAGACACACATACCTCCACTCAACTGACGTGGACAGTCCTCCCACAAGGGTTCCGGGACAGCCCCCATTTCTTTGGTCAGGCCTTAGCAAAAGACCTTGCCTCCTGCCCTCTCACTAATAGCAAAGTTCTGCAGTATGTAGATGATCTCCTAATCTGTAGCCCTACCAAACAAGACTCTCTTCTAGACACTGCAACTCTCCTCAACCATTTAGGCTCATTAGGCTATGGAGTATCTAAACACAAGGCCCAAATTTCTTGCCAAACCATCATATACTTAGGAATTGAAATCACCCCAACAACCCGGTCACTAACTACCGACCGCATGGCCCTAATACGTAACCTTCTTCCGCCTCAAGATGCAAACGAAATTCAATCCTTCCTAGGTCTAATAGGTTTCTTCAGACATTGGATCCCCAATTTTGGAATCCTAGCCAAACCTTTATATGCCACAGTTAAAGAAACCCCACATGGGCCTTTGTCCAACCCCAAGTTAATCTCAACTCATTTCACCCGTTTAAAAGCTTGCCTTCTCTCACAACCCACTCTCTCACTGCCTGATTTCCAGCGTCCCTTCCAACTCTTTACAGATGAAAGGCAGAAAGTGGCAGTTGGTCTCTTAGCCCAGCCTGTCGGTAACACCCACCATCCTGTGGCCTATCTATCCAAACAGCTAGACCCAACTGTACAAGGCTGGCAACGCTGTCTGTGTGTGTTAGCAGTGGCAGCCTGCCTGACCCAGGAAGCAAAAAAGCTCATTAGAGGCAGTAATCTAACAGTCCTCTCCACACATCGTCTTCAGGATCTCATCTCTCATAAAAGTATTAGCCACTTAACTCCATCCCGGCTCCAACTTTTCCATCTCTTATTCATAGAAGACCCCACTGTTACTTTAGAAGTTTGCTCCTCTCTAAATCCAGCCACTTTACTGCCAGACTCTCTTAAACCACCCCATACTAAACATTCTTGTCCTGAGGTTCTGGAGGCTCAACCCCCCAGCCACCTACACTTGCATGACCAGCCCCTTCAGAATGCACAACTAACCCTATTTGTGGATGGCAGCTCCTTTATCAACCCTCAAGGAAACAGGCAGGATGTGCAGTAGTTACCTCTTCCACAGTTTTAGAGGCAAAACCCCAACCACAAGGGACCACATCACAGCAGGCAGAACTCACTGCACTAACCAAGGCACTCCTACTATCAAAAGGAAAAACAGCAAACATGTACACAGATTCTAAATATGCTTTTCTAATCGCACACACCCATTCAGTCATCTGGAAAGAGAGAGGGTTTTTAACCACCGGCGGTACCCCTATTATTAACAAAAACCAAATACTCAAACTACTAGATGCACTGTCGGCACCTTCCAAGGTAGCCATTATACATTGTAAAGGGCACCAAACTTCATCTAACCCGGTAGCAGCTGGCAACAATTTCGCTGATGTCACTGCCAAGTCAGCCGCCGGATTTTCCACCCCTAAGACTCCTTCTGCCTGTTTTCTCTCCCCCCAGTATGCCCCTAATTACACTCAGGAAGAAAAGGCTAAGCTATTACAAAATCCAACAGCCAAACTAACTACAGGTGACTGGATATATATTGATAACAAACTAGTTATTCCTGAAACACAACTCCATACCATTCTAACAGACATACACAATTCTTTTTTTTCTTTTTTCTTTTTTCTTTTTTTTTTTTTTTGAGATGGAGTCTCACTCTGTCGCCCAGGCTGGAGTGCAATGGCCGGATCTCAGCTCACTGCAAACTCCGCCCCCCGGGTTTACACCATTCTCCTGCCTCAGCCTCCCAAGTAGCTGGGACTACAGGCGCCCGCCACCTCGCCCGGCTAGTTTTTTTGTATTTTTTAGTAGAGACGGGGTTTCACTGTATTAGCCAGGATGGTCTTGATCTCCTGACCTTGTGATCCGCCCGTCTCGGCCTCCCAAAGTGCTGGGATTACAGGCTTGAGCCACCACGCCCGGCGACATACATAATTCTTTACATATAGGACCCAAAGCCTTATATGATTTCCTAAATCCCCTCCTCCACTGTCCAACACTACAAAAACACTTACTTACAATCAACCAGCAGTGCTCTACCTGCCTAAAGGCAAATCCTCAAGGCGCATTGCGTAATCCCCATCCCAGCCATCAACTCAGAGGACACCAACCAGGTGAAGATTGGCAAATTGATTTCACACATATGCCAAGACATAAAAAATTCAAATACCTCTTAACCCTTGTGGACACCTTTTCAGGGTGGATCGAGGCCTATCCTACCACAGGAGAAACTGCTAACATTGTTGCCTCTATACTCACTGAACATATTATTCCTAGGTTTGGCCTCCCGGTCACTCTTCAACCCGACAATGGTCCAGCATTCATCTCTAAGGTAGTCCAACAGGTGGCAGCCCTCCTACACATCACCTGGAAACTCCACATCCCTTATAGGCCTCAGTCTTCCGGTAAGGTAGAAAAGGCTAATGGACTCATCAAACAGCAGCTCACCAAACTCTCAATCGAAACCCGGCAGTCGTGGGTAACTCTCCTTCCCTTAGCCCTGACCCGGCTGCGGGCAGCACCTCGAAGCCCAACAGGCCTCAGTCCGTTCGAATTAGTCTACGGACGGCCCTAACCCTCCAACAAATACCTTCCCTGCTAGCCCCTTTGGCGAACTACCTCCCATATCTCACTCTTCTCAGACAACTCCTAAGACAACACGCTGAGTTAGCACACCCTCCTCCAACAGACGCCTACAACCCACATCTGTCCCTCAGTCCCGGAGACCAAGTATACATAAAAGATATCCAAGCCAAAGACTTACAGCCCAGGTGGAAAGGCCCATACATTGTCCTCCTGTCTACACATACAGCAGCAAAACTCCTAGGACACACGCATTGGATTCATATTTCCCAGCTAAAAAGGGCCCCCACCGGGAACAATCAGTGGATATCAGTTCAACTTTCCCCCACTCGCCTCAAACTTACAAAACTTTCTTAACTAGTTCATGCTCCCTGACCCCTGGCGCTTAGCTCGCTGTCTCACCATCCTCTACATAAACCTATCAGACTTTCAGTACATAACCCCAGACCCAGACAATAGTCCAGAGCAGTGGTTCTCCCGTCTCCTAACCTTCATCGAACATCTCCAGTGGCAAGGGACACTCCGTGACTACACTGAAAATGAAGTCTCATTTTATACTTATATTGCTGTTTCACTCATACACTCAGACCTTTGCTAGTCTGCCTACTGTATGGCAATTTTTTTCTTATCACTGAAACTTGGCCACAAGACAGCCGAACACACTCAGTAGTACATAGTTCTGCCAGTTGTCTTCCTTAAGGCTATCAAACTTCTCTCCGCACAATAGAGAGCCCCTTCTCATGGCTCACACTTATCCGCCAAAGGCTAAACTTAACCTACACTGTGAATATAACCAATCTCTCCCACTGCTTCCTCTGTGAGGCTTTAGAAGGCCCCCGCCTAGTGGCAGCCCCCTGCCCATGGCCTTCAACACAACTGGTCAAACATCCCACAATTCACTCACACTCCAGGCGCCACTATACCAAAATCCAAATAGCCCAATCTTTCCTTTCTGTTATTCAACTCCAAATTCATCCTGAGGTAATCATACTCAGGCTCCCAATGGAGGCCAAACAGCCCCCATTGGAGGCTATTTCTGGTGCAACTAGTCTCTCTCTAAAACTCTTAACCATACAGCCATTAACTGATCCCTCTATGTCCCCATGTCCTTGGTCCCCAGTCTAACTTTATACAGCCAGGCAGAAGTAGCAGAGCTTTTCCAGCAACTTTCCATGCCACTACGCCACTTCCGTCAAAAACGGGCTGTTTTCCTCCCTCTAGTTGTTGGAATCAGCTGAAAGCCTGGCCTCCCTGCAGCGCCGAAGTACCTCAATAGCCCAAGTAGCTGCCCAAAACAGGCGAGCCCTAGACTTGCTTACAGCTGAAAAAGGAGGCACTTGTCTCTTCCTTGGAGAAGAGTGCTGCTATTATGCTAGCAAGTCAGGCCTAGTAGACACTAACATTCAAACCCTCAATAAAATAAAAAACTGAGATACAGAACCTTAATACCCCAACCTTGCTGGGACCTTCCTTCTGGGTTTTGCCCATATTCCAACAAATGCTTCCATACCTCGTTCCTATGCTAATACTGTGCCTTATTTTATTCTTCATCTGTACGTCCAAATACCAACCATAGGCCCCGACCTTAACAGCGCCCCTTAACAGCAGGAAGTAGCCAGACAGACCACGGTGCCCCTTTATCACTATTATCAATAAAAGGTTGGACTGTTTGGACGAACGGAGGCAAGATGGTGCACTTCCGGGTTCTTCATCCCCCCCCCCCAACTTTTCCCGCGCGCGCGAAAATGCAGCCCGCGACCCAGGAAGGTGCAGACCAACTAGGCATGCGCCAGGTGATGTCAATCCGAAGAGACCAAGATTTACCTGGTCGCACCTGCGGAACGCCCCCCTGACACGCCCGTGCCCCGCCTATTGCCCTCCCACTCCTAGAAAAGCCGCTCCGGAGGGACGCCACGCATGGACTTCCTCAGTCCTCCACTCCTGTCGGGATGTCAGGACTGCAGGAACTCCGTCCGAGAGCCCCACCAGGGGACTCTGTCGGCCTTCTTTGCCGGAGGCCGACAGACCTCTTCCCCACACCTTAGGTGACCAAAATAAACTTGCAGTTTTGCTCCTACACTTGCCTACTTGCTGGTTCTTTTGTGCCGCTCTGGTGGTCTTAGAAAAACAAATCAGTGAGATGAAGACAAAACTGACCATTCCCCACCTGCTCTCTTTCTCTTGCAACCTGAGGAACACCACAGGCTCCCTCTTTCCCCTCCAGCCCACCCTTTTCCTCCAGCCCGCCCTTTTGCTCCAGCCCACCCTTCCCTCCAGCCCGCCCTTCCCCTCCAGCCCACCCTTCCCTCCAGCCCACCCTTCCTCTTCAGCCCACCCCTCCCCTTTAACTACTGAAGCCCTCAAAATCATCTTGGGAGGAAGGCACAGACCACAGACTGTTTCTGTGATTCCGTGTTTTTTTCTTCCAAGCATGTCCTTAACCTTGGCAGAATTAACTTTTAAATGGATTGAGATCAGTCTCAGGCACCTTTTGGTTTACAATCGCATGCCTCAGTCATCGCACAGCTCTCTGGCCTTCGTCCTCTTTTACCAAAGGAGGAGAGTGGATTCCGTGTTCCTAAAATCCCTTCAGCTCTCCATAGGTTTCTGGGAGGATACAATTACCTAAGAGATTAGAGAGAGCATCATAAAATGTAAGTAGACGGTGTGTGGCAGTTAGGGTTAAGTTTGGCTGCATAAAACAGAAGACTCAAGCTAACAGAGGCTCACACATATAAAAGTCTGTCTTTTCACATGAAAGGAATCTGAAGGCTTTCAATCCTCCCCTGTTCACTGGATCTGTGATCTTATCAGAGAGCCCAGCTTCTCCTATCATTCCCTCAGGCACTTTGACTGAAGGTGGTTGTATCTTTTAGATCACCTCATGCCCCAAGAGAGCAGCTTTGTTCGCAATCACAGCTGCATTCAAAGTAGCAGGGAAAAGAAAAAGTTTTAAGAAGCCATACTCAGTAGTTTGGCTCCTTTTAAGGACTCCTTTTGGATGTCCTGCTCAACAATTCTACTTATATCACATGGGCCAGAATGGACCCACATGGCCACATGGGTGCACAAAGACAGCTGGGGAATGAAGCATTTACTGTGGAGCCTTGGTCACAAGAGGAGGAGGAAATGGATGTTGAACCAACTGTTTCTGTCACATGGCATGTTAGTTGAGCTTGGAAGGATGAGT
This sequence comes from Rhinopithecus roxellana, assembly GCF_007565055.1. NCBI lineage: Eukaryota > Metazoa > Chordata > Mammalia > Primates > Cercopithecidae > Rhinopithecus > Rhinopithecus roxellana. The sequence continues at coordinate 53,315,077 of NC_044549.1, forward strand.
GGGTTATTCACAGACAGGCTTGGAGAGAGACACAAGCAAGGATGGTGTGTGGAAGAAGCACGCTGGAAATTCGCAGGATAAAGAGTCTCCTCCTCACTGCAGATTCTTCTCGCTAAAAACTCAAGGGCTTCTGAATTATTTCCGTATTCTTTCTTTCTGAATTTAGAAGATTTACAATTCAATTATATGTAATGCTAAGACATCCTCTTGGGGACTGTTTAAATACAAGTCTGTTTGGGTTTGGAAAGAGAAACCTAAGACCTACTTGGAGGGGGAGGGAGTTTCAAGGTTCCTGGAACACAATGCTGGAAGGAATTCAGGCAAAATATTCTATGGTCTTCTGACTGTTCTCTGGTGCCTGTTGTGAAGTCTAAAAGCTGTGATGATCCCCAGGAATGGCTATGTTCTGAAAGCTTTTCCAGGAAAGTGCCTTGAGCTGGGCTACATTGTTAGCTCTCTGGTTCACAGAAAGAGCCTTCTCAAAGTCCAGAGGGCACTTAGATAAGACAGACTACAGGGCACTCAAGGTTTTCTCTGTGGTTTTCTTCCAGACATCTCTGAGGCATCAGAAGCAAGGGTCAATAACTCAGTGTAACAGAAATTTTAAAATGAATCAAATATTTGGATGGAAGGAGAAACCTTCAAAATTATGCCTATTATTTAGCATTTTATCTTCCACAAAGCAAAACAAAGCTATAAACTTCTCACTGCAATTATGAGGGAAGAGGATCCTAAAACATTTTGTCTTAGCCTGTTTTCTGCTTCTCTTAGCAGAGTGCCTGAGACTGGGTAATTTACTAAAACAGAGATTCACTTCTCACAGTCCTGGAATTGGGAAGTACAAGGTTAAGGGGTAGTGGGCATCTTGCAAGGACCTTTGTGCTGTGTCATCCCACAGGAAGGTGGAAGGGCAAGAGAGCATGAAGGAGTAAGAGGGGTTAAACTCACTCTCACTTTTGTAACAGACCAACTCTTGTGATAAGGAACCCACTCCCTCAATAACAACATTAGTCTACTCACGAGGGTGAAACCCTGATGACCTGATCACCCCTTAAAGATCCCTTCCCTCAGCACTACTGCATGGGGGATTCAGTTTCCAACACTTGAAATTTGGGGGACACTTTCAAACCATAGTAAGAAAGAAATGGCAAAAATAAATTATTTATACAGTGTTTATCACTAATAATAAGGTATGCACAAAACATCATTTATAGTCTATATTCACTATAAGATATTGTGCTCTATTTTCATGTGAATTCATGCAAAGAGATAACAAACAAAGAGAAAGATTTTCAAGAGAAGTGTTAAGAAACAGCACCATAACCTTTAGTAAAACTGAGTAACTGGTGGAAGTCATTGTTTTAAAAACCTTTTTTATTGGCTGGTTGTTTGGAAGTCAGTGGTGACATTTCAAGGAGGAGTTGTCATTGGGAAGGCAGATTTCAGGAGGTTTTAGTAAGAGTGCGTGAGGAAGTTGAGGAAGGAAGGAGGACAGGTGACTTAGAAAGATTCCTGGTGGCGACGGAAGTCCAGAAATAGAATGGTGACTTCAGGGAGAAGCAATTCAAGGAATGCTGTGCTTTTGCTTCTCTCTTTCTGTCCCTCTCCCCATCTCTCTTTCCATCTCTCTCTGCCTCTCACTTTGTCTGTCTCTGTTTCTCCCTCTCTGTGTCTCTCTCCTGGTTGCTCTGTCTCTTCTGTCTTTTAAGACTCTGTGTGTGTCTGTTTCTCTCTTCCCCTCATCTCTTTCTCCATCTTTCTATGTCTCTCTGTGTCCCTGCTTCTCTGACTTTTTCTCTCTCTCTCTCTGTCTCTCTCACTCTCCCTCTCACTCCCTCTCTCTCTCTCTCTGTGTGTGTGTGTGTGTGTGTGTGTGTGGTGTGTGTGTGTGTCTCACTCTCTTGGTTTCTCACTCTCACTCTCCATCTCACAGCTCTCTTTGGTTTCACTATGCAAGCTGACTCTCCCCACCTGATGATCCAGTGGGATTAGCAGGAACCGAGTGGACTACAGCCACCACCCGCATCCTGTGCCCATCCATGAACTGGAGCAGAGAAGAGGACTGATCTCGTTACTTGGCCTGGCTGGACGTGCTGACCCTCAGGATCACAGGCAGTGGAAGGAGCAGCTGCTGGAAGGTCAGAGTGGGTCCTGTGATGGATGGAAACGACAAGTATGTTGAGCAACAAAAATGATCAGCACTTGGTCTGTGGCAGCAGGAGCTCAGAAGTAAGGAATCCTAGGGCCTTACATGAGTGGCCCATTGTGGGAAAAACTTTTTTAAACAAAAAAACAGCCCCTAAGGAGTGTTCCAATGACTACCTCTTAAGCAATACAATTGACCCGTGAACAATGCAGAGATTAGGGGCACCAACTCGCCACACAGTTGAAATTCGGACAATAACTTTTGACTATGCCAAAAGGAATTTACTAATAGTCTATTCTTGGGTGGCAGCCTCAGTGATCACGCAGATAGTTGGTTAACGTACATTTTGTGTGTTATATGTATTGTATAGTGTATTCTTACAGTAAAGTAAGCTAGAGGAAATAAAGCAGTCATAAGGAAAATGTGTTTACTATTCATTAAGTGGCTCATCATAGAGGTTCTTCTTCTCATTTTTGCATTGAATAGGCTGAGGAGGAGGAGGTGGGAGGAGAGGAGGAAGGGTTGGTCTTGCTGTCTAAGGGGTGGCAGAAGTGAAAGAAAATCCATGTGTAAGTAAGTGACCCACGTGGTTTAAACCCTCTTGTTCAAGGGTCAACTGTTTGAACAGGGAAGTTTTGAAGTGATCTCTCTCTCTCTTTTTTTTTTTCTTGAGACAGAGTCTCACTCTGTTGCCCAGGTTGGAGTGCAGTGGCTCGATCTTGGCTCACTGAAATTCAGGAAGTGACCTCTTTTCAAATAGGGCATGGCAGGGAAAGGGGGAGGAAAATGGCAAAAGTCTGCCCCACAAACTCAGGACCAAGATCCCCAATTTCTTCCCCTGGTGAGTGGGGCTCTCATTCCCTAGACCACAAAGTCTATTTGGGTTCAAAGACCACTTAGGCTCTGGGCTTGGCCTTCCAAGAGAAGAGGGTATCTGGGCCCTCGCAAGAATGCAGAGCTGTCCGCCCATGGATGAGTGACCGCAGCTCTGACCCTGTCCCTGGTCTGGGCTTCACTCCTCCTCCTGTAGGTGGACGCAGCTGCAGGCTCAGGAGTTCTCTAAACCTGGCAACACGTGGTTGTGCGTGGGTGTGCTTGCAGGCAGAGGAAGAGGTCTGTGGCTTACATCAGAATCTCAAAGTTGACACCCAAAAAAGGTAAAAGCTCCTGCCGGATGCTGGCATATACAACTAACAAGATAACACTCTGGGTGTACACCCGGGCACACATGAAGAGCATTCTTGTTCATGGCAGTGGTTTCAAATATTTCAGTGAGTTTTCTCTTGAATGCCTCAGTTGGGAGCCACTTCAGTTCAGCGCGGGCAGCAAGGGAACTTCTAGGACTGGTAGTTATGAATTCAAGCTTGTACACAGCGACAGGTCACAGGTCTGTGGAAGATGCCTGTCAATCAATATTCAGAGGTAGTATTCCATAACTGAAGCATAGGGCATATCCGACCTCATCTGACAAGGCTAAAATCATGATTGTTTTTCTAACTGGGAAATTTATGTAACTTATTTGCCAATAAAGAACCAGCTCTCTCCCCCCATTTTCTGACATAACGCTAGTCATTAGGGAACTGTTCCGATGATGTTCATGAAAGAACAAACCAATGTCTTCCGCTTTAATACCACCTATTTCACACATATGACTCTTGCTGCTTCCATATGACCCTAAAAGTATCGGGAGTGTCAGGAAGTCTCTTTAATCATCGTTCTCCAACGTGCTCAAGAGATGAAGTCATTCTGTGAAGTGGACTTCAGTTGACACCACTGAGAAAATGTCCTAGAGAAAGTAAAGCTTGTAATGGCCTCAAACTTTACAGAAATAATGCAACTTCTTTCTTTCCTTTCTTTCCAGTTTTTAGATATTAATTTTAATTAGTTCAGGGCAACCTGTTTCTGCATCAAAGTCTTGGGAAGCTTCTACCTGGTTTTATTTTATTTATTTATTTATTATTTATTTATTTAGAAATAGAGTCTCACTGTGTCACCCAGGCCAAAGTGTAGTGGTATGATCACGGCTCACTGCAGTCTCAACCTCCCAGGCTCAAGCCAATCCTCAGGCCTCCACCACCTGAGTAGCTGGGACTACAGGTGTGCCACCAGGTCCTGCGAATGTTTTATTTTAATTTTTTATTTTTTGTAGAGACAGGATCTCGTTATGTGGCAAAAGCCAGTCTCAAACTCCTGGTCTCAAGCAATCCTTGTGTCAGCCTCCTAAAGCTACTGAGATTATAGACGTGAGCCACGGCACACAGCTGATTCATTATTTTATTTTCTCAGAACTCTATGCAACCTGATTCTTAATACTTAAGGAAAGAGAAGCCAGACAAAGGTGGAAGTAGTTACATACAATGTGAGTGTCATTTGGCACTTAGACAAGAGAGGCAGGATTGTAAAAATAAAAGAGCCACATGTCACAATTGGCTGTGGGCTTGGATGTGGACTCCAGCACTTTTTATTTTTATTTTTTTAGGAGATAGTGTCTCACTCTCTTGCTCAAGCTGGAGTGCAGTGATATAATCGTAGCTCACTGTAATCTCAAACTCCTGAGTTCAAGTGATCCTCATGCCGCAGCCTCCCAAGTAGCTGGGACTACAGATGTGCCACCGCTCCAGGCTAATTTTTTTTTTTTTAATTTTGTAGACGAGGTCTCCCTGTGTTGCTCAGGCTAGTCTCAAACATGTGACCTCAGGCAATCCTTCCGCCTTGGCCTCCAAAGCACTGGGATTATAGGTGTGAGCCACTGTACCCGGCCAAGAAACCAACCCCACCTGTTTTCTACATAAAGTTTAGCATCTAGATACAAAGCAAATAATTTTTAAAGATCAAGGAGTCTGAAGGGAAGCTGGTGGGAGGGGAATGGGCTGAAGGCAGCGTTTTCTGGTCTACGGTTTTGCTTATTCTTGGACTTTCCAAAGTCCCGAAAGAAGCAGAAGGAAAGTGGGAACGGAGGAAGAGGCAGGAAGAAAGGAGGAGGGCTGCGCCTCTGAGGTTGCAGATTAGCCCAAGGCGGCTCAGTGGCTGGGAAGGAAGGAAGGAAGCCCCCAGGGCCGAAGGTGGAGTCAGAGTCCTGGGTCCAGCAGAGACTGGAGGGGAGGAGGGTGCCGGGAGCCAAAGACCTTCCTGCTAGCACTGCAGCCTCTTAAACTGCTTAGGCTTTTATCCAAATTTGATATGTCCGCATTTTGTAGACCTCCAAACCCAGTCACTCAGGGTAACCCAAGCAGGAAGGGGAGGATGATAGGAGAAGCTGCCCCACCTGATGATGCCCTTCCGGCTTTTATCCATTCCTGGGAATGACTCTTTCTCCAACTCGGGGGATGCCCCTATGGCAGAATACAGTGGCATTGACCAGCAGTGGAGAATTCCAAGTCCAAAAAACGATTGGCCTTTTAAAGGAAGACGGGTGGATCACGATGTCAGGAGATGGAGACCATCCTGGCTAACATGGTGAAACCCGTCTCTACTAAAAAATACACACACAAAAAAACTATCCGGCGAGTGGCGGGGCGCCTGTAGTCCCAGCTACTCGGGAGGCTGAGGCAGGAGAATGGCGTAAACCCGGGGAGGCGGAGCTTGCAGTGAGCTGAGATCCGGCCACGCACTCCAGCCTGGTGACAGAGCGAGACTCCGTCTCAAAAATAAAATAAAATAAAATAAAAAAATAAAGGAAAGTAAGAAATCATCCTGCATATATGAAATATTGGGGGAGGGAGGAGGGAGGGATTGCATTGGGGAGTTATACATGATATAAATGATGAATTGATGGGTGTTGACGAGTTGATGGGTGCAGCACACCAACATGGCATAAGTATACATATGTAACAAACCTGCACGTTATGCACATGTACCCTAGAACTTAAAGTATAATAAAAAAAAAAAAGAAAAAAAAATAAATATTGGGGGAAAAGGTTGTTACTAATAAATCTCAAGAGACCACTCTGGTGAGATTGGGTTTCTTTGGGGATGTGTCGAGCAGGGTGTATGTACCCAGTGGGTACATCCCACCCTTCAGACTCCTCCTTCAGCTCCTGTCTACTGTAGCAGCCAGAGGGCAGCTCCGGTCCTCATCTCCTCTGAGCAACCCACTCACTCATTCACTCACTCATTCATTCACTCGCTAACTCATTCACTCACTCACTCATTCACTTCCTTCACTCGCTCACTCACTCATTCACTCACTCAGTCGTTTACTCATTCACTCACCCTTTTACTCACTCACTCATTCATTTACTCATTCACTCATTCACTAACCCATTCACTCACTCACTCATTCACTCACCCATTCACTCACTCACCCATTCACTCACTCATTCACTCATTCACAAACCCATTCACTCACTCACTCACTTATTCACTCCTTCACTCGCTCACTCACTCATTCACTCAGTCGTTTACTCATTCACTCACCCTTTTATTCACTCACTCGTTCATTTACTCATTCACTCACTCATTCAGTCATTCACTAACCCATTCACCCACTCACTCACGCACTCATTCATTCACCCATTCACTCACTCACCCAGTCACTCACTAATTCACTAACCCATTCACTCACTCACTCATTCACTCATTCACTCACCCATTCACTCACTCATTCACTCCCTCATTTACTCACTCAGCCATTCACTAACTCATTCTTTCACTCACTCTCCCATTCACTCATTCACTCACTTATTCACTCACTCACTCATTTCCTCATTCATTCACTCAATCATTCACTCACTCAGTCATTCACTCATTCACCTCTTCACTCACTCATTCACTCACCCTTTATTCACACACTCACTCATTTATTGACTCATTCACTCACTAATTGGTTCATTCACTCACTCACTTCTTCACTCACTCATTTACTTGTTCACTCACTGACTCATTCACTCACTCTTTCCCTCACCCATTCATTCACTCATCCACTCATTTGCTCACTCACTCATTCACCCACTCACCCATTCACTAAGTCATTCATTCACTCACTCACTCACCCATCACTCATTTATTCCCTCGGTCACTCACTCATTCACTCACTTACTCATTCACTCACTTATTCACTTACTCACTTATTCACTCACTCATTCACTAAATCGCTCATTCATTCACTTACTCACTTATTCGCTCATCCATCCATTCACTCACTCACTCATTCACTCATTCACTCACTCAGCAATTCACTCACTCACTCACGTTCACTCATTCACTCATTTACCCACTCACTCACTCATTTACTCCTTCACTCATCCACTCACTCACTCATTCATTCACTGACTGACTCACTCACTCACCCATTCACTCATGTACTCACTCATTTACTCCTTCATTCACTCACTCCTTCATTCATTCATTCAGCAGCACCCATGACTTCTGTCCTGGGCTCTGCTGTTCACTCTGTCCTGGGCTCTGCTGTTGCCCTGGGCCTGCAGCAGGGAATAGTCAAAGATCTCTGAATCCACGGCATTCAGAGTTCAGCAGGGGTCCTGTCGAGAAGCCCAGCAGATAGGTGAAATGCCCCATGTGTGACACTGACGAGGATGTTTTAAGAGAAGCAGGGAGGGAACAGGAGTGTGCGTGGAGCCCAAAATTTCTAAGAGGGTGATCTGGAGAGGCCTCACCATGCAGGAGACCTTGCAAGACAGACCTGAGGAAGGTGGGCAGAGTGGGTAGGGAGAGGAGGGCCTGGGCTGAGGAAAGAGCAGGCTGGGCCTGAGGTTGTCGGGTGCCCGCATGGGCCTCTGGGCAGCACCAGGATCTGATGGGACCAGAGGACAGGCCAGTGGGCCATGTGTGGGGCCTGTGACTCCGAGTCAGCAGAGAAGATGCCTGAATTACATCCTGATAGGTGCACCCTGACTTTGAAGCTGAGGAAACCCGAGGCATGGAGGTGGGGTGGAGGTGGGGGCAGAGCAGGGGATGGGGAGGGACCCTGTGTCGGTCCAGGTCAGAGGTGGTGGCTTGGCCCCAGTGGCTCCAGATGCAATGAAGAGCCAAGAGGGACTTTCCTGAGGGACTTAGATGCTGGGGTGGAGGAGCACTGCAAGGCTTCAGCCTGAGCCCCTGGGAGGATGGAGTCACCAGCAACTGAGGTGAGGAAGACTGAGCGGTGAGGGGTTGTGCAAGGGTGCAGAGGCCTGAGCTCAGTTTGGTCCCTGCAGATTTGAGATGCCCACTCCATGCACAGGCAGAGACAGCAGGGGAGGGGAAGAGGCTGAAGCTCAGGTAGCCCTGGAATGTGCAGCCCGACATGCTGGGGCACTGGGTCATGGTGCCCTCATGGCTGGGAGCTGCTTCCCTCCTGGGATGCCAGAACTCCTTTAGGGCACATCCACAGCTCCTGTGCTCACCACAGAGGGAAAGTGGGAAGGGCATCTGTCCCTATGCATGTTCTCCTTCACCTTGTCCTAGGCAGGTCCCAGGCAGCACCTCCCCTCCCAAGTGGCTCCCCTTGGCCCCTGCCCCTAGTGTGCACAGCCAGACCCTCGAAGATGGCTGGATTCAGAGGCTCACTTCTAATGAATAGAACCAGGCAAAAGAGATGGCGGTCTCTCCTGAGATAGGATTGGGAGGGGCTGCAGGTTCCATCCACTGGAACTCTCCCCCTGGCTCTTGCCAGGTGCTAGTTCTGGCAAAGCCAGTTACCTGCCCAGGGCAGAGGGCAGTCTGAAGCTGATGCCACGGAGAGACTGGGGCCTTCAGTCCAACAGCCTGCAAGCAACAGAATCTTGCCAGCAACACAGAAGCAAGCGTGGAAGCAGCTCCTCCCCTGATGAGCCTGAGCCTTCAGAAGACACGGCAGCCCTGGGCAGACACCTGCTGCAGCCGCGGAGAGCCCCTGGGGCAGAGGACCCAGTGAAGCCTGAACTCCTGGCCCAAGGAGTAATCATTCCTGGGGTATAAGTGTGTGCTGGTGTGGGCCACACTTTGGAGTAATTTGTCAAGGGACAATAAAGAACACACACACACCTCAGGTCCTACTGGGTGGAAGCTGTACGGTCAGCATGGCATGTAATATCTTCCTCTTGAATTAGAAGATTCATTGCTAAGACCCAAGATTTAAAAAAAAAAAAAAAAAAAGTCTAGTTGTAGCACCATTAAAATACATGACTTGCAAAAAAAAAAAAAAAAAAAAAAAAAAAAGCCATAGCTATTCTTTTGCATCTTAGCTACAGGTATATATTAATATATGTTAATTCCTTGACTGACTGAGCAATGGGCCAAACTCATGAGAACAGATGTGTGAGGACGGTCAGTGACCACCCTGACCCCAGCCCTTATATACAGACAAACTTTTGAATATAATCCGTAACCTTGGGAGTCTTGACACTCTAAATTTTATTGTTTTTAATTAACTATTTCTATTCCCTAAACAATACCTGTTCATCGGAGAGAAAAATGGCATTACCTATACTAAGCAAAAGAAAGGAAATAAAATGCTCAGAAACATTTACATATGTATGCAGACTCACACACATACACACACACACGCACACACAGGCTCACACTGTGTCTAGGCCTGCCTTTTCACTTATTTGTATGTCCTGAACATATTTCCATGTCAGTAGACACTTATCTTCGTAGCGATAACAGCAATTAAATATTACTGCAGCGTCTATTTTTACCATCATTTATTTAACTCATCATGTTTGAACTGTTAGGTTGTATCTATCGTTTTCTGTATTACAGACAATTTGATGACAAATGACCAATCCCCTAATGTTCAATATAAAAATATCAATTGTATAAGGAGATAAGGGGTATTTGGCTAAAATAAAATTCAGTGTGCTCCACCTTCTCCACATGTAATATGCTCTAAAAAGGCATGAATAATTAAATTAGCCCTTCTATTCTCCAGCACAGATCCTGAGCCCAGCGGTGGGTGCAGGTGCTTAGAGCCTCGGTCTGCTCTTCTGCCCGCCAGAAGGCAAAGGCCACTCAACTGCCACCTTAAGACACCCAGGATTCTCCTCTCCTTTTTTATTAATAGAGTAATGCTCAGGCTCAGTGCATGAGAGCAGCGCTCTCTGACTTTGCATTCATCAGAGTAACCTAGGGGGCTTGTTTAAAAATACACATTCCTGGCCAGGCAGCGGTGGCTCAAGCCTGTAATCCCAGCACTTTGGGAGGCCGAGACGGGCGGATCACGAGGTCAGGAGATCGAGACCATCCTGGCTAACACGGTGAAACCCCGTCTCTACTAAAAAATACAAAAAACTAGCCGGGCGAGGTGGCGGGCGCCTGTAGTCCCAGCTACTCGGGAGGCTGAGGCCGGAGAATGGCGTAAACCCACGAGGCGGAGCTTGCAGTGAGCTGAGATCCGGCCACTGCACTTCAGCCTGGGCGACAGAGTGAGACTCCCTCTCAAAAAAAAAAAAAAAAAAAAAAAAAAAGAATTACACATTCCCTGGCTGCGCTCCCAGAAACTGGACTTCAGTGGTTTAGTGGGGGTGTGCATAGGCCAGGTGATTCTGAGGACCAGGAGGGGTTAGGAATTGCCCCGTTAATTATGGCCAAGGGAGAGATCAGACCATCCAGCATTGTCCGCAGCATATTTTTTTTCCCTCTTTTGCAATGAATATTTGATGCTCAGCGGGATGAGCCCCAGGATGAGGCACACATCCAAGAAAAATTCATGCCTCTCCATCTTTTCCCCAGGATTGTCCTTTGGCGAGACTCCCCTTTGCGATTGCTTCACCTTCCCCGTTTCATAGAACAAACCTCTTCTTAGTCTCTTTTGTTGTCTCTTGTCTGTTCAACAAACACCCACTATGCAGGACCATCCTCCGGTAAGCCGTCGAGTGGGGCCGTTTGGGAGCCCTTCTTCGTGGGGTGGGCACTGAAGGAACCGGGGCCCCATAAGCCCGTGCTTTTGTGGGGGCTGCTCCCTCTCCCATGGCAGGGTAACAGGCACCAGGCTGTTAAGCTGTGGATGGGCAACCGCACAGCGCATTGGATGTGCGTATTTCAGCACGTGGAGTTGGCCAGTGAAGCCGGCCGAGGTCGACACAGCCTACAGCAGCGCGCGTGTCCGTGGGGAGGAAGGGTCGTCCCGCCTCCCCCCCAGGCCAGTCCTGTTGCGCCTCCTCCTGCCCCACTCTGACTTTCGCGTGCCCAGGTGTCTCTGAGGGTCGCGCCCCGATACCCTCCTCCACCCCAAGGCTTCTTCTCCCCAAGGGCCGGGCTGGGGGCCCAGGAGCACCACAGCCCCCATGGGCCCGGGAAATGGTAGCTTCGTCACAGCTAAGCCCGCCGCGCTCAGCTTTTCCCACCACCTGGAGGATCCACTCTGCATCTGTCCTTCCTGACCTCAGGCTGCAGAGAAAACTTGGGGGCGGGGGTCGAGGAAGCCGTGCCCTGAGGCTCCCAGCGCAGCCCCAGGAGGAATCCTGCCGCGAACTAGAAGCTGTGCGCGCGTCCGGGCTCGGCGCCTACAACAGCAGGAGCGGCCGGGCCTGCCGCGAGCCTCCGCGTCCAGGTGGGGTCTCCGCGCCCCAATTCCACCCCATCGGCGCTCCCCGCAAGTGCGGGGTTTTCACCCGCCCCGGCGCTCCCGCCCACTCACGGTCTCCCTCGCCCCCTCGGGAGACCCTCCCTGCGTTCTATCCCGCCCCGCCCTGGCGCGCCCCGCAAACGATGTGACCCCGCCCCCCTGCGGTCTCCCCTCCCCCCCCCACGCTGCCCCTGCCCCTGTCCCCACTTGGGGAGCTCCGGGCGTCTCTAAAGCCCTCAACCAGAGTCCTCCAACCCACCCTCGAAGCTCGCGCACCAGCAAAGCGGCCCCACCCGCAGGGACCCCGCCCACCTGTGGCGCTACCCCCGCCTCTGCGGCCCCTAGCGCTGCCCCCACGTACGACGACCCCCGCCTAGGTGCTCCTGCCCACACCCCCCCCACCCCCGCCAGCCCCTGCCCCTAGCCGCGCCCCCGCCCCCGCAGCCCCTCCCGTGCGCTCGGGCCCCGCCCGTCACCGCCCATTGGCGCTGGGGCCGGGCGGGGGCGCGGGCGGGGCGGCGGTTCCGAGTCGGGCGCGCGCGGGCAGGGTCCCCATTGCCTGCTGCGCACCCGGACTAGCGGCTGCCCTCGGCCTCCTAGCCATGGACGCGGACGACTCCGGGGCCCCCAAGGGCTCCTTCGGAAGTTCCTGGAGCACCTCTCCGGGGCCAGCAAGGCCATCGGCGTGCTGACCAGCGGCGGGGATGCTCAAGGTGTGCGCCCCCCTCCCAGCGGCGAGGGAGGGACGGACGGAGAGGGGGAGAACAGGGCGAAGGGGATGGGGGGACGGGGCAGAAGAAGGGGGAAGCGATGGGAGGACCCGGGGAAAGGTGAGGAAGCGATGGGAAGAACCGGGGAGAAGAGCGGGGAAGCAATGGGGAGAACTGGGGGGAAGCCCGTGCCCGGGAGCGGCAGGGGTACCTGCGGGGCAGCATGAGCCGGCAAGGCAGCCCCGGGGTCCTTGCCGGGTGGGGCGGAGGAGGAAGGGACACGACGGTAGGAATCTCCATCCGGAAGATAGTGAGCTTTCCACTCCCCTCCGGTTTATGTTTTAAATTGAGCCTGGCAGAGGGTGTCGCCTGGAGGACCCTCGGGAGTCGTTCTGCCTCTTAGCTGTAGGGACGGGCCTGGGCTTCCCCTTCAAAGCGTGGGTACAGCGCGATGACTTCCTAAGTGGCCCCCCGCCCCCCCCTAGCATGTCGAGGAAGAAACGGCCGGTCCCCGCGCGCCTCCTGTCGCCTCGTGCCCCGCGCGGCGTGGGCGGGGTCCCGGCTGCTGCAATGCGGGGCGCGGCGGGGTTGCTCTGGGTTCCCGCCTGGCGTCTCCGAGGCGGTCAGGCAGCCCCTCGCGTTTCCGCTGGGAGATTTTTAAAAAAGGGTTTCCTGCGCTTGCATGTGCTGTCGCCTTCCGGCTCGTGACAAAACCGAAAACTAAAATAGGTCCCACGCCCTCCCCCCCAGCCTCAGAGGAGGGGAAGGACCAGGAAGCGGGACTCCGGGATGTCAGCGGCGCCGGCGCCGCAGCGGGGGCTCTGGGCTTCCCCTGCCCTGCAATGTGGAAGCGGCTCTCCAGCAGGGGCCCGAGCCTGGGCCCATGACGCGGCGCGCCAGGAGGACATTTAACATTGAAGAGCGGGAGGTGGTGGAGACTGCACGCCCCAGGCCCGGGTGCACGTGAGGGCGCCGGTGCCCGGACGGTGGAGCGCCCCATCCGTGCAGCCCCTGGCGGGTAGACCGGCGCTTCCCAGGCGAACGCTACCTGGGAGCCTTAGCGATAGTGCAGGCTGGAGACCCGAAGCGCCCCGAGCTGGGTTTTGATTTTTATTTTCTCGGTTCCTCCTGCCGCAGATGCGTGGAAAGGCCCCGATGGCGGATTTCTTCCCGTTTCGGGACCGCGCACTGCACAAGGATGGAGGGGGGATGGGCCCACGGCCCCGGTGACCTTCCCTTTGCCCTTGAGCGCGCGGGGCGGGCGCGGGCGCTACAGGTTGGGGCGCTGTGGGCGCCGCCCCGCCCGTCGCGAGCGCCTACGTGATGCCCGGCCCGTCGTCCCCGTGCCCGCAGGCCCCGAAATCCGTAGGCCGCGCGCTCCCGAGCCCGCAGCGTAGCCTCCCCAGGCCCAGCGCCCCGGGCAGGAGACCCCGGTGGCAGCGCCAGGCCCCGCCCCGCAGCCCGCCCCCCAGCGCCCCTGGGAAGTGCTCTGGTTAGCGTTCTAGTTAAAGGACCCCAGCATCAGCGTTCCTCCTGCAGGGTTGGGTTCTCAGAGAAAGAAAAGATGATGCAGCAGAGGCTGGGACTGGAGAAATTACGAGAGTGAAGTGGAAATAGCCTGGCCAGCGTGACTTAAACTGGCCGGGAGATGTGCGAGTACGAATGGAGCCGCCTTGGGGTCGGGATAGGACCCAGAGTGGCTTCTCAGTCAAAGGCCTTCAGAGGCAGAGGGAGCATCTTGAGTGACCTTACCCGGGCCGCGAAAGACAAGAAACCTTTGGCACGGGAAGAGGCACTGACCTCTGGAAGCCACCAGGGCGGGTGGAAGGTCAGGGTTTCAAGGTTATTTTGGAATTTAGTTGCTGTGGGTCCTGCACGGTGGCTCATGCTTGTCATCCCAGTGTATTGGGAGGCCGAGGCAGGAGGATCGCTTGAGCCCAGGAGTTCCAGAGCAGCCTGGACAACATAGTGAGACTCTGTGTCTGCAAAAAATAAAAAAGAAAGAAAAAAACATTAAGATGCTGTGTGTATTGGAAAGTATTTATGGGTCATTCTTTTGAGCTCCATGTCCAAAAGCTTGCTAAAATGCTTGGGAGTTTGTGTGCAGGCATGTGAGATTAGGATACATTGGCAGAATAGCCGTGTTCTCTGTTGCCCTGGTTTTGCCACCTGGGAGGAGTTACACGTATTGAAGGTTAGTAAGTCCACGCCTCTTTTCTTCTGGGGAAAAAGGTACTTTGGAAACCAGTATTATGTGGGAACGCGTCTTGGTTGGTACAGCCTCGGGTTAATGGGAGACAGCTGCCCTCAGCTCTGCAGGTAGCATCAAATACGGTGGCCTCGAGCCCACATGGGTCACACCTGGGCTGTCCCTGGGGAAGCCCGCCACGGCGGGTCGCCTGGGCATTCTTTCCCTGGCAGAGCCGAAGTCACAATTTTTTTGCAGACTCTGTAAAGAGCTTTACCCTTCCGAGATATGATCTCGAACCTGTTGGAGCATTTGGACGCATTTCTTTTAAGGAAGTTCACCTCCAGATGTGCTCAGAGGGCCTGGTTTTAGCTGCCACAGATTTACAAATCCTTACAGTAAGGTTATTCCTCGAGAATTTATCTGTTGTGTCCCCATTCTTTTTGCCATTTTATTCTGCTTCTGTATTAGTACTTGATTTTCCCTGACATAGAAGACTATTGCCTGTAGCTGGAGATCAGAGAACACATTCACATTCAAGTATCAATTTTAGGGGAATTATCTGTCAGATGTGAAATTATGGTAAAATTCCGTATATTAAAATGACCATAGCTACCATTTGTTGAAAATATTTTGTGTACTAGGAGCTTTACAATTCTTATCTCCAAGCCTAGATACATGGTCCCAAGAGAGGCATGCCCTCATTTTGGAAGTGGGGAGAAAGACTCACAAAGAAAAATAGCTTAGGTAAGGGAGTGAGGTGCATATGTGATTGTGGTAGGAGAAAAACAGATCCTAATTTCAAATATTGTACTCTCCCTTAGACCACGAAGAGTACTTATGTCTGGCTCTGTCACCCAGGCTGGAGTGTGGTGGTGCCAGTCACAGCTCACTGCAGCCTCAAACTCCTGGGCTCAAGTGATCCTCCTGCCTCAGCCTTCTGAGTAGCGGGGAAGACAGGAATGCACCATCATGACCAGCTAATTGTTATTATTATTATTATTTGTAGAGACAGGATCTCACTATGCTGCTGAGACTGGCCTTGAACTCCTGGCCTCCTGTAGTGAGCCTCCTGCCTTGGCCTCCCAAAGAGCTGGGATTACAGACATGAGCCATCATGTCAGCCCTCCACCATGCTTTTCAGGGGCCTTTCTTGGTGAAGCTCCTTACTCTAGTTAATGCTCAAAAGTGAGCAAAACCCAACTTGCTCAAAATTACACAGATATTCTTTGGGTGGTTTTGTGAGGGGAACGGAAAATAACTTTTTATAGCGATAGGAGTCAAGGTGGCAAAAATGATATTAAGGCTTAATACCAACGCGATGCGCTGCTTTTCTTCCCCCAGTAGAGTTCATATTATTTAATTATAAGATAAAATTGAAAATCTCTTTCCTATATTCCTGACTCCCCAGGCCTTGAATGAAGAAAGTATTTCTCAGGCTGGGTTTTTTTTTTTTTTTTTCTTCTACTTCTTTGGGTATCTTCTGTCTCAGGCTGTGGGTTTTTTTTTTTTTTTTCCCTGCTTCTTTGGGTATCTTCTGTTGTCCCAAGACATGTCTGGAAACTTAAATTGATTTTCACTCAACCTAAAATCAGCTCCGCAGCTCTGGATTGCGGACTGAGCATGACTAAGTGCCCACCACCACATCACGCTGTGCCACACACCAAGAGTGACTCATTGTCTTCATCACAGGTTGTGGCTTCTGCAGGGCCTGGTGCTTGGTGGAGCTGAGTGTACTGGGAAGTCCAGGTGCATCCTTCGGGTGGGCTGGATGCGAAAGCGGCGTCCTTTTTGCCTGTGGTGACGTGAACATCAATACAGTATTTATAGAAAGTTCACAGAAATTGAGTAAGTTTCAACCTTTCCAATCCTAGTGAGAATAGTTAGTGTTTAGTGACTCTCTGTTATGTGGCAGGCCCTCAGTGATCCTGGGCACTGACTTATCCCCACTTTACACATGAGCAAGGGATGCCCGAGGTGTACCGGCTTCCCTGAGTTCACAGAGCTCCGTGATGTGGCCAGGCCCTGTGACTGCAGCAGGGATGTTCAGGGCTGCGTGTAGCTGTGTCTTCACTGGTGTCCTTCCCGCGCCCAGCACCACGCCTGGCGCTTGACAGAAACGCAAGTGTTTGCTGCCTGCCTCCCGCCTGGAATCTCCACTGAGGAGCAGGAAACCAGGGGTTCTAGCTGTCTTCTTCATTCATGAAGTCCTTTGGAGGAATTCAACCCTCGCTAATCAAAAGTTTCCAATATCCTCAGGTCAATATGTATAAACTGTTAAGACTTCAAGATTAGTACCTTAAAACCGAAGTCAGAAGTGTGAGGGTTCAATGGACTGGACATGCATTAGGTCAATGACACACATATTTTTTGGACACCAGGCCTGAGCCCCACACGGGCACCTTTGGTGTCTGAAGCAATATTCCTTGGGTGGTTTTGTGAGGGGAATGGAAAATGACTTTTTATAGCGATAGGAGTCAAGATGGCAAAAATGATATTAAGGCTTAGTACCGATGTGATGGGCTGCTTTTCTTCCCCCAGTAGAGTTCATATTATTTAATTATAAGATAAAATTGAAAATCTCCGAAGCAATGCTTCGGAGCCCAGTAGGATGGAAGGGGAAACTGAGAACAGTGCCATTTCGCCTCACACAGCTCCGGCGCCCCTCACTGTCCTGTGCATACACATTCTTTGATGGGATCTTTTCAGTGTAAAGTGCAGTAATTAATTTGGCAAAACTTACTGGGTCTGGGAGGCAGATGATGAGTGATGGTGTCACCCCCTGGCACAGTGGGAGATTTGTGTGATGGCATCATTTTCTATGAATGCAGACCGCTTTGTGTGCCATACTCGGATGACCCTTCGAAGCTAGACATTTTGTCATCTTTCAAAAGAAGCATGTTTTCCCCCTTGGTTACAGAAAACTAAAAGCTTTTGATACAGGACTCCAACCTTTTATCAGGGAGAATCAGGGCTCTTTAAATAAGCTCTACCAATCGGATGGGCCATCAGAAGCAATTAAAATTAGAAAGATGAAGATGCGGTAACAACGTGGTCAGGGCAAACGTCAGGATACCAGATTGCACGTTCACAGTTGCGTTTCTGTTAAGAACGTGCGGGTGAATATGGAACAGAGGCCATGTGTCAGTAGTTGGGTTGCGTTTTGTGTTTCTTTTCTACAAGCCCTTTCTGGTGTTGTGTTTGTGTTTATTAGAGAGTAGCTGCCCAGAGGCTGCCGTTTCCCTCCCCACTCCTTCATTCTCTCCATCTTCACCCCCAACTCCCAGTCCTTTGTTTGGAATTACAGTCATTGTGCTTGTCAGGATGGAAGAGGCAGCCAGACACATGGCAGACCAGAGCACTGAGAGGCAGAGACTTATTTTCTATAAATCCCGCCCTGACCCTGCTGTCTCGAGTGCTGAGATAGGGTCTCGGTGTTTTCCTCTGCGGAATGGAGGCATCACTCTGTCTTCTCTCCCTGTCTCTTTCTTCACTCCCCTCTTCCCTAACACACATCCACAGTGAAAGTCTTCAGAAGGCAAAAGAGAAAAGGCTGAAGTGTGCTAGACCCCCCCAGCCCAGGGCCTATTTGCTGTCTTCCCAGCTTCCATGTGCCCAGAGCGGCCTGGGGGAGCCTTCGGAGGTGCAAATCCTGACTGTGTGGGTCTGAGTGAGGCTCCGACTCTCACGGGGAGGGCGCCAGTGCTGCGGGTCCCCCTGTGGCCAGTGGGGCGGTTTGCAAATCGTGCAGATCAGCTTCTCCACTTCTCCAGGTTTCTCCAACGTGAGATGCTCCCAGGAGTCCGGTGGGATTGTTTTCTGACTTTGACCAGGATTTTGACGGAGAAGATTCATTAATATAGGACCCCTTGTCTTAACGTACATATGTAAATGATCTGAAGTTTTCTGAATGGAAATGATTGAAAGGGTGGCATGCAGTAGCCTCGGGGAGTCATTCCTTCATATCTTTTCAGCTGTGTCTTACTATGATTAAGATTTTGTTTCTGTGTGTGGGGTTTTTTTTTTGAGATGGAGTCTCCCTCTGTTGCCCAGCCTGGAGTGCAGTGGCTTGATCTGGGCTCACTGCAACCTCTGCCTCCCGGGTTCAAGCGATTTTCCTGTTCCAACCTCCCAAGCAGTTGGGATTATAGACATGCGCCACCATGCCCACCTGATTTTTTTTTTTTTTTTTGTATCTTTAGTAGAGGTGGGGTTTCACTGTGTTGGTCAGGCTGGTCTCGAACTCCTGACCTCAAGTGATCCACCTGCCTCGGCCTCCCAAAGTGCTGGGATAACAGGCTTGAGCCACCACCCCCAGCCTTATTTCTGTGTTTCTGTAATCATTGCGCACATTAACGGACCGCCTTCGGTGAGTCAGGGCAGGCTTTAGGCAAAAGAACCAAGCCCTCTCCGCCCCTGCGGCTCTCAGTCCTGCGGTGAGGCGCGGGTACAATGTATCTATAGCCGGACCTGAGAAGAAAAGCTCCTGTCTTATGAAAGGGCCCAGGGAAGCCTCTGGTTGGGGCCCTTTGACCTGACCGGAGGGTGAGGGAGGAGTCAGTAGAGGAGGGTGGGCCAGTGGAGGACTTTGGATTTGCCTTGGGGCAACTGGGAAGCAGGTGGAGGGAAGCAGACTGACTGTCTCCGATAGGGGTGGCTTTGTGGAGAGGACAGGAGGGGAGGTCGTGAGTTTAGGGTCTCACAAGGAGTGGCCACAGATGGAAGGTTATGGGGTGGGGCATGTGGCAGGGCAGCCCTGTGCCCACAGACACCCACCGAGGAGACCCAGGGACTTGAGTGTGTCGGGCGTGGGGTAAATGGGCACTCAGCTATTACAGCTGGAAGGCAGAGCATGTGAGCTGCGGCAGACACGGGCAGATGGGGGTAAAAGGAGAGTCTTCACAGCAGTGCTTAGAATAGCAGAAAGTGGGAAAACCAGCAAAAACCTATCAATAGGAGATTAATGAATCCATTGTGGCACCTGGAATGGAAGGAATTTTTGTCAGCGTTTAATAAGGAGCTTTGTGCTGGTCGAAAGTCAAGAGGTGCACAGTACACTCAAGGGCAGTATTGAAGAGCCGGATCCAGAGCAGCTCTTCACAGCAGATCCCCCTGGGGCCAGAGGGGCAGTTTGCAAATCCAAGCAGATCCGCTTCTTGGAGGTTTCTCCAACGGGAGCATCTCCCAGGATTGAGGCTTGCATGGGTGGCCTGTGTTATATATGCAATTTTAAATGATCTAGTTACCACATTAAAGAAAGGCGTGCCAGGAGGGGGTGACACTGGGTGCCGTGACTCACACCTGTAATCCCAGCACTTGGGGAGCCCAAAGTAGGTGGATCACTTGAGCCCAGGAGTTTGAGGCCAGCCTGGGCAACATGGCGAGACCCAGTCTCTACAAAAAATACAAAACAATTAGTTGGATGTGGCGGTGCACACCTACAGTCCCAGTCCCGTGGGAGATTAAGGTGGGAGGATTGCCTGAGCCCAGGAGTTGGAGGCTGCAGTGAGCTGTGACTGCACCGGTTCACTCCAGCCTGGGCAACAGAGTGAGACCCTATCTAAAAAAAAAAAAATTAAATTAAAAAAACTATTTTCTATTCAGCCCACTATTTTGATAACAATCAGTTATTGTGTTATTTTTACAGTTTTCCATACTAAGTCTTTGAAACCCAGTGTGTAAAGAATCTTCAAGTACATCTCCATGTGGACGGGACACACGTGGCCAGCGGCTCCTCTGAGGGACAGTGTGGTCATGGCGATGGGTGACGTGTCCTGCCTGTATGTAGAAGGTCCCCGTGTGGGTGTTTCTGTGAAGGCCCTGAGGGATGTGCAGGGGAGGGCCGACACCGTCCCAGCCACGCAGAGGACCCTGGAATGCAGCACGCTGCCAGCGCGTCCCCGCCCCCGCCCCTCTGCTGCCTGAGCTCTTTTCCCAGATGTCCACATAGCTAACCTCCCTCACCTTCTTCCCTTTCCTTCTTTCCCCAAACATCACTCTCAGGCAGGTCTGCAGGCTCTCCGACTGTCAATGGCAGCCCATCTCCATCCTCCACCCTCTTAACACCCCCCACCCCACTTGTTATTTTTCTCCTCAGTGCTTACGGCCATCCACCCCTGGGCATCATGCATTTGTTCACTGTGTTTCTTGCTTTCGGGTCTCTCCTGATCGGAACAAGCTCCGCCAGGACCAGAGGCTTTCCATTTTGTCACCGATGCATCCACATAGCGCCCGGTAGAGATGGCGCTTGGGGCACCTGAGGTGGACAGTGGGCCAGTGGTTGAGCCCTACAGATTTATCTCAAGCCCTCCCCTGACCCTACCGGAAGACACGGTGGTCTGCACAGTCCAGATAGTCAGAGAGGCCCCCTGGCTCGGTGACTTTGAACCGGCGGGGGTGGGGAGGGGGGAACAGCACCGTTGACAGAATCCCCCCTTGGTATCCCACCTCCCCATGCCTACATAATCCCTACATTATCAAAGGAGAGACCCCTAGAAGGAGGTTTGGCAGCAGGAGTGAGATCAGCGCAGTGTAAGCTCATTTTCTGACAAACCAGTGGGAGGAGTCGGCAAACTGACTTTATTTCTCAAAAAGAATGTATGCATCGAAATTAACAAGTGAGTGATCAGCAGTGTGGGAAAATTCAGGAAAAGCAGTTCAGTGCTGTGAGAGGGCGAGGCAGGGAGCTTTATTACTCCAGACAACGGAGGAGGTAAAAGGATAGACCTAGATTATTTCATTAGAGTTCATCTATTTTTTTTTTTTTTTTGAGACGGAATCTCGCTCTGTTACCCAGGCTGGAGTGCAGTGGCGCAATCTCAGCTCACTGCAACCTCCGCCTCCCGGGTTCAAGTAGCTAGGACTACAGGCGCATGCCACCACGGCTGGCTCAATTTTCTTTGTATTTTCAGCAAAGACGAGTTTCACCCTGTTAGCCAGGATGGTCTCAATCTCCTGACCTCATGATCTGCCTTCCTTGGCCTCCTAAAGCGCTGGGATTACAGGCATGAGCCATCGCGGGCAGCCTATTCCTACTTTTTAAAAAAAAAAATACAATTTAGATTTTATCAGAGCAGAATCCCAGGAAGCTGAGATTTGTAAACTGGGAAATCCAGCTCCTCCAAGTAGCCAGGAAATAAGGGTGACCTAAGTCATTCTTGCTAGGCCCTGGTGTGGGCCGGGGATGACTGTGACTCAAGGAAGAAGCCATCTTGTGACTCTCTTACCTGCACTGTGGTTTAGTAAGAAGCTGTTAAAAATTATGTCATATGAAGAAAGTGATTTAATAATTGGTCAGAGTAATGACCACATATTTCCTATGTAACCACTCCCTCATTATCTCCAACTTTATCTTTGGTTCTCATGACAAGATTATCACTTCCCAGAAAACTGGGGTTTTTGCAAATTATGAGGAGGTGTTTTTCCAAATGGTAAGGTTCTTCTTTGGTAGGAAGATGTTTTCTCCTGGAAATCCTTAGGAAAGTTATTTGATTCTTGGGTTGGGCTCCCAAAACCAAAAGAAAACGAGATGGATTATCCCCAGGATACCTCAGTGTTTTTTTCACTGAGCTTCAGAAAAGCTAGTTCCTCAAACCCCTGAATGAGTTTGTCGAAAGCAACAGCATGCCATTCCCCTGTCAGGTATCCCCAGGATACCTGAGCTATAAGGACAATCTGAGTTTGAGCGTGGAGGGGACACTGAACTGCCCTTTGTCGCAAATGGCTCCATAAAAAAAGTGAAAAACTGACTATTTAGAGTGATGCTGTGTTGCCTTTTTGCAAACCTCTGTGTGTGTCTGGCTCAGAGGTGAAGCTGGACTCCCCCATCTGTCTGTATCCAGCTTGC